>NC_044310.1:193333873-194533873 GCF_007474595.2 Lynx canadensis | reverse complement strand
AGGAATTGTCCCTGGCTCACAGCAGTTTAACAGAAATTGAAAGCGCTTCATTCCTTGTCGGATTGCTCCAAGATTCACCACGTTTTTGCTTTTTCCACCATCTTGGTTGGAAGACAGATGGTCATCAAAGCTGTGGCAACCTGTAGAGGTTTTCCCATGGTGGAGGAATGAAGGAGAGAGAGTATAATGGGTCATAGATTGAAAAAGAGCTTCAAAGTTATAACACTATGTTTTCTGTAGAGTTGGCCTGAAAACTTTCTCCCTGACTCCACCTCCTTCCTTTCCATCCTAATGCCTGATTTAGATGTACCATGGCTTTTGGGAATCTGGTGACACATAGCATATGCATGTGCAGAGGTTTACATGAATATAGGATCTGATCATTTTGCTACCAGGTCTCTTCTCTAATACTAGCAAGAGACCTTAGTATATTTAAAATGATTCTTCTTGTAATCGACAACTAACTTCTATTTTATGGACGATGCAAGTACTGTGCAATTTTAAATCTATTATCAAGGACAGAATCTTGATATCTCGGTAATAATACAAAGAATCACTGACTTTTGGAGTTGTAAAGAATCTTAGATGTTGGTCATTTAATTCCAGGATTTCTAAACCTGGCTGTATATCAAAATTACCTAGTAAGATCCTGAATCTCAACCAGACTTTCAGAATCAGAATTTTTAGAAGTGGAGTGTAGGAATTTGTGCTTTGTAAGCCTCTCAGAACATAATGAGGCAGCCAGTCTGACCCAGCACTGTGACCAGAGATTTGGGAACCACCGATCCCTCCCCACACTTATTTTTCCATAATTAAGCTGCCTATGAATAGGAATCAGTCTAGAGCTTATTCAATACAGAATATCAGGTCTCATCACTAGAGATTTTGATGCCATGTCTGGGGGGGGATATGCATATTTTAACAAACACTCCACATGATTTATTGACCACAGAAAGTCTAAGGATCACACATTAAGAAAAAAGTGATACAAAGTATTGTTTTTCATTAGTTTTATCCATAGGCACATTTGAAAAACCTAAATATCTCCTGACTTTACTACAGTTTCTAATATATATCTAAAAAATTTCCTTTTATAAGGGTATTATGCTGAATATTGTTTTTAAAACTCAGTCCAAGCCCCTTCTCAGGATTCTGAAATGTACCTGTGATACCTGAGAATAAACCCCAAGGATGAGAATCACTGATTTAGAGCTTCCCTTTATTTCTGTTCACACCACTCATTTGTGGTTACCAACTCCAGGTTGTCATTGAGAAGTCACAGATCGGATCTCCAGAAATGACTTTCCCACCTCTTCTGTTAAGAATACCCTGATCCCTTCTACCTACTGCCCTACTTTTCCTACCTGCTGCCTCAGCACAAAGGCACATGTATGTATGTCTGGGATTTATTGAAAAAACACCTTTAAAAAGCATGAAAGATAGATGAAACAGATATGGAAAAATTTGATCAAATTTTTGTTTGATCATGGGTGATGAATATTTGGGAGCCGTTAGACCATCCTTTTTACTTTTTGTCTATGTTTGAAAATTTTCATAAGCACAAAAAAATGCCTCATGATATAATTAAAAGATCATTGTCAAAATTTCCCATATTTCAGTCCTTATGAGCATACTTCCTTTTCAGATGCAAATGTTCCATATTCAAAATTCCATATTAAACATCTTCAGCACTTTTTTTTCCAATTAGTGTGACATATTTTTTATCAATTGTAAAATGAAATAGAACACAAAGAATCTGATGGTGCAAACAATTTGGAAGACAGAATCTCAAATGACACAAAGGAGGTAGAGCTAAAAGCTACAGATAAGGAACAAACACTTCCTGGACAGCTGCCTTTCAAAGTGCTACTCTATTTGTTCACTGGGCATTATCAAAACTACCAGAACGAGTAACTTCCTGTTATTTCTCCTATCTGTATGTCACTTTATTAGTCATTGATATACAGTCTTTTAAGTTGCACATATCAGCAGAAATCTCATCTGTTAAAAGAATAACCTTAGCAGTGCCTTTAACTTTTATAAAATAATATATTTTTAATGAATCCAATTGTTTTATGATTTGTTACCATAAGTAAGATTTACAATACATTAGGTGATAACTGCCTCAAATTTGTAATAGAACGAATATATAAGACAGGATGTATGATCAGTAAACTTATTCTTATTTAACCGATTTATTAAGGACAGTTGTCATCATCTTATTAAAGGAGGCTTAACAATAATAAGCTTTTCATCATTTTTCTCAATATTTATTTGACAAGATAATGAATTCTAAAAGAAAGCTATTGAATATTACCAAAGGAAGTACCATTTTGATCAAAAGAACTTCAGAAACAATATGGTTAAAGAGTCTAAGTAAAATAATGAAGAGAGAAGTGATCAAAACAATCTTTGTCAGGAAGAACATATATTCTTTGCTTCACAGAATGATGGATATTTATTCAGGTATGAAGATCAGTAGAATCCTATGAGCTCAGGGCATAAGAATCACGCTTGTAAGAAAAAGCTACTTATAATGGAAAATTTCCATTGTATCTATATAGCATTAATGGATAACCATATATTTGCTACCATAGTTTAGCATTTAGTACATGCCGAATAGTGTATGAAATATTTTATAATTTATTTTATTTTTTGTAATAGTCCTTTAAGATAAATCTTTAAAGATGATTTAAAAAAAAAGAGAAAGAAAGAGAATGAGAAACAAGAGAGCAGTAAGAACATAGAGAGATACACAAAGAAGGGATAGGTTAAGTAGCCCAGTCTAAGTTCATGCAAGAGAAAGTTATCAAGTCAGGATTCAAATCCAGACCTAATGACCACAAGCCTACGCTCTTATCATTATGTCATAGAGCATCCTCAAAATACACAACTGTTCATGTTGAAGGAGGTTAGAGTTTTCTATATTGCTGAAGGTAGAGATTATGTCAGGAAAACTTATAGTAAGAAATAAATCAACATTGTACATGTTACAAACTGATTGTAAAATTGTTCCCAGTTGGCATTCCATATTGTAATACTAAAAGAAATGTTAAAAGTAATTTGGCTATAGAATACATCTCCTGTCAATCTTTTATATAAACTTACTAGGATGTAAGGATGCCTCTTGGTTTCCTTGGACATAATGATTTTTTTGTCTCAGTACATTCTAGTTGCATTTATTTACTATCTTTTACATTAAATTTACTGAGGTATAAGTTATAAATTTATATAGAATACAGTTTTTATAATGTGTTAAACTTAAAAAGGGATACTTCAAATATAGTATTTCTTTAAGCAGCACTTCCATGGAATTTATGGCAGAGCTGAGCACATAGAAGATTTTCAGTAAATTTTATTAATCAGTTGAAAAAAACACATTGCTTTAATAAAATATCTTCCCTCAAATAAAGACAACATGATTTCTAAAATGAAATATTCTTAGTGAATATGAAAACATAGAAGAAAAAGCTTATTATAAATGCAATTTCAGTGTTGTTAAATGTTCAGATATATTTTTAATTTATTGAATAATGTTTTTACATTTTAAAGAAATCCTATTAACTATTGCATTTGATCTTAACTCAGTGAATTTTGAGTACTACATTTAAATTGAAGGTAAGAATGCTTGATGTTTGTTTTCTTTAATAACTTTAAAGAACCAGAGACAATATAATTAAATCAAAATAATTGAGAAAGAAAAGGACAATACATCTATAATGGGTGCATAGGAATCATTTGTGCATATGGATTGGAAAGGAAGGAAGGAAGGAAGGAAGGAAGGAAGGAAGGAAGGAAGGCAAAAGCAGATTCAGAGAGAGAGAGAGATGTTCACCTGGCCAAGGGCAGTTAGTTGTTGCAAACTGCAATGTAGTAAGATTAATAGATAATGTTTTTTTTAATTTTTTTAGAAGAGCTGGGGATACCTGGCTTCTGCAAGAGATCCAGAAGGAATTATCCCACAGAATACCTTTTATAATCTCTTTTTAATTTTTTTAAAGTTTATTTATTTATTTTTGAGAGAGAGAGAAAGAGAGAGAGAGAGCAAGCACACACACAAGAGTGAGGGAGGGGCAGAGACAGAATTCCAAGCAGGCTCTGTACTGCCAGCTCAGAGCCTTGTACGGGGCTTGAACCCATGCACTGTGAGATCATGACCTGACCCAAAATTAAGAATTGAATGCTTAACCAACTGAGCCACCCAGGCACCCCTATAATCTTTAATTAGCCAGAGAACGTGGGCAAGGAATAATGGTGATGTGTAAGCTATCTTCTCTTGCCAGTCAAAAGCACATAAAATTCCAGATATCAATTTTAGATTTTATGGTTTTTGTCTTCTGTATACACAGAAACAGATAGTCTTATTTAAGGTACTGCTGACACAAATTGATCCCAAAGTCAGAATTTATGAATATTCCATATTATATTTCTCTATAATTTTTCTATCATCCTTTTCTATTTGTGAATGAAATATAAACAATATATAAAAGAATATGTAAAACTCTGAGATATCATGAGGAGTGAAAAAGAATCTATGGGAACTGAAAATGACAAAAGTTCTGGTAGTTAGGAAGATTCTTGAAACCATAGACTAATAACTTTGATGTATGCCCTAGCCAAATTCTGTCAGAGATAATTAAACAGGAACATTTTTTTTTAAACAGAAGTAATCATAGAAATCATTGTAGCTTCATGAAGAATACATTGTATTGAACTAAGCTGCAGATTTCCTTTAGATAGAGTTATAAAGATGTGAGATTTTTTAAAAATCTGATGATATTTTTATCAAGAAATGGGAAAATGTTTACTAATTCTAGTAAATTAAGTATATGGTTGGCTAAAAAACTGTACCCACAAATTGTTAATTAATAAAAGTTAATTAGAAGTGTTGTAGAGGTTATATCTTTATATTTGTCCCAGTCAGTAATAATAGCAACAATTTGGATTGAAACAGGGAAATGTGTATGTCTCTGCAGATGAATCCTTATAGCACAATTGTAAAGAAGAAAAGATTTCAAATTCAACTTAGTTTTGGTTCTGTCTCTTAATTTCTGTTCTGAGCATATGACTTAACCACCTATCAAATTAATGAAACAATAAATTTTATTTATTTTGAGATGAAGAATTAATAATGGCTATATCAAAATATAGCATGATATTCATTCATGTGGAAGAGGGCTATCAAAAGTTAATCCAAAATTCAGTATAAGCCAACTATGTGATATAAAAGTTGATAATGCAACCTTAAATTATGCTCATACACTTGCTATGTTCCTGGAGCTTAATAGTTGCACTATTTATTACACCGATTAAAGTCAAATATGATGTATTGCATTCCGTCTGAAGCTCCATATCTTGTAAAGTGTATCATTTAATTAGAATGCACAGTAAAATGGAATCAGGATGGTGATGGATCTAGAGACACTTCCATGTAAAAAAAAAAAGGACTCAAAAATGTTTGACCAGCAGAAGTGAGATGAAAAGAGAGAATGTGAAATAGATAATAGGCTAAGTTAGCATTACATGTGTATATTTGTGTGTTTGGCCACAGATATCATAACTGGAACTAATGAATCAAATTTATGGATGGGAATATTTTCAGAATGTAAGGAAAGACTTTCTAACAATTAAAACTGTCTAGTTCTGGAACAAGTTGCTTTGTAAAGTAACAGACTCCCCCTCAGTGGAGGTGTTCCGAGGGTGGCTGGCCACTTGTCAGGGATATAATGTGCAGAGTTTCTAAGTAGATAGGTGGATGGATATCTGAAGGTTCTTTAAAGCTCTTAGATTTTAACAAAGGACAGATAGCAGAAGGAGAGGTTCTTTGTAAACCTAATGTCTTCCATAAATGTCTGTTGAACAAAATTGATAAGAAAGTGAGAAGCTATAGTAGTACAACACACATATAAGAAAGAAGTCAGTGGAAATAGAAAATGGACCATTTTATCTAAACAAATTTTTGTTCTGTGTGATGAAAATTGGATGTCATTCTTAGGTTGCATGACATTTACCAAGACGTTTGAAGAAATTCTCCTCTTCATCTCTTCCATTTTCCATTCCACTCCCTGGCCCACCTTCAGAAAGCTTCACTGCACTGGTAAATTTGACCTGAGACAAAAAGGAGAGTAGTAAGATAGCTAAACTCAAAGGCAATTCTTTGTGTTTATACTAACTCTTGCCTTGAAAAATAAGTTGTTTAGAATATGAAGATTACTTCAGTTCTTCAGACTTCCACATCTGGTTAGTCAGTAAGTATGTGTACCACAGAAGACATCACTTATAATTGTAATTAGAAGAAGGATCCGGTCATAGATTGAAAGTAAATAGTCAGGCACTATGAATTAATTCAGTGAGTAAGTGAGATGTCCTTACAGCTTCGTTCTGATAAAATCCAAGCTCAAATTTATGAACAACAAGGTATATTCATCCTTTAAAAACCACACCACAATTGATAATGAGACAAAACTGGAAGACAGCCAAACAGAAGATTTCAAATTTTTATGAAAATAAAACAGTATAAATTAATTCATAAAGTACCCTATAATTAAAGTGAAATAAGATGTCTGTGTGTTTGTTTTCTCCTCAGGAGTTAAAATGTGTTCTTGATCTTGCCCTTAGGTTAAGAGTATTTAACATTTTCAGCAAGCAAGGAATCTATGGGCTTCACATACTCTCAATATTTGGCCAATATTTTAGCCAAAAAAAATGTGAAGGAGAAAATATATTTTCTAAATGTCTTATAATGTCGATATGTTCTTTTTATAATTTCAAAATATTACTATTAAAACCTATAGAAGAAAACTGGCTTTAGTGAGATTCAAAGCAGAAATAATATAAGGAAATGATTTATATATAAAGAAATGTAACTCTTACCATACACTAAAAATTATAGTGTGGATCATGCACAGGGAAGACTCTTGTAGGCAATGGATTTCACTGAGTATAATTCATTACCTTTTGCAAATAGTATGCTGTTACAATGCTTAATAGTATTATGAAGAAGCACTTAATGGGAAAAAAATGATCCTGAATTTCTTTATCCTTTTCAATAGGAAGAATGGTTCAGGTGGTTGCAAAAGTAGTAGAAAGAGGATCAATGTGGGTTTTAATGCATAAAAGGAAACATTAGAAAAATACCAGATAGTTGGGTGGGAGCTTCAGATGTCAGGAATTTCACATGTGTGTTAGAAGTTAAAACTATTTGAGAAATACTAATTTGGATGCCTTTCATTGACTTTTCTTGTCTGATTGCTGTGGCTAGGATTTCTAGTACTATGTTGAATAAAAGTAGAGAGTAGAAATCCATTTGCAACAACACAGATGGATCTAGAGGGTATAATGCTAAGTGACATAAGTCAGAGAAAGACAAATTTCAAATGACTTCACTCATATGTGGAATTTATAAATCAAAACAAAGAACAAGAAAAAAACAAAAAAACAGAGTCTTAAATACAGAGAACTGATGGTTACCAGAGGGGTGGTGGGTGGTGGGGTGGGTGAAATAGGTGATGGGGATTAAGAGTACACTTATCATGATGAGCACTGAGTGATGTATAGAATTGTTGAATCACTATATTGTACACTTGAAAGTAATATAGCACTTTCTGGTAATTACACTGGAATTTAATAATAAAAATTAAAAAAATAAAGTTAAAACTGAATAAAAAAAATATCCAGGAAATAATACCCATGTACACCTTTAGATCTGCATTATAATTTTATGTAAATTTTTTGTTACTCTTTTCTTCCTTTCAATAATAGCCTACTACTTAGATATCTTAGTTTTCATTGCTCATTTAAGTTTCCAAACTTGGTTCAGCTTGAAGACAGTGTCTTCGACTCTTTCTTATTTGGCCAGTCCAGGTGTTTAGCATTTCTCAGTCCTGACATTTTTCTATCAACAACTCCAACACTCTCTTACATAAGTGATGTCCTGTTTACCTTGGAGCTTTGCCTGATGAAAGACAGGCGGTCCACAGAGCTGATGTCCAGAAGGTCCTCCACGCCATCTGCCAGGCCCGAGAGGGAGGACCGTTTCAGCCAGTTTCCTATTTAATAATTTTTGAAAAGTTAGACCATTATAGCATGTTCTCCCAAGTAGATAAAAAGAAATGTCAGCATGTGCTCAGCAAGCAATGAAAGATACATGGCGTGGTATAAATTGAAGTGAAGACAAATTGTTTTCAAAATTGTACATGCTTTGAATATTCAGTGTTGGACCATAAAATTACATGACTAAGACCAGGACAAAAAGAACTTGGGCCTCTTTGATGAATAAAACTATATTCCATCCAGTTCCCTTTGACAACTTTCACATCCTCTATTAAGTCCTATTGATTTTACCTCTTTTTATAAAAAAATGTTTATTTTTGAAAGAGAGAGAGAGAGAGAGAGAGAGAGAGAGCATGAGTGGGGGAGGGGCAGAGAGAGAGAGGGAGACACAGAATCCAAAGCAGGCTCCAGGCTGTAAGCTGTCAGCACAGGGCCTGACACAGGGCTTGACTCCCAGATCATGACCTAAACCGAAGTTGGATGCTTAACCGACTGAGCCACCCAGGCACGCTTGATTTTACCTCTTAAGTGTTTCTCAAATCTGTCCACTCCTCTGTACATGGTCACCATGTGACCAAGCTTCCATTACCTCTACCTGGACTACTAGGTAGGTTTCTATCTGCTCTCCCTTAACCACTTGGGCTCCCGCCAATATGTTGTCCAAGCAGTGATCCTTTAGAAAAAGCTAGCCTGCTTGTGGTATTCCCTTGTTCATCATCCCGCCTAGGCTTGGTAGGGCTATAGGATGAAGAGCCAACCTGACCCGTAGGGTCCACATGCCCTAGTCCCTCTTGCTCTGTCATAGTTATACAGCCACTCTTCTCATCTCAGTTCTTCTAGTTCCCTCCCTCCTAATATTTTACAAATGCTATTGCTACCATTTAGAGTGCTCTCCTTCTTCCTTCCCCCAGTACTCTGAAGATCTTAATCTCTCTTCCTCCAGGAAGCTTTCTCTGATCTCTGCCTCCTCCTCCCAATTTAGGTCAGATCTCGTTGCATGCTTTCATAGCACAATGTATATTTCCTTCATAAAATTCACAGTTTGCAACTACTTAGTTGTATCTGCTTTAGTGACTGTCACCCCTAATAGATTTTAAGTTCAGCAAAGTTGGGCACTGTGTTAATTTTGTTCACCATTTAATCCTTGATGCCTAGCATAGTGGTTGTACATCATAAATGCACATAGTAGGGGTCTGAGAAATACCTGCCGAAAAAAAAATGAGTGAACGAATGAATAAATGAGCCAGCCTCAACCTTGTGACTTGAAGCCTTTCCCTTTCTCTACCCTACCATGCATTGCTTTGTTTTGATTATGATTTGATTTGAGGACATGGCAGGGAGTAAGAGAATCCATAAATAAATACAGACATACTTTTACCTATGGGGAGTTTAAGCTTCTTCCGGAGGGAAATTCTGCGGGACCGTGAGCGGGCGCGACGGTCAGAGGTGGTCCCGGAATGGGCAGTGGTGCATTCTGAAGTATCCTGCTCAGATTGGCTGCTGGTGTCACTAGCTGCACTCTGGGATTTGAACATCTTGCGCCAGAAATCTTTCCGCCCCAGGTTGCCCCCTTGCATTTGTTCATCGCTGAAAACAAGCGGAGGATAGAGTTAAACATCTGACAACACGTGTGAAATTCCCTTAAATTTCTTTCAACTTCCTGCCAATGACATTTAGGCAAATCATGCAGGATGATCTTTGGTGGGCTGGGATTTAGGATGAGTCAGAGTGGGAGTGGAAAAAGTGAGACCACAGTTGACTCTGAGCACTTCTTGAAAACAGTCATGTCTCAGCTGTCAAATAGAGGTAATCATTTTTTTCAACCTTAATAAGAAGACCAAATATTATTGCAGGTGTTCCTCTGCGGGTGTGAGTCATAATAGAAGCACTTATGATGTCTAAATATTTTACTTTGTCTTGAAGTTCCCGGAGTCTTGTACAGTACTGTATCTCATTCACCACCCTCACGCCAGTATAGCAAAATTCTTGGCACTAAACAAACCAAAGATATTTCAATAAATGAATAAGTGAAGTGCAACCACAGCCAGGGGGTGCATCATCCCACATCTGTTTACTAAATTATTTCCATCATGCGATTATTAAGTTTTCTTAAGTCAAGGAAACTTAAGTAAGGTTTATTTTTTTTTCAGTGTTTTATTTTATTTTTGAGAGAGAGGCACAGAGTGCGAGTGGGGGAGGGGCTGAGAGAGAGGGAGACACAGAACTTGAAGCAGGCTCCAGGCGCAGGGTTGGAACCCATTATGAGATGGTGACCTGAGCCGCAGTTGGAGGCTTAACCGTCTGAGCCACCCAGGTGCCCCTAAGAGAGGTTTAAAAGTAAAAAAAAAAAATTAGCCTGACTCAGTAAGTCAAATGGGGACACCTCCAAAGGGATTTTTGACTAGGGCATTCCACAAGAGGAAGAAGACAAGTGGCCAATAATATGCAGAGGTTACTCTCACTAGGAATTGGGGTGGGAGGGGAGGGTCAGTTGAAATGAGATCCCTATTTTCACTCATTAAGTTGGTAGAGATTAAGAGGGGAGAAAGAAAGCAATGGTGGCTATTGTACTGGCAGTGATATGCTCTGTTAGTGTGACTTTTAAGGAGGAAGGAGAAGAGAAGGGTGGGAAGGGGAGGGAAGGGTGAGAGAGACAGAGAGAGAGAGAGAGAGAGAGAGAGAGAGAGAGGATAAAGGAGGAGCTGGGATTACCCACCTACTTTGCTCCGGTGCTAAACAGAGGATATTCGGCATGCTCGTTTCCTGGGCCCGCTCAGAATAGGGAAAAGCTCTATATTTAACATTCTATGTCATCCCTCCAAATGGAAATTTTTATGTGGAAGGATATTAAAACATGTGTCTTCATTCAAGAGGAAAGAACAGACCCATGCTAAATGCTGAGATATTAGGCAGTGTTTACAGAACACTGAAGAAAGAGAATATTTTGCAATCTAGAAAACAAAATCACCTATGAAGATAGATGGTTTTATTTTTAAAATCCAATTTACTTATTAAATCATCTCATTGAACATATTAGCTTAATAGTTGCTCGTGCTACTTTGAGGGAAAAAAGCCCTTTCTTTTTTTTTTTTAATGTTTATTTATTTTTGAGAGAAAGAGTCAGAGAGAGAGAGAGAGAGAGAGAGAGAGAGAGAGAGAGAGGAGCATGAGTGGGGGAGGTGTAGAGAGAGAATGAGAGAGGATCTGAAGCAGGCTCTGTGCTGAGAGCAGAGAGCCTGACATGGGGCTCGAACTCACAAACCATGAGATCATGACCTGAGCAGAAATCAATGCTTAAGCTAGTCACCCAGGTGCCCCTCTTTCTCCTTTTATTTATTGATGTTTTTTCTCATACCCTGTATGTAAAGACTTTTAACTAGTCTTATGGCTATTCAGCTACAGAATTTTGCCTTTTACATTATTTTTCCCCTTAGGGCTTATGTTTGAATTTTTACTATGTCCTTAAAGACTTCCTTAAACCTCACATTTAAGAAAGGAAGTTAAAGAAAACAAAAGCTTAATGATAATTTGACAATTCTATCATTTCATTGATTGACTGTCATTCATTCATTTATTTATGAAATAGATATGAAGTGTTCACTAGGGGGGCCAAGCCCTGTCTAAGCATTGAAGTTATAACGGTAAGCAAAAACTCATATGGTCCCTAGACTCAGGGAGTTTACTTACTTCTCTTTACTTTCCTCCAGCCATTTAGGGGCAGTGTCTAAGATTTTGAAGGGCTGCAAGAGCTATGCAGGCTTTTGTTCTTTGAAGGTTTTCTTTGCTCGTTGTGAATTACCAAGGTTCTATTTGATGATGGTGATTTCCTTGATTATAGAGAAGGTATACCATAAAATCTAGAATACCCTGTAGAATTTTTGGAAGGATAATAATTTCACAGTAAACCAGAGTTTGTGGAAGTAAAATGGCATACCTTAAGTGATGTTTGTGTTTTAAATATTGATCATACCATTTGTGAGTAAATAGTTCTCAAAAGAAGAATAAATACAAATGGGTCTTGCATAGAACTAGGCTGTATTACTGTCTACAGTAATTCTCACATTTCCTGGGGGCACTAATTTTAAGATGCTTTTGACTTTGCCATTATAAAAAGTGGAGATAAACTGATTGATTTCAGAGAACTTTGGAATGGGTCTTGGGAGAAGACCAAGGTGAAATGAAGTACAGTCTTTGTTTCAGCTAAATCTGGGCGCAAGAGAAGTTTATCTTACTTATTTTTGGAAAGGCTTCATCGAGCACATTGACAGTCATTAATACATTTAAATGAAAAAAGTTATAAGCGGGCATTTGGTTAAATGTCTGACTCTTGATATCGGCTGAGGCATGACATCAAGGTTTGTGGGTTCAAGCACTATGTAGGGCTCTGTGCTGACAGTACAGAGCCTACTTGGGATTCTTTCTCCCTCTCATTCTACCCCTCCACTGCTCTCACATGCTCTCTCTCTCTCTCTCTCTCAAAAATATATAAATAAACATTAAAAAAAGTTATAAGTGATTTTAAGCAAGAAAGTAGATGACATCCCCACCCCACCTGACAGGCACAGTATTTTTCATGATTTATCTGTAGGAGTGTGCAAGAAAAGCAGAAGTGGGGTAGAGACTGGGAAAGGGAAATGCAGTTAAGGAAGCTTCCTGTAGGCCTGAGGCTGGTTATTTGTGATTTGGGTCTGTAGAGATTAGTGGCTTTGGGAATGAAAAGTAAAGGTCAGAAGCAAGGCAAAGTTCAAAGAAGATGATTTCTTGCAGCAGGAAGTGCTCAGCCAACTGCACTGGAGACAAAAATCAACGCTACTTACTGCTCTGGAGTCTGTGAGGGGCGACCAGACATGAAGCTGCGACATTCCTCAGGGGCAGAGGACACCTGGCCTTTCTCCACAATGCTCCCCGCCTCTGACCTATGCAAATGGTGCATTCCACCAATCACAACAGAGCAGGACACCACTCCTCAATACCTCATATACTTCACAAAGCAGAACACTCCCTTATAGGCAATGTGTATTGCTTTCAGACCCTGTCATCGTGAGACTATATTGTATGAAACTTATATCCTACCATTTCATTCATGACCTAGAGCCTTATTGCCTAAGTATACCACCATCATCGTGAACAGTCATTAACTACAAACAAGATTGTAAATTTAGGAGTTTCTTTAAATCTTGGTAAGTGGCGTATTTTATAGAACAGGCATACAATAAACATACATACTAGAAGGAAAAACAACAGAGGGCTGCTCAGCAATTCCTATTCTGCCATGTTTAAAATATTACTTACTGAACAGAAGGATACAGTATCAATAATTGCTTTTCCTCTCTGGACAAAAATGTAAATTTTCCTTGGAAAAGACTAACACACAGATAGCATTTCACCATATTAGTGAGAGCTGTGAATTAAAGATCAAGAGTATGCAAGCCTGAAATCAACCGAGCTTTGATTTATATAGAGGTAGGGTTTATTTGACAGTAAACACCTCCCTTTTCAAAGCTGCAGCTGGACTATCACCAGTGAAGCCATTTATTCAAGATAGTTCCACCATGCCTGCACTAGTTATACACCACGCTATGAACCACATGGGCAGTACAACAGAAGATTACATTCCAGTGACAGAAGGCAAAAACTAATGTTTATATATAGCTCAAGCTTCCAACCTTTTACTGCCTGCAGTCTTAGATTCAGATTCATTCTCCTCCAGCTTTTTCCCTGGTGCCAACTTCTCAGCACTGTCAAGCAAAGCGCTGAGGGCCACTCTCCTGAAGACATTCCCATGAGCCTCTTTGATAAATTGGACCAGCTGACGGATATCACAATACAGCCCCTGTTTGGATGCAAGAAGGAAGGTTTGGGGAAAGTCGTGTGATTAAGTGGTTTTCACAGGAAGAGTGGGAGAAGCTAATTCCTTAGGCTTAGGTCAGCATTGGAATTATAAAAGGAAGACAATTTACGACAATGAAACCGATGGTACACTATCTCTCCATTGTTCCTACAGCAACATTATCAAGAACTTTGCCTGTCATCCTTAGTACGATAAAGGATGGTTACCATGCTTCATATTCAGAAAGTTGGTTGTATCATTAGAAAGACATCAATTTATACTTTAAACCACTGGATTCCCAAGCTTTAATTTTCTCTCTTAATTGGGACTTCTGAAGAGATGCCTGCAAAAAAAAGGCAATCAGAAATTTGTTTAGACTAGAGATTTCAGTCCTTATTCAGCTTCTCCAATTTTTCTACATCACTGTGATAAAGTATGCTAAGTCATCTAGACACTTCTAACAGAGCCTGATATTCAAGGACAATTTATTTTGCTTGACATATTTAAAAAATGTGTATGTTGAAGTTCATTTGTACATGAACCTGACTATGAACTACAGGTGATGTAGGGCTATTAAAACCAGTACATTGATGAATCCATATTGAAAAATATATACAGGACCTTTTTCTTGAGATATTAAGCTTTTCACTCAGCATTTCCTCCTTTCTCTTCAAGAAGGTAGTTACTGTATTCTTTGCCTTAGGAAAGGTTCATGGCAAAGCAGAACACAGAAGCCTAAACAAAATCACTTAAACCCTTACTTGATAGCTTTGGTTTAAAAACCTAAGGCCCAATGGGACAATCATGCCCATGACCCTTAAAACATCAGAAGGAGCAGTTACTGGGGAAAAGATGGAAAGGGTGTTTTTTTGGTTCTAGGGTCAGAAAGACCCTGTGCCTTCACTGTATACTTTGGTAGCTCTTCCATAAAAGGGACAAGACCCCCAAAACCAGGGTTCTAAATTAACTAGAATGCCCAGCCCTAAGCATGCAGCAGAGAGCAGTATGTGAAATAACAGGTATGAATTGATGATTGAGACCCATGAAGCTCCCCAGGTCCTAGGTCCTATCAAAGACTTGGGATCTTTGCACCACTCTATGAAGCAAGGAAACCCAAGAATGACTGGGGTTCAACTTTCAGCCATTCTGAAATGAGAGTTCAAAGTCAAAACTAAGATGATTTAAAGAAAGTTAAGAAATACAGTTATTTCTTCTATACATGATTTTGCAAACTAAAATGTATAACAAGTACTCACACATATTATAATCAACTTGTCAAATTACTTCTTGCCATGACCAAATTAAATGCATGGATGGGGCCCATGTTTTTCTCAAGCTCCAAAAACTTTGCTGAGGTGGCTTTGACAGTCAGCAAAATTAAATTGCCTTAGGTTTGGGATTTTAGTTTGTTTACCCAAAGTGATGTGAATAGTTTCAATAGCTTAAAATGATTTCCTTGATTTAGGTAGATTAGCAGATAGTGTCAATATGTATAAATGGGCTGATTTCTACATAGAAGTCACAATATGTAACAGATTGGTAAGATAGAGAAATGTCCCTTTACTCCCCAGAGAGAAATGAATTCATCTAGTCATGTCAGATTCATCAGCCTTAATCTACTTCTCGTACCCCAAACCACAATTAAGCACTAACTTGTTATAACCTGCTTCTCTCTCCATACTACTTGCGGCTTCAGTGGTTTAATTAACACAGTCATTTATGAGGAGTACCTAAAAAATTCAATAAAAGAAAACAAAACTAGTTCCAGCAGCATATTTAATTTTTAAAGTAAGTGTGGTTTCAAGAAAATGCTTGGTGTAGTATTATTTAATATTTCATGAGTTAATAAGCTGTGCTCCAGCCCCTCTTTCTTTTTACGGGTTCAAAGTACCTTGCAACTATCTCAGCAATCACCACAGAACTGATGAGGTAGAAGAGGAAGATACGTCAATTTTCAAGTAGAATAATGAATAACAACGAGGAGAAATGTGTCATCGAGGCTCCACCATGAGCTACTGGTCACTTTGGGAAAATAGAGATTTTTAACTTTAAGGTGAAGACTTTTAGACTTTAACTTGTCTATCTCATGGCCATGACTGAGAACATTTCTTAGAGCAGAGACCAAGAACTCCTGTGGGAAGAAGAGGTGAACTTCTCACCAGATTCTCAGGGCTGTGCAATTCATGTGTAGTTGAAGCGCAACGGGTGATAAGAGATTTAAACATGGCGCTGACGATGATGCCTTCCACATTTTGGGCTGTGGATTTGTTGTCCACCGTGGTGAAGTTATTTCCAAACCCAGCCTTGTCTGGAATGCAAAGGCACTAATTCAAGGCAATGTTTTCATTAAGCTACACAGGTTAAAGAAGTAACGAAGTATTTGGCACCCAGGAATTAGTGAAGGGCTACACAAAATTCAGAAACGGACTAAAGATACACCTTGGAGACTTGGAGATAAACAACTCACAGTCTTCCTCAGAGTCTTTACCATGATATAGTCCATCGTGTTGTGGAATGTTTATATTGATAAGTCTTAGCAAAAAGGGAGAATCAACTGTTGACCCTAAGAAAGATGTTTAGACCTAGTTTTTAAATAGGTGATCACTTAAAAAATAAGAATCCCTCATTGAAGAGAGAATTTATTTGATTCAGCTTTTTTGGTGGTGAGGAATGCTGGCTTCCCAGTGGAAATTGTTCAGTCTTTCAGAAGTGGAGTGAGGTGGGGCCAACCCCATGAGCTGGCCAGGGGGAGGAAAAGGTGGGAAAGGGCCCTGAGGGGGATTCACACTAGCACTGGCAATAACAAGGACACTGAGTGCTGCCATGAGCTGCATAGAACTTCTAGCAGCTTCTTGCCTCCACAGACTTGCCATACCAAGAGGGAAAACCTACCACCTCTCTTAGAGCCACTTCCTTATAACTCACTGAAATGTGAAATGCCAGTGAACTGAGGCCATCATCCTCCCATGGCACTTTATGCCACTTTTTAACATATCCAGGAAACATTTCTTAGGGGACACATTAGCCATTCTGGAGACTTGCCAGAAGATTCTTAATGACTGTGAACCATCTGTGGACTGTACGGTCAGGATTTATGTAGCCCTGACACTGATCAGATAGGGACCTGTGTGTTTGGCTGGCTGATTCACTGGGAGCTACTTCTGTCTCTCAAGAGTCCCACGGGGGATTTGTCACTTTATTATAACCTCTCACTGTCTGTGCCAACTGGCCGGGGATTAGCCCTAGACTTTACATTATAGAAAGAAATCTCTTAGTCTCTGCTTGTAGTTTCTATCTCAAATGGCTTAAAAAAGAGAAAATAGTTTGTACTCAGGAATCTCTCTTCTCATTTAATTATTGTCTAAAATTTGTAATGTGCTCAGCTTAGAACAACTCTGATAATGTACATTGTTTTAGGGGCTCTATAGAGGAACAATATTGTTTTAAATGTGATCGCCAAGCAATAAAGATAGGGAAACTGCTTCCAAATTCATCAAATAGATCTTCATTATAAATTAATCAACTATCACACATGTATTATATAAACCATAAACATCCACATGAAGAAGTTATTTCTTCCCAGGCTCTAATTAAAATGTGTATTTTACTCACCTCAGTCTTCATACATCACTTTCATTTCATTACTGTGTTTACACCCAAGTGATGTTGAAGGTGTTAGGTCTATTATGAGTGCAATTGATGTTCACTGGTCCCCCTATACCACAGGTTTCTACAGTGGAGTTTTCTCAAAACACCAAGTTCTAAAATGGTATGTGGAATTATCTATATATCTATTTGCCTATTTAAAATATTTTAGTATATATGTGTATATGAGTATATCAAAATTATGTTACTACTATGTTTCTATATATCTTTTCTTTCCTGTTTTATCTTGTGAAAAAAATTTTTCAAGCACTCTTCCTGGCACATATTAGGTAGTCATTTCATATTTGTTGAACTAATGAATATACTCCCTTGTTCCCTGATTTTGCCTCAGTGGTCATATAACAGAAAATTGTATGAGAAAGAGAGGAGTGCCATGAGTGATAGTGTATGGATTGAGGGGCTAATGGTGGGGACGCCACAGCTTTACAAAATGCCCTTTGCTGAGTTAAGTTCTCCTTAGAAACCCCGCAAAATGTGTCACCAAAGATAATGTGCAAGCTTCTCTTGCTTATACTCTATTACACTCTCTCTCTCTCTCTCTCTCTCTCTCTCTCTCTCTCTCTCTCACACACACACACACACACCTTTTCCTCTAAAGTCTATCCCCACATATTCAGGGTACCTCAGAAACACTACCTGCTTCACCTCATAGTGATCTCTCCTGGAACATGGCACAGCTTTACTTACTGTCAGTGACTGGCTCCATACAAAATCCTAGCAAAGCATGCAAGAAGTCCACTACATTATTGAGAGAGTCCTTGTTCACATAGTCCCTCATGGTTTGTCGGAATTGCATCTTATCTAGCTTGTATAGCTTAGTGAGGCAGTTCTGGGCCTGTAATGAAGGAAGAAAAGTGAAGAAGTCACAGGTACCAGCTTAAGCTGGGGATACCATTAGTCTGAGACAGAAGCCTGCGGAAGGCAAAGGCTTCTGTCCATCCCTGCTGGCTGGTGCCAGCCAACCCTGCAAGCCCCCCTTGTCTGAGCAAGGAAGGGGCAGAGACTAAGCTGAGCAGTATGAGGGACTTTACTTTTAGAAGGGCTGCTCCAAGTAAAACCCAAGGCTAACGTCTAATGCTGGTGCCAGAGGAATTCAGTCTTTTTGCCAAGATCACGATTTTAAGATCTCAATGAAAAATGCTCCAAGTATAAAAATTAGGCAGCTTATAGAATTGGTTATCCAGGTTTAGAAAACCTCAAAGCTTTGTGCAGTGGGAGGAAGGGTGCCACTCCCATGTTCAGCTATTTTGGACTTAAGTAGATTTAATGGAGTGGGTGAGAGGGATATATGAAGTGGGTATCCAGTGTTCTCATATATGGCCAGGAAGGGAGGACCCTTCAAGCATGAAGGAGGCATAAAATAAAGGCACATCTAGTTTGTTTATGTGTCTGTATTTCAATGTGAAAGTTTGATATTTAAACAGAAATTGGCTTTATAGACATGACAACCAAGTGACCACTGGCTAGACCCTGCTATTCACAACTATATTTCAGACAATACAGTAAATGATTCTGCCATCTGACAAAGAGAACGGGAATAATCTCTCCATTAGAGCAAGTAACGTCACAGCCATTGGCTGTAGAAGGCCACAGACAGAATGCCCTGATAGTATCGAGGGTCATTAGAAGCCTCCCAGCCTTGTCCTATCATGGAGAGAAAAATCACATTTGGGTGGTGCTTTGCTGTTTAAAACATGTTTCTTGCTTATAACTGTATAACATTTGACTTTCACACCTCTGTGATTTGATGAGTATCCCCATATTACAGTGGAGGAAATTGAGGCTCACAGAAGTCAAGGACTTTGTCCAAGTTAACCACCTTAATTGAGGACGGAGAACTTTGGACAACCAGGCACAATCATGGAAGTAAGATTAGAGAAAGCAGTCCCTAAGAATTTAAACACATAAGATGGGCCCTTAATGGATTCCCAGAAGAAAATTTAAGTTACATCACTATTTTAACAAAACAAGGCCCAGAGAAAGCTTCTGGAAAAATTTGAGAGGGAAAGAAAGAGTATAAAAGGCTGAATTAGCAATAAACTTGGTATGACCTTGTGGTAATCTCTCTGGCTATATCACAAAGTCAGGTGGACTGGTAATTGTTTTCATTTTGCCTTTATTAGGTCCTAGAATATTGAGAAATTAGGTGTTTTTATTCCAGAGATATTGCTGTTTGCTGGTTCTCAGGCAAATTCATTTTTTCTTCTTATAAAATAACTGCTGCTTGCTGAAAAATTATGTTTTCAAAGCATTTACATAAAATATTTCCCTTATGAAGTAGTATTTAATTTTTACCCCATAAAAAATATGTGAAGATCTTGATTGCAACACATATGAAGCACTTTAAAATCCTGGGTTGGAAAGCCCCGAAGCACAAATTATCCTGTCTTCTCTACAAAATACTCCAATGACAGCATAGTTTCAGATGTACTGTTTAGAGGCCATTAGAATGTCTAAATGAGTTCAATGGGAAGTTTAAGCAAGAATCAGGAATCAAAACCTTAAGTATTTTGATTTTGAATGAATATTCAAGAATCTCTTCTCCAAGAGATATAAAACTGTCAGAGTGAATTCCCTTTCAATATTTTGGGACAACCAATGAATGGTTAATCTAAAAGACACATGCTGGAAATATTAGGCATTTTGATGAATATCATTATAGTAATTTTCTCTTTCTTTCTTTTTTTCTCTTTCTTTCTCTCTTTTTCTCTCTCTTTCTCTCTTTCTTTCTAAGAAGTATAGAGGCCCTTGGGCACCTGGGTGGCTCAGTCAGTTGAGCGTCCGACTTTCGCTCAGGTCATGATCTCACGGTTCATGAGTTCGAGTCCCGTGTCAGTCCCGTGTCTGACAGCTCAGAGCCTGGAGACTGCTTTGGATTTTGTGTCTCCCTTTCTCCCTGCCCCTCCCCTGCTCATGCTCTGTCTCTGTCTCTCTCTCTCTCAGAAATAAATAAATATTAAAAAAAATTTTTTTAAAGTATAGAGGCCCTGATCTGGTAGAAGTAAGAAATATTCTTAACATCTTAAAAGTTAAGCAACCTCTGAAAATTCAATGCCTTAGAAATTTGTAAAGACCTAGATTCTTGAATTAATTAGACTTTCCCAGGGATAATTTCTCAGATTTGTATATCTTGGACAATGTGTTTGCTGAGCAAAATTAGGCAAATATAATCCCTATAATGAGTATTAAGCTGGGCTACAAGATAATGGAAGATTTGCCATGTAAGTCAGCAAAGCTGAGAAGGCAGGTAAAAAACTGTCTAGACATCCTGACAGGAAATGTTCAGGAGTCTCGGTGAGGGAAGCATGGTAGACTGAGCGGCAACAATGGTCTCTCAAGCGGCTTCTGATCCAACTATTCCTATTTTCTTCAAGTCTAGAAAGACAGGTTGTGGCATCAGAGCCAGTTTAATACCTCCAAGTCAAGCATGACACTTACTATTTTTTAGTGTTTCGTTTCATGGAACTGGTCTTCTGTATGAGGAGTGTTAATGTTTTAGCCTTGAAGGCACTTATTCATACTGCGATAGAACTAAAAACCACACATTAAAAATCACTTATGCATGTGCAAAGATGGGGGGAATGTCAGCTTTCTATTGCCTTACTAATTATTATTTTGATTTTTAAATTTTGGACCTCAAAATCTAGATCTTGGTCAAAGTTGCCAAGTTTCATAATTTAGAAGTTAATTACCGTGAATATAATATAATAAGTTAACATAAAACAACGTAATAGAACATAAAAGAAACAGACAAGGATGGATGAATGGATAGACAGGTGGATGACATGTTAAGAAAGATACCCAGCATGCTAATACTGTGTGAACATTTCATGACAAAAACTAATACCAAGAAAAAATGGGCTGGCGTTAGATTTTGACATGATCTTAAAACTCTGCCAAAATATGCCAAAGGGTTTCCTGGACTCAAATTTACATAAAACTCTTATTTTCTTCTGGTATTTTCTTATGGTTTCAATTCAAACATATGCATGAGGCAAATGTCCCATCTTGGACTTGCTATGGAGGTGGGTTATTGCTCAAGAGTCAAGGGAAAAGTCGCAATCAGCTGAGGCAAATGAAAATGAGCTGGAATAAGACCATGTTCCATGACAGCATTATGCTTTGCAAGCCCAAGCGCAGAGTTTCAAGTTTCACACAGTTCAAAGGGACATGATCTTAAATACTTAGGAGTCAAGGTTCATTCTGAAACAAAGCAGCCAGAACATGACTGGCTACTTTTATAGTCCTGTTTTGTCCCAATAAGGGCCATTTTCCCTATCTATATAGGAATAACAAACTAAATCCTAAACTTTGACCCCTTTCTTTAATATAAAATATGTTTCTATAGTACCCAGGCAGATGATTAAAAAGTCATTTGTCACAGACCATCAGAGACTTGCTGAATGTATTTGTCTTTGCACAGGTCTTTCAGACTCTAATTCATACTTTCCAATGATACACCCTTTCACCAACTGGGAGTTGGCCTGCCCTAGGCAGAAGGCAGAAGTGTTTTCCCAATTAAGCTTTACCAGGCCTGGGTTTTAGAGGTCTTGAGATATGTTGTGGGAATCTTCCCAATCCAAATCAGCATTAATCACCCCTATGAAATATAATATTTTTCAGGGAACACTGACCCTCATTGTCAAAGGACTCATTCCTAAATTGGAGAGAGGGAAGAGGGAGAGGAAATGGAATCTACTTTAATTCTCTTACATTCTCCCGGAATACCTGGTGTCTCAGACGATCTCCAGAGAGCCCTCGATGTCCTTCTCCGCAACCATAGGCACATCCCAAAGACTTCACTATTTTGATGAGCATGGTCAGAGCAAGCCTATGGTTGCTTACAGGTGTACTTTCATCCTAGCACCCACAAACAAGAAAAAAGACGTCTGTTCACCTACTCACTAAGCCCTTTTGGTACTGAGATTCCATTTTGTGATTAAACCAAATTTTATATGTTTTATGGTGAGCATGTGCAACTTGAAAGACAGAATTGTCAAGAGCTCACCAAGCAAGTTAATCTTTGTAAAATTCAGAATATGATTTAAGAGAAAGGAAAATGTCTGTGCATTTTGATCACCCTCTAGTGCTAAAGGATATGAATGTAGACCTCTTGATTAGAAAACATGCTTTCTGTATCCTTGGCAGACTATCAGAACCACCTAGAGAGAGACAAAGGGGACTATCAGTGATAAAGACAAAAAGATTTTCCCAGAAGCTACCCTCTTCAGTAGGCTTCTGATAGTACCACCAGGCAAGAATTCTTGTTAGATTTCTGGAACTGATCAAAGTCTGGAGCTTTGAGATCACATGGCAACTTCTGGCATTTTTAAGGGATTTTCTAAAATAATATGTTCACTATATTGTAATACTCATGCCTAAGCAAAGTGAGAATACAAAATTTGTCAACATTCAGCTTGTTTCTTCCTTCAAAGCTAAATAGGAAGCCCTCCTGAGGTGAATAATAACTGTCATCATCCTCTCTTTTGCCCATTTAATTCCTGTTGTTAGTGGAGCACATAGCTTCTAGAAAAAATGGACTTCTGTGGATTATTTCCAAAGAGCCCTAAGGTTTCTAATAGTTTTCCTTTCTATTTCATCAATTTACTGTGCAGAACAAAGGAAATAATGGATCATGGATAAGCATTTCTCTGTAAATTATGAAGGGCTTTTCTGATTGTGGATCAGACTGGTATGTAAACGCTGGGGTCACACGTTGAAAGTACTCAAATGTGGATAGGATGTGAAAGAGGTGGAGTTATCCGGACATCATGTTCCATAATTTGGGTAGGGTAGACTCTCCTTCCCTAAAGTTATGCAGTTGGTCTTCTTTTTCAATCTACAGGCTCAGGTAGTGGATGTGGTACTGAGATGCCCTCTGCAGGAATGAATATTTATTCTTTGACCTGTTAATGGCTGACAGCTCTCCATTGAGCTCTTCTCCAGACATTGCTCTTAGCTAAAGAGAGTTGCCTCACTTAAGCTCTTCCTGGTAGCAGCCTGCTTCTAATGGCTGGTCAAAGGCATAATGAAGGTGGGTGGGTGGATGGGGGTGTATAAAGGTGGGCTCCCTTACTCCATCTGGAGATAGCTTTGGAGAGCCGTCCTTGCTGAGAGTTTCCTGTGTGATGGGCTGAGTTCTCTGTTACAACTATATTACAGTTCAGCTTTTCCCTCTACCTCATCCTGCTTATTTCACACTTCATAGATGTTGATCCTGCGAAGACATCCCAGGAAACTTCCCGTACACACATCTCTATATCTTAGTGTGTTTCCTGGGAATTCTATAGATCAGGTGGTTGCAAATGGAAGACTTGGACTTATCAGTAAACATTTATTTACGTAATATATATATTATACATATGTATGTGTGTGTATATATATATATATATATATATATATATATATATATGACATTCAGAAATGTTTTAGTTTCGCTTCAAATCTTAGCTCCATAACCTTGGGCCAGCTACTTAACCACTCTGAGCCCTACAAAATGGGAATCATAATAATACCTATATCATACAGCTGTGAGGCTAACATGAGTCAAAATATGTAAGACACACAATAATAGCACAGAAATGTTTATCATTTGTAGGTGTGGGATACTGCTTTCCTCTGAGACAACTTTGTGCAAATTAGAAAAGGCATTCCTCTGGGTAAGTGAATCAGAAAAAGATGAGCCCTTTTAGTAGATACAGCCCTTGAGTGAAGAGCTCAGTGAGCAGAGCTTACACTGGATTTCAGTCCCTCTTGGCCTCAGAAAAGTTCACCCTGGGTAGGGCCTGATTTGGAAGATTGGTTTACATACATTTTTAGATTACTATATGTTCCTTAAAAAAAATCTCTAGCTCCAAAAGCTCTTTTTAAGTATCTATTCAGGTTTGATTTTCTTTGGACCTTCAGATGTCCTTAGGATTTAGATTCCTCTTATAGCAGACATTCAGAAAGATGTTTCAAGCTATAGGCAGAAATCAGGACAGATACATTTCAGGCTCTCAGTATTAGTAGCAAATATAGAAATAGAAATTAGATCTTCCTTTCTGAATTAATCAATTCCCCATGTTTCTGGTATTACTAGGGTACAAGACTAGATAAATTCTGATTTCACCAAAAATAACAGGGATTTGGGGAAGAACAGACCTCTGTGAATCACAAATATATGCACTTGACCTATAATTAAGTTTTATTTTATAAATTCTTTCTACTATAAAGAATATTATTTTGCATAACCACAAAACGTTGATATTTTGGTGGCTGTTTGAGCCCACATAATCTAACTTCAAAAAATCCCATCTAATCAAGAGTGATAACTTAAGTCGAAATAATATTTATATTATTTAGTATCTAGTATAATAACTAGATTTAAATTGGCAAGAGAATCTCAGGTCTATAATAAGAAATCAGATGAAGATACTAATTGGATATAATTTTAGAAGTAAAAACAAAAATATAATACTAATAATGAAATTCAGAAATTCTTAGGATACATAACAAAGCCTTCTTCAATTTAGTTGGACTATCTAAGCTTTACTAATAAAAGTCTATCAAAATTTCACAACTCCCTTTTATTGTTTTCTATTTTCCCTTGAATATTGTAATGAACATAACACCATCTGTTATCTCTTTGAGTACCAGCTTAGATTGATAGGTAAAACATAGAAGTTTAGTAAAAGTAAGATATGAGGATCTTTGGATTGTCCTCAGTGATGTATGAGTAGGTAAGAAACTGAGAACCTTAAGTACTGGAAGATGCTATTAGAATTGGAAAACACATATTTACGATTAGGGTAGAAGAAGAAAATCTTAAAGAAATGATTCAGGAACCCAAATATTGGGAAAGAATATTTGGATCAGAGACCCAGAATATTGGGAATATAGGAGTAGATAATGAGATGCAGAAACACACATGATAAATACACATTAAAAATGTACCAAGTAGGATTAGAAAGAGATGGAGAAGAAACTGTAAAAGAGGAAGGAGCACAGCAACACCTTTTCAGACGTAAAAACCTGACACACTGTAAGAAAAAAAATGGACAATTCATAGTTTAGATAATGTGTAGATGGTAGAACTCCGAACAATGTCATCTTACACCTGTAAACACAACCTGCTATGTACATCGTGACCTGTTAGAGATTCAAATGTCTTGTTGACTTCAATTTGTTAACAGCATTTTCCAACAAAAACCTCATACTGGAATCGGTGTAAGTTATGTGATTTTAAGCTATGGTAATTCTTATTTAAAACCCAAATTAAAGGAGAAAACCAATTCTTGGCATTAAGTGCAGAGATCATAAAGGAGGTGTTGCCAGAGCAAAGGGAATTAAATTCAGGGATAATCAATAATAAGAAAGCTAAAAACATAAGATGTAAAACATGAGAGTACCAAGGCTAGTCTTTCAAACCAACAGCAACAAACCAACCAATTAACTGAACAAAATTCTTCCCTTTCTTTCTCAACCATGATGGAAACTGGCTGCCCCAAAATGTGTTCCTTAGATCAGAAGAAGAAACACCATTATGAGGAAAGATGATACTGCTTGTGTTTCCCCCAAATTCATGTGTTGAAACCCTGTCTCCCAATGGGATGGTATTTGATTATGGCCTTCGGGAGGTAATTAGGATTAGATGTGGACATCATGAGAGTGGGGCCCTGGTCTGATAAGTGCCCTTATTTTTTTTTATTTAAAAAAAACTTTTGATAGAGAGAGAGCACTTGAGCAGGGAAGAGGGGCAGAGAGAGAGAGAGAGAGAGAGAGAGAGAGAGAGAGAGAGAGAGAGAGAGAGAGAGAGAATCCCAAGCAGGCTCCATGCTCAGCACAGAGTCTGACATAAGGCTCAATCCTACAACCCTGGAATCATGACCTGAGCTGAAATGAAGTTGCCCATTCAACTGCCCGAACCATCTAGGCACCCCAAGATCAGTGCCCTATAAAAAGAGACAACAGAGGAGTCACTCTCGCTCTCTGTCTGTGGGTGGGGTGTGTGTGTGTGTGTGTGTGTGTGTGTGTGTAAGAGAGAGAGAATACAGTAAAAAGGGGCTATGTGAGCACATAACAAGACAGCAACCACTTACAATCCAAGAAAAAAACTTCAGAAACCTTGTTAGCACCTTCATCTTGGAGTTCCTAGCCTCCAGAAGTATGAGAAGTAAACTTCTTTTGTTTAATCTGCCCAATCTGTGATATTTTGCTATGGTAGTCTGAGAAGAAAACATTGCTCAATTAGGTCAGACCCTGAAAAACTAGAAAGAGACAATCGTTGGTGGCAGACTGAGAATTATGGTAATGTAGATACTCTCTTGCAGAAATGACATGACCAGGGAATTAGCTCTAACACTGCTTGAATTGGTCTTTGAATTGACAATACAGTTTTTGAACTTAGAATACAGTTTCGTGTAACTGTTTCTACTAATGCCTGGTGAAAACTCAATGAAGAGATTTCTAGTTTTAGTGACTTTCTTGTTTTAGTGACTAATTGTGATTGAGTCAACTAAATGCTGGCAAGCAGGCACTGGAAAGAAATTAGGGGCAACATTTCATGAGAACACAGAACACATACCTTCTCTTGGTTCTTCTCATTCTTCTCATAAGGTCCACCTCCACCTCCTCCACCTCCTCCTCCATCACCTCCATCACCTCCATCACCTCTTCCGCCTCCACCTCCTCCTTCTTCTCCTCCACCATCTCCAGCTCCACTAACCGAAGGGCCCCCGAATCCACAGGGTGAACTTCCAGATACTCCTTTGAACTGGAAAGTTCCCTCACTTGCTCTTTTTTCCATAGCCTCATTTTCCTTGTTTTCACTCTTCTTTCTGTTCTTTTCTACACAAGGCACCACACCAAGCTGAAGCAAGCATTCCACAATGTTTAGTGCCACATCACAGATACGAGAACTGATGTCATGGTTAAGGACAAGATAAACAGCCTTCAGAACAACCTGGGGGGAAGACAAAGATAAACAGAGGATGATTAATTTACATGAGCTACCTACACCTTCGTACACAGATTTGCTTATTCTGTTTAATCATTTCCTTTAGGCTGTTCTAAGCACTTAAGCATAAATAATTCAGTTAATTCTCAGATGTTCCTATCTACATTGTATTGGGACCTTGTGTACGTGTTTAACGTAACGTATAAGTCACCCAAAGAATTAAAAATGTCTGTGTGAAAAAAATGTCTGTATTATCTCACATTAAGTATTCCAAAACTTGCCATCATATAGACAGTTAATAGGGGTACTGAAAAACAGTGATTAATGGGGCAGACATTTTTTTGTCCAAATGGAAACTTGCTCAACTGATTTTTTACACCAAAGTGCTTTAATCCTCTGCCTTTCACTTTATGTCAATAGTGGATAAAGAACAATAATTTCCATATCTCCATAATAGGGGAACATTTATGTATTCACAATTGTATCATTATTTACACTTCAATTTTAAATGCAAAATATTTGCATGTTTAAATTATGTCCTTTCATTGATTTTAATATTTTAAATTATTTGCTGATCCAGTTCCCTAATGTGAAATAAAACATTTTGTGAAATATAATTGTAAAATATAACAACCCTTTCATTTGGTAATAACTATAATCAAGACAGGCATTCCTGAGAATGCAAGTTTAAATCTTTTAATGGACTTCTATTCATTTTCCCTTGCTATGTGGGAGGTTTGGAATCATGTTGCTTATATAATAAAAGAAAATAAACTGAGAACTTTTTATAAAGGACTTAGCACACACACATTTATGTATATTTATATATACATATTCAGGATTCACTAATTCTTTTGGATTATAAAAATATTCTGAGATCAGATCACACCTAATGTAATTCTTGGAAAAAAGGGGGAAAGATACATCTATGATGGTTGACATATTTGTGAAATTTTGTATATGGGTAGCTTTTTCATTTTAAGAGTCAACATTTCTAAGAATCTATATACCCATTTTACCCAGCCTTATAAAAACTGGATCAAAGAGCCATTATCTTCCAAGCTTTGGTAAGAAAAATTCTTTCTTCTTACAGAAAGATCAAGCATGCCATTCTTGTGGACAAAGTTATTGGTCCCATCGATATGTTCCGTGTCCTCTAAGTAGCTGTAGTTTATGCAGGAGTCTGTGAGGCTTCGAGGCAGGTTTGCACATGCCAAGGGTTCATGTGGCATCTCTGGGATAGGCACCTGGTTGCAGAGCTTCCTCATATGCTCACTGAAAAAGTCTGCATAGCCTACGTTGAATGATGCCAATGTGGTATTGAAGGTTGCAACTGTAATAGTGGAGATCTGGGATTGCACTAATAAAAAGAAAGCAATGTCTTAGTTTTCCCCATATTAACTTGCCACACTATCATGTCAGACAGTTTTATTATCATGACAACAATCACAGCTGAAGCTTTTGTAGATATTTGACTTATAGTCTCAAAGCTATTCTCAATTCTCATGGAATTGCCTCAAGTGTTAAGGCCATGTAATATCTGAATGAAGGTTATAGAAAATATGACTTCCAACTGGCTTCCTTAAGACTCAGTCTAGAATTTAACTTTTGTTTAACAGGTGGATTTTGCCCACTATTAAATGGCAGATCCTACTGATAAAGTTAAACTAGTTTAGTTGAGGTATTTCTACCCAAGTTTGTGGCTGGTAAAATGTTTGGTTTTATCTAGCATATTTAAGCAACAAATAAGAAGGATTCTTTTTTTTTTTTTTTTTTTTTTTTTTTTTTTGCTTAAAAGTAATAGAACATATATCTGTGGTGGTAACTAACTGGTATCATCAAATACTTGAAATATACTCCTGGGAAAAGAGAGCTCAAATTATGCTCATAGGTTAAGAGTACAGATTAAGAACCCATTTTAGATTCCACCCAGACACACATGTTTTCTCCACACAAAGCACATAAGGCACTTATTTAAAATCGTAGCTGTTTGAGGAAGGAATCGATGGCCCTGAAAGGCAGTGACTTTCTTCACATTGAAAGTGGACAAGTCCTTTAGAGGGACATCATACAGGGTGTCCAAGTAATGCATATAATTGTCTTCCAAGTCTCTTCTAGCCCTGTGGGTCTATGACCTTTTGAAAACAAATATGCATGGCTTGCTTTCCCTCTGAGACGCATGGTGCTTGCAGTATGCCATCGAGTAGCTTTGTTACTAAGGAAATCCTAACAACGGCTCACTAGTAAATTACCAAGCAATGTAATACATGAATGCAAATTTTCAAAAAGTGTAAGGAACCAGATTACAATGAAAATGAAACATGGAGTAAAAACAGGAAACAGGAAAAGGAACCTGAACTCCCGCCTGCAGGTGCGCCTTCCGACCCACCTTCCTTGACAGTGTTTTCTCCATGGCTGTTGGAGTGATCTGGCTGGTCACTCACCAGGGTGTGATGGGAGTGTGAGTGCCTGGCACTCAGGCTCTCCATCTCCGTGGCTGCATCCGAACTGCCCCGCCGGGTAAATTTCCCTGAGATGGACAAGAGCACCACAAGAGGGTTTGAAAATGGAAGATCCTCTGCCAAGATGTTGTTTTACCAAAGGATGGCAGTGAGAGTAAAGGGACATTGGGAAGTGTATGAGGCACAGTCAGATAGTAGGAATGAGACTAGTCCTGGGGATAGTCAGGGTCAAGATGATTCATGAAGCTGCCTGTCATAAGATCAGCCCCAATCTAAGCCAAATGTCAGAAACCATATGTGGAGTTCCAGCTAGCTTCTGGCTCCTGATTTTGAGCTGGCTTTCTGAATATGCCATTCAGAAAGAAAAAAGAATCTTTTTCTTTTCTTTACATTTCCCTTTTCTAATATCCAAATTAAAGTCTGCCTTTGGATTCACAATGAAGTTAATGCACAAGACCCTTTAAGGCCATATTTCCACATCTAGAGTATGTAAGAAATAGGGCCATTACCTAATTATACAGGGTTTTTCCATATTTAATTAAATTACCTGCATTCCTTTGGTACTAGGAAGCTAGCATCTGGGCCCACATTTCTTGACTAAACTGTTCAAGAAAGATGCAGATTTGCCCGGGGGGCCCTAGATCCAGATTTCTAAACAGGTCACTCAAGCTCTGCCCTACTTTGGAAAGTCCTTGTGGTCACCTAAAATGGTGGTTTGCCAGCCTCCTTTTTCAATGCCTCGCCTGTCTTCTCCAAGCCCAGGGAAACTTCCGAAGGAGAATGTGCTTCGGGTGGGGAACACATCCAAGTGGTCTTCATGAAGCAGGAATGGCACTCCCATTCTTCGAGGCCTCCTCTTTCCTGTGTGGTGGAATGGGATGGAGCCTTTCCTCTCTCGGTCTTCTTTGCGGCTCTTGAACTGTGAGGATGAGAGGTTAAGGGTTAGGCACAGGGCAAAGGAAAAGTGATAGTTTGCTTCCCAAAGGGCTCTACAATCTACAGTAAATTACAGGAATGTTCCAGGAAGAAGAGACTCAGAAAGTCACTGAGTATCATCTGATAGAGATGGGTGACATTTCCACAATGCATCGAAAGAGTGAAAGAAACAAGGCAAAAGACAACATATCCCTTGGGTCTTTCTGCTTGGTTGGCTTGTACCTGGACCAGCAGCATCAGGATCAACTGGTCTCAGGTTCATACTACATCAGAAACATAGAAGATAAGACCTAGTGATGTGGGTTTTGATAAGCCTTGTAGGTAATTATGATACATGCTAAAATTTGAGGACCACTGACGTAGAGTATAGGATCCCTAAGTCACCACTTAGATCAGCCAGTATTTTCTGTTCCATTTTTCAGGATTGAGGTCAACGGTTCTGGCCAGACAACTTCAAATGTGTGCCACTGTTCATAAGGAGAGTTAAAAAAGACACACAGCATGAATTGGTATAAACCCATTATTCCTACCAAACAACTTTAAAACCCAGTATAAATAAGAGCTCAGAACTCTTGGAAAGCATTTAAAATATACCAATGTCTGGGCCTAACCTTCAGCAATTATGACCTGATTGGCTTGAGTTCAGGCCTGGGCACGTGAATTTTTAATGGCTCCCCAGAGATTCTCATGTGCAGTCAGTACTGAAAACTTATTCCCCTGATGATAAATGTTTTTAGAAAAACTATAGCCATTGCCTATTATTGTATTTGCAATGAAGTAGACATGACTGCTTGCTTAGCAACACTCTGAGCTTATAGATAAGTTAATAATAAATGTTCTGTCTTCCACGAACACAATTGAACTGATTATTTTGAAAATTGGAAAATAAAGCTACTGCACATACATTATTCTATACATATTATTTTCTATCTCATTAGCTCCATATACTTACAAAAAGAGAGGTGGAAGGATGGATTCATAAGAGCATGAACTATTTAGCTTGAAGACCTAGTTTTGAGTTTGGACTCAAGCTTTCATGGACTACCAAAATTTCTAAGGCTCGGTTCCTTCCTTTCTTTTTTGAGAATAGTCAACATTTATTGAATACTTACAAAGTGTCAGGCACAGTAAGGACCTTAATGTGAATTATCTTACTTAATCCTCATAACCTTTTGAGGTAAGTATATTATATACCCAAATTTCAAATGAAGAAACTGATACACAGTATCACACAGGTTGACAGTGGCAGAGAGAGAATTTGAACTCTCATTAGCTAACTCCCAAGTGCACACTCGTCCTTTAATTTCTCATCTTTAGAATTCTAGTGGATGGTTAAAAAATGCTTATTGAATGGAAACCTATGCTATGACTTACAACAAGTTGTGAAGGTAGAAAATCTAGTGATCTGCTATAAGGATTTGCTACTTTATTAAGAGTTTGGTTTGTTTGTTGTCTTTAAAATGGAGATGACTTCAAGAATAAATGTTCCAGGATGATTAAATCACTCTAAGAACTTCAGTAAGACTCAGTTTCTTAGGTGCAAAATGTGATAAATGAGGATCTCATTGGATTAAGTGAGAACCAGTTATATAAAATGCTTGATGAAATGAGATGAATCATAGAAACCTAAGTTGCCATCATGGCTACCACGACTACCTCCACCACCACACTACTAAAAGCCCTCTATACATGTCATCAGGATTAAGCTTGGTAGCATTTAGAATGGCAAACATTCCTAAACACAGAGGGACTTACACAAGGTCATGCTGTAAGCCATGTTATAACTGGGGGCTGACCTCTCTTCTCAAGGTTCCGTTCCCAGCCCACCTTATTCTGCAGCATGATCAGAAGTACCTCATGTCATGCTGATTTGTATTTCAATCACCAAAATATCAAAGAGCATAAGTGATTTGACTCACCTTCTTAAAAATGTTCATGCCAAGGTCTGAAGAAAGATCTGGAACTGCAGATCTACGTAAATTAGTCAATGAAACCTTAGAAAATGCCTCAGGGCTAAGAGATTTTTCCTCTTCATTACACTTCATGGTGAGATCCTTAACAGAAAATAAAGGTAGACTTCATGATCAGGGTTTAGGGCTTTAAAGACTTTTCTTATTGACAAGAAAATTGACATTTTCTATGTCTTATTTTTATGAGGGGTAAGCCTTCTGTTTTGATATCTATGAAGTATTTAACTTGTGCGTCCAGACTCTTAGAATCCATATCCTGCTACTGAGGAGAAACATCATATATTTTGTAACTTCTGTTTGGAGTTTTCAACGGTGAGACATAAGGATCCAGATTCAGGAAAGCTAAGAAAATAGGGAGGAGACAGGTATCTCATTTTTATTTATTAAAAAAAGTTTTTCTGTTTAATGATTCACCAAAGGAGATTTTTACTTTGAGCAGAGTCATCTACTACTAAAATGGAGTATCTCCCCCTTTATACTCTTAGATTGTTCATGTTTATTTTCAGAATATGTAGACTTTTTCAGACATAGCCAATTCATATTTAAGTAAACCAAACAACTGGAACACACTGCAAATTACACCTTTTTTCTCTACATATTCAACATACATGGTATCAGTGAGAAAGAGGGAAAGAAAAAGTGTTCAAGTTGCTATTAACACATTTATTTACCAAAAAGTGATTTTCAGGGCGATGTCATCAAATCGGCATACAGTTTATTTTTTTCAAACATCTATAATGAAGAGCAAGACTATATATCGAAAAGCAATATTTCTAATTATGATATTGAGGTGCTGAAAAATTCTGAGCTATGCAAAAAGTTAAACCATGTTCCACATAACGTGAATGTCACATTTCATGATACCAGTAATCAACAGTTATATGTGAGAGCTATCTATTAACTAGTACTTCAGATAGCTGGAAGGCCCAATTTCCCATTATTCTGGATCATCAGAGTCTTAACTCTAGATTAGTGTGTACAAGAGGCATTTAGATACCATTTTTTTTTTGAACAGTAAATTCGATACTAAAAAGAAGCAAAAGGGTCTAGTGAAAGAAGGGAAAGGGCAATTTCATTAGAGTAAGCCACCAACAAAATAGTCAGCACTGGAATAAATAAGAGATGGATGAATGGAAGAAAAAGAGAATCTGTTATGGCCAAAATTGGTGATTCAAAAGACAATGGACTGAGTTTCTCTTACTTGGGTTTTGTGGGTGTTCACTAGTGAGGGAGCTGCTGCTACCATCGAGCTGCTCCTGGGTCTGGGCAGGAGAGGAATATCTGGTTCTGGGGGCTTTTCTGGCTTCTCTTCCAACATGTGCCGCAGCCTTTGTAGATAGTACATCAGAGACCACTGAGTACCTTCCTCAGACCAATGAGGCTGGAGTAGGCAGCGAAGAACAGCAACGTCAAAGTAGGTGGCATAGCGGGACCTTTGGCATGGAGGTATCACGAGAGAGGTTCTGTTTCCAAGGACAGAAAGAAGACGATTATATTGGAAGCCAAACATTCCAAGGGGTGACACAACATGGCTTATAGGTCTTCTTTTCTCATTTGTTTCCTTATTTATTCACTTAACTTTTGTCTGGTTTGCTCTAATATCCTCCCAACTAGTCTTACTAATTTCACTTTTGCTAGATACTTCTGGAAGTAGAGAGGTTAGAAAGAGTTTTGAAAGATAGGTTGGAATTAGCTAGGCAAAGTTGAGGATGAGGCAGGAGGGTAGATCAGCATTTCAGTCAGGGAGGACAATGCCTACAAAAGTATGGAGCTAAAAAAAATCATGAGTTTTGGGTAGGTGGAGGAGAATAAGTAATTGGTATAGTTGGTGAGTTATTTGGGTGATGGGCAATGAGGAGAGTCTATAGAAAGAGATGAGATTCAGATTGAGGATTATACTATGCTACCAGGGTTTTTTTTCCTTATAGAAATGGGAATATTTGTGTACTTTATTAGGCTATTTTAATATCAATTGTGATAATAGTATGTAAAAAAAAAAACAAGAAAACTGCAAAGTACTAAACAAGCAAAAGTTATGTTATGAAGAAAATTTTCAAAATTTTCAAAATTTTGAAATCATTTTGAAAGTTATAAAGCTATATGTTCATATAAATAGCAAAACTAGGGGCGCCTGGGTGGCGCAGTCGGTTAAGCGTCCGACTTCAGCCAGGTCACGATCTCGCGGTCCGTGAGTTCGAGCCCCGCGTCGGGCTCTGGGCTGATGGCTCAGAGCCTGGAGCCTGTTTCCCATTCTGTGTCTCCCTCTCTCTCTGCCCCTCCCCCGTTCATGCTCTGTCTCTCTCTGTCCCAAAAAAAAAAAAAAAAAAAAAAAAAAAAACAAACAAAAAAAAAAACGTTGAAAAAAAAATAAATAGCAAAACTAATTTTTAAAAATCTCAAGGTTCTGAAATTCTGTTATTCAATTTAAACACATGCGATAGTCATGATTTAGTGTTCAATTTAATTACGCTATAAGGTAAGTTTATTTAATTACTCAGTAGAATACATCATCTTAGGTATCTTAGGGGATGTGAAGATAAGTAAGTTTAACTTCTTAGTCTTGAGGAACAGATGGTCCAGTGAATGGCAGACAATAAATGATAAATTATAAACTTAGAAATTCTGGAATCCAAAATGGAACCTTAAAACTAAAATGTAAACTTAACCCCCAAGCACAGTTTCTTCCTGAGTCAGGTGATGCAAAAGGGAAATTTTTGTACCCTGCTACAAACTAGCACGGGTGTGTAGTGTAGCACTACTCACACATGAAGAGCTTCAGCAAAAAATGTAGCCACTGAGAAGTGAGGAGAAATTTTCCTAAACTTCCCAGACCTATATTTTTGAACTAAAGGTTATGGCTCATTATTGGTTCAAGAAATTAATTCAAAAGTATATGACTACTCTTGAAATGTTAACTAGAATAAAAACTATTAGAATGCAACAAATAGAATAAGGATTTGTATGTTTAGCGAAACTTGTTTCACTTCACACATTGTCATTAGTCTTGACATAAAATGGATTTCTTACCATGAATTGCAGTTAAAAAGTGCAAATATACAAACCCAAACAAGGTCTGGTGCCCTGGGGGACAGTTTCATAGTCTTTGCACTTCCCGAAAGGACACATCGCTCTTGGCTATTTTTACTTTCATTAGTAGCATTGTCTGGTGTGTTGCGGGACAACTGCCTACATACACAGTGGTTTTGAATGTCAATGGTGTCTTGTAGTCTAATCTTCAGTATTTTGATTAATAAGTAGCAAACTAAATATGAGTTAAAACTCAACCACAATAAGGTACTACAATACTAATTATTTAACTGAGTTGGCAGTCATATAAAGAGAAGCTTTCTACAATCAGCTAAGTTCCCATATATGTTATGTTAGAGTTCATCCTTTTTCTAGGGAGCTAGAATGCTCTTTGAGCATCAACTGCATGTCAGCTTTCAATCCATCAGAAAGCGCCATAGATTCTCCTTCCAACCACTTCTCATCAGCTCCACAGACACCAACATCTTACATTAGGCTTATTGTAATTACTTCCTACTAGTCTCATTGCTTCTTCTCTAGTTCCTCCTCTCCTCTCCTCAAACCCTTCCAATAGATCTTCAAATCATCCTTAAAATAAAATGCAAATTTCTTATAGTAGTCAACATGGCATGCATAATCTGTCTGTGTGTATGAATCCAACCTCATTATCATGATTGCCCTGCTGTACCAATTATTTATTTGCTGCCTCTTTGCTCCAAATTCATCTTTTTTCTTGCTCTGTGAAAATGGATCTGGCCCTTTAAATATTTTCCCATTGATTTCTGGCATGACCTTTGGCTTTGCCAGTAGAGGAAATGGAAAAGCTGCTGCAGGAAGAAAGAATTTTGCTTTCTAGCCCTGGTGTACTTTCTCAGCACATTCCTGCAATGTGTGTACAGCTTATCCAGTACCAGTCTCCTGTAATGGGCTGTCTAGTGCTAAGCTCCTGCAGTGGCACATAACTCCTGCAGCATGGGTATTTTTTTCTAGCACCAAGCTTCTATAGCACTCATACCTTTTCCTTTGCTCAGCTCCTATATTGTCCAATAGCCAGTAGCACCCAGCGGCCAACAGCAACCACGGCCCTTCCCTTTAGAAGTTCTGTAGCAGAATGCCTCTACTAACACACCTTCCCATGAACAGCATTCCCTAGAAACCCAGAAAGTTGGATTTCTGACAAGTTCCAGGGGGCAGATTTCCAACAAGTTCCCCTGGTGCAGTACCATAGTGATTTCTCTGCCATCCAGTAAGGCATAACTTTGTCCTCCATAAGAGGGTCAGAATCTCAATCCTGAGGAGAAAAAGGTCTCTGCTTGGTGTTAGCCTGATGCCTAAAGCTGGTGATTGCTCCATTATATATGCTATTCCTATATTCTTTAGAGTTCTCCTTATTTATTAGCCAGTCCCTCACTACTCCAATACTCTAATCCTGATATACTTAATAATTCCCTATATTAAACTTGCCCTGTTCAAATTACTGTTTGGTTTCTCTCTTCTGATTGGACCAATCCTGATACATCTGGTAACTGTGCTTCATCCACATTGGCCTTCTTACTACTCTTGAATTCATCAAGCTTGTGCTGGCTTCAGAGTTTTTTTCCATGTGGAAATTTCTACCCTCAATGCCTAGGCTTTACCTGGGCTCGGTTCTAATGTCATACCCTCAGAGAGGTCTTCTTCAACCACTATGTAGAGTGGCCTCCCTATGCCACCATTCACCTCTTTACCTTGTTCTAATTTGCTTCATAGTATGTAGCATAACTTGAAATTATACTGTTTACTTCATTAGTGCCTCTCTCCATTTATTTGAATGAATTAATAAATTTTAGAAGTGGGCTCAAGACAGAGATGGAGAAATCAAAGGATTTTGTACATACAAGCAAAACACATTTTGAAAATGGAAAGAAAAAAAAGAAACCCATCCAAAATCACAGCAAATAGGTAAATGCCAAGGGTTGAGGAGAAAATGATGAGGAATAAAACTGACAATATAACTTAGTATGTTCAAATGTAAAGAAAATTTGACCCAACAAGCTGAAAATAAACATCTATTCCAAAATATAGTGGACAGAAATGTCAATTTAATACCAACTGGTATCAGTAGTAGGTAGGAAATATCTAGCTTTCAATATAAATTTGATCATCATTCTATATGACTTGAAAAAACGACCACTACCAGGGTAAACTAGGAAAGATTGCACGAGCTCTATCACATTTTAGCCTGAAATATCACCCCCTTACTAAAACCGAATGATAATAAAGGAAATGAGGGCACTTGGAGACCACCACAAACAATACTGTAGAGCAGCTGGGTTTTTTTGTTTTTTTAAGCCTTAGTAAACAGAGACAAACTGTTCTTATTAGGATAAATTCTCAATATTTTAAAGATTTGCATCCCTGCCCCTAACAATCTATTAGTTTAATGTAATTCTCTTTTGTGTTCTAAGCCCAATTTCAATGTATATGGGGGGGGGTGGGGAGGAGCTTCCACCCCATAAACAATTTTCTGTACACCAACTGGGTCCATTCTCTGTCGACTGAATTCTGACACCTATTTACCTAGAGATAGTATCAGATTCCACAGGTTAAGAATTCAGTCCTGCACGACTGCTCTCTCTTCTACTTCCAACACCAGTCACAAGCCCCGGTGTCACCTGTGCTTGTAACCAAATGGCCACAGACTGGAGGATCCTATGACCTGCCCCCCTCCCCCATCTCCCACTCCTGAACTTCAGATTCCAGTTGCAAGTCTAGATTGTTGCCTATACCTCTTATTTACAGGTTCTAAATCAGAAGTTCCCATGATCCCCTATTTGGATTCAATTAATTTTCTACAGTGGCTCACAGAACTCAGGAAACCCATTTACTCACTAGATTATCAATTTATTATAAAAGGATACAACTCAGGAACAGCCAGACAGAAGAGATGCTTAGGGCAAGGTATGGGGAAGGGGCATGGACATCCATGTTCTCTCTGGGTGCACTGCACCTCTCTGTGTTCACCAGTCCAGAAACTCTGTGAGCCCTGTCCTTTTTGGGCATTTTTTGGAGGCTTCATTACATAAGACATAATTGACTAAATCATTAGCCATTGGCAACTGATTCAAACTCCTCCCCTTCGTGGAGGTCAGGAGCAGAACTGAAAGTTTCAACCCTCTAATCGCATGGTTGGTTCTCGTGGCAACCAGCCCCAGTCTTAGGTGCAGTCCAACTGTCACCTCATTAACAACAAATATTACCTGTGTTGCTCTTATCATTCAGGAAATTCTAAGGGTTTTAGGAGCTCAGTGACAGAAACAGGGACTAAGGCCAAATATGTATTTCTTATATAAGAACTCATAGTGTCATAAATTCTGAACCAAATTCCAAAGGAATTCATCTTTTATAAATCAATAAAGCTGTTCTGAAATTTAACTGGTTGAATGATTACAAAGTTGAGTGTAATCAAGAAAGATTTAAAAGGAAGTATAAAGAGTGTAAGTTGTCAGATACTAATGTATGTTTTACAACAATAATATTTAGCCAAGTAGTGCTGATTTAGGAACAGACAGGAGTTCAGTGGTATAGAATATGGAGTTACAAAAGATTCAAATATTTATAAGAATCTAGTCTATCAGAAAGGTCATGCATTACATTAGTACAAAGCATACATTAGTCAAAAAATAATATTGGCATAATTGACTTACTCAGAAAACGATAACTTAGCATGTCTTAAATTGGCATATTTTATTCACCAAATAAAATCAAGATAGAATAAGACTTAAATGTAAAAATAGGGGTTCAGTTGGCTAAGCATCCAACTTCAGGTCATGATCTCGCTGTTCATGAGTTCCACGATTCTGTGTCTCCCTCTCTCTCTGTCCCTTCCCTGCTTGCTCTCTGTCTCTTTCTCAAATAATAAACATTTAAAAATTTTTTAAAAATAAAAATAAAAACACACTTTGAAATAACCCGAGTCAAATAAAAAGTTATTATGAGAATTTTTAATATATTACATGGAATAATGATTCTATACATGAAAACTTGTGAGATATAGCTAATGCAGAATTAGAGGAATATTTAGAGCTTTAAATGCTTCTACCAGGACAAAGGATATAAAAATAATGAGAGAAGCATCTACATTAAAAAATATTTTAAAAAGTTTAAACTGATTAAAAAATAATAAAAACCTGAATAGTAGGGGAAAAAAAGAACATAAGATAGAAGCATGTATTAATAAAATATACAACAAAGGTAGATAGGATTAACTAAACCAAATGTTATTTCCTTGACAAAACTAATAAAAATTAAACAAGAAATATAGTAAAAGGTGTGATCAAAATACTATCACTGAAAATGCAGACATACCTAGACATAGTGATGATTTTAGAAAAAGGGAAGACATTATAAACATTATGATTAAAAATTTGAATACCTAGATAGACACATTTATCCAGCCAAACTGATTTGAGAAGAAATAAAAACCTCAATAGACCCACAACCTTTAAAAGCTGAATTGTGGGAAACAAAATTTATTTTAAAAATTCACCAAGCCCAGAAGGTTTTCAGCCAAATTCCATTAATCATTAGGGAAACAGGTATCTCCACTTTCATACAAAGTGTTCCAAAGACAGAAAAGAAGGAAACATTCTTCTCATGAGGCCAAGATAACCTTGGTACTGGGAAACAAAACAAGTACAGCATAGGCAAGGAAAATCATAAGCTGTGCTCATTTATGAGCACTGATGTAAAAAATACATAAAATGTTAACAAACTATACCCAGCATTGTACACATTGGTTTTTTCCTGGGAATTTAAGGATCGTGTATTATCAGAAAATCTAGTAAAGTAAGTCACCACCTAAAAAGATTACAGAAGAACACATCCACATGATTTTCTCAATGGATGCAGAAAAACCTATAAAATTTATGATCAGTTTCTTAAAGTCAAAAATAAAAATTATAAAAGAACTATAATAATAAAAAGAGCTATACTAATAAGATTTTGTTACTGAATCAGGCAGAATGATACAACAGAATTAAGAGCCCAAAACCATACCCTCACACATGTGCAAATCTGATGTTCAACAGAGATTAAGTTAAAATCTGCAGGAAAAGTATTATTTAAGAAATGGTGAGGGAAAAATTATTTATGTGGAAAAAAACATACCCATATTTCATACCACCATAGTAAAAACAAACAAAAAAGCCAACTTGACATGGACTGAGACACAAAGCAAAACAAAAGAAAGAGAAAAAATATTTATGACCTAAGGTATGAAAGGATTTCTAAAGAAGATAACAGCCCAAGCTACTTTAAAAGAATATTGATGTTTGACTATATTCACATTTAAAATTTCTATTAAAAAATAAAGTGAAAGTTTACAAAGTATAAAAGATGATTACAACATACTAGTCTGGAAAGAATTACTATTCTCACTGATAAAGAATGCTCACAAATCAGGAAGAAAGACACACAGGTCAAATGTGCAAAGGGTATGGAAGGAAATTTCACCAAAAAGGAAACCTAAAGAGAGACTAAACAGAGAGAGGTACTCCATTCATTAATAATCAAGGGAACAGGCTTAGTGACAATCAGAATCCATCAGATTTGTGAGAATACAGAAGCCTGAAGATGGGAAGTATTGGTGGGGGGTGTGACTAAGAAACACTATCACTGCTGGCTAACACAGAGTGCAATTAGTTGATATCTAGTAAATTTTAATTGTCATTATCCTAAGATCCAGATATTCCATTCCTGAGGGAAACTTTATCGTAGGGAATCTCTTGCCCATGTACACAAGGAGACAGTACACAACTGTTTATGGCAGCAATTCTGTTATAGTAAAACACTAGAGAACATCCTGAAAGTCAGCCAAGGGAGAAGGGCAAATAAATGCTGACATGTATTTACCAAATACTATTTAAATGTTATATGATGTGACAGGCTAGGGTGCTTATAATGTTCTATTTTATCTGCATGGTAATTACTGTATTCACTTGTGAAAAGACATAAAACAGAACACTTAGGTGTTGTGTTCCTTTCTCCATGTTTCTTTAGAGAACATTAGCTAAGATCTTGGATTTTATCAAAGTGAAATAAAAATCCACTATTCATATCTCTATATATAAGTAGATCTAAATATACACCATATATAATACATTTTATATAAATTATATATTATATACACATATACTTATGTATAACATCATACATTTATACATAACAAATATAAGTACAAGTATATTTGTACTTATATATGTGTATATGTACGTATAGGTATATATGTTTTTTGCATAAATTAGTCTCATTATCTCCCAGATGATGTGTTATGTCTGTCCTTTCAAAGTTTTTTGTCATCTAACTTTTCATTATATAATCATTTTAATAAAAAGACTGAGTCTCAGAATTTTATGAGTTGCCAAGTTTTCACAAGAAGCCTGTGGGCTAGATTCAAAATCAAGGTTCCCATCTCTGTCAGGAAATCTTTTACTTTTATTTGCTTTCAGCCCCTACTTCCAACCCCATTCACTGTCCATCCTTCTCTACCTCCCTGTCCTGGAAGTTTGATCTGTACACACTCTACCAACAGGTCCCCAACCTCTGGCTCCTGACTGAATTTGACAAAAGGAAGCTCTCACAGGAGAAGGAAAGCAGAAGGACAATGGCATCTTCCCCAAGACCCCTTCCTCCCAGAGGTTAGCCTAGGGCTGGCTCTGTGACGTTGGGCTGACCTAGGCTATTGGTGGTCACAGCTCTTGTTACTCACTCCCTCCACAACTGCTCCCTCTGTTGCCCCTCTGGGCCCAGAGCCGATTGTCTTTCTGGAGTATGGGCATGGACTTGTGGCCTCCCTACATCCTGTCCAACCTTTGTAGATAACTCGTGCTGTAATCTTTTCTCAAATTAACCAGTGTGCCACTTGTTTCTTAATGAGATTACAGGAGGACTGATTACGTCCTCAAGCTCAGTTTGAGGGAAAGAAACAACCTTGATTCTCATTTCTACCATTTTCTTAAGAGGCTTTCAATGTTTTTCCTGCCACTCCTCACCTCCACTTCTCTTTCTTAAAAAAGCATGGATTAGCCCACTCCTCTCAGCCTGTCCTTTATACCTAGAAGAATAGAAGTTTCTCCCCAATGCTATAGTCTTGGATTTATAAGGAAAAGACAAAGTATGAGGCTGGCTGGCAACCAGCTGGGTAATTCTAGGTCTTCAAGCATTTGTGACAATGATTGGGCTTATTATAAAAGCCTGTGAAAACTATTGTTTCCTTGGCTAGGTTGCTGTGATTAAGGGAGATATTACTAGTTCAACAGAATTATTTTCCCCCATTGGACTAGCTATATTTACCCTTTACTTCTTGCCCCATACCTCACTGTCCCCAAATGTTTCTACTCTGTAAATGAGATTAGGCAGCTCCAAAAATTATTTCAAATTCCTGGAGCAGTGTTCCATATACTGAAGTGTCAGTGGGCAACTTCTCTGAGAATCCCAAGTGGATAGGGAGAAGAAAGGTTGTTAGAAATGCACATTCCCAGGTCCTACCCCAGATTTACTAATCCAGAATTGCTGGAGATTGAGCTCAGGAATCTTCATTTTAGATAATATCTCCAGGCAATTCTTAAACACTCTTAACAAGCTTAGAGGACAATTGCCCTAGAGAAACATGCAATGCATGACTTTTGTACTGATAGGCCAACATCCAAAACAATTCCTATATGGAAACACTAACTGGAATGATATGTTGACAGTTTTGTCCCTAAGGGTGCCAGATGACTAAATTTATGTCTTTCTCTACCTACAATATTTATTTGATGAAAGTAATTATTAACTATACCGTGGAGTCCCATGGTCATTAACTACTTCCTGACAAATCATGTCAGTTCAGCTAAGGATGGACTGCATGACAGCAAGAGTCCACCAACAAGGCTGTGATCTGAGACTGAAAATGAGTCTTTAAGGCAATAAAAATTTGTTAAGTAAATTCACATCTCAATTGCTTAACATTTAAAGAGACTCCATTTGAAACAACAATGAGGAACATTCTGTAGCAAATATTTATAATCCAAAGTACCTTCATTTGAGGTGTTATTCAAGCACGAGTTTATTTGTCTTAAAGTGTGAGCTATACTGGAGTGAGTAGTCAATAAAAAGCAAGAATCATCAATAAATGTTTAATTTCACTTATGACAGCATTATCAGACAATCGTCTTGTCACTAAACAACCAGTAAAAGTCATTTTAATTAGCAATCTAATTAATACATGAGAGAAAAACTTACATAACTGGAAAAAGATGGTTTGGGGGCTATCATTGTGTGATATGGTGGAAATGTTCTTACTAACTAATATTCTATTGTTCTGTAAGTTATTTTGTAGAAAAAAATGAAGATTTTATAAAAGTATGAAAACAACTTTTATTCTAAATGCTATATAATAAACAAAGAGAATGCTATAAAAATAACAAAGAGAATTATACATACAAAAAATTAATGGTGTTTAAATATTGCTATGAGCTCATCGATGATATTTACTTAAAATTTTTTTTATACCTTTAAATTTTTTCTATAATTAGCATATAATTCTTTTATATGCATAAAATAAATAATACACTATGATCAAAAAAGGCTGTCAAAAAGCTAAGAATTTCTTTTATATATATTCCGTGTAACTATGGCTTCAGGAAATCAAGTTATTATTAATTAGAGTTGGGGGATGCTAGTAGAGAACATCCAAGGCAGAAAAACACTCTGGAAATAATAATCTGTGGAGGCAGAGAATTGTAGAAATCAGTTTTGACTGTATACAGTATTTAACAAAGCAGAAATTAAGTCTGTGCATATGGTAATTGAAGATGAAATCTCACATTGATTTTAAAAAAAAAAAAAAACTAGCTACCTGCTCACTGATTGCAGAGTTCAGGGAAGAGTGATGTTCTGTTCTATCAAGGTCAGGGCAAAAGAGATGATGAATTGTATTTGTTTGATCCGAGCAGACAGCTTTTGTTTCTAAGCTATTTGCATTGCTTTATTATTAAAGTTCTCTTCATTTCTGATTAATACATGAACTCTTCCAACAAAGACATATTAACATTAGCATTTTCTGAAAGGTCTACCTTATGCATCATTTCCATGGTAACCAGCCACTGCAGTTAGGCAGAGAGAAGACCTAATTCATTCTTTTAAAGTACCACTGATTCATGTCTAATTCACATATGTGAGTGTGGGTGTGCTGTGGGTGACTGTGTGTATGCGTCAAGAAATGCATATGCATATAGATGCTTGAGTGTGGTAATCTCAGAGAATGGAAAAAACAACATTCTTCCACAAACAGGAAACCTTGAACTTTGCAGTTTGTCAAAGAAATATCACATGCTATTTATATTTGCAAATTTCTAATGCATACCATGGCTGAAAAAAATATGTAAGAAATGTAAGCTCCTAGATATTTTAAGACCTCAAGATTTCACCCTGATATTGTTTTTAATAATTTTTAAAAGTCAGGCCAAAGTATTTGAGGTAAGAAATTACTTACACTTAACCTTTTTGGAAATTGTGTAGAACAGAATTAGTGAAGGAGGAATATGAGAATACTCAATAATGAAGAAAATGTACAGATATAGTTGTAATAATTACCTATAAAATTATGGTAACATTATCATCATCATTGTTGTAGCCAGCCTCCAAAATAGGCTCCGATGATTCCTGCTTCTTGGTATTCACACCCTCCTGTGGTCCCTTCTCTATACCAGTGTTGGCATGATCCACAGCATATAGAAATGACGGCATGTCACTTTAGAGATTAGGTTGAAAGACACCGAAGCACTGATCTTGGTTGTTCCCTCTCTTTATGCGATAATTTGTTTTCAGGGAAGCTAGCTAGCATGTCATGAGCAGCCCTATGGAGAGGTCCAGATGCTGCAGAACTGAAGCTTCTAGTCAACAGCCATCTGAGTGATCTTGAAAGCAGACTCTCAAATCCAGTCGAACTTCTGGATGATAGCAGCCCTAGGCAAAATCTTGACAGACCCTGAGCTGCAACCCCTTAGCTAAGCTCTTTCTGGATTCATGACCCTCAGAAACTATGTCAGATGATAAATGTTTTTTTGTTTTAAGCTATTGAGAAATTGGGGTAATTTGTTATAAAGCAATTGATAGAGAATACAGACTTGAATACCAAGATAACATCCTAAATTTTGGAAATGGTTTTGGGATCAGGCAGTAGCAGAGACTGTAAAGGCTTTGAAGAGTGTGTTAAAAAATAAAAGCATAAATTGCCTTGCACAAATTACTACTGGAAATCCTGAACTTTAAGGAGTCTGTTGGAGCCCTTTAAGGGCTTAAAGGGAAGTAAGGAACATGACATTGAAAAGAGGAAGAAGAAGGATCCTTGTTATATAGTGGCAAAAGCTGCCTGCTGTGTTGTGGAAAGTTAAAGAAACAGGCTTAAGAGCATAGATGATCTAATTAAAACTTCCAAATAAAGTGTTGAAGGTGTCTTCTGATGTCTTCTTGCTGCTTATAGAAGATTGAAAGATATGACCTAACTGAAGAACTGTTAAAGACTAAAGACCGAGGACTTGATGATTCTGAAAACGTTCAGCCTCTCCAGATGGGAAGTAATGCTAAAATTAAGAAATGACTTCTGAGCAAACATCTAATCTAGGGCATTTCTGGAAAAACATGGTCTAAAGATAAAGTCAAGGGCGAAGCTGTAAAATCTTTTTAGGCCTTCAGAATGATCTAAGGTCTTGCCTCCCAATATTATTCCATGAGACAAAAGGCCAACTCAAGGTTTTGAAAGTGTGATTCACATGTAAAAAAAGTAGGGGGGGGGGTTTCAAAGAAACTTAAGGGTGTTGTTTTTCAACCTTTTCCAAGTTAGAGAAAGGATTACCTTAAAGAGACTTGTCTATTCTACTGGGGCCCAATAAGATTCACTTTGGACTGCCAAAGTTTTTAAAGAATTTTATGTAACAAAAACACTGCCAAAGCAGTATAGAATTAAAAGAGGCTTTATACCCCCCAAATTTTACTGGCAGGAACCAAGCTGAGAAAACTACTCAGCTATAAACACATCTATCTTTCTTAAAAAAGTGAAAGTTGACCTAGAGCATGGAATCAATAGCCCAGAGGGTGGAGCTAAGAGCCATGGGCAAGAATAGGACTAAGATCTAATCAAGAATTTTCCAATATTTGTCCAGCTTGATTACAGACTTGCTATGGACCAGTGCCTCCTATGTTCTCCTTTTGAATAGGCATGTTCACAACAGTTATCATGTGCCTATTCCACCATTGTATTTGGGTGTTTTAGGTACAGATAACTTATCTCTTTAGTTCACAGATGCATGGATTGAAAAGAACTATAATTAAGGAATTGGCTTAAATCATACACATGAGGTACCTTATTTGCAACTAGATCTGATTTTGATGATGAGATCTGGACTTTGACTTGATCTTGTAATTGGATGAGATTTTGGCAATCTTGGTGAGAGCAAATTTTTTTGCATGTGGAAGAGGTGGAAATCACTAGGGACCAGAGGCAAACTATGGTAGCAGATTCTAAGATCTCTCCATTGATCATGCTTTGTACAATTTTTTTCTAAAATATGTTCTGTTGGTCTGTGCGAATATGACAGAAATAGTGGTATATTACTCCTGAAATTAGTTATAAAAGACCTTTCTCCACCCCCCGCCCCCAGCTCGCTCTCTCTCTCTCTCTCTCTCTCTCTCTCTCTCTCTCACACACACACACACACACACACACACACACACACCATTCATTTTGTGCCAAGTCATCTGCCATTTTGTGAACAGCCTTATGTAGGGGCATCTGAATCTGAGGCATCTGGGCAAAAGCCACCAGAGTGATCTTAGAAGCATATCCTCCAATTCAATCATGCCTTCAGATGACTGCAGTCCCAGACAACATCTTAAATGTAACCTCATAAGAGACTCTGAGCCAAAAAAGACTGCAGCAAAACTGGTGGTCTGGATATATAACCCTCAGAAACTGTGAGATAATATATGTTTGCTGTTTTAAGTCACTCAACCTCAGAGTAATTTGTTGTGCAACAACAGATAACTGATACACTGGTTTAACTCCAATGGGGTTTCTTGGTAAGTCTATAAAAGATGCAGACATATGAAAATCACATATCTGGTCCTATATTTACTAATTTCTGAGTTAGTAGAAATAAAGGACAAATTAGAAGGCCATGGAAGAGAAGCCAAAGAAAATATATGGAAAGGTTTAGACCTACCTCTTTATGAGGTAAGAGAGAAGATTGTGGACCATGGAGTTGGTTAGAATGGGCCCAAATCTAGCTTTTCCAATTCCTGTGTATGTCCTTGGGGGAACCATTTAATCTTTTTTTGCTTCAGTTCCTCATCTTTAAAAGAGGAATAAGGTCTTTTCATGGATGTTATAAAAATTAAGCTCTTTCACTTATTCAGTACACTTCACTGAAGGTCATGTACCAGGTACTAAAGAGAGGAAGGAGTGGAAGAGACTTGGTCTTTTCTCTTGTGTGTGAATTTTACAGTCTAGTGGAGGAGATAACTATTAGACAAATTGTCACACAACTATTTATATCATGTTTGCTACTCATGCTGTAATAGAAAACATGGAGTTCTGTGAAAGTGTTAAACATCTGCCAAAGCCTCTCTAGGGAGTAAAGAAATCATATTTAGATTGAGTCTTAAAGGAAGAGGAATTGGTTAAGTGAAGATAGATGGAAGAACGATGCAGACAGATGGAATAACATACTCCAAATCTCAGAGCTAAGGGGAAGTTTGAAAGTCTAAAAAAAGGTTGAAGTTTAGTCACTGAGGTGTGGGTAGCAGTATAATGTCACACTAGAGAACTGGACAGCAGCCAAATGATGCGCAGGGCTTGAGGGGTACCTCAAGGATTTTGAATTTTATCTTGATAGCAACGGATAGCATTAAAAGAATTCAAGAGTAGAAGTGTCATGGTTTGTTTTTTTATTTTTACTCTGTATGTTCTATATTGGATGGTGGCAAGATTGAATCACAGGAGGTGAATCAGTAGGCTAATGAAGTACTCCAGGCACAGGGAAATGAGTGGCTTGAATGATGGTGGTGGCCTTGGAGATACACGGAAGTAAGAAGATTCAAGTATTTTTATATAAACTTTTTATCCGCTTTCCTTATCTCACAAATTTAATCACCATTCATGCAACTGCTCAAGCCAAAATCTTCAGTTATGCTTGACTCCTTTCTTTTTCTCACTCCCCAAATCCAGTCATGTCAGCTTTACCCTGTAACTGAATCCCAGTTTCAGTCTCATCTCAGCCTTTCCAGCTATACTACTACCACCTTGACCAAGGCATATACTATCTCACCTGGGCCATTGCAACAGTCCCCTAACTAGTCTCTGGGTCCACTTTTGCCTCCCAAGTCTATTTTCCATGAACTCTCTGAAATGATCTTTAAAACATGCAATTTGGTTAATGTCACTCCACTGTTCCAACAACTCCAGTGTTTTTTCATCACGCCTGGAACAGAACCAAACTTCCTAACATGGCCTTTTGGCTCCCATGTGATCAGACCCCTCACAACCTCTCTGACCTGCGTTGTACCCTCTTGCTCAGTGCTACTGCCTGTTCACACTGCCTTATTGATGTTCCCAAAACATGCTGAGTTTATTACCATTTCAGAACCTTTGGATGTGTTCCTTCTGCCTACATTGCTCTTCTCAGATCTTCCTGAGATTGTCTCTTTTATATCATTCAAGTCTCAATGAAAAAGAACCCACCTCTCATCCTTTTACTTTGCTTTTGTTTCATAGTCTTAAAGAAGTCTACAAGTAATTTTACTCAATTACTCTTTTATCTGTCTACCTTTATTTTTTTTTAGTTTTATTTTTTTTACGTTTATTTATTTTTGAGACAGACAGAGACAGAGCATGAATGGGGGAGGGTCAGAGAGAGAAGGAGACACAGAATCCGAAGCAGGCTCCAGGCTCTGCACTGTTAGCACAGAGCCCGACACGGGGCTCGAACTCACAGACCGCGAAATCATGACCTGAGCCGAAGTCAGAACTTCAACCGACTGAGCCACCCAGGCGCCCCATTATCTGTCTACCTTTAAAGAAGTCAGCTCTTTAAGGACAAAACTTTGATGCTGCTACAACCTATGTCTAACACATACTTACAAGATATGGATTGGAAGAACAAATACTGTTGAAATACGTGTATCACCCAAACAAATCTACAAATGTAATGCAATATCTACCAAAATGCTAACACCATTTTTCACAGAACTAGAAAAAATAATCCTAAAATTTTTATGGAAAAACAAAAGACCCTAACTAGCAAAGCAGTCATGAAAAAGAACAAAGCTGGGGTATCACAATCCCAGATTTCAAGATATCCTTCCAAGCTATAGTAATACAAACAATACAGTAGTGGCACAAAAATAAATAAATAGATCAACAGAACAAAATAGCTCAGAAATAAACCCATGCTTACATGGTTAATTAGTCTATGATGAAAGGCAAGAATATACAATGGGGAAAAGACAGTCTCTTTAAAAAATGCTGCAGGGAAAACTGATATCTACATGCAAAAGAATGAAACTGGACCACTTCCTTACACCATACACAAAAAAAATCTCAAAATGGATTAGGAACCTAAACGTGAGACCTGAAGTCATGAAATTCCTAGAAGAAAACATAGGCAGTAATTTCTCTGACACTGGCCATCACATTTGTGAAGATGTCTCCTGAGGCAATGAAAGCAAAAGCAAAATTTAACTGTTGGGACTTCACCAAAGTAAAAGGGTTTTATACAGAGAAGGAAACCATTAGCAAAACAAAAAGGCAACCTACAGAATGGAAGAAGACATATGCAAATGATATAGACAATAAAGCGTTAATATCCAAAATGTATAAAGAATGTATACAACTCAATACCCCCCAAAACCTAATCTGATTAAAAATGAGCAAAGTATCTATATAGACACATTTTCCAAAGAAGACATACAGATAGCTAATAAACACATGAAAAGATGCCCAACATCACTCACCATAAGGGAAATGCAAATTAAAACCACAATGAGAAATCACTTTACATTTGTCTTAATGGCTAAAGTGAAAAAGACAAGAAATAACAAGTGTTGACAAGGATGTGGGGGAAAAATGAGCCCTTGTGCTCTGTTGGTGGGAATGCAGATTGGTACAGCCATTGTGGAAAACAGTATGAAGGTTCCTCAAAAAATTAAAAATAGAATTACAGGGATCCAGTAATTCCATATCGAGTATTTAACCCAAAGAAAATGAAAACACTAATTTGAAAAGATATGTGCATCCCTATGTCTATTGCAGCATTATTTACAATAGCCATTGTAATACCATTGTACAATGTACAGCCATTGTACAATAGCCATTGCTTCCAAGATATTAAAGAAGATGTGGCATATATATACGATGGAATATTAGCTATGAAGAATAATGAAATCTTGCCACTTGGAACAACATGAATGGAACTAGAAGGTATAATGCTAAGTGAAATAAGTCAGAGAAAGACAAATACCATATAGGATTTCACATTTCACACATATTTGGAATTTAAGAAACAAAATAAATGAACAAAGAAAAAAAAGACCAAAAAACCCAAACTCTTAAATACAGATAACTGGTAGTTGCCAGAGGGGAGGTGGGTAGGGGAGGGATGAAATAGGTGAAGGGGATTAAGAGTACATTTATCTTGAGCATTGAGAAATGTATAGAATTGTTGAATCATTATATTGTATACTTAAAATGAAGTCTGTAACCAAAGCAACTACCTTTTCCCTAAATCTGATTTAATTATGCCCTTGACAACTTTGTTAGTGAGTTATTGTTGTTATCAAATAAAATGGAAGCCTTGGTGTGTGTGTGTGTGTGTGTGTGTGTGTGTGTGTGTGTGTGAGATTCATAATAGCGACTTTTGAATAAGTGGAAAATTAATACGGGAAGGGTCTCTACATCTTTAAAAGGACTGTGGTAAACACACTTAGGGGAGCCACTCCTGATTCCCATCTGATGGTTGTCACACCCTCTATAATCCTCTTCTCCTGAGTGTAGGTAGATCTGTGCCTTTCTTATAACCAACAGAATATCAGAAAGGTGATGAGATGTCACGCCTGTGATTACGTTATATTATAAAGTTTCTGTAGTCGTAGGCTGTAATTAGAATTTCTCTGCCCTGTTGTAAGGTAACTATGGAGAGGGCCACATGGCAGTGAACTGTGGGCAGCATCTAGAAGTTGAGAGTAGGCCCCAGACAATTGTCAACAGGAAAACAGGAAGCTCAATCTTTGGCCAAGAACCTGAGGCAGCTTGTATATGATCTTTCCCTGGTTGAGCCTGTGATGACACCACATTCAATCCTGACATCTGGATTTTAACCTGGTCAGACCTGAGAGCAGAGAACCCAGCTTAATTGTGTTTATATTTCTGACATACAGAAATAGTGAAATAATAAATGTAAGTTGTTTTAAGCCAGTAAATTGTTGTAATTTGTTACACAGCAGTAGAAAACTAATATAAGAACCATAGTCAGAAATTACAGAAAAGCAAACTTTGGTCAAATATAAGAAGGACATGACACTAAATAGAGCTATCTAAAAATGAAATGAACTTCATTCAAGAGTACAAAATTCCTCATTGCTGAAAGTGTTTAGGTGGTGAAAATGTTGTCAGGATGGAGTTGGTTATCTTCACAGGGCTCTTCCACAGAAAAAATGATATGATTTTAGGGGCACCTGGGTGGCCCAGTCAGTTAAGTGTCCAACTGATGATTTCTGCTCAGGTCATGATCTCACTGTTTATGGGTTTGAGCCCAACCCCTGCTTGGGATTCTCTCTCTCTCTCTCTCTCTCTCTCTCTCTCTCTCTCTGTGTGTGTGTCCCTCCCCACTCTCTCTCTCAAAATAAATAAGTATTATATACACAATGGAGTACTATATGGCAATGAGAAAGAACGAAATATGGCCCTTTGTAGCAACGTGGATGGAACTGGAGAGTGTGATACTAAGTGAAATAAGCCATACAGAGAAAGACAGATACCATATGTTTTCACTCTTATGTGGATCCTGAGAAACTTAACAGAAACCCATGGGGGAGGGGAAGGAAAAAAAAAAGAGGTTAGAGTGGGAGAGAGCCAAAGCATAAGAGACTCTTAAAAACTGAGAACAAACTGAGGGTTGATGGGGGTGGGAGGGAGGGGAGGGTGGGTGATGGGTATTGAGGAGGGCACCTTTTGGGATGAGCACTGGGTGTTGTATGGAAACCAATTTGACAATGAATTTCATATATTGATAAAGAAAAAATAAATAAGTAAAGAAAAAAATTATATGATTTTAAGTACCCATTATCACTAATGACCTAGTACAGTAAATCCTATGAAAAAATACAATCTCTGCTTACACAACTAATGTTACTGTCACATTCATATTCTCAACCAGCAAAAGATCATTCAACTAGGACACTTTTAAAGTGCCTATTTTAAAGTCCAAAATAAAGACACAAAGATAAACTCATTGCATATTATTTTTTAAAAGCACAATATAGTAGTATTTGGGTTAAAAAGCAATTCTATTCATATAACTTCATGCTTTCAACAATTCTAAGAAATCTTTAAAAAATGCTATACCCATGTAGCCTGGTTCTGGTGCCAGAAGGAGGTAGATCATTTAAAAATTACCAAATGAAAAGGTAAGATAAAACTGAAAGGAAATATCTGTGGATAAGTCCATGGATGAAAGGACTTTCATCCAGAATATATTAAAAAACTCCTACAATTCAATCATAAGGAGATGAACAACCCAGTTAACATGTGGGCAAGAGGGTTGAACAGACATTTCACCACAAAAGATATTCAAATAGCTAATAAGCACCTTCACATAATTAGTCATTAGGGAAAATATGAACTAAAATCACAATCAGATCTCACTTTACACCCACTAGGATGGCTACAGTAAAAGAGACAGTGCTGCCAAGGATATAGAGAAACAATGATCCCTCATGCGTTTCGTATGGGAACATAAAATGGTGCAGCCATTTTGGAAAAGAGTTTGGCAGTTTCTTAAAAAATTAAACATAAATTTGCCATACCACCCAGCCATTTTACACATAGGTATCTACTTAGGATACCAGAACTGAAAACATATGCCTGCCCAAAAATTTGTATGTAACTGTTCATAGCAACATTATTCATAATAAACAAAAAGTCAAAACAACCCAAGTATTCATCTACTGGTATATAACTCAAATGTGATATATCCATACAATAGAATACTATTTAGCAGTAAAAAGGAGGGAACAACTTGTGCATGCTGTAATGTAGATAAGCCTCTACAGTATTATGCTAAGTGAGAGAAGCCAGATGTAGAAGATCATATATGGTATAACTCAATGTATTTGAAAATTCCATTAAATTCAACTATATAGACAGAAGATACATTAAGTGATTATCTGGAGCAGGGCGATCATCTGGGAGAGACTGAAATGGGTATAAGGGATATTTTTGGGTGATAGAAATGTTCTGAAATTGGATTCTGGGAGTAGCTGCACAGTTCTATAAATCTGCTAAAAGTCATTTAATTGTATACTTCAAATAAGTGAATTTTATGGCATGTAAATTACACGTCAAGTTCAAGTGTAGAGATACAGTCTCAGGGACTCCTGGCAGTTAAGTGTGGTTTCTAGTTGGGTTCAAAGCAAACCTCATAAATTCAGTCTTCCACCATTTCAATGGGGAACAGGAAGAAGTGGCTTAATGTTTGTCTCAAGGGAAGGCATTTTTAAGCAAATTTACCACACACACAAGCTAAGGAGCGTGGTGTTGTAGCCTTTACAAAGAACAGCCTTTTCAATTCTCTATGCATACTTTAAAAGCATCCATTTTAATGCAAGGATCAGATAAAGTATTTTTACACATTAAATTAGTGGATCTTGTCACATCCCTGCAGCATGGTACTTGATAGCATAATTTGAGGTTCTGCATTTAAAAATTTAAAATATAATCTAATTCAGACATCTCATTATCAGATGTCTGCCCACTTCCACCCAAGTTTGTTTAAATGAGAATCATTCATAGCACATTTCTGGAATTATTAATCTAATTATACTATGACCAAGAATACACATATCATGCACTGACACTTTCTAAGGAACAGAGACCATGCAAGTAGCTAAATATGTATATCTAACTTTGAGTGACCAGGGAAATATTTTTGTCCCGAACATTGCAATTACGTACCTGGAATGTGATGGGCCTCTTTCCTGGGAAGTTTGGGAGGACAGGCTTCCATCAAAGGAGTTTCCACGGTGGCAGCCTGAAATGGTGGCCTTGGGAGAGATGGGATCTGACTGGAATGTTTCACAGACCACCTGGAATCCCTTAGGGAGGGGGAGATAGCAGATTAGTTCTTCTTTTTATTTTTTCTTTAGGTATATCCTTTAGAATTAGCTATCATATGACATATATTGTTTTTTAAAATAGAAAATTTTTCTTTGTAACACAGCTAACTACAATGTCATAGACCAAGGGATTTTGCCTTCATTTAAGAGGGAATGGAAACACTTCTAGAGAGCAATGTATACCATTTTAAGCATTCAGGTGAGTACTTTCATATATGTTATTTCATTTTGCCCTTGATTCTTTTCTTTTTAACTTTTATATCCAGTAGCTGCCGGGGAAGAGTTATAAACCAAAAACTCATCAAAGATATGCCAATACTGAGATGAACTGAATAGTACCGCCACTCATTAAAGGAAGATGTGATACATTTTTCCAATTGGATACGATGATCTTTTTTCTGATTTGTTATGCACAAGTTCAGTCATTTTCTTACAGAGTAGTTTGTTTTAATTACATTTAGCTAATAAATGTAACTCTGCTCAGGAAATATGACATTATCTTTCCATAGGTATTACAGATGAAATTCTTCACTCAAGTGTAAAGACCCTCAGCTTATCATGGTACTTTAGTCCTTATAATTTCCATCTTCATATGTAAAATAAGAAAGCACTGTCCAGTAATGATGCATAGAGGGACCAATACGGCTAAAAATTTCATAAAATAAGTCTTCCGAACTAGATCGAAAACTCCCTTAGCATGAGTATGCTATGTGTGCCTCATGTTAGGCAATTTGAGAGATAAAAAGTATTGCATAAACCTCAACCTTGAAATCAAGAACTTATGGTTAAATTTTAAGACAAATGAATATAGATTAGAGTAGCATGTCCAACAGAAATGTAATACAAGCTACAAAACATGAGACACACACCTAAGATTAGAAATATTAGAAAATGAAATAGGTGAGATTAATTTTAACAATATATTCTGTGTAACCCCAAATTATCACTTCAACATGTAATTGCTATAAAAATTATCATCAAGATGTTTACATTTTTCCCTCCTAAGTTGTCAAAGTTCAGTTGTACATTTGATACTTACAATACATCTCAGTTCAGACCAGCCTTATTTCTTTTTTTTTTAATGTTTATTTATTTCTGAGAGAGAGAGAGAGAGAGAGAGAGAGAGAGATCGAACACGAGTGCATGAGTGGGGAGGGGCAGAGAGAGAGGGAGACTCAGAATCTGAAGCAGGCTCCAGGCTCTGAGCTGTCAGCACAGAGTCGAATCCGGGGCTCGAACCCACCAACTGTGAGATCATGACCTGAGATGAAGTCTGACTCTTAACCGACTGAGCCACCCAGGTGCCCCCAGACTAGCCTTATTTCAAGTATTCAGTAGCCACATGGGCCTAGTGGCTACCATATTAGGCAGTGCAGATTTAGAATAATTAGACAGGAGTTCATGGGGGAGCTGAAATCTTAATTGGTCCTTAAAAGAAAGATAAAATGTAGACAGGCAATGAGGAGGAAAGATAACATTCCACTTAGAGGAAACAATCTGAGCAAAGACCCAGAGGCTAAAGAAGCATGCTCTGTATATTGGAAACAGGGCTTAAATAACTGAAGGTGTAAACAAAGTCACTTAAGAAAAATGCTGCCAGGTGGTAGAAGGCACAGAGAAGCAGGGAGAGGAGTTTGGTCTTGAAGTGACGGAAAAAAAAAAAAAATCCACTAGAGGTTTCTAGGGAACAAGGATAGAAAGAAAGAAAGAATGGCACCTTGCATATAATAAGCCTCTGTGGAATAAGTCAATAAATAAATGATGCATTAGGAAGATTAGTCAGGCATTATTAAGTGGTATTTATGTGAAGCAGGAGAGGCTAAAGGTAGAAAAATCCAATTAGGTGGTTCCAGCTGCAATCTAGTTTTGAGGACCTGGATTTAGAGGGCAGTGGCGGGCGTAGAGAATAAAGAGCACATCTGAGCCACATTACAAGATAAAACGACGTGACTCAGCAAGAAATCAAATTGAGAGGACTAAGGAGTACAAAACAGGAGATATATTTTGTTGTATCTAAGATGTCAGCAGTTATAAGATACACCATTTTTTTATGTGCAATTAAGAAGGAAAAAAAAAACTCCGTTAGCTAAACTAGGACACTTTCCAGTGAGGACTTTCTCTAATATACTTATTACAAGCACTATCTTAGACTTATTTAGGTGTAGCTTTTGATTATACATCCATTCTGTGTATATGTAAAAAGGAAGATATAAGTGAAATAAATTGATGTAGGTATTCTTGAAATTTCTAAGTTTCAACTCAAGGGGGAGAGGGGAAAATGCGTGATGGGCATTGCAGAGGGCACTTGCTGGGATGAGCAGTGGGTGTCGTATGTAAACAATGAACCACGGGAATCTACCCCCAAAACCAAAAGCACACTGTACACACTTTTTTGTCATCTAACTTGACAATAGATTATATTAAAAAAATTTTTTAATTAAAAATTGTAAAAAATTCCAGAGTTTTTGATATATGTCTTTCTATAGAGTAACTTCCTCTGTGTCAAAAATGTTATTTCTTAAACGAGTGCTCCACTATTCCCTCTGACATATTTTTCTAAGCCACTAATCCCAATTCTACAAATTTAAATGCCAGAAATGACAAATTCATGCTGTACAAGAATGACAACCATATTAGTACCATCACCAGGCAGGGAGATTTTAAGAAGTCGACAATCATCAAACACATCTGATTTCAAGTATGTTAAAAGTAATATATATATATAATATATATAAATATATATATATATTAGAATAGATAAAATAGAGCATATAAATCACAGTGTCTATATTTAGCAATAGTTCAATAAACATTAGCTATAATAGGACTCCAAAATTTCCAGTTTTGAGGCTAAAAAGGATGATGACACTGCTGACAGTAATGCATCAGTTAGAAAGAGGATCCAATGTTCATGGAAAGCAGCAAATTGTATCTTGCACATGTTGGACCGGAAATTAAGACAGGTCATCTAAAACCACACTAAGCTAATGGCAGTAGTCATAGCTATGTGGCTTCAAACCACCCTGGCCTTCATTTCTTTCTTTTCCAAACCAAAGAATGCTTGAAAATTTTTCACTAAATTATAGTCTTTTTTTATTACATATATTCTGTTTTTATGTGGATTCGTCTTGATTTTTCATGAAACTTTATATTACTTAAGGGATAGGACTATACATTATGCCTCCTTTCTACTTTCTCCCTCCTCCCCACCTGCTGCAGCATTATCTTACCTATATTACGATTGCCTAAAAAATATTAGAAGATTTTGATACTTTATGTGGGATGAATAATGATAACTAACATTTATTGAATGTCACATGCTAGCCATTGAGACAAAGCACTACTAATTACACTTTAACCATGGAGATAGAACACCACTGATTATTCACTAGGCATGGAGATAAAGCACTGCTGATTACACTTGCCACAAAGATAAAGTACCAGTCATGCATTGTCTTGTTTCAGCCTTCCCACACTGGGAAAGTGCATAAAATTGTTTTCCATACTTGACAGATAGTAAAGTTGAGACTTCTTAAAGTTTTATATTCAGGAGTAGGAGCTTGATCTGAAACCAAGTAGTATTATTCTAGAACTCATGTCTTATCTTTCACACTACACCACATCCAGGGAATGACCACCTCATTTCTTCCTAGGATCACAATAAACTCACCTCTTGATGGCTTGTGTCTTGATTTGGTGATTCACAGGTTTGACTTTGACTGTTGATAGGAGAGCTTCTCTTAGCTGCAAAGATGGAAGAAATATCATCACAAATTTTATAAGATTACAATACGCTCATTTTATTCAATAATTTCTCAAAAAATAATTTTTACATATCATTGTCATTCTGAAAGAAGATATTTAGTAGCACATATTATAAAAGAAATCAAATAACCAATTAAAAAATCTTAGCATTGCTAGGTTATCATAACAATGTAGATTTCTTCATCTATTCACTCTGACTCAGAAGGCTATTGGTGCTAAAAAGTTGGCAATACTAAATTTAATAATGGTTAACATCTATATGGTACCAAATATCTACCACATTCTTTTTAAGTCACTTTACAAGGGTGACTGGGGGGATCAGTCAGTTAAGCATCCAACTCTTGATTTCGGCTCAGATCATAACCTCATAGTTTGTGAGGTTGAGCCCCGCACTGGGCTCTGTGCTGATGGTGCAGAACCTGCTTGGGATTCTCTCTCTCCCTCTCTCTCTGCCCCTCTTTCTCTTTTATTTTTTAAAAACTAAAGAACTTTACATATACAGCGCTCCTCTCTTATCTGCAGGGGGTCTTTTCCAAGTGGATGCCTGAAACTGTAGATACTACTGAACCCTACATATACTGTTTTTTCCTATACATGCATACCTATGATGAAGTTTAATTTATAAATTACACAGAGTAAGAGATTAACAACAATCACTAACAATAAAATAGAACAATTCTAACAATATACTGTCATAAAAGTTATGTAAATGTAGTCTCTTTCTCTTTTAAAGTACTTTATTGTACCATATTCACCCTTCTTATGATGATGTAAAATGCCTACGTGAGGAGATGAAGTGAGGTGAATGATGTAGCCATTGTGACATAGTGTTAGGCTACTACTGACCTTCTGACGGTTTGTCAGGAGGAGCGAATCATCTGTTTTTGGACCATGGGTAATTGAGACTGCAGAAAGTAAAACCACAGATAAGGGGGGAACTACTGTCTCAACTCATTTAACCTTTACAATAACCCAGTAATAACATATGGTAAATTATTAGATTCATTTTACAGATAAAGACACTAAGGCACAAGAAGTTTAACTTGCCCAAGATCATCTGGCCTTTACATGAAGTTTCCAGCCTAGGCTGTCTGGCTCCAGGTTGTGCTTTTATGAACACCTTAAGCTTCCCTTACGGCAAAAGTTAAATCAGTTACATTTTTCCTGAGGATTGGGAACAGTAGGAAGTGACGATGGCCATGCTGTATTGGAATTGTGAATAAAACAGATGTCGAGAAAGTGATTTACCAAGGTCACAAAACAAGAGACCTAGGGAGTGTCATCCACCCACGTGCTGTTGCTTTTTCTTCTGGCCACGTGTCTGAGCTGGGTTTAATCTCACCTCAGAGGCTGGGCACCATTTCACATCCACGGGCATCAGGCAGAGGGGAAAAGAACCCACTTTGAATAACATCCCAAGGCAAAAGGATGTTGGAGGGAACAGCCCCAGTGATTCATGAGGGACACTATTTCCTAACAGCTTTTAATACATCTGTTAAATGATAGTTTATGTATTAATGAGAGAGAGAGAGAGTGACCTAAATGTAAAGTGACCTCTTAATTCATAAGGAAAGTGATAGGACTTAACAAATACGAAAAAAATCCTTAATCAGCATAATGATATGGCTTTTTCAGTAATAGTTTTGTTTTACTGTAGCATATTTTATTTTCCTTTGTCTTATTTCTATTGTTTTCAGTTTTTTAATATTGTACATCTGTCTTCACTCTCAGATTGTTTTAATTTTGTGAAATTAACCTCATTCTATCCAGGGAATCTAAGTAGATCACTTCTGGCTATGACATCTTTAGGTCCTTGCTATTTGAATGTTATGACAGACTGTTACTCTCGAATTTATAATTTATTTCACTAATGTATTGTTCACATATTAATTCTGGAATTAGTCTACTTTCACTATATGAAAAATTGTATCTTTTGTGTGAATTACTATAAGCAAACATGATTTGTCACTATAAGCATGTTACCATCTTTTGTTCAGAAAATCCTTTAACATACTATGTACCTTGCAAAGGTATGTTACTTGATAGGGGGAAAGTATGTAAAAACTTGTTTATGGCTTCCTTCCCCTTACAAAGCTTTTTTACATGTGTAATATTCCATTGTCTGTAGAAAAACCTTGGAAGTAAGCAAATGACGTATATATATCATGCCTCTATATATTTACCACACAATTTATCTCTTTGTAAATGTTATTATTGATGCCAAAATTTTGGTTGGGAATAGAAGGATTGAATTTATAAAGCACTCACTATAAAATGGGTACTTTATGTGGATTCTTATTTACTCCACACTATGAGGCCATATAAGGTGGTATTATTATCTCCATTTTAAAGAACTGGAAACACTCAGAGAGGTTAGGTTACATACATAGTAAGTGGTACATCTGGAGTGAAGCCTGAGCTTTCCAGGCACTTTTCAAGCTATCATTTATTACTCTTTCTACAATTCACCAATAAAATTATTTCATTAGACAATTCCTGTAGTGAAATGCTTTGATAGCAAATAAGCACTAAGGTAAGATTGTTAAGGATCTATGACTCTGTCTACTATAATGATTATGAAGATATAATAATAATAATAGCTTATTTACTTACTATGTGCCTGGCATTCTTCTAAGCAATTTTATATATTATTAATTCACTTATTCTTCATAACAACCCTGACTGTTCTAGCAACATTATATTTTAACTCTTGTTTTACACATGAGGAAACTGAAGTATAAGAAGTTTAAATGACTTATCCAAAGCCACACAACTCAGTAGCATGTGCCCCTGGTTTAGAGTTTCTCATCATATGTAAATGAGCCCTGTGCCCAGGGCATTTACATAATAACTTTCTAGAGAAATTTTCTTCCTCTTGGTTTTCTTCCTTCCTTTCTTTCTTCCTTCCTTCCTTCCTTCCTTTTGTCCTTTCTTTTTTTCTTTCTTTTTTTCTTTTTTCTTTCTTTCTTTCTTTTCTTTCTTTCTTTCTTTCTTTCTTTCTTTCTTTCTTTCTTTCTTTCTTCTTTCCCTTTCTTAGAATTTAAATCCAAGTTAGTTAACATATAGTGTAATAATAATTTCAGGAATAGAATGAAGTGACTCATCACTTACATATACTACCCAGTGCTCATCCCAACAAGTGTCCCCCTTAATGCCCTTCACTCCTTTACCCCATCCCCCCACCCAACACCCCATCATCAACCCTCAGTTTGTTCTCTGTATTTAAGAGTTTCTTATGGTTTATCTCCTTCTCTGTTTTTATATTAGTTTTGCTTTCCTTCCCTTATGTTCATCTGTTTTGTATCTTAAATTCCAGATATGAGTGAAATCCTATGATATTTGACTTTCTCTGACTGACTTATTTCACTTAGTATAATACACTCTAGTTCCATCTACATTGCTGCAAATGGCAAGATTTCATTCTTTTTGATCGCCAAATAATATTCCATTACACACACACACACACACACACACACACACACACACACAAACTACATCTTCTTTATCCATTCATCAGTTGATAGACATTTGGGCTCTTTTGTTTTGTTTTATGTTTATTTATTTTGAGAGAGAGGGAGAGAAGTGGGGAAGGGCAGACAGAGAGTGAAAGAGGGAATCCTAAGCAGGCTCCATGCTGTCAGCCCAGAGCCTGATGCAGGGCTCAAACTCATGAACAGTGAGATCATTGCCTCAGCCAAAATCTAGAGTCAGTTGCTTAACAGACTGAGCCATTCAGGTACCTCATTCCTCTTGGTTCCTTAAGGGCAAATCATTTCATCACCCTTACTCCTGCATATGAGGGAGTCTGCTAAGACCATCCCACTGGGCATCCAAGTTACGAACCTGTAATGATGTTCCTGATGGGTTTCACCAGTGCTGTGAAGCCAGAGACTTCGGGCTGTCTGTGCTCCCACATGGGCTGCCATATAACAAGCCCGCTGGCCAGTCGGAACGTAAGGTCCGATTCCTGGGGAAAGAGAAGATCTATGTCCAATAACTGGCTTGTAAGACCTGGTTGAAAGGACCAGTCATTGCAATGATTAATATCATTCACAAGATTATTGTCAAGGTACGTTGGGTTGATCTTCTAGACCTTTCATCACTCAGATGAGTGTTTCTAGGGTAAACCAATAGCCCTGTTACCATCACAATTACTATGGAAACCACAGTGGTGTGCTTTTGGCAAAATTAATAATTAAAATGCAGCTTTGGGCAAAGCATGAAACACAATTACTGTTTTGTGTTAGCAGTGATCAAGGCCTGTTTATTTTAAGAGTCTCGGCAGATCTCTTGTGGTTATCGTTGTTATTCCTCTTAAGTATTTAATTGTCCTTCTCTTTCCCTCTTAAATCAATATTCTCAGATATTGGCTACTTTGACTTGTTAATTCTCCAATCCATCTCTTGTTTTTGCATTTCATATAACCAGGAACATATATTTAGACCCTTCTAGTATATTGTTATGTTGTTTCTCAACAATCTTTAATCCCTTGAGGGCAGGGATCTATCAGATATCCTCCCTCTTCCATAGCACCCGGCATCATCACAGTGCTTAATACAGTATTAGAAACTAGGTGAACAACAGGAGCTCAGTAAGTACTTGCTGAGTTGCACAGACCTTACAACTCATACTCATTCAGTCTATCTACAACTTAAGCTCTCTTCCAGGGAGCACATTTTCTGCTTCATCGTTACATCATTTAAAATGCAATCTCATATTACGTAAATAAAAATATATTACATTCTGAGATTACATTTTAAACAACTCAGCCACTGACTGGAATTAAAATAAAAACTTAAAAAAAATAAATTAACAACCCAGTCTCTCAAAAAAACATAGAGATGGAATCAGAGAATGTTATCACAGATTAATGAACACAACCAAGACCTAGAGATTCACTTAGGACAGTGATTTGCAACCCTAGCTTGCATATTATAATCACCTAGGCAGCTTTGGAGGCCCAGGTGTCACTTCCTCCCCTGCCCAGACCAATTAAATTAGAATCACTCAGTTCTCGGCTGACTTTCATGTGTAGCCATGGTTGAAGACCAATGATCTAGAAGGATAAGATGTAGGAAGAAATTGTAATAAATAAATAAATAAATAAATAAATAAATAAATAATAAAATAAAAGGAAAGTGATCCTGAAAATGGTGAATCACCGTGGCTCAGTGTCAAAGGAAACTTCAGCTAGAAAGGTTGATGAAATCCACACATTGATACAGAAAGGCCTCTTCTGTAAGCTATAGACTAGGATTCTGGCACTACAGCAGTGCCCACAATGGGAAAGCATCTAGAACTCCCTATAGAGGTATTAGGAAAAGCATGTAAAGCACTTGGCCAAATTCAGTCAACATTCATTCTACAAATATTTGTAGACCACCTACTGCATACCTGCTACTATTCTAAGTTCTGGGCTAGAACAGTGAACAATGCATACAAAAATTCCTGCTCTCCTGGTGCAAAAGAGAAGAAAAGCCGGCAAAGGGATGCGTCAGGCAAGGTGTTGATATTTTAGACAGCATGGCCAGGAAAGCCCTTATTGTGAAAGCGGCTTTAAGTAAAAGGATCTGAATGGAATGAAGGAACTGCCAAGTAGATAGTTTCAGAAAAAAACATTCCATGAGAAGGAATCAGTAAGTACAAAGGTCCTAAATATGCCTCGTGTGTTGAGAAACAGCCAGGAGACTCTGTGTCTAGAGTCAGGTAAATGGCAGAAGAGTAGAAGAAAAAGAAAATAAGGTCAAAGAAGTCATTGAGTTCCAAATAATACAGGGCCTGATAGGTCATACTAAGAGCTTCAGCAGTCACTAAGATGGGGAACCACTGGAGGGTTCTCAGTAGTGGTATGACATTACTGGATGTACATTTGATATGATTACTGAGGCTATTAAGAATAGTTTGAGAAAGGGTAAGGGTAGAAAGAGAGTCTGTTTAGGAAGGGTAGAAGATGATTAGAGGAGGGTGTTGGTAGAGGGCAAAATGAGAATGGTAGATTCTGGATACATTTTGAAAATACAGTCTACAGAACTGACTGGAAGTGGAAGGTGAGAGAAAGAGGTGTCAAAGATTTTTGGCTTTGACAAAGATAGGCAAGATGAAGAAATAGCAGGTTGGGGGATATCAGGAGCCTAGTTTCAGACATGTTAAATTTGAGATACCTGTTAGACATTCAACTAGAGATACTGAATAAGCAGCTTGACAGGCGGATCTGAAGTTAAGGGAACCCAGTATTATGTGTGGTGTTAGATCCAGCAACCAGGGGATTAAACGTGAGCAAAGCTTATCTGATTTGTCTCCAGAAATGCAGGAAGTCAAATCTCAATTGACCTGGTTTTTATACCTTTGGAACTCCATCCTTTTCCATGTTCCTCATAAGTAATCTTGGCACAAATAAAACTCTAGCGGACACTACAGCATAAGGTAAGTCCTCTTATACTGAAACACTGGCCTTTAACATTGTCTCAATTGATTCACTCACTGATAGTTACTGTCATTATTTTATCTGATATATTTCCAACTAGATTGTATATTTATGGAGACACATTGAGATTTCCTTCTGTACATTTCTCCTTGAGCGTCAATACATACTTGTTGATTAATGGAGCATAGTTTACATTCCAAAAATAGCACCAATTAAATCTAATCAGTCTTCAGACTTGAACACTTGCAAAATGTATGGCCTCCTCTTATGTTGCTATGTTCCTTTGTAAGTCCTTTTAAATTGGCTGAATGCATAAATTCTGGGACTCTAATTTTTCTTCTGGAGTCCCCATTAGTGGGTCATCTAATGCTATGAATGCACATATGGCCAGAAAGTTGATAGCTGAAAACGACAGTATCATTCAAACAGCTGTGGGCATGTAGTCTAGTAAGGTCCTTAGAAAAACCAGAAGACATAGACACTGGCAGAGTCAATATCCCCACATTTCAGATGCATTTCTTACTTTCACTGAAAGCCTGTTCCATTATAGCATGAAACTATTCTAAATATGCTTACTAGCAGTTTAGAGAAATCGAATTGAAAAATTATTCTTATCTTAAATTTCATTTTAAAGTTGTTTACTTCACACATACAGATTTTATAAAAACCTCCTTGAGGGCTTGGATTTTGTTTTATCCACTGCTGAATAAAGCACTCTTAAGAGTGCCTATCATAGAGTAGGCACTCAACAAATTTATTGGAGGCATAATTGAATATGATCAGATCATGACGTCCCATTTAAATTCCTTAGTTGTAATAAATACTCAGCATTTTTCACTAATAAAATTAAATCTAGCTGAAAATAATATGTTTGACAGAATTTTTAGGTTATTGGTTTCATGTAATATATTTGAGGCAGTTATAAATTAAAATCACAGAATCAATGTACAGAAATCTGTTGCATTTCTATATACTGGTAACGAAGCAACAGAAACATAAGTTAAGATAATAATCTCATTTACAATTGCCCCCAAAATAATAAAGTATCTAGGAATAAACTTAAGCAAAGAAGTGAAAATCTTGTACCCTGAAAACTATAAAACACTGATGAAATAAAATGAGGATGATACCAAAAAATGGAAAGACATTCCATGCTTACAGGTTGGAAGAATAAATATTGTTAAAATGTCTATATTACCCAAAGCAATCTACACATTTAATGCAATCTCTGCAAAATATCAATAGCATTTTTCACAGAACTGTAACAAACAAAATTGGTCCTAAAATTTGTATGGGACCACAGAAGACACTGAATAGCCAAAGCAACCTTGAAAAGATTGAAAAAGAAAAAGAAAAAACAAAACTGGAGGCATCGCAATTCCAGGCTTCAAGTTATACTACAAAGCTATAGCATTCAAACTGGCACAAAAATAGAGACACAGATCAATGGAACAGTATAGAAAACCCAGAAAGAAACCCACAATTATATGGTCAATTAATCTTTGACAAAGGAGGAAAGAATATGCAATGAGAATAAGACAGTCTCTTCAACAAATGGCATTGGGAAAACTAGAGAGCTACACGCAAAGGAATGAAACTGGACCACTTTCTTACATATACACAAAAATAAACCCAAAATGGATTAATGACCAAAACGGATTAAGGATCTGAAACATTAAAAGTCCTAGAAGAGAGCACAAGCAGCAATTTCTCTGACATCAGGCATAGCAACATTTTTCTAGATATGTCTCCTGAGGCAAGAGAAATAAAAGCAAAAACAAACTATTGGGACTACATCAGAATAAAAAGCTTCTACACAGTGAAGGAAACAACCAACAAACTAAAAGGCCACCTACTGAATGGGAGAAGATATTTGCAAATAACATATCCAATAAAGGGTTAGTATCCAAAATATATAAAGAACTTATTAAACTCAACACCCATAAAATAAGCAATCTAATTAAAAAGTAGGCAGAAGACATAAACAGACATTTCTCCAAAGACATCCAGATGGTCAACAGACACATGAAAAGATGCTCAACATCACTAATCATCAGGGAAATGCAAATCAAACCTACAGTGAGATGTCACTTCACACTTGCCAGAATGGTTAAAATAAAAAGCACAAGAAATAAGTGTTGGAGAGGATGTGGATGAAAAGGAACCTTCTTACACTATTGGTAAATATGCAAACTGGTGCAGCTGCTGTGGAAAACGCATGGAGGTTGCTTAAAAAGTTAAAAATAGAACTACCCTATGACCCAGTAATTGTACTACTGGGTATTTACCCCAAAAATACAAAATACTAATTCAAAGGGACACATGCACCCCTATATTTTTGCAGAATTATTTACAAATTTACAATAGCCAGGTTATGGAAGCAGCCCAAGTGTCCATCAATAGATGAAGGGATAAAGAAGATGTGATATATACAGTGGAATATTATTCAGCCATAAAAAAGGATAAAATCTTACCATGTGCTATGACATGGATGGAGCCAGAGAATATAACGCTAAGTGAAATAAGTAAGAGAAAGACAAATTCCCTATGATTTCACACATATGTGGAATTTAAGAAACAAAACAAATGAGCAAAGGAAAAAAAAAGAGAGAGAGAGAGAGAGATAAACCAAGAAACCGACTCTTAACTGTAGAGAACAAACTGATGGTTACCAGAGGGAATGTGGGTGGGGGGAAGAGGTGAAATAGGTGATGGGGATTAAGGAGTGCACTTGTTGTGATGAGTATTGAGTGATGTATGGAATTGTTGAATCACTATATTGTATACCCGAAACCTATGTAACAGTGTATGGTAACCATACTGGAATTAAATAAAAACTTAATTACAATAATAGAAAAATGTGCATTGAGTTGATTATACACTGTCTTACAAAAGGATGAGTCATTTATATTAGATTTATTTGCTAATTAATGAATTAATGCACTCAATAAATGTTGATTAGATACTTACAAAATTGCGATACTATGTTAGCTATTCAGAGTACAGTGATAACTCTCCACCCTCAAACCGTTGAGATTCTAATGGGAGAGATTGACACATAAAGAAATAGTGATAATAAATTAAAAATAACAATAAAAATCTGTGTAGAATATTATAATGATAGAGGAAGAGAGGGATGGATCTTAAATGAAATTGTGAAGGATATGTAGGAGTTTTCTAGGCAGAAGAGAAGGGCATGAGAACATTCTAGGGTGTAGGACCAGGATGAGAATAGGCCTGGAAAAAAAGCATGTTATGTTCTTGGGGAGACTCCAAACAGTTGGAGCTCATAGACAGAAGTATAGAGGCAGGTCATGGAGGGCCCAGTTACCAGACTAAAGAGCTAGAGTTTCACTGGCTGTAGGATAAGAAATTAACAAATTATTTTAAGCATGTCAGTGACTTGGTCAGATCTACATAGATTGCTTTAGTGTTGAAGTTGGATTTTATGAGACAAGCCAGAAAACTGTGAATCCAGTTAGAAAGTGACCTCAATTGGATTTCAGCCTCCTCCACGTCCTGCAGCACCATGTCCTATAAAAGCCTTAACCTACAACACTTTCTGTATAAGTGCTGACTGGCTACTTGAGGGAGTAAAGTCAAGAAAAGGACTGACACATGGGGCAGCACACAGGGGTTGGGGACTACAACTTTGTAGAAACACCAGTCTGGATGGTTGTGTGGTTTTCCCCCAGAGGAGCATGCAGGTATCTGGGGGCAGGGATAGAAAAAGTGGATTTTAGTCATGACCTGGGGTTGGAATTTTGAAGGGCAAATGCAAAGGAAGGATAGGGAAAAGGGACATTAATGGTGCTGGTGAGGAGCAGTTCACATGGGTGCACAATGGCTAGGAAAGTAGGGACAGACAGGGTCTGATAACCAGCAGGGAAATGAAAGACCTAACGTAGTGATTTTCAATCAGGGGCAATTCTCACCCCCTGCGCACCCACTGGGGACATTTGGCAATGTAAGGAGTCATTTGTGGCTGCCGCAACTCAGAGGGAGGAGGTGCTACTGGCATCTGGTGACTAGGGGCCAGAAATGCTACTGATATCCTACACTGCACAGGATGATGTCTTACAAGAAAGAATTACCTGGAACCAAATGCTAACAATGCCAAGGCTGGGAAACCCTGATCCAGGGCCTGTAGATTTCCTAAATATGTTTTAAAAAGCAAACACCTCACTCAGAAGGAAAAGGCCTTATGGAGAATTTATTGACTTATTAATATTTTTTATTCCCTATAGCATCTGGAATAATATTACCTTCATAGCAATAATAAAATGATGAAATAATAATATGCTAGTAATGACAGCTCATAATAATTGTTTATTACGATTTAATCGCTGTACAGTGTTTTATATGCCTCATCTTATTCCCTTATAAATGCTCCAATTACTTTCTTTTTTTATTTATTTTTTTTTCAACGTTTATTTATTTTTTTTGGGACAGAGAGAGACAGAGCATGAACGGGGGAGGGGCAGAGAGAGAGGGAGACACAGAATCGGAAGCAGGCTCCAGGCTCTGAGCCATCAGCCCAGAGCCCGACGCGGGGCTCGAACTCACGGAACGCGAGATCGTGACCTGGCTGAAGTCGGACGCTTAACCGACTGCGCCACCCAGGCGCCCCTCCAATTACTTTCTTATAAATACCCAGGCCATAAGTAAAACTTGAGGGTTTTGAGTCAGAAACTATCCGGAAGTCTCCCCTGAAAGAGGATCTGGCTCCCTTCCTACTAATAATACAAAATACTAATGGCAAGAAAATGCTGAGCACTAAAAGCAACTAACCATGTGTTAATGCCTTTTCGTGTGTAATGTGGAGCACTGTCGTAGGTTTAATCACGAGGCCCCATAAAACTATTCTTACTTGGGAAAACGGAGTCTTCAAGAAGCCGATTGCTCAAAGTCGTACAGTAGGAAGCAACAAGCACTGGATTCAAGTGCAGGCTTGGACTTGGACTCTCAGCCTTGTCTTCAGATAACATCACAGCCACTCCTGTCACTTCTACACTTACACATTTTTTAGTCCAGGGGCTACTTCTCCACAGATAGTCACCTCTATGGGCTATCAGTTTTTCAAGAAGCCTTCTTTCCTGTCTTCTCCATTTGAAGGACTATGTACCTACATATAATTGCTACTCTTGGCACCTGGATCAGCCTCTGATAATAAGTTGGGTCTACTCAGTGAGTCAGTTGTTAAATATTTATTGGGTACCTCATTTTTAGACACTGGAAATACAGTGTGACCTGGATGGGCAGTGTCCCTTTGCTCAAGAACTCTGTTCTAGGAGGGTGATGGGCAAGAAACATGAAAACAACCACAGAAAATAATTTCGGGTACTGATAAGTACTAAGAGGGAAAAAAAAGTACAGGCATGTGCTAATGACACTAAGGTAGCCAGGAAAATTCGTTTTGAAGTGATGACATGTGAGTTGTGAGTGAATTGATAAGAAGGTCACGGCCATATGAAAATTTAGGGGATGAGGGGGAGGGTAAATGTTTCCAACAGAAGGAAAAACCAGTGCCGGACTTGAAAGCAAGAATGAGTTTGAGGGTGAGCCTCAAGTGAGCTTAGAGGTTAGTGAACGAGAAAAAGCCTATTGATATGGAGGGAGATGAGGCTGAGAAGGTGGGCAGGGGCCTAGACCTGCAGGCCCCATAGGCCAGGGGATGGTCTCAATTACAGTAATGCTTTTTAGTAAATGTATCCATCATAAAAGACTTTTTAAAATGGAAAGCCAAAGTTTTTAAAGCAGCAATTTGATTTTACAACATTTAAAATTTTTAGTATGTTTCATGGGAAATGTGGCCAGTGCACGTAAAGCAGTTTGGGAAGTTACAGGTAATTTCAGTTCTATTCCTAGCAGCAATTGGACAGAGTCAAGTGAAAGTGAATTTTAACTAAAACTAAAATGAGTGAAGACTCACTAGTTCATTCTCCTTATAGTGATTGTTAGTGGGCTCACAATCACCTACATATACATACACATACACACACACACACACACACACACACACACACACACACAACTTGGAACACCCATTCATCAGGATCCTAATATTCTTTTTTTTTTTTTTTCAACGTTTATTTTTATTTTTGGGACAGAGAGAGACAGAGCATGAACGGGGGAGGGGCAGAGAGAGAGGGAGACACAGAATCGGAAACAGGCTCCAGGCTCTGAGCCATCAGCCCAGAGCCCGACGCGGGGCTCGAACTCACGGACCGCGAGATCGTGACCTGGCTGAAGTCGGACGCTTAACCGACTGCGCCACCCAGGCGCCCCAGGATCCTAATATTCTATTAAAGAACATTTGAGTATGTTATTTTCTTCCTAACTCTTAACATAGCCCTCAGATGGAATTTATTCATCCACAGAAATAACAAATAGATCTTGATTTCTCTCCATGTGTTGGAAACGTACTGTGTCTTCACATATATTCACCTTGTGTTAGAGATATCCACAACTGTGTGCAATGGAGGATCTGAGACGTTAAGTAATATCACCAAGATCACACAGCTAGAGAGTGGTGGCATAGTAATTTCAAATGATAATCTTTTTCAGATCCAAGGGATACTTGTATATAATTGTATTTTAATACAATTGGTTTCCATGTAATCCTATGTTTTGTATTTTATGCTTTAAGAAATATTTTGAAAAGCAATTCTCACCTTGTATCACACTGTCAAAAAATCCACAGTATATAAAACACTTAAAACTTCTGCTCTAGATCTGCATTATAATAGAGATAGCTATAAGGTGCTGTAGAGAAATACAAAGGAGATAGTGACTAAGTCTACATGGGGAGTTTCAGAGGAACAACTTCATGGAAATGATAACACTGAAGTTAAGCTTTGAGGAATCATGAGAAGAACAGAGGAAGGAAAGAGAGCAGAGTGAACAGCAAGGGCATATTCAGGGAATGGCTCCCAGAGCTGGGTCATGATGATACCAGTAGGGACTAGCAAACGACAAATTAAAAAAGAAACTGAAGCTTTGGATCATGCTTGACTTGATATGCCATGTTTAATATTTGGACATTATCTTGGGACAGAAGGAGAACCACTGAAGATTTTTAAGTAGATAAATGATATGCAAAGAATTGTGTTTTTGAAATAATGTCCAGTGGTTTGATATAAAAATAAAGCTCTCCATGTCTTGGCTTGCTAGGAGATCATATCAAGATCTGGTCAACCAAATATGGAAATATGGAAGCATCATCTGAAGCCCACCTCACATCTATCCACCCTCAGCCTCATACTAGCCCCTGCTTACCTTGATCCTGTGTACCAGAGGAGCAAACAGAAACACAAAGAGCTCCACAGTAGCCATGGAGTTCTGGAAGATCTTCCTTCGGTTGTTCTCTTCTTCATCATTGGAGCTGCTTTGGCAAGGCTGCCCAGGGGAACCCTGGTTTTCTACCTGGTGGATGAAAGCACTGCTGCTGCCACCCCAGCTGGAGCCACGGTCTGTGCCCCCAAACCGCTCACTGTTGCAGTCCTGGGGGGCCTCCAGGAGCATCCAGTGCAGGGTGTGAAGGAGCTTTGTTTCAGCAACACCGAGTTTATCCTGGTGGCCTGCACGGGGACAACCACAGAACCGAATTAAGACCAACTCTGCCACCAGAACAATTGATGTCCACTTTGGGTCTGGGAAGAACATCCTTGCTTTGCTCTGTGGCTTGATTTCCTGGGAGACACTGGCATTTCTCTGTACCTCTTACAACCACTGCTGGAAGGGTTTATTCTTGTTTTGGGGCTTCCTAACTGGTTAAAATCCCTACAGAATAATATACTGTCATAGGAATATCACATGTCTTCAGTTATATATATATATAAAATATATATATATATATATTATATATATATTTTATATATATATAAAATCTTCCCAAATAGGCAGCATAGTGGTTAAGAACATCAGGTCTGAAGGGTCTGAAGATAACGATTACTCTACTTTAGACAGTGTGATCAAGAAATGCCTCTATAAAGGTAACATTTGAGCAGAAACCCAAATTAGGGCAAAGAACTGGATGGAAAAGAGCATGTAGAGAATGTATGCAAACATGGGGTGGATGTTAGGACATATTACCATGTTAGAAAAGCAATCTGTAAAATAATCTAAAAAAGAGGAAGAAATTTTACGCACACGCATGCACATACACTCAGTACTGCAAAGTGCAAGGGGTCACTTTGGGAGTTGAGAGGGTAAAGGAGACAAATCTGATTGGAACTCGTCTTGGATGGGTGATAGTCTTTAGCTTCCCTATAATCTTCTAATGTTTAAAAGGAAAATATATTCACATATATTGGAAAATAATTAAAAATTTTAAGACAAGGGTGACAGTTTCTTTGTTGGTAAGATGGAGATCACGGTGGTATCAATGGGAGGGGGCTTTTGTGAGGATTTAATGAGATCACGTGTGTACAGGGCCTGGGAAAATAGTAGGTGCCCAGTAAATGTCGTTACCATGAGTGTAGATGGTCAGAGGCCATGAAGAAGCAATGCAGAAGAACCAACCTAACTTGTTCCTGTTCGAAAGCAGGGTTGCAGTGCAGTGGAGGACGTGAGGCAAAGCAGCTTGTACCAGCTCCCATCTGGAAATGCTCTGGATGGCTTCAGAGAGGGCTGGAGAAAGGCCATGCAGTTTATTCTCTACCAACACTCGTTCAAAGGACTGTAGATACCAAAAAAGAAGAAAAAAAAACATGTAAAATAAGGAATTGGAGATCCTGATTGGTGAGAAAATGGACACCAAGGTACTACAAGATGCAAATCAGTGGATGAGATATTTGAGGGTGCACTCACACAGCATTTCATAGTATATGTTGACATATAATGGTTCCGTGAGAATTTCTTTTTACCCATTTTAGGTTTTTGATTTAAAATACATGACTTGAATTATTAAATGATTTTTCTTTCCACCAAAATAAGCTTCCTCTTAAAAAAAAAGCGCAACAACACATTTAACTCATGAAATTCTTAGAAGTAATATTTTATAAAATGCTGCTGAGGCATCCAAAGGGTCTGTGACAACTGCAGAACAAAGTAAAATGTCTTTTCTGAAAGTGTTTTGAGGGCAGAATTTATGTCAATTTTCAACAAGCGCTAACAAAGTTACAGTTCTTTCAAGAAATCTGATTTTGGGGCCCCTGAATTATTCCATGTCCCTAGCGACAACCTGGCACAAGACATTCCTAACCTAATGCCTGTCATCGTAAAAATACTTAATATATCTGTTGAATAAACAAAGAAAGGGAGGGAGAGAAGAAAAAGAAGGGAAGCATGCCATAAGTTTTGCTCATTTATTAAATCTTCTGTCTTGTCCAGGGATACTTCCGGAAAGTGAAGCATCCCAGAATAAATGTGACCTACTCAGTTTCTGTTGTGCTTATTGTTTGGATGAGGAGGACATCACTATAAGACGTTAAGGAAAGTAGAGCTACCAAATATTAAAATAAATTTAATAAATATTCGACTTGTATGAACTGAACGTGATTGCTGCTTCATGCCACAAGTGATCAAGAAAATTGTGGAGGTGTGCTCTAGAGTGATCATAATACAAGTTCCAAGTATTCAAGCTGTATTATTGATATTATTAGGATGCCAGAGAAAAAGACACAGCTTAATGGAGAGATTCTTCAAAGAAACCTAATTACTTTTTGACTCAAAAAAGGAAAATAAGGAGTAAAAGGAGAGATACCGTCTTTTTTAAAAAAAAAAAAAACTAAATAAAGACAGATCCAAATGCTTTTAAATTCTTCAGCCCTGAGGTATCTAAGTATTCATTAAGTAAAGGGTGAGTATGTTGGGAATCAAAAGATTATAAAGAATTTACGCAGTCTTGTTGAAAACATTTTAGAGGATGAGTTGTATTTTATAATAGCAGGAGTTGTATTTTATAATAGCAGAGCACTCTGGGCACTTAATGTTACTTTCTTCTTAAATGTTACTAATATGAGTTTTTTATTATTTTTTCAACCCTGAACATCGTTTTTTATACTTTTATTTATTTACGTGACTTAGTTATTTTATATTGCATGACTATATTAAAAATGTCAGACATATCTTTGCCAAGAACAGGGAAAAGTTAGGATTATTTTAAGCTAGTATAATTGTAAACGTGATCTATGGAAGGCCCAGAGGTTTTTTAAGTGTCAAATTACTCTACCTTGAGCTAAGTACAACAACAAATTTCATTTAAAGGTCCTTATTAGAAATTTATATTTTAAAAATATCCTTGTGGCAACTTTGAAGGGCAGGTGATACAACAAAACAAATTCCTACTTGAGTGTGTGTACCTGTATTTTTAACTCTCTAGTTGGCTTTCATCATTTAAAAAAAATGTTTTTTTATTTATTTTTGAGAGAGATAGAGAGTGGGAGTAAGGGAGGGGCAGAGAGAGAGAGGGAGAGAGAGAACCCCAAGCAGGCTCCACACCGTCAGCACAGAGCCTGATGCGGGGCTTGATCTCATGAACTGTGAGATCGTGACCTGAGTCGAAATCAAGAGCCGAATGCTTAACCAACAGAGCCACTCAGCACCCTGGATTTCATCATTTTAAAATCCCTAACACATTTCAGAACTCCTTACTATGTAGTCATCTATGTAGTCATTGGCAAATATTCAGGGCAATGTCCAAATGGGTAGGTTTCCACTTTTAGGTTTTAATATATGAAATGTGAAGACCTTTATTTGAGCTCCAGATTTTAATGAAACCCGTGAAAAGTTCACTTGATTTTTGCTTCATGATTTCATGGCTTTTGTTTTCAATTTGTGAAGTGGGAAATTTCAGAGATACGGGATTCCCTTAGAATCTCAGGACAAGTGCACTCTATAGAGTATAAATACTGGTAGCATTACTTTCATAATTATTTTACATTATCTATTTTCAGACTTACACCAAACATACAAGACATAAAGTTTCAGAATTGCACATTACTTTGTTTGAGTAGTTCCTAGGTACTCATCTCATTAGCTTCCACTAGAACAGTCTCTATTTTGTTAAGGATTGGACTTCTTATACTTGCCCTGCAAGGCCCTTCGCCACCTGGTTTTCCGTAATCTCTCCACATTTTCTTCTCCTCCTCTACCCCTACCCACTCTGGGCTAAGGTCCTTTAGATGTACTGTTCCCCTCTGTTCTCTCCTTACCCCCCCCCCCCTTTATTCACATCTTTGTCTAAGAGTCACATTAGCAGGTGACCTTACCTATCCACTGCTCTAAACATGGAATCCACCTCCTCCCCCTGCTGCCATTGCCTCCAGTCTGCTTTCTTACTTAATTTTTCCTCATAGTGCTTATCACTATCTGGGCTTATTATGTATTTTACTTATTTGTCAGTGGCTTGACTTCCTCCCACCAGAATGCAAACTCTGTGTTTTGATTATTGTTCTGTCCCATCATGTGGAACTATGCCTAGCACATAGTAGGTCCTCAATAATATTTACTGAGTGAATTAATATAGTGAGTGAATCTATATAGTCAGTACAATTTAATGCCTTTCTTTGGGTTGAAATTGCCACACAGAATATGGAAATAATCATTAAATGGTGAATATCACATACCACACATGAGGCTTCATATTGTTTCCCCAGTTTAGGCCTCAAAAATGCACTGAAAAATTAATAGAGATATTTGTTATAAGTAAAAATGATTAGCATCTTTATGACATTTTTTTTCAACGAATAAAACATGGTTCTATGAAACTCAAATCTCATGCCTCCCTATAGCCTGTTAATGAGCAGGTGTTGAACAGCTGACGACATTTGCTTTTACATGTGTAATTACATATATGAAAGAGATGTGGCTCTCCACATTTTCTGTATCCACTCTTATTCTGAAGACTTCTACCTAACCAGATTCTAAATTGCCAATGGTCAGGAGTGGTGTATTACTCATGTATATAATTATATTAAAAACTAAAAATGAACACAGTTTGTGGGCTATGATTTCCAGAATCTAATTTGTTATCTGGTACATTTCCAAAATAATAATACTGATAATAATACTACTACTGCTAATAACAATAATAATGGAAATCTTGTTTCCTGTTTATTGGACTAGGTTTCAGGTCTTTCCAGGAAAAAATGAAATGATAAAATATCCTCCTTCTCAGGGTCTTGAACCAGGAAGACTACATTGGCTGAATCCGAGCAAAAATGGTTAACAAGTGGGCACAGCAGATATTCGCCAAACAGGAGCTGGAAAAACAACAGGTCACCGGCCTGGAACCCAAATCTCATGCCTCCCTATAGCCTGTTAATGAGCAGGTGTTGAACAGCTGACGACATTTGCTTTTACATGTGTAATTACATATATGAAAGAGATGTGGCTCTCCACATTTTCTGTATCCACTCTTATTCTGAAGACTTCTACCTAACCAGATTCTAAATTGCCAATGGTCAGGAGTGGTGTATTACTCATGTATATAATTATATTAAAAACTAAAAATGAACACAGTTTGTGGGCTATGATTTCCAGAATCTAATTTGTTATCTGGTACATTTCCAAAATAATAATACTGATAATAATACTACTACTGCTAATAACAATAATAATGGAAATCTTGTTTCCTGTTTATTGGACTAGGTTTCAGGTCTTTCCAGGAAAAAATGAAATGATAAAATATCCTCCTTCTCAGGGTCTTGAACCAGGAAGACTACATTGGCTGAATCCGAGCAAAAATGGTTAACAAGTGGGCACAGCAGATATTCGCCAAACAGGAGCTGGAAAAACAACAGGTCACCGGCCTGGAATTACAGCAGGAGATGGAGGGGCAATTGGACGCAAGAGCACAACCAGTCATAATTATCTTCCCTAGTTCCCCGCCCCCTCTTCCTAGGCTTTCTGCCCTCCCACCCTCTAAATAATGTATATATTTATTCAACTGCCAATCTGCTTGTCGCCAAACTTCACGGAAATATTTTTAAAATGCGTGTTTTTAAGCAGGTGCTGAGGGCTTGCTTTCCAGCCCCAGAGAGGGAGCTGCAGGCTGTGGCGCGGCCTCAGCAGCAGTGGCAGCAGTGGCAGTGGCGGTGACCCAGGCGGCCCCAGGAGCGCCCCCAGCCCAGGGCGGCCCGCGGCGCGCCCTCTGCGCCCCTCACCTGGTTTGCCGCCACAGGAAGGTCTGGATGGGCAGGGGGATGCCGCGGCCGCTGTCCTGCTCCTGGCCTTCGGAGCTCTTCCTCTTCACCATGATGGTGGCTCCTGGGAGTCCTACTGCAGGACCCAGCGCTGGCTCCTCGCTAGCCGCCGCCTCCTCCTCCTCCTCCTCCCGCTGCTCTCCCCAACTCTCATCCCCTCCTTCCCCGAGGCAGAGCCGGCTCTCTCCGCCCTGATCCCCCGTCCCTCTCTCCTTCCCCCACCCCTCCCCGCGCGTGGAACATGGCTGCGGGAGGAGGGGAGGGCTGGAGGAGCCGCGGAGCGAGGAGGGGGGCGCTCGGAGGAGCTGTCCGCCTCGCCGCCCCCGCGCCCGCTCCTTGCTTTCAGTACCACCCACTGTGGACAGCGGCCCGCGCCGGACAGCCCGGCGGGAGAGCAGAGCAGGGGACAGGTTGAACGGCAGCGGGATGGTCCAAAAGATCCACGCTCCGCATTGCACGCTGATCCCCTCGCGCCTCTTCAAGCCCCAGGATTCGGCTTCCTTCCCTCCGAGCTGCACCCCAGGAGTGTCCCCTGTCCTGCTTCCCAACCTCAGCATCCAAAGAATTGTCACGGTCTGGGGAGGAGGAGCTTTCGGAAACCGCAGAACAGTCACTAACACCGGCATCATTCGCACCTCAAGCAAGGAGGTCAGGAGTCCACCCTTGGGTTTTAGCAGAAAGAGCACATGAAAATTATTAGGAGTGTAAACAAGGAAGGGATTAAGCTTGGCAAGACCGGGAAAGCTTGAAAGTTTTCTGATGTGAGAAATTATTTTAAAATGGTAACCACAGGAAATTAACCTTGCTCATTTTGCTAAAGCAGGAATATCCCCAAACTAGGCAGTTGTATCAGTTAGTTGTAACTTGAGAAAGAACATTTGAATCATGCTATTGGGAAATGCTGTTTATTACAGTCCATTAGTGTACTTGGGTGATCCTGTTCATCCCGTTGATAGCTGCCATTTTCCTTCAGTTGTTATAGTCAGATGTCTATATAGTTAATAGATGGATTACTGTCAGATGTTTTATCTAGCAGCAAAACAAATGCGGGTGGGGTGAAATGAAGCAGTTGGAGTAGAAAATCATTGCTGTGGGCCCAGCTACCTGCAAACAAACAAATATGGTTGCACACATCTTTGAACAAAATATTGGTGTAATGCATGAAATAGAGACTTAGACCCCAGGACCTGATCTCAATAGTTAGAAATATTTCCAATGTAATTAACTACATGAGCCTTTATTCCATATAGAGAGAATTATATGGTATATATTGGTATTTTCAGTCACAAAATTAAAGTATACATTTAATATCTTGAAGTAATCTTTTAATAGGAATTTTGAAACAAGGAAAGATAGATTCTAAATACAGCTTGTTCAGTGTATATTTATTGAATTTATTTTATATGCCAAGTATCATGCTATGTGGATTCCTGCTCATAAGGCCCTCACAGCATTGAAAGGAATATAGACATATAAAGAAAAGGGTACCCTGGGAGACATGACACAGATTCACTTATAAACAAAGGGACAAGGCAGAAAATATGAGCAGAAATCGGATGGAGAAAGGTTTTGTATGGCAAGCTACAAAGTTTAGATAAGAAAGACTTTAAGTAGGGCAGTAAAAATTTTGCTTCCATTTAAGTGTGATCGATATGCCTGGAATGTAGAGGTCATTTAAAATAAATGGGAGGTGCAGATGGGAACCCCAGTCTGGAGATTAGAGAAGTACTTCATGGGATGCTGAACCAAGGCCATGATAGCAGAGCTAGAAATAAGGAGATAATTTTGAATGATACTGCAAAGGTATAATTAGTCAGATTCAATAACCAAGCAGGAATTGGGGGAAAAAAAATAGAACAGTAGTTAAGAGCTTAGATCATGAGCCAGACAGTTTTCTCTCTAGTACTAGCTTGTCCTAGATATAATACCCTGGGAAAGGTTCTTGGCCAAGGTTTCCAAATAATAGTACCCTTCCCATAGAGATGTTGTGAGGATTAAATGTTAATACTTGTAAAGAATTTAAGAGATTCCCTAATCTGTACTAAGCCTTCAATAAATATCTAGCAAATCTAAATTTTCTGTTTTGAGCAACTGAGTAAATGATGATCTCATTCAAAGAAAAAGTTGACAGGGAGAATTATGTTCTTATTTTAGGTATGTGTATAGGAGCATTAATGAGTTTTCCTTAAGTCTCTATTGGAAATTCCCATCGCTATCATGAAGAGGCAGCTAGAAGTATGAGTATGGGGTTCAGAAGCGTTAACTAGGTAGGACAGATCAATTTTTTGTGGTTTACACTGTATAAAAAGTAGTTGAAACCACAGAAGTAGTTAAAGTAAGTCAGGGAAATATATGGAAAGAGAAAAAAGAGAAAAGGAGCCCAATTTACAAGTCTAGGGAACATGAACTTTAGTGTATTGCCACAAGTTGACAGCATAGGATAGGATAGTAGGATAGGCAGAGTTCTAAGAGGGTCCTCAAGATTCCCACCCTTTGGTGTATATATGTACCCTCTCCCAGTTACTCGATCAAAAACTAATCTAGGTGTTGCTGTGAAAAGATTTACAGAATACCTAAAGTTTTAAAAATTATTAATAAACTTTATTTCTTAAAGCAGTTTTAAATTTACAGAAAAAATTACACCAAAAATACAGACAGTTCTCATGTATCCTCTCTTCCAGTCCAGTTTCTTCTATTATTAACAGCTTGCATTTGTGTGGTACATTTATTATTACTGATGATCCAGTATTGATATGTTATTATTAACTAAATCTATAGTTTAAAGCTCACTATATCTGTTGTACAGTTGTACATATTTTGCCAAATAATGTCATGTATCCATCGTTATGAGTTATAAGAATAGTTTCATGTCCTAAAAATCCTCTGTGCTTTACCCATTATTCCCTCCTTAATCCCTGGAAGCCACTAATATTTTTATTGTCTCCATAGTTCTGCCTTTTCCAGAATGTCATATAGTTGAAATCATACAGTACATAGCCTTTTTAGATTGGCTTCTTCACTTGGTAATATGTGTTTAAGTCTCCTCCATGTCTTTTTGTGACTTGATAACTCATTTCTTTTTATTGCTGATCAATATTTCATTGTATAGATGTACCATAGTTGGTTTATTCATTCATATACTGAAGGACATCTAAGTTGCTTTCAATTTTGGTCCATTATGAATAAATATGCTACAAATATTTCATGTGCACTTTTTGGTGTGGATGTAAGTTTTAAACTCGTCTGGTTGAATACCTAGGAATACAGTTGCTGGATTGTATTTTAAGACTATGATTAGCTTTGTAAGAACTGCCAAACTATCTTCCAAAATGGCTATACTACAGAGTTTTTTAAAAATAAGATACTTGAACATATTTATGGGCCAGAATGAAAAGTCATGGAAGAAGAAAATGTTGAGGCTATTTGAGAGAGGGGATAAAAGTTAACAAGGTTCTGGAGGATGTTATATCTGACACACAGAAGGATTAATCATTCTTTGGTGGAGGAATAATTCCTAAGATGGGAGATAAAAAGGAAGAATGGTAAAGGCTAACTCAGCAGAAAAAGAAGGATAAGCATAGGACAGAGTTCAGCCTTGATGGCCTATGTAAACTGTGAAGTAATCAGTATGGTCACTTTTTAAGAGTGATATTTGATGGAGGAGGAATAATGACATTTTTCAGAAAGATATTAATAGCAGATAACATACATTGAATACTTGCAATATGTCAAGGTCTATTTTAAATGTATCAATCAATTGTTGCAAACACACACACACACACACACACACACACACACACACACAAACTCACTATAAACATTTTAAGAAGAGAAACCTGAGACACAGAAAGGTTATATAACCTGCCTGAAGTTACACAGTAAGTAATGAAAGAAACAGTGAAGTCAGCTTCAAAGTTTTGCCTTAACTTTTTAGCATAATACTGAGTGTTGTATAGTTGTGAGAGTTTGGGAAAAATGCTATGAGTCATGTTGGTGAGAACTGCTCAAGGACATATGCAAGAATTACCCTGTTGATGATAGAAGATGAAGAAGAGCTAACGGTCCTTTCCAATCCCAAATGCCCTTAAGGCATTGAGTCATCTAGGGGTGGAAGAAATCTATAATAAGTACTTTCAAGAGCAGTTTTCAGAATCACATAAAAATTACCATGATGGTTTACTTCTCGTATGCCTATCGAAAACCTCCAAATAATTTTTGGTTTTTGGGAAAAAACCTGTCCTCCTTAAATGTTTTCATCTACATTGCCTTCTGCCATGCATTTCTTTCTCAATTCAGATGAACACTGTTGGAGGGAAGCTAAGAACTGGGTAATCCAGTCAATTACACCATCACAGTTAATAAACCAGGTCCATGGTAATCACTGCATTATATTATAATCTTACTGTGCAAGAATGAATTGGAATGGAGCTTTCCCAAAGATGGTGCCAATGATGGAATGGCCTTGGGCAGGAGAGAGACTGGCTGTTGGACTTACAAAGCACGTGAAAGGAAATTGCAAAAAGATACAGGCAGATGTAGTTTTGAAGGTTATTGTCTTTTAAATGGAAGAGTGAATTTTGATAGTGGCCAGATGTTGAATTGCCAGATAAATATATAAATAAACATTCTTGGCAGATAGGTTGAACAGAGAACTCTGGGTCTTGGAAAAGACTGCTTCAGTAAGCAGAATCTAGAAGGCTATGTAAGTACATGAGAGCTAGTAATAATAAAAGCACTCATAGTAATTATAAAAACAGTTTTTGACAAGAGTCCACCATTAATCTATGGCAACCCATTAGAATTTAAATGTGAACAATGATTGCTGTTATCTTCTGTCTGTCAGTAAGAAGCATATGGCAAATACATTGATGCAGTAGTTTTGCAGTTTTAGGAGAAAGGCCACGCTTACTTTAAGGTCACTCCCATTATGCAGGAATGGGTATACTCAATGTGTCTTGGGCATCCTTAGCCCAAATAGCTGATCTCTCTAAGGAGGGCAAGGCTTACCGGTCTTTCAGTGAGTAGAACAAAGCTCCAAATCTCACAGTCCATGCTCATTTAGGCTTCGTGCTCAGGTTTGCAAGGGTCTTCATGATCTGACTGTGTTTCAAAACTCTTCCTTCTCCACTTTGCTCTGGACAGACTGGCCTTTCAAGTACCTTGAACTTTTGGTTTTCTTCCACATCTGGACAAGGCTGGCACCTTTTCACTATTCAGGCCTCAGTTCAAATATAACCTCCTCTGATAAGACTGTTTATTAACCTGCCTAAAGTAATCCTCCCTATACTGTTTCAGAAATGTTCTACTATAATTCTATTTTTTACTTCATAAAACCTATCATTTTCTGAATATCATATTTACTTACTTTAAGGTTTGTCTGCTCAGCCTACAGAATAGCAAAAAGAATCTATAAGATATCCAGGAATAAATGTAACAAAAATATTTAATGTTTTTGTGGAAAAAAAATACACTAAATTGTTTAGAGGCATAAAACCTTACAAAAATACCATGTTCTTAGGTAGGAAGACTCATTTTCATAAAGAAATATTGCTATTCTTTAAATCCAATGTTTTTTTAGGATGTTTCATAATCTTAAAAAACTGTTCCTAAAGTCTATATGGAAGAATAATGAGTCAAAGATAGCCAAGAAGGAAATGGTTGAGGAATTATAAGACTATATAGTAATTAAGGCAGCGTGATCGATAATAACATAGAGATGGAAAAATTAACTAGTAGAACAAAATAAAAAGTCCAAAAAATGAAATGTGAATATACAACATGTGACACAGAAGAATGTGTTGTTTCTATTCGGAGAAAGGTAAATTGAGATTCTTACCTGAACCCTACCAACAAATAAATTATTCAAGATGAGTTAAAGACCTAAATCTAAAATGTAAAAAGCAAAATTTAATTTTTTAAAAAAGAAATAGTTTTTATCTCCTGATGTTTTATAAACACTTTGAGTCTTGAGAAAGACTTAAAAAGTTAAAATTATATAAGGAAATATAGATAACTCAAATATATTAAATAGTTTCTGCAATGAAAGGTCTATAAAAATAAGAATATACATCCTAGAATGGGAAAAGATATTTGGAATGCACTCTATAAACAAAAAATTAGAATCCAGAATATATTATTAAGTTTACTAAAAAATCAATAAACCAAGACAAAAAAATTTGAAAAATGAGATTATGCTTAAATCTCATCAATAATATGGGAAAATGTAAATAAAAAATTTAATACTTCTCCAAACTATAAAGTTTAAAAAAAGCTTTAAAATTCTGATAAATTTAATGCAATAAGGAATAAAAGGAAATAAAAGGTATATAGGCTGAGAAGAAAGTAATAAAGCTTTGCTCACAGATGATCTGATCATCTGTGGAGAAAAATTCAAAAACTACAAAATAAGTCCCGCTGAAACTAATAAGTGATTATTGCAAGTTTCAGGATGCAAGATTAATACACAAAAGTCAATTGCTTTCCTATATACCAGCAATAGACAAGAGGAATTCAAAATGAAAAACACAACACAAATTATATTAGCACCCCCTAAAATGAAATATTTAGGTATGAATCTAAGAAATATACATGCACAACATCTGTATGAAGAAAACTATAAAATTCTGATGGATGAAATCAAAGAACTAAATAAATAGGGAGATACTATATGTTCATGAATAGAAAGACTCAATACTATCAAGATGACAGTTTTTCCCAACTTGATTTATGGAGTCAATGCCATCCCAATCGAAATCTCAGCAAGTTATTTTATGGATGTTACCAAACATATTCTAAAGTTTGTATGGAGAGGCAAATGACCCAGAATAGCCAATACAATACTGAAGAAGAACAAAATTAGAGGATTGACACTATCCAATTTACAACTTAATTTAGAAATATGGTATAGGACAATGTGGTAGTGGTGAGAAAATAGACAAATAGATTAATGGAAAGAATAGACAGCCTAGAAATAGACCCACAGATTTTTGTCACTGATCTTTGTCAAAAGGACAAAGGCAATAAGATGGAGCAAAGATTGTGTTTTTAAAAAAATTTTTTAACCTTTATTATTATTGAGAGACAGAGCATGAGCATGAGCATAGGAACGGCAGAGGGAGAGGGAGACACAGAATCTGAAGTGGGATCCAGGCTCTGAGCTGTCAGCACAGAGCCTGACACAGGGCTTGAACTCATGAACTACGAGATCATGACCTGAGCTGAAGTCAGACACTTAACCGACTGAGCCACCCAGGCACCCCTAGATTGTCTTTTCAACAAATGGTGCTAGCGCAATTAGATATGCGCACACACACACACACACACACACACACACACATACAAATCTAGCCCTGACCTCATTCCATTCACAAAAATTAACTCAGCGATGCCTGGGTGGCTCTGTTGGTTAAGCATCTGAATTTGGCTCAGATCATGATCCCACAGTTCATGGGTTTGAGCCCCGCATTGGGCTCTGTGCTGACAGCTCAGAGCCTAGAGCCTGCTTCAGATTCTTTGTCTTCTTCTCTATCTGCTCCTCCCCCAGTTGTGCACATTCTCTCTCAAAATATGAATACACATTTAAAAAACTAAGAAAAAATTAACTCAAAATGGATCATAGACCTGAATGTAAAATGCAAAAGCATAAAACTCTTAGAAGATAATAGGGAAAACCTAGACTTCAATAAAATTAAAAATTGCTCTGTAAATGACAATGGCCAGAGAATGAGAGGATGAGCCACAGACTGGGAAAATATATTCGCAAAAGACGTATTTGATAAAGGACTATCCAAAGCATTACAAAGAACTCTTGAAACTCAAAAAAAAGAAAACATAAACTCAATTAATAAAAAAAACAGGCCAAAGAACTTCAGAGACACCTCACCAAAGAAGATAGACAGATGGCAAATAAACATATTAAAAGATGCTCCACTTTAAAAACAGTATGGAATTTCCTCAAAAAGTTAACAATAGAACTACCTTATGATCCAGTAATTGCATGACTGGATATTTACCCCCAAAACAAGAGATACTAATTCAAAGGGATACATGCACCCCTATGGTTACTGCAGCATTATTTAAAATAGCTAAATTATGGAAGCAGCCCGAGTGTCCATCAACAGATGAAGGGATAAAGAAGACGTGGTATAGACATATAATAGAGTATAGTGAACCACAGAAAAGAAGGAAATCTTGCTATTTGCTATGACATGGATGGAGCTAGAGAGTATAATGTTAAGTGAAATAAGTCAGAGAAAAAATACCATATGATTGCAATCACATGTGGAATTTAAGAAACAAATGAGCAAAGGAAAAAAGAGAGACAAACCAAGAAACAGACTCTTAACTATGGAGAACAAACTAATGGTTATCAGAAGGAAGGGGGAGGATGGGTAAAACAGGTGACAGGGATTAAAGAGTACACTTAATGGGGTGCCTGGTGGCTTAGCTGGTTAAGTATTCGACTCAATTTTGGCTCAGGTCATAATCCCATGGTTTGTGGGATGGAGCCCCACATCAGGATCTGCGCTGATAGCATGGAGCCTACTTGGGATTATCTCTCTCCACACCCCCCCCCCCCCACTGCTTGCAGTCTCTCTCTCTCTCTCTCTCTCTCTCTCAAAATAAATAAATAAACTTGAAAAAATACACTTATCATGATGAGCACTGAGTAATGTATAGAATTGTTGAATCACTATATTGTACACCTGAAACTAATAATACACTCTATGTTAACTACACTGGAATTAAACTTAAAAACTTAATAAAAAAGATGCTCTACTTTGGCATCATGAAAATGCAAATTAAAATAACAGTGAAATATCACTATATACCTATCAGAATGGCCAAAATTTGGAACATCGACAACACAAAATGTTGATGAGGGTGTGGAGCTAGAGGAATTCTCATTCTTTGCTGGTGGGAATGAAAAATAGTACAACTACTTTGAAAGATAAATTGGCAGTTTCTTACAAAACTACTCTTAGAGTATGGTAACATACTCTTACCATATGATTCAGCAATCGTACTTTCTGGCATGTGCCCAAACGAATTGAAAATTTATGTTTATGTGTATAGTAACAGCAGCTTTGTTCTTAATTTCCAAAGCCTGGAAGCAACCAAGACATTTTCAATAGCTGAATGAATAATTAAACTGTGGTACATCTAGACAATGGAATATTATTCAGCAATAAAAAGAAACAAGCTATCAAGCCATGAAAATACATGGAGAGAATTTACATGCATATTTCAGAGTGAAAGAAGCCAGTCTGAAAAGGCTATGTACTCTATAATTCTGACTAACTATATAACATTCTGGAAATGGCAAAACTATGGGGACAGTAAGATCAGTGGCTACCTGGTATTGACGAGGGGCAAGAGATGATAGGTGAGAACAGAGGGTTTTTAGGGCAGTGAAAATACTCTGTAATATACTATAAATCAATATATGTTATCACACATTTGTTCAATCTATATAATGCACAACACCAAGAGGGGACCCTAGGTAAAATATAGATTTTAGGTGATTATGATAGGTCAGTGTAGGTTCACTGATTGTAACAAATGTACCAGTCTGATGGAGGTGTCACTGTGGGGCAGTGTGAGGGCATGTGTGTGTGAGGGCAGGAGATATAGGAGAAATCTCTGTGCCTTCCTCTCAATTTTGCTGTGAACACAAAACTTTTCTAAAAAATTGTCTTTAAAAAAAGTCTGATAATACCAAGTTCTGTCAAGAATATGTAAGACTTCTATAATTTTGAAGACAACTTTGGCAATATCTAGTAAAAAAAACTGAAATATGTGCACACTTCAATCCAACAATCCCCTAAGTAGACCCTGGAGGATTTATCCCATATGTGCATAAAAAGATAAAAACATTACTCATAACACCAACATTTTAGCAGTGAATTCTAAGCATCCTATGCATGTCCATATATGAGAGAATGCATAAATTATCTAAGATACATGCATACAAGGAAATAAAATACAGCATTTAACATGTATGATTTATAGCTTTATGTATCAACATGGGAAAATTTCCAAAATATAATGTTGAGTGAACAAAACAATTTGCAGAATGATCTCATGATATAATACCATTTAAGTGTTTAAAATATGCAAAACAGTGCTATATATTTTATGCATACCTAGGCTTAATCATTTAGTGAAAATATTTTCGGTTATTGTCTTGACCTGAGCTTCACAGGAAGCTGGGCTTGAAACCATGGCTTATGTGTTTCTTCCTACTAGGGAGTGCAGTCCAAGTGGGTAGAAGTGAACTAAAAATACATAAGGTGGAGGAGACAGAGCTAATAGGATGGCATATTACCAAGCTGACTACTACTTTGTATCAAATGCAATAGATTGCTTGATTTGGAGGTGGTCCTCTGAGAACCTGCTTCTCAGAATAACTGCTTCTCAGGAAAGTATGTCTACACAGGGAAGGGAGAAGAGTTTATCTGGAGGTTGCGTTGGCTCTGTGGAGTGTCAGTTTGTCTGCACTTTCCTGACACATATGTATGGGCTCAGTGATGGTCCTACATTATCTTGTGCCTTAGTACCAACAGTGATTCCTGGGTCACTAGTAGTATATGTAGCAGGAGTATTAGGCAAGGTGAACTTGGTAAGGTCGCTCTACAGGAGAGACTGAAGCAAGAGCAAGTGGTCACTGGTTCCAGAAACAGATGAGGCTAAGAGGATTTGAAATGGCACACGAGAAGTTCAGATGTGATGACACCCCACTTCAAGACCCTTTAGAGAAAGGGTCTACCTTTTTTTGACTACCTGGGCTCAAGTACCAGTACTGCTGCTCACAAGTCATGTAACATTGAAAATGCCACTTAATGTCTCTGAGAGTCAATATCTTCATTGTTTATAAAAATGAAGAAAATAAGAGTAGCTATTTTGTAAGGTTGTGAGGATCCAGTAAGTCCATTTATTTTCTGGTCATAACTGTTACATAACAAATGAATAGTCCAAATCTCAGTGGCATGAAACAACCATTTATTGTGCTCATGATTTGTGAGTCGGGGAATTGGGAGGTCTCTGCTGGGTAATTCTCCTTTAGAGTCTCTCATGCAGTTACAGTTAGTTGTGGGTTGGGACTGTAATTATGTGAGGACTTGAATGGTCGGTGTGTCCAAGGTGACTTGCCCACATGGTTGACAGTTGAGGCTGGCTGACATCTGGTTGCTCAGCTTGGGCTATCCACTGACCTCTTCTGAGTGATAGTCTCAAGATGGCTGGACTTTTTACAGCTCAGTTCACCCAGAGAGAACATCCCAAGAGGACCAGTGGAAGCTGCATAGCTTTTTCTGATCTGGCCTCGTGTAGCAACACTTTTGTGGTTTATTAAGTCACAACGTTTCCTTGATTACTGAAAGGAAGTGACATAGATCCCACCTCTTAATGGGAGAAGTGTCAAAGAACTTGTGGACCTATTTTAGAATAACTACAATATAGGTAAAGCTCTTGGCACAGGGCCTATTCAAAGTGATCACGAGTCTTACTCTTTTGACATGATAACATAGCCTTTTAGTCTTTCACACAAACTCTTGTGAAGCTTAGTCTTCTTTTTCATTTTGTCTTGCTGGTGCAAATCCATGGTGCTCCTTCATGGAGTGACCCTGAGGAAGATGGACAAACAATGCTTCTGGTTATTCTTAGTCGATGTTCTATAAACCTTGCAGTTATGTGGAGAAGATGGCTACAATGTTTACATTTACACTTTTCTTTTCCACTTGGCATCTTCTTAGAGCTTCAGCATGTCCCTGAAGCACAGGGTAAAGTTATACGGAGTGGCTCACTGATGCTTACAGACAATGGGGATGGACACAGCTCTGGACATCACTTTGGGATTCATTTATTTGAAATCCTCACACATTCCCTTAATAGGTCAGATCTCGGTTTTAACTTTAATTTCAATGGTTTTACCAAAGAAATTCGTGCTAGCTCAGCCCTCTGATTCTGGTCAATTGTCTGACACCTCTGTTTTAGGAGTATGAAAGCTGTTTTCTGCTACAAGTTTAAGATGAAAAAAGGATGCATATTGTACTTCGGCAGACTTCAATATCTTAAAGTCTATTGTCATTTGTTTCTAGCTTTATAAACAATCACGTTTTCTGTTTAAAGAGTGTGAAAGCCTCACAGTGCTGGAAGCCATATTTGCTGAGTCACCGAGTATTCATTTTCACTTAACATTGATATGGCTTGAAATATTTTCACTTCTCCGGCTTTATTATTATGCACCCTGTTTGTCATATGATGAAGGTGATAAAGATGTGTAAGTTTCCACTTTATAGTATACTGTAATGGAGGGAGCTTTATTTTATTAAGGTGGAAATGCTAAGCAGTCCCTTAGAAAACTGCTCTTCAATTTAATTTTCCTCCTGATATGTAGCAAAAAAAAAATTTTTTTTAAACGTCTTTTATACTATCACTTGTTAAAGGAATGGTGAGAAGCGTGTTTTCCAGGAGTCCAAACCACTTCTGCACAGGGGCCAATTTAGAAAAAATAAAATGATTTCTTTTCAGAAGGTGTATCCTTTTAAAATGTGGAAAAGCAGTATCTGCACTTGAGTATTCTGTTGACTTTTTCTTACTAACGAAAGACTTGTGTGTGATGGGCTGAAATTTCAGAAATACCTTAATTAGTGTGCTCTGCAATAGGGAGTAATGAGCACTGGTGTGAGAGGAGACATGGCTTGCTGGGCTCCTTAGGAAATAGCCAGGGAGAAATAGTTTGGCTGCAGCTCTCCATCCCTCCTGCTGTGTCGCTTTGACCCCTCACTCCTGTTCCTCAGTGTGTGTGTCCTCTCCCAAGGCGGCAGCTTCTATCTGTGAGTCAGTCATGTGACAGTACCAGAAACCAGACCCTGACCTGCCTTCAGCAGAGAGAGCTTCCTCTGTTCTATAGTGAATGTAACACTCATTGCTTGTGCCCCAAACCGCATCTGAGAGTCTGCTTCCAGGGAACCTCCCAGCGTGACCATGACCATGGGCTGCACTTCCTCTCCAGAGGAGGGGATTTGGTCTGCAGAAACATTTGCAACTTAATTGAAAATGCCAGCAAACTCTGACAGCTCATGGTTTTCTCCTTTAAAAAAGCAAGCACTAACCATTGATAGAATACTTTAATTTTTCTTTATTTTCAGCACAATCACTTCTGTTGATAGAACCAAGCTCATGCAAGGCTTCCCAAGTCCATCTCATGCTGTTCTTCTGAGTTATATCAAGAATCATCTCTTCTCCTGTTTCCTTATCCAAAAGTGTTGTGCATCAGGATCAATATCTTTTTATCTGATTAAGAAATAAAGCACACATTTATCAATCCTACTGTTGACTAATTGGATTCTAAAAGAGGTTGCTAGGTTTCCTGAAACTAATGGTTCTCAATCCTGGTGATTAGAATCTTACCAAAGAGGGGCACCTGGCTGGTTCAGTTGGTAGAGCATGTGACTCTTGATCTTGGGATTATGAGTTCGAGTCCCACTTTGGGTGTGGAGATTACATAAAAATAAAATCTTTAAAAAGAAAAATCTTGGGGCGACTGGGTGGCTTAGTTGGTTGAACATCCAACTTTTGATTTCTGTTCAGGTCATGATCCCAGGGTCATGGGATCAAGCCCAGGTCAGGCTTCACACTGAGTATGGAGCCTACTTAAGATTCACTTTTTCTCTGTCCCTCTGCTCCTCCTCCCTAGTTCATGCACCCTCTTTCTCTCTTTAAAAGGAAAAAGAAAAAAAACTTATCAGAGAAACCCAAAAAGACATTAATATCTAGTTCCCATCTTTGATCACTTAAATCAGAATCTTTGGGGAATAGGAAGCTTATGAATATTTTTTGTGAAGGTCTGCAGGTGACTATAGTGCACAAAATAGATATGTGTACAGTAGAAAAAGCAGGTAAGTAGCTCAAGCCAATGGGGACAACTGAATACGTTAAAGGCACAAGATGACAGCACTTTTTTGAGTATAGAAAGAGACTACACAAAAGACTGAAAAACAGAAGTAAACAACTCCAACTGTCACATAAGTAGGATTAATCAAGAAAATACAGTTTTCTCACCAGCAAAAGCAGAAACAAATGCCATAAAAGGAAACACAATCTACTATATTCTACCTGCAAGCCTTTTATCAACATCTGATCATAGAATAGTCCTCATCCAAAACAAATGTCAGGGTTAGTAGTAATTAACGTTCTTTACTTCCCATGAGAAATAATTCAAAGTGGTTTGCCTACTTTAATTATATTTTTAAAATGTGCTCAATATTACATCAATATGTAGCTTCTCATGTCATCTTGACTACTACATGCTAGTTTCCTTTATTATTTTCACAATCATATATATGAATATATTATTTTTATGTTTCTCCCCCAAATCCTATAGGTCTACATAGGTCTTTACATACTGTAGGAAGGCAAGAAAAAATGTTTCGTGGATCCAGCAGTATGCCTTGTTTTGGGCTTATTTGGTCAGAAGAAACAGACCTATTCAGAGGAGCTTAAACAAAGGAGGATACTATCAGGAGGGAAATCTCACAAACATAGAAGTTGTGCTTCAGTCTCGCTGACATGGAAGTAGGGTGTGCAAGGGTATGAAGAGGATCCACAGCAGGAGATCAGGCTGGAGCTCCTGCGTTAGTGTCTCGGCTACGCTCTGTGCACCTGCTCCTCTCTGTCACTTGGCCTAGGGTTTAGCTGCCTTTGAGTCATAGTGTCCTTACTGGCTCAGTAAATGGTGATAGAGTCAAGAGGAGAAAAGACATGTTCTAACCGGAACTATGACAGCAGGGATTCTGGGGGGTGAGCTCAGACTCACTTTGAATTGGAGAGTGAGGCAGTTAAGTGATAAGTCCAGGATAAGGGGACAGCAGAAAAGGCAGCCACCTAGTCTTTTCAAATATAAGAGGCTCCATCTGGGTGGAGGTGAAAAAGCCTGGTTTTGCAGTTAGAAGTCTTGTCCGTGGGGGTGTCTGGGTGGTTCAGTCAGTTAAGTGTCTGACTCTTGGTTTCAGCTTAGATCATGATCGCAGTATTAGTGAGATCAAGCCCCCTTGTAGGGCTCTGTGCTGACAGCACATTCTCATTCTCTCTCTCTCTCTCTCTCTCTCCCTCCCTCCCTCCCTCCTTCCCTCCCCTACTTGGATTCTTGCTTTCTCTCCCTCCATGCCCCTCCTCAGCTCACTCTCCCTCTCAAAATAAACAAACATGAAAAAAAAAAAGACTTTTCTGTGTTCAACTTATAACTCTTTAACTTGGAAAATTACTTCGTATTAGTTTTCTCCCTATAAAATGTAGCAAGACTATATACCCCACAGGATTATTTTAAAGATTAAATAGAGGTCGAAAATGCTCTGTAAATCTAAAAACACCAAATGCAAAAGAATATTTCAGTGTACCAGAATGTCAGGTTAATTACTGTGAGGTGGGCAATGCAAGGTCACTGCTTATGAATAAATATCAGCTTGATTGTCCTTTTTAACTCATGTATCCAATACATTGATACCCTACCTCACCTGTGAATTTTCCAGAACTGAAGAATGTTGGCTGTTACTTAACTGCTTTCACATGAATGAAGGGCATCATATGGATGATTCCAATTTTGTTATAGGCAAGGGAAAGCTGAGATTCAGAGAGAATAAATTGTTTAAGTCCATACTAGTAGTAAATTCTAAAGCATGATTTGAAGCCATCTAGTATTGTGAAAGGATGCAAGTCTTAAGACTAAAAAGGGCCCCGGTTTCTCCAATGACTGGCCCCTCTAGCTGCCGTCTCCCCCTGTGCCTTTGTTAGATGAAAATTAGGAAGCCTGACTCACGTGAAAACACATTACGTCTACCCAAATTGCAGTTGACAAACTATAGCCTAGGCCAAATCAGCTCCTTTGTCTGTGTAGGCTAATAACAGTTTTTATATTTTAAATAAAAAATAAAACGAATAAAAATATGAGACATGCAAGTATTATATGAAATTCACATTTCAGTGTCCATGAACAAAGTTTTATTGGAACAAGCCACACTCATTTGTGTACATGTTGTCAGTGGTTGCTCTCACATTCTAAGTGGAGTTGAGTCAACAGGGAAGGTAAGGCTTGTAAAACCTAAAATAGTTACACTAAACCTGAGATTGTTACCGAACAAGTTCACAAATCCCTGATCTAAACTACTGATTGCTTTTTTTTTTTTTTTTTAAATTTTTTTTTTCAACGTTTATTTATTTTTGGGACAGAGAGAGACAGAGCATGAACGGGGGAGGGGCAGAGAGAGAGGGAGACACAGAATCGGAAACAGGCTCCAGGCTCTGAGCCATCAGCCCAGAGCCTGACGCGGGGCTCGAACTCACGGACCGCGAGATCGTGACCTGGCTGAAGTCGGACGCTTAACCGACTGCGCCACCCAGGCGCCCCAACTACTGATTGCTTTTAACGTGTTTTCTTGAAATTAATTGATCATGGGGTGCCTGGGTGGCTCAGTCGGTTGAGTGTCCAACTTCAGCTCAGGTCATGATCTCACAGCTCGTGAGTTCAAGCCCCGCGTCGGGCTCTGTGCTGACAGCTCAGAGCCTGGAGCCTGCTTCTGATTCTGTGTCTCCCTCTCTCTCTGCCCCTCCCCCACTCATGCTCGCGCGCGGGCTCTCTCTCTCTCTCTCTCTCTCTCTCTCTCTGTGTGTCTCAGAAATAAACATAAAAAATTAAAAAAAAGAAATTAATTGATCAGACACTATTTTCTTTATTATCAAAGCATTTAAATTAAAGAACTAAATGTGTGCATAACTCATTAGCAAGGATAAAAAATTGAAGTGGTGAAATATTCCTCTATGGTGGCAATAAAAAGTAGCCTTCAGTTTTGGGAGGCAGTGTGGTTACATGTATAAAAAGCCCTTATATATTTAGCTCAATTCCACTGATAGAAGTTTTGGGAAGGAAATAATTAGAGGTGTATGCAAAGATGTGGGCAAGCAGAATCATATATAATGATGAAAATCTGCAAACAGACCAAGTGTCTAATTGCTTTGGTAAGGTACAGTATATCCACCAAAAGGAATGTAATAAAGTCATTTAAAAAGATAATCCACACCTACATTTATTAAAAAAATGTTCAAATTACATGTTTAGGGGAGAATGGCATGGTACACAAGAACACTATGTTCTTTTGGTAAAATTATGCTGGGATATTTCATTAAACATTCTTAAAGATATGAAAAATAGAACTGAAAATTTAGCATTTACTGAGTATCAAGTACTCTAACAGACAACCTTACACATTTATCTCATTTAAAAATCCCAACAACTCTATGAGCTATTCACTAATTTTAATTTAATCACATTTTAATGAGCCTACAAATGTATCTGTTTTATAAGTATTCTCAGGCAGAGAAAAATTAAGTAAATTTCTCAAAGTTACATATCCAGAAAGCACTAAGGGCAGGATTAGAAACCTCATGTTCCTTGTATTCTATGACACACCTTCCTTTCAGGCTTGGGTTGGAGGTTTTATTTTAATAAAAATCATAAGTAAACTTTAATATATTTTTATTATTTTTTTAATGTTTATTTTTTGAGCAAGAGATAGAGTGTGAGCAGGGGAGGAGCAGAGAGAAAGGGAGACACAGAATCCTAAGTAGGCTTCAGGCTCTGAGCTGTCAGCACAGAGCCTGACACGGGGCTTGAACCCACAGACTGTGAGATCATGACCTGAGCTAAAGTCAGATGTTTAACCAACTGAACCACCTAGGCGCCCCTAACATGTTTTTTTTAAATGTAAATAACTGATGTCTTTCCTGGGATACAGCATAATTTAGTGGGAAAACTATAGGTTTTCCAATCAGATAGATCCATGGAATCCATTGCTCAACCATTGATTGACATGTGAAACAAGTTAGTTAGCCCTATGAGTCTCCATTTCCTTAAAATAAAATGGACAAAATGTTATCTAAGAATTATTATGAAGAGAGATGCCTGGATGGCTCAGTCAGTTAAGCATCTGGCTCTTGATACTAGCTCAGGGCTTGATCTCAGGGTCGTGAGGTTGAGCCCCACATTGGGTTCCGCACTGGGCATCAGGCCTACTTAAAAAAAAAGTTATTATAAAGATTAAAAGAAACCATGTATCCAAGCATATAAGACATATTGGAAAAGCAATCTACTTTGATTCCCTTAAATACGTAATAAGAAACGAGTACCACAATTGGTACTGATGGCTGATAATACTAAGCAATGACTACGTAATTTAATTCTTTTTAAATTTTTTTTAAAATGTTTATTTTTGAGAGAGAGAGAAGGAGACAGCATGAGCAGGAGTGGGGCAGAGACACAGAATCTGAAGCAGGCTCCAAGCTCCAGCTGTCAGCATAGATCCCGATGCAGGGCTCAAACCCACGAACTATGAGATCATCATGTGAACTGAAGTTGGATGCTTAACCAACTGAGCCACTCAGGTGTCCCTTAATTCTGCTTCTTAACACCGGTTGTCAACAGTTGGTAACTACTAATTTAGAGATCACTAGTTTGTCTTTTTCAAGGAAACCATACTAAAGACAAAGCCTGACTTCTCACACACATAGCAATCATTCTCTGAGCCTTGCTATAAACTGTATAGTCCTTCCATTTATAAACAAGCACCCTTTACATCTAGAGGCATTACCCAGCCTGCCTAATGATATTTGCTGAATAAAATATGTTTGCAAGAAAAAGATTCAATTCTTCATAAAGAATGATGCTGGAAATTTCCTTTCCGGTAGTGTTAGCACTACAGCCTAGCAAGTTAAAAAAAAAAATTCCACCAATAGAGGAATGGTTGCTATGGGTTCCTCTTGTAAGTGTCATGGCTGGGGTACCAGAAATAGCTGAGCCAGCCATTGGTTCAAACACCAGAAAACAGCCTTGGTCAAGTATCTTGTACAGACAATAATGGCATCCTGTGATTGAAACATTTTTGAGACACCAAAGGTGTTTCATCTTGCTCCGTGATTTGTGCTATGCCACACTTGGTAATTTTAATCTCTATTTTCTAGCATATTTTCATCAGAAACAAGCCAAACAGACTTCTTTCAGTATTTACATCTTTCACGGATGTTACAGCCTAAGGTCTTTATCTCAAATGTATGAAATTGATTCTATGAAACTTTAATGTCTCTAGAGAAGATTGGTGAGAATTTTGCTATAAAAAGGGAGTGACTGGGGTGCCTGGGTACCTTAATCAGTTCAGTGTCTGACTCGATTTCTGCTCAGGTTGATCTCAGTTTGTGGGTTGAGACTCCCCTCCCCTCCCTTCCCTTCTATCTGCACACCCCCCCACCTCCACCCTGTGGGGCTCTGTGCTGGCAGTGTGGAGCCTCCTTGGGATTCTCTCTCTCTCTCTCTCTCTCTCTCTCTCTCTCTCTCTGCCCCTCCCGCACTTGTAAATAAACATTAAAAAAAATAAAAAGGGCATGACACTGGGTGTGGATTTGAGGTTCAGAAAAAAGTATTCTTCTTGCTCTCTTATATTTAATCCATGTTCTAAAAAAGAATTGAAGTCTCCTATTTATGCTTTAATGTTTAATAGGATTTCATTTTTTTTATTGGTGAAAAATTTCCTTCTAAGGCATAAGTAAATGCCCCATTTCCTCTTGGGGATTTTTTTGCTTTGCAATAAGTTACGTTGCTCTGAATATGCTTCTCTAATCAAGCGCCATTGTTCCTCTGGTATCAGGAACGAAAACCCAGGCAATATAGCTGGGAAAAACAAGCCTGCTGTCAGAATTAACCTGCAAATTTAGTTCCCCTTTCATTCTGGAATTGTCAGAAACACTTCTCATTTACCAGGAAATTAAAAACTAACTTAATTTTAGAATAGGCACATCATAAAATGTAGAATATTAAGTGTGCCCACATGCATATGTGTGTAAAAACTGGAATCAGATCAAAATAGAACTCAAAGGCAAATACGTACAAGTGATTGCATGATTGTATAATGCATTCAAGTCTATCTAGAGAAGAAATCACAATAAATTATGTAACCAAAATTAATCTGTGGTTTTCCAGACTGGCCCTGAAGGCAGAGGGTTTTAAATTCATGAACTCATTATCCATTACTCTCATAATGTGTAAATGAGAAAACTTAATAATTTTCACCTGAGATTCAGAAATTACTCTGCAAATCTCATTGGCTAAAACACAAGGACATAAGTAAGAACTATTATTTTCATTCTCGTGGCTAGAAGGGTTGGTTAAAAGATTTAAGACCAACAAATGAATCAGTAATGAAACAGGTATCAATCACTTTCTTTTAACCCCTGATATGCTTTGAGTTGCTTCACATACATAACCAAAGCCTGTTCATTCTTTTGAAAAATTTTATTCGTTCTTTTTATTATACAAGCAAATAAATCTGCTGATATTCATTTAGAAGTCAACGTCAGATTTAGCAGCTATGTGCCAGCAGAATAGCAAATGTAGGTGCTTGGGAAATAATGGAAATAGAAAGTGGCTTTCAAGAATAGCCATTGTTAGAGTGGGAGAGAGCCAAAGCATAAGAGACTGTTAAAAACTGAGAACAAACTGAGGGTTGATGGGGGGTGGGAGGGAGGGGAGGGTGGGTGATGGGTATTGAGGAGGGCACCTTTTGGGATGAGCACTGGGTGTTGTATGGAAACCAATTTGTCAATAAATTTCATAAAAAAAAAAAAAAAAAAAAGAATAGCCATTGATTCAGTACAGAGAAAAGCCTTTCCACCATTGATAATGTTGACAAATGTTGTGTACCCTGGATGAAAGGCATTTCAAGAGGAAAACATTAATATTTGAAGTTCTGCAAGCTATGCATGGGAAAATTCATTTTAGATTGCCCTTTTTTGCCAATGGCTCAGTTATGTAATTTGCCCCAGGTCATATATAAGTGAAATGAAGAAGTACAGCCCAAGAAGCCTGTTCTATCTTCAGCATCTACCATTGTTTTGCAAAGTCACCAAATGATCTATTTTAAAATTCAATGGCTTCTCATTTCTCACATTTGGCAGACTCTTTGCAAATTTTAACACTATGAAACATCCACTCCTGGGGCTTCTGTGACATTTTCTCTTAGTACCATCCCTCAAATGGCTGGTCTTCAGTTTTTATGATCACTTTTTTTCTCTGTTTGCCCCTTAAATATAGGAATTACACAAGTGTAATTTTGGGCTTTTTAAACTCCCTTTTGTGAGCCTAGTCTGCATGAACGCATCCATTCTTTAGGACTAATGACTTCATTTACATGTTAGGAATTTTTCAAAGCTCTGTTTCAGATTAGTATCCTTGGCAAATGAGGAAAGAACAAATGTCAAATATTATTATAACATGGCAAAATTAGTAACTTGGTCCTGACCCTTGCTGACTGATTTTAAGAATGTTATTCCTAGAGGACTTGATGTTTTTTCCCTAACCAGAAGAAATGGAGTCAAGATTTCTACTGTATACATGTCAAGAACATAAAAATCAGAAATAAAGGACCCTTCCTCACATATGACGAAACAGAAAGGCGATAAATCATTTAAGAATCAGCACTGATGAAGACATAGGAAGAGTTGATACAAAATAACTACACCAAGGTAAGGAAGGATTTCTGTGGCCTGCGTTCTCCTGATTCAGATGATGTTTTAAAACTCAGCTCCTTTAACTTCCCCTAAAACCAACAACATCTTCAGAGATCTGTAACAGGCAAGTCATGGGCCTGGTGTGGTTACTAACATTACATGCATTGGTGACTAGATCAACTCTAAGGGATAATGTCTGAAATCAGAGAGACCCATATTCTGGGATGAATGGCAAGAGCACTGTTTATTATTGGTTTATATTGTTGGGTTGGAGATGACTGGGGCAAGCCACACCCCTTATTTATTCCCCTCATCCTCCCAGGCTTGAGCTCATCTAGAATCTGAGGAAATACTCGTATCCATCTTTGGTCATGATTCTACTTCTAAGATCCAGACATGAATTAACAATTTTCTGAGATTGCCTCTTGGACATCCCACTGACATCTCATTTTCTCTACCTGTATACTTCACTACCTCATTTTCTCTACCTGTATACCTTCTTTAATACCTAAGTTTTAAAACTCAAATGTATTTCTCCTTCTCTGTTAACTAACTCATGTCCCATGGTCTCCAAGTTCTGCGCCATTTATTTCAAAAGTGCTGTAAATATCTTCCCTCCTCCCAATCTTCACTACCACTCTCCTGACTCAGACTCTGTCACCTCTCTGTGGTTTCCCCAGCTCTAGTCTCTTCTCTACAGTCCAGCTTCTTCACTGTGGTCAAAATTACTCTTCTAAAATTCAGACGTGATCATGTCATTTCTCATCCCTTCAAAACCCTGTAACAGTTGCTTATAGCTTTCACAATAGAATCCAAACTTCTGAGTGGAAGATCCCAAATCTGTCTCCAAGTTTTTTTGTCGTTTTGTTGCGGGGGAGAGGAGTTCATTTTCTCTGACTCACCTATCCTCCAGATACACCAAGTGATTTCATAGTATCAGAATGTATCCTTCACGCATGCCTTTATGTGTCTGCTTTTGAAATCTGGTTCCATTCTCTATTCTTAATGCACTCTCTCCCCCCGCCTCCTCCCATAGGTTCTTTGTGAACTTGCATTACGACCACTATTCACTGTTTATCCTGGACTGTGGTTCATTGTTCATGATCTGCCCCCATCACTTGACTCTCTGATTCCTTGAGGGCACTGGACCAGATGAATATGTACACTAAGTGTTTGTACCATTTATTCATTTTCTATTTAAAAAGGTAAGATATTATGAGATTACTCTAGCAAGAAGTGTAGAAAAGAAAACACAATGTTAGAATTAGATTCCTTTGGCTTGAGAGACTACCAAGGGGCTAGCCTGACTGACATCAGGACTCAAAAGTGAGTGAAAAACTGCCCTTTCTTATGTACAGATTTATAAAGGAAATGATCTCCAGAACTGTGTTCCTGTCAGACTAAGAACGCAAAAAAAGGGGACACAGGGAGGGATTTGGTGAGAGGAGATTCATGAGGGCATTTCTTTGGACAGAGATGCCATGCTGTCTGTGAGTCACATTTCCTTTTAGGACAGCCATGGGGAGGTGCTGCCTTCTAACCGAGGCTTTAATAAAAAGAGTGTTCAAATACTTGGAGAGATTGAAATGTGTCCCCTGATGTTGGGAGACATTGGAGTTCTATATGCTGGAGAGATCTAGTGTCTAGAGGAGAGCTCATGGTTCTGGTGCGGCTGAGTTGGAAACCACCTCTGCTCCTACAGCAGCAGGGGAGGGAATACAAAAGGGCCAGATGAGGGCCATAGAAGGGAGGCAGCTGGAGAAAGTCAGCTAAGTCAGCTTATGTCCCATCCTAGAAGATTGCCTGAATAGGAGACAAGCCTCAACAGAAAGAAGTTGGAAGTATACCACAGGATGCTGACTGAAAGGGAGGAACACGGCTTAAAGCACATTCCCTTACTTCTCCTACTCTCTGTTTTATACCAAGAGGAAGCAGAAACAGCATCTGTGTAGGACTATCCCCTACTCTCAATGCATGCTTGTAGCCCGAGGTAAATCCATACTGGGGAAGAGTATAGATCTTACACCATCAGCTTCAGAGTTTTGACTGTTCCGTGAGCTGGACATTTTAATCTCAGAATTGAGACCCTTTTTTAGAATTGAGATTCCTTTTATAACCAGAAGAATTTTATTATCTGAGAGTGACTAACAAGTCACACGTCTGCCCAAGTCTTCAGCTTGAGGCAGGGAGATTTCTTCCACTGCATAATGTTGAAAGAAACTGTGAGAGACAAAAATAAACTCACGTTTTGATCACAATTCATGGGAGTCATGCTTGTTAAACACAATGGTTACACAGGAAAAGACAAAATATCGGTACGTTGGTGCCCATATAATGAGTGCTTCTGATTTTTCTACAGTTGAAGCAGAAAAAGGGCTGAGAAGTCCTCTTGGTATCTATCTGGGTCTTAATTTTCTGATGCCAATGAAAATCAACATATTTCTGTTAACTAATATTACATATCAAAGATGATAATCTGAAGTGTGCATTCTATTTCCAAGGCCTGATCAGGAATTCTCCTAGTTTGTGCTATGGATTGCAGATCCTTGTTTCATAAGGAAAATTTAAGTGACATGCTATGGTTGTAATAAAAGCAATAAATTTAATTCAGGTATTGGTGTCATAACAGAGAAAGAAAAACAGCCTTTAAGAAAGCTGCACAGTGCTGGAAGCAAGGATGATCTGGTAAGTTAATACATACATTAGAAAAACTGCTTTTATTCTCTAAAAAAATACAAATTACAAAATGGCTTTGTCAAGTGATGTGTGTTGCAGTACAAATCGTTCATCCAATTTACCTAATAATTTCCAAACACACTATTGATTTTTAGAAACTATTGGTTGACCTTTGCTTGACATTAGATGTCACTTGCTACATGATGCCTTTGTATGAACCATGACTTGACATAGAGAATGGCATAATGTAGTTTCAAAGATTTCCTGTTTAGTTGATTGTCACTGGATAATTTTTATTTATAAAGAAAATAAGAAAAGAGAGCAAGAGAAGAAAAAGGAACAGAGAAGAACTATAAAAGCAACCAGAAAACAATGAAGAAAATGTCAATAATTATTGCCTATCAATACATACCTATCAATAATTAGCTAAATGTAAATGTTCTAAATGCTCCAATCAAAAGACATAGGGCAAAGTAGATAAAAGGCAAGACCCATCTATCTGCTGTCTGTAAGAGACTGACTTCAGACCCAAAGACACATATAGACTGAAAGCGCAAGGATGGAAAAAGATACACCATGCAAATAGAAGGAACAAAAAAGAAAAGAAGAGAAAAGAAAAAAGCCAGGGTGGCAATACTTAGACAAAATAGACTTTAAAACAAAGACTGTAACAAGAGACAAAAAGGGCATTCCATAATGATAAAGGGATCAATCCAACAGTAGGATGTAGCAATTGTAAATATCTATGAACCCAACATTGGAGCACTTTTAATGCAAATATTAATAGACATAAAGGGAGGAATTGGTAGTAATACAATAGTAATAGGGGACTTAAACACCCCACTTACATCAATAGGTAGGTCATCCAGATAAGAAATCAATAAGGAGGGGTGCCTGGATGGCTCAGTCAGTTAAGCAGCCGACCTCAGCTCAGGTCATGATCTCGTGGTCTGTGGGTTGGAGCCCTGCTTCAGGCTCTGTGCTGACAGCTCAGAGCCTAGAGCCTGGAGCCTGCTTCGGATTCTGTGTCTCCCTCTCTCTCTCTGCCTCTCCCCCACTTGCACTCTTTCTCTGTCTCTCAAAAATGAATGAACATTCAAAAAAATTTAGAAATCAAACAGTGTCTTTGAATGACATATTACATAGGATGTACTTAACATATATTTTTATAAAACATTCCATCCCAAAATAACAAGATACAAACCCTTTTCAAGTGCACATGGAACATCCTCCAGAATAATGATGTTAGGCCACAAACGAGTCTTAATAAATTTAAGAAGACAAATGATATCATGTATCTTTTCCAACCACAACAGTGTGAAACTAGAAATCAATCACAAAAACTAGAAAAACCACAAATATGTGGAAACTAAACGACATGCTACTAAATAGCCAAAGGGTCAATGAAGAAATCAAAGAGAAAATAAATACATGGAGACAAATTAAAAGAAAACACAAGGGCCCCAAAGCTCTGGGGTGTAGTAAAAGCAGTACTAAGATGGAAATTTATAGTAATAAAGGCTTATCTCAAGAAACAAGGAAAATCTTGGGGCGCCTGGGTGGCGCAGTCGGTTAAGCGTCGGACTTCAGCCAGGTCACGATCTCGCGGTCCGGGAGTTCGAGCCCCGCGTCGGGCTCTGGGCTGATGGCTCAGAGCCTGGAGCCTGTTTCCGATTCTGTGTCTCCCTCTCTCTCTGCCCCTCCCCCGTTCATGCTCTGTCTCTCTCTGTCCCAAAAATAAATAAATGTTGAAAAAAAAAATTTAAAAAAAAAAAAAAGAAACAAGGAAAATCTCAATCAATCTGACTTTATACCTAAAGAAACTAGAACAAGAAGAACAAAGACCAAAGTTAGTAGAAGGAAGGAAATAATATCGAAGCAGAAATAAATAATATAGATTCTAAAAGAATAGAAAAGATCAATAAAACCAATAAAAATTGAATAAAAAAGAATAAAAATTGATAAATCTTCAGCAAGATTCATGAAGAAAAAAAAAGACACAAAATCAGAAATGAAAGAGAAGTAACAACTGACACTACAGAAATACAGACTATAACAGAATACCACACAAAAAAAATGTATGCCAGCAAATTAAACACCCTAGAAGAAAGGGATAAATTCCTAGGAATATCTAATTTTCCAAAAATGAAATAAGAGCAATAGAAAATCTGAACAGAGCAATTAATAGTAAACAAAATTGAACTGGTAATCAAAAACTCCCAACAAACAAATTCCAGGACGAAATGGACTCATAAATGAATTCTACCATACATTTACAAGAGTCAGTCCCTATTTTCCACAAACTATTACAAAAGCAGAAGAGGAATGAAAGCTTCCAAATATATCCTATGAGGCCAGCATTGCTTTGACACCAAAACCAAATAAAAGACACTACAAAAGAAGAACACTAGAGGCTAATATCTCTGATGAATATAGATGCAAAAATCCTCAACAAAATATTAGCAAACTGCTTTCAACTATACACTAAAAGGATAATTCACCGTGATCAAGTGGAATTTATTCTGAGGATGCAAGAATGGTTCAAAATTTTCAAATCAATCAGTGTGATATACAACATCAACAAAATGAAGAATACAAATCATACGATCATCTCAATAGATGGAGAAAAAGCATTTGACAAAATTCAAAATCCATTCATGATAAAAGCTCTCAACAAAGTGGGTTTAGAGGGAACATAGTTCAAAATCATAAAGGCCATATGCAAAACCCCACAGATAACATCATACTCCATGGTGAAAAACAGAGCTTTTCTTCTAAGGTCAAGGATGTCAACTCTTACCATTTTTATTCAATAGAGTATTGAAAAGTCCTAGCCACAGCAGACAAAAAAAAAAAAAAAAAAAAAAAAAAAAAAAAAAAAATCCAAAATTGGAAGGACGAAGTTAAACTGTTGCTATGTGCAGATGATATGATATTATACATAGAAAACCTCAAAGACTCCACCAAAAAGCTATTAGAATAATAAGTGAATTCAGCAAAGTTGCAGGAGCCAAAATTAATACACAGAAATCAGTTGCATTTCTATACACTAATAACAAAGTAGCAGAAAATGAAATTAAGAAAACATTCCATTTACAATTGCACCAAAAACAATAAGATAACTAGGAATAAACCTAACCAAAAAGATGAAAGACCTGTATTCTGAAAACTATAAAACACTGATGAAAAAATTGAAGATGACACAAACAAATGGAAAGGTATTCCATTCTCATGGATAGGGAGAATTAATGTTAAAATGTCCATACTACACAACGCAATTTACAGATTCAATGCAATCCCTATTAAAATACCAGCAGCATTTTTCACAGAACTAGAATAATCCTACTATTGGTAGGAAACCACAAAAGACTCTAAATAGCCAAAGCATTCTTGAGAAAAGAAGATCAAAGCTGGAGATAACACAATTCAAAATTTCAAGATATACTGTAGAGTTGTAGTAAAACAGTATGGTACTGGCACAAAAAGAGAGACACAGATCAATGGAACGGAATAGAGAGCTCAAAAATAAACCCATGCTTATATGGTCAATTAATCTATGACAAAAAATGGAAGAATATACAATGGGGAAAAGGCAGTGTCTTTAACAAATCGTGCTGGGAAAACTATAGACAGCTACATGCAAAAGAGTGATATTAGACTACTTTCTTATGCCTACACAAAAGTAAACTGACAATGGAATAGAACCTAAATGTGAGATCTGAAACCATAAAATTCCTAGAAGAAAACACAGGCGGTAAGTTCTTTGAAGTTGGCTATCACAACATTTTTCTGAATATGCCTCCTAAAGCAAAGTTAAACGTCTGAGACTACACCAAAATAAAAGCCTCTTGCACAGAGAAGGAAACCATCAACAAAACAAAAAAGCAGTCTACTGAATGGAAGAAGATATTTGCAAATTGTATATCCAATAAGGGGTTAATGTTCCAATATATAAAGAACTTTTACAATTCAATGCCAAAAAAATAAATAACCCAGTGAAAAATGGGCATTTTCCAAAGAAGACATAGAGATGGCCAACAGACACATGAAAACGTGCTCAACATCACTCATCATCAAGAAAATACAAATTAAAACCACAATGAGATACTACTTTACACCTGTCAGAATGACTAGATTCAAAAAGAAAAGAATGAATAAGTGTTGTGAGGATGTAGCGAGAAAGGGACCCTCACGTACTGCTGGTAGGAATGCAATTTGGTGACTCCACTATGAAAAACAGTATAGGGATTTTTCAAAAAATGAAAAATAGAAATACCACTACTGTGTATTTACCCCCCAAAACCGAAAACACTAACTCAAAAAGAAATATGCTCATCTATGCACATTGTAGCATTACTTACAATGGCGAAGATATGGAAGCAATCCAAGTGTTCACAGTCCATTGATAGATGAATGGATAAAGAAGCAGCACACACACACAATGGAATATTACTCAGCCACAAAAAAGGATGAGATCTTTCCATTTGCAACAACATGGACGGAACAAGAGGGCATTAAGTAAAAGAAGTCAGGGAGAAACAAATCCCATACGATTTCACTTATATCTGGAATCTATAAAACAAATGAATAAACAGAAAGCAGAAACAGACCCATAAGTATAGAGAACAAATTGATGGTTGCCAGAGGGTGGGGAGATGGGCAAAATGAGTGAAGGGAAGTGAGAGATACAGGCTTTCGGTTATGGAACAAGTCATGGGGATAAAAGGTACAGCATAGAGTGTATAATCAATGGTAGTGTAATAGTGTTATATGGTAACAAATGATAGCTATACTTGTGGTGAGTACAGCACAATGTATAGACTTCTCAAGTCAGTATGTTGTATGCCTAAAACTAATGTAACATTGTACATAAGCTATAATTCAATTTAAAAAAAAGAAAAAATTGCGGTTTACATAATGACATTGTTTATGAGATGTAATCCTCCTTCCTTATTTGCTGAATTAACAGCAAATACATGACCATTTTTCTAGCTCCTATAATGCTCAGAGTTTTACATAATGTATATTTGGCATCTTTGTTATTGACTGTCATGAAAATTGCTGATTAGAATATTTAAAGAGATCAAAGCTAATCTATTAGACCAGATGAGACATCTTGGGCTGCTTGGGTTCAAATTCTGGCTCTGCCCATTAAGTTTTAAACAACCTTCCTACGCTCAGTTTTCTGATCTGTGAGATGGGGATGCTCATGATTACCAGTACTCATAGGAGTTAACATGTTTGTAAGGGAGTCTTCAAGAGAGTCACTAAATATTTATAAAATCATTATCTATGCCAACTCCAATTGGGCTTTTCATGGGTTTTAGGCAAAGGTGAATTTCAACAGGAACCATAAAACGGCTTCTTTTCCTTAGGCATTGTTAACTGCACATTGCCCCATGGGGCCTATCTATTGCCCATAATCTTCTTCTGTTGTTGGCTTCAGGAAACCCATTACCTCCTCAGTGCCTTTTGCGCTTCTCTATACCCTGTTAAGAGTTAAAGTCCTATGGTGACTATAGTTCCTACAAGCAACCATATGAGGGAAGTTCTGGGTGGAATGAAGACTGGTAGCAGATGACCATAGTGTGGTTACTGATCACCTGCTATTTGACAATGCCAGAAGAGGCACTGTCTCCCCTGTGGGCTTCCAGTCTTCCTCTGACTTGGAGGAGAGGGGCAATGCAGGGACAAGGGTAGGCAAGTGATGGCTGTGGCTGGCTGGCAGGCTGCTAGATGCCAGCATAGACCGTCTGGGCTTCCTGGAACACCTGGTAATGCACAGGCCAGTCCTCCAGAGCCCGCTGAGGGGATCATAGCCACTGGTGATCCCTAAAAGGCAGGACTTTTGTGGGGACTGGGACAGATCTTGGAGGCTCTCGGTTGTATAAGGCACTGATTGACCTTACAGGTGTTAGAACTGGATGAGATCTGTGGAGGCTGGAGGAATAGACCTGGGGGGCCAAAGAGGGGCATTGGTAAGGAGAAGCTTGGGCAGCAAGACTTTCAATATTCTCATTATTTATTCAAGTGAATAAGGGGTCTGTTGGCTGAAGATCAGCCCCGGGTTTAAGACCATGTCACTTGCTTCCCCAGGTTAGAACATCTTTCCAACCATGTCTTTTTTCTACTTCCAAAAGTTATCGACAAGTACTCTATAAGTTCAGGCCTACTAAGTAAGAGGATAGCTTTTGTCATTGCTCACTTGATAATGAGATTTTTATCTATCATAGGGTGGGGAAACAAGCAAACAAACTCCACTATATTTTTCTTTTTCCTTTATATTAATGATAAATACAGGTGGGAAAAGAATTTTAAATGTGTTTATCATGGGTATGAAAATTACCAATTGTTACTGTTAAATAAATGTACTACTTAAAGATTTCTTTTCTTCTTTGTTGAGATAGGGCAAAAGTTGATTAAATATTGGTTCCCCAGGCTCCCAGTGGATTCTGATCTGACCTATTCAACCTGACCCTTCCCACTCCCACTTTAGGATTAGGGGTTTATTTTTTTGGGTTTTTGCTTCACAGGATGAGGAAATACTTAGGAGGGAGAGAAAAATAAGTGGGTCTAAACCTGAGGTTACAAACTAAGTCTGTAGGGTCTAGCACCTACGGTAATGAGTGAATGTGAATAAGTGGTCTGAGAGTACTAACTGGCTAGGGTTGGCATTATGGCCAAGTGCAAGGAACAAACCCATATCATCATTCATGAACCAGCTCCAGCCAATTGATATCATGAATGGAGGCCCAATGTTGCCAAATTTTTTAACTTTTGAAAGATCCAAATCTAAGAGTGTGGGTCTGGGGGGTGGCGTGTGAACTTCCTTGGGCTTGAAAACACTGTGCGGGCCAAACAAAGCACATCTGGAGGCCACAGGTCTATTACCTCAACCAGGCCTGAGGCAGGAGATTTTAATGGAATTTGAAGGATTAGAAGTGGGAACAGCTGTGGTATATTGGTGATAAAAGGCAGGAGAGAAAAAAAATAAGGCTTTTTGGAGCGTGTCTGTGATGTTTCTTTGACACACTCAAGAAAACCTAGTAAAGGACAGTGGTTTGAAACAATTTTAGGTTGCTGGACTGTGTACTTTGACAGGGACAACATCCTATCCCTGAATTACTTCAGTCAATGTTCTAGAAGTACCATATCATAAAAGAGGAACAGTTTTTCTCTATATAAGCTAGAGGGTTATTTTGTAACCCTACATTATATGTGAGTTACTTATCTCTTCTCAAGACAAGTAAAATCTTTGCCTTGTTAATAAAAAAAGAAAATTAAGACTTTATTGTGATTAGTGCTACCAAATAAATGTCTAAATCCTGTGTAAAGACTTACTTGAAGGACAACAAGGATACTAATAAAAAAAAAACACTATTAAAGAGAAAGTCCAGTGATGTTGGCTATATTGGACAAGATCTGCATTATTAGTAAAGAAAGATGGAATGGAAGGTGATAACTCCATTGGTAGATGTAGGTTTCAGCCAAGCTAGAATGGCAAGTCTGGACAACTTCTAATACGACACTTCTTCCACCAGTCACAAGTTTCTACCACTTGTGATAGAATTATCTAGACTCTTTGATATTAGACTTGGTGATATTATCTCATGTAGTCTTAGGAGTAATTCTTACCTGTTAGGGGGCTGCAGGGGAGCTCTTTCCCCTTGGACTAGAAGAGGTGAATGCGTCTCATCTTTAACATGACGACTGGCTCACCTAGGGAAATGCTGGAAGTTGGCATGGGGGTGGAGCCTGTGAATTTGCATGTCTAACCAGGTCCCAAGTGATGCCTGAGCACAATTTGAGTAGCAAGAAGATAAAGGATTGAATAAAGATAGTGAAAAGGGCATATGGACCCACATGAAGTCCACATTAGGACCTGCACAGAATCAATTCCTCTTTTTTCTAGCGGTAGAACCCGACTTTACTTAGGACAGAACATTTAATTAGAAGGGAATATTTCCTCTTCACGATTAGTTTATGTAGTCCAGATAAGACCACTTCTTCCTTTGCTCTCTTCCTACCCCAGCCACCTGGGATAGAGTTAATCATGTGACCCAACCATGGGCAATCAGCAGAAGTAAGCAGGTGACCCAAAGTTAAATGATTTTCAGACCTGGGACCTTGGCTAATGCTAGTGGGAAGGAGGCTTTCTTTAGTGGGTTGTAAAACCTGGAGCTTCCAGTGACCATCATGAAAGGTCAATAAAGCCAACACAGAAGAAGCAGAGCTAAGATTTAGAAAAAGAAAGATTCCTAATGACATCTTTTGAATGCCTGGATCCATCCATGCCTGAGGCTTGAACTGTTGGTCACTTAAGTCAATTTGATCTGTGCTTCTGTCACTTAAAACAGATAGCATCCTGCTAAATACAGTAGTAGATGAAGCCTGGTACACAGTAGGAATTAGGGAGATAATTGTAGCCTTCTCAGCATAATTTTTCCTTGATTGAACTGAGCACTGTGTGTGCATGTGTGTATAATGTTTTTTTCCAGAGAAGAAACAATCTGAAACTATAAGTTAGGTGACAAGCAATTTTATTTTGCAAAACAATCACTATACAGCAACAAATACATTTGCAAATTTTGATTGAAAAACATGAACTAACTACAACCAGCCATTGAAGAAATGCCTTTCTATGGTAACAGGCTCTAGAATTATCAGAAGAAAGAAACCCCCCAGAGATTTGTAGCGGCATGTTGGAACCTTGGAATCCCAGCATACAGAGTATACTTTGTGTTGATTTTTTTTTCTTTTTGCTAAAGTTGAAGTAGATTTTCATGATTGACATTTTCTAAGTTTAAAAATAAGCTATTTCCTGCAGAGGGACTTGGCCTCAACCTACACACCCAGGCTAAAAATCCTAGGTGTAAAAACACAAACATCAGTGTTGATTTTAGCACATCAATCTTGGAAGGAATGCCTAAAGTTTGTCTTTCCAAGTCATGAATGTATTTTTGTTTTTTGGGTACTTAGACCATGAATAGTTTATTTTCCTCATTTTTGTGGCATGAAAAATAGGAGAAAAAGTGTAATTGTAGCAATGTCACAATCAACCACATTGAGATGATTTCTTTAACAATATCGACATGATGTTATATTTTGATGATTCTATTTCCTGCTGTATTACTATATGAATGTGTGGAGAAGACCAGCTACCGTCAGCAGATTCTTCCATTTAACAGAGTTCTCTCTTCAGCCTTCTTTAGCCAAACCTAGTTGGTGTTACACAGGTGTCTTGCTTGTGGGTGGGATTTCAGCCTATCACCCTGCTGGAACTCAGCAGGAGAATCCAGAGAGAGTTGGTTCCTAAATGAACATGGCCTTTGAAACTCATCAGGAACTTGGATCTTCCCTGTGTCATTATGAAGTACCCAATTATTGGTTGCAGGTGACCCAAGAGAGTGAGTTCATTGGAGAAGCTGGCCTTTTAACTCTTCACAGCTCTGGATTACTTATGTATCCTTAAACAGGTTCTCAAAGGCTAAAGCCAGAGAGAAACTGGCATTAGTAGATCTAGAATTGGAACTATGAAGCTTTAATTTCTAGATCAGCGTATGGGTATCCCCACAAGAGTGGTGTTCAAAAAGCTTAATTTGTGTCGTTAATCTTGAGAGTGAAGGCAAGATAGGTTCCACCCCCTCTTCCCATAAGAAGACATTTAGCCTGTGTGTTTCCCTCTTCCATTGGTACAAATTATCAGTTTCTTTTTGTTAACATTGTAAAGAATCACATTTCCATACAAAGGAAGGGCATTTATTCATTATAATTTTGCTGTGATTTGAAATAAACATTTGTTTTAATGCCAAATCTAAGTTAAATTTAGTGCTTTATATAATCTTTATTTGGGGCAAGTATTTGTAGGAAATGGAATTTTAATATGTAAAGCATAATTACTTATTCTTAAGTTTTACAAAAAATTTAAACCAGGTTGATAAAAAAATGCTTATTTCATGGGTTAAGACTGTCCTAACCAACTGTTAACTTCTTTCTAGAGAACTTTAATCACTATCTAACACTATCAAACATGTAAGAAAGTACCATAAGTCTCCATATAACTATTCTTTCTTCCATTATTTTCTGGTGCATTTCAAGGGAAGCTGATGAATAAAATGCTCAGGTTGGTCAAATCCACATCACAGCACTTACTAGACAGAAAATAGATATATCCATGGTCATACTGAGCAGTTTCTAATTTTTTGACTGTCGTATAAAATAACTGATTTATATTTTCAGACATGTTTGCCTATGTAAAGCCTCCTTGTTGAGAATGAATGATATGATTTTGCTCCTAGAGTTTTTTTGATGGGAGTCACATTGGTTGCAATATCCAGTGGTCACAAAATGGCAGTACCTGTGTCTCTCTGTCTTTGTATCCCTTGGCTGTGTTCTTAGATACTACTATACTTCCTCATTGCTACATCCATGCTCATCATTTCCTCCTTTATATTCAGGAATTGGCTTACGGAGATCAAACACCTATCAGACCATTTGCCTTTGACTGTTCATATCCAACCTACCAGCCCCGAGCAAGAAAAAACAGAGATAAAATACATAAGAGCATCCACCCAGACTGGTAACTCATTGCATATTCAGGCCATTGACTATCAATTGCTTATTCACAAGTCTAAAATGAATGATTTGTGAGAGGAATTAATTCATTTGTGATTTCTAGATTCAATATTAAGCCAGACCAGCATTACCTTTTGATAAGTAATAGTCATATAGTGTTCCTTTACAGAGGGCAATGTTGGAAGTCCTGAAAAGACTGATTTAGATATCTGTATCTCAAATGTTTTGTAGCTATACCTTCTCAAAATACTGTATTTGTCCTTTCTGATCAAGGGATCTTTACTTTGGGTAAGAAAGCCAAATGTTTTCTATCAGGTAATTTAATTAGCAGTAACTTTTTGGAGGAGTGGGGCAACATGTCCCAAACTCCCTCTGTGAGTTTCAACTTTAGCAAATGGAAAAAAAAAAAAAAAAAAAGAAAGAAATCCTAAGAAGTCTGTTTTGTGAATGATTACAGGAATAAAACCCAAACTATTCCATAATTCAAAATGAGATAAATCCATAATCTTAAACCAATAATCTGTAAACCCTTTCAATGTATAACTGGACCCACCCCGACAAACTCCATGTTGGTAAAAGCAAAGAAAAAAAATTTTTCCTAGCATCACGGGAGAGACTTGTATCTGGCACTAAAACAGGGTTACAGCTCTGAGTTGTTACAGGAAGCAACTTCATGCTAAAACTTTTTGTTCTTTTTTAATGTTTTTTTTTTTTTTTTTGAGTAGGGAAAGAACCCTGCTAACATCTACTTTCACATACCTAAAATTGCAACACCAAAGGGTGCAGGAGACACAGATACTGTGAATAAGGAAGTATAATATTCAAGTATATGAGGAAGTATCACAAATGGCCACAGAGAAATATATATATATTTATATCTATAATACTGTATCAAACAGATGGAAAGGGAGTGTGAAACTGGTAGTGTGGACACAAATCTAGCTGATCAACTGACATTCTAATCAGACACGAGCCCATCCTAATGAAAGTGCTTCATTCCTAAGAGATGCACTTTTATACCACTTCCTCAACCACAGATCAAATGCTTCGTAACTATTTTTAATTAGTTAAATAATTTATTGGATTGACTTATACTCTGATATAATTATCCAGGTCCCAAATGTTAATAACTTAACTGAATCTTTCTTCCCATTTATACAAAATAACACTTAAACAAAAAAAAACAACAACTTATTTCTTACATGCTCTTTCCTTCCTGCAATCAGACTCCTTGATTTAATTTAACCTGTAATAAGTTAAAATGGGCAGCTTTTATCTTTTCACCCAGCAACAGAATAGTGAAATGAGCAGCTTGGATTTCAACAAGGCCTTTCAGAATGTATGGATAGCCTTCAGGCACATGAAAGGTAAAAATGCAAGTTTTAAAATAATAATACTCCATGCAAAACAGAGCAGAGCAAAAATAATTGTCCAACTGTACTCATGTAAAGCCAGTGTCTTCCTGTTGCAAATGGAAATCAAGTCAATTTCTGCATATACTATTCATTGTTTTTTTTATAAAATTGTAACAATTACTACAGTTTGGGAATGAGATTATTTATTTTATGGTTTGTAAAGAATGAATATAACACCTGCTCAGAGCCCACGCCTGCCAAGAGCTCATGCCTAAATATTATTACTTCAACGCTAAATGAGAAATATTCACAAGCCCTGCTTAGCGAGTGCAGCAGTGACATCCTCGGCCAAAGTGGCAAGCTGAGGGGATTCGAGCAGGTTGATGCTTCCAGAGGAGGAGACATTGCTGAGTCGTCGGGGGGACGCCACGCTGGATCTGCCTGGGGACTGCGTGATGATCTCAGCTCCGTGGTCCACACGGGCCTTAGCATGCTCTCTGAAGTTCAGCTTTTGACTGTCAATCTGTTCAAGACAAACATCAGTCCTTGTTAACTCAAGCATCTTAAATGGCCCCTAGACCTCCCATCGTGTCTCAGAGCTGATGTCAATGTCACTTCTATTCAGCTCTGCCATCTCTACTTCCTCTATGCCCAGGTCTTCCATCTGGGACCCATTTTGATAAGGAGTATTTCAGAAGGATTAAAACAAAACAAAATAAGACAGGCTTGGCTCGCGACCTTGTTTCTTACCTTGACATTACCACCTCCAGGTACATGGTGAGCATTGTCGAGTGAGCCAACTTTAGCTTGGGCCTTTTCTTTGAAATCCAGTTTTACACTCTCAATCTTCACACGCCCACCACCTGTGAGAGGACAAAGCTTTTAAATGCCTTGCTACCATGACATCTTCTATTTGTGGTGACTATTTCCCTAAAATGATTTCAGTAGATAGACCATCACAAAGCACAAACTTCATTTACTATTCTTTTGACCACGGATGTGATGGGGATTTTTTTAGAATTCCAGTCCATACCATTATTCCCATACCACCCAAGGTAATGACATCTTTATTTTGTACCATTATATGGCCTGCTCTACATATTAATATCTTTTTCCTCTAAGCCAAAGTGAAGGCTGATTTCTAGATAAGTTTCCAATGCACTTATCTATTTTGAAACTTATCCCCTCTTGGGGCGCCTGGGTGGCGCAGTCGGTTAAGCCTCCGACTTCAGCCAGGTCACGATCTCGCGGTCCGTGAGTTCGAGCCCCGCATCAGGCTCTGGGCTGATGGCTCGGAGCCTGGAGCCTGTTTCCGATTCTGTGTCTCCCTCTCTCTCTGCCCCTCCCCCGTTCATGCTCTGTCTCTCTCTGTCCCAAAAATAAATAAACGTTGAAAAAAAATTAAAAAAAAAAAGAAACTTATCCCCTCTGCTCTTTACTTTTCAACTAATAAATTCTTCTTAATAATCTACCTATGTCTAACCTAAAATATATGAGGGGCATTTCCTTATCTATACAACAAAAACTCTAAAAATAACACAATGAAAATATCTCCTTTCACCCTTTCTAAAACATGGAACATCCAATCTCTTATCCTTAAGGGTGCAAATTAAATTGAAATGAAGATCTTCTTTAATGTTCTTCATGGTAATAGGTCACTTTTCCAAAAAACTATAGGTTAGGAATGGTGCACATACGGGTCATATATTCATTTGTAAAATTTCAACACTGAGAGCTTGATTGATGAAATTCGAGCTGGAAACTAAGTGGTTTATAACTAGAGAGTTTTGAGAGTGTCCCGTTATCATTAGCAGATGGAGTAATAGGAGGAGAACATGAAGAGATCCCATTCTTACACAGATGCCATAGGACCAATCTTACACTCATTTTGATCTGATAATGGGGATACAGTTTGGACCATGCCATTTCCCTAAATGCTAGTCTTAAATTTGAGGATCTACTGATAGATGAGAGTGCCAACATGCCACCTTTTAGAGTGATGCCCCTATCTCTGCATGCCTTTTCCATCTTGCAAATGCAAGGAGTTCAAGCCCAGTTGGTATCCATTGTCCTTTAGTCTGAATTAGACTCCTTTACCTCTCCACCTAAGATTTGCTTTCACTTTGATTAGCAATTTGGTTTTGGCTGTGTGCATTTCTTTGAAAGGCCAGTGGTAAAAGACATGATCCTCTACTATTATTGCATCTGTCTTAGGATTTTGACTTGGGAGAAACATGGAAACGGTTTTTCAATTTTGGACTCTTGATGCTTATTTATCTCTCAAGGTCAGCAAAGAAAGGTCTGTTAAGTCTTCCCAGACTTAGACCTTGCAGTATTTTTCTCATATGATACCTGGACATTTACAATGACACCCAACTACCTGGGAAAGTGCCCCTTGAAATTAAATGGTGTGATTAGATTACATTTTGAAGCTATATCCATTCGTTCTTCTGAAGGTTTAGGATGTGCATGATGTTATTTAGCTCATGCTTACAGGAGACATGTAGTTGTCCCTCCCTCAAAATATGTATTATTGCAATAAATTTTATTCTTCCAACATTTCACCTGGCCATGTGGGTCTCACTTGTTAGTTGTGATGGGATTAGTGTGATTTATAAAACATACTTATCTTGATTAGAGCATAGAGGATGTTGAATTCTCTAGATGAGATCCACTTTCTTAGGACCTTTCTATTATTTTTTGGTAGCCTTTAATAGAAGTGGCCTTTTCAAGCTCTCTTTTATGATTCTATGTTGTGTCAACATAACTGTGTTAAATTTTTTGTTGAATTCTATTTTACGACAGAAAAAAAAATGTAAGGTTGACCCCAAATATATTCAGGAAAGGAAGCTCGAGAAGTCTGTTTTTGTGAAAATCCTACTAGAAACTTTTATATAACTATTAGAGAAGCCCATTTGAATTCATGGATCTATCCCCTTGGTCCTGAAGAATCCTGGCACCCACCAGGAGCTGTGATTGTGAAGGACTATAATCTTTATCAGGCCTCATACATCCTAAAGTTGAGCTTCCAGGTATTGAGTTGTTGCCTTTATTTTCTCTGTACATATTCCACATTCCAAAGTAACTTTGTGAAAAGCTTGCTGTTGTCAAGGATCATAGTGTTAACACTTCTTTATGAATTTAGTCATCTGCTGCAGTTCTTAGAAAAGTAAGATCCAGATTTAGAAATAGGTGGGAGTCTATGACAATAGTCTTTTATGACCAGTAAATCTTACATAGACTATTTCCTTAACTGTGTAACATTTTTCTGTGCATCAAGAGTCTGGTTGAATTTGGCTAATGGAATACTTACTGTCTAAAATAAAGAATTCAAAATTTTATTTTGCATTCTGGAAGAAAATAGGTGGTATGGCCAAATACTTGTCATGTTGACACAGCAGTAGAGTCAACTAAGTGTTTGTAAGCTTGAGGTACAGACAGAATTGTGACGATATGCAGTATGACACCATGTCCCTGCTGCCTCAGGAATGAAAGAGAAGCTAATTCCAGGGTAACAGTTCTGAAATTAGTATTGGACATTATTGGGGATAATCTACAAAAAGACATGACCACTGATTGACCTGAGAGCTGGACCCGGGCACTTAGAGACTTCTCGTTCCCTACCCTGTCCTGGGAATGTGGGTTCTGCTTGCCTTTCCTGCTTCCAGAGGCTGCTCGAAGGACGTAGCTCTGTGATAACGATGTGGTGTTGAGAGCTACACTGTAAACATGACTAAACCCAGTTAAGGCCTCTTTATAAGCTTCTAAGATTTGGCAAGTAGGTGTTGGGATCCACCTTGCTGCTGCCCAAGACAAACCTCATATGTAAATTCCCTTTCCTTATTAAAATTGCCACTGCCAACCTGGAGTGGCCTGCCTCTTTCTTCAGTTTCTCCCTGCCTTCTGAGTACAGGGGCCAATTTCAGATTATACCAGGGAAGCTCCCAAGAGGGTCGTGAACCAACAGAGATTCCATATATGTATTTTCTAACTCCTTGATTTACTTTATGAACACACCTTCTCAAAGTGAAGCCTGACCCCTAGACATGTTTCCAATGCATTTATTCATTTTGAAACTTATCCTATCTACATTTGGTTTTCAACTAATTTTCAATTAGTACATTGCTAATAATCTTCTCTTGGTCACAAATCTTATTGGACTCAATTGTTGTTGTCGACAATTGTTGTTGTCGTTGTTCTTTTTCTTTTTAAATAGGCTTCATGCTCAGCGTGGAGCCCAATGCAGGGCTTGTACTCATGACCCTGTGATCAAGATCTGAGCTGAGATCAAGAGTCGGTGCTTAACCAACTGAGCTACCCAGGTGCCCTGGGGCTCGCAGTTCTTATCCCTCGTTTCTGATAACATTTGAGATAATGAACGGTAATAACCTATTACTTGGTTTAATTAAGTTATCAGGCATACTAACATCGTGTCCTTCTATAATTCAATGGTATGTACTGTGTCAAAACATTCTTAAGAAAATTATAAATTTGACAGTTGTCCACTATTTACATAGGCATGCAGGTAGAATTTAACAAAAATATGTGATAATGATACTCAGAATAAAAAATGACTCATAATATGTTAGATTTACATTTTAAAGATGAAATAATTCCCAGCAAGTATGAATATAAGTTCTACTTTAGACCACTAGTCCCATAGGATATTCTAGAAAAACGAGAGGCCAATGGTTAAATGAATTGGGATGAGCACTGCATCAAGCAATGGATCCATTAAGCACTGCATTCTGCTGAGGGTTCGTAATGCTTGTTGACCTACTATAGGATGTGAGAAATTCAGCAGATAAACACATTTCATCAGCTTTGCTTAAGCACAAACCCTATTTCACATAATGTAGAAAAAACGTTTTCATGAAAAATCTTTGGAAATGCTAATTTCAGCTCATGTAATTATGTATGAATACATGGCCCACGGTATTTTATGGACTATATATTTTAAAAGAACTCCAGTGTGCAGGTTGAGAACGTAGAGATAAATGCATTTTATATATCTTTTGATTTTGAACTTGTCCTATGATATGTGGCCTCTTTGTGATATTGAAGTTTATCTGTCCAAATGAAGATGGCTTGAAGTTTCTAGCTTAAGTTTCTATTAATAAAAGCATGAATTTTCAGGATTTTGAGACATTTTTCCAATTAGGTATTTCATAACAAAAATTTTGCTTGTCAATTTCTTAAACACAATTTAGTATTTCTCTAACTACTAAGAAGAATTTATTTACCTGGCCTGTGGCGGATGTTCTTCAGAGAGCCACATTTGGATGTCACATGGCTTAGGTCTATCTTCTTGGTAACAATCTGTACCTGTATGAGCCACATAAAATATGCTTAAAATGGTTGGGACATAGACAAGCTCCCAAGCTCATATGCAAAACCCACAAACATATCCAAGCTCACAACACCCAACAACACAGAAACCCAAACTGAAGTACATACACACACACACACACAGGAAAACATAACCTCCCAATATCCTCCCACGTTTGATTGGGGAGAAGGACTAAAGTGAAAGAAAATCCTAGGATAGAAGATTTTATTAGTAGAAAACAGATCATGCCACAAGAGGATAGCAACACCTGGATTAATAGGGCAAGCTTCCACTCAGAGAATGAAACCACACGGTGTTAAACCTTCCCATAAGCAAAAAGCCAAGTGAAGAGATGAATTATTTTTTTAAAAGTGATTTTTACATAAAAGTGACCACCATTGCTCATAGATATAAGAAGACCACCACTGCTTTAAGATACAAGAAGAAAGCTGTAACCATGCTTTTCTAAAATACTATTGTCATGTCTTGGCTAATGGAATTTTTCTCATACACCAAATTATAAGATGGTATTAACATTTTTTCTTGTATTTTATTGAAATTATTTCCTCTCCCCGTGTTAGAAACAGTGCTTTTCCAAATGTGGGCTGTTGTCCATTTGCATTAGATGTACATGGGATTACTGAATTGGACACTGTGGAAATGAGGCCGTGGAATCTGCATATTTGAACAAGTGATTCTTCTCTAGAGGAAAGTTTAAGACTATTGTTTTGGAGGTTGGAAGCTCCCCTAATTTCTTTAAGATGGTTAGTTATCTCATTTATCCTTTGCCACTTAGCTGTTTGGACCAGCAGGCCCTGCAGTAGAGGATAGGGGTCACCCTTTGATACCCTCCAGTTATTTCCCAGGACCGAGACTGTTTCTGTGAAAGTATCGCATGGTTTGCACTTACAGTCAGGACACAGGGAGGAGGGCAACGTGTCAATGTAAATACTGATCCTGAGGCTTAGCTCAGCACCCTTAAAGGAGCCCAGCAAACCTTGTTATGGACTTCCTATGACAGTGATATTTTCATGCTCAGTGGGACTAGTTCAAGCAAGAGGTGACAGTTCCTGGCAGAAGGCAGTTGTTTGTCCCCTTTCACTGCTTGACTCCATCTCTGCCCAGCTGAGGAGCAAGGAGCCAAGAGTTATTAAACAGGTGAGAAATCTGGACTTTACACTGTAAATTACTTAAGTCACAGATGGCCAGGTTCTGAAGTTTTAGGTGACAGGATCTGTAGAACAGACAGTCAGCCTGGCTCACCTCTTTTATTATTCTTATTTTGTGAAGAATCATGCTGACTATACCTTGGGTTTGCCTCTGCCTCAACTACATTTTAGAAACATGGATTCATCTTTCCCTTCCTCTCAAAGGACATTATTTCCACTCAATTCAAGGCACAGAAAACATAATCCCGTCAAGACAAAATTTATATTGGGACTTTGAATGACACATGAACTGTGTTTCATTAGTTTTGCATTATTACAAATGATACCCTAACTCTCATGAATAGCGATGGACAAAAGACTGTCATAACACACTTTAGGTACTTTCAAGTGTATCAGCCTTTGCTTCAAGAGTAATTTAAATGGAACTATAAATGTGTGTGTGCCCAGCTGACTTCTGTTGGGGAGTAGAGACAGCATGAGGAAATACCTTGAAGCCAAAGGCCAGCAAACAAAATTGGCAAGTGAGGTGGGTTTGCCATCCCCCTGAAAACCACTGTGCAGTCCATTAAGGTTTTATTCCTCAATTCAAAGAAAGAAATTTGTTGATGACCTTACAGGGAAGGATGGGAAGTCCACCAGCAAAAATGCAAGGGTGACCAGCTCCCCGACCAGGGCACACGTGGAGCAGCAACAAGAAGGGGGGGGGGTGTGTATTGTGAGGAAGGCAGGAAAAGAGACAGTGTGCTGGCTGTGCAGATGGCTCCAAACAATCAGGACAGCTTTCTGATAGAAGCTTCTACTTACATTTCCGCCCCCAGCAGAATGTTTGATGTTATCCTTGGAACCACATCTGGACTGAACCTTGCTAAAATCGATCTTCTTGTTTAAAATCCTAACCTAAAAGGAATTGGAGGTAACTTCACCGTGCATTTTTCTTTCAGTATGCTGGGTATAGGGAGCCAGAATGGATCAGTGCCAAGGAGGCTCCAAACTTCCTTCCACCTACATAATCATTTAAGAGAAAAAAAAAAAACTAACACTGGAACTGAAGAACAGATCTATCATATAAGTATGAGCCCCTATTCTCCTGAATCCCCAAGGGCCAAATGCTCAAGAACTTTAGATATCCAAGTTGTAGGCAGGTGTAATCTGGAAATGATGAGAAGAATAGAAAAATAAAAATTGGGTCATCTGTGATGGGGAGGCTCCTGATACTGTGGACAATGCTGGGACTCAGGTCTACTCTATGAAAGGCCCAATAGTGTAATTCAGTGTAGTAGATGCCCTACCCCCTTAAATCCTACAGTGTCAGCCATCGTAATTATAAATTACCTGGTACATTTGACTTTTTATTGGTTGACATAGCACAGGTGAGGTTCCTGACTGGTTGGGCTGAATGCCATAGATGAGGGTTCTTATGCATCCAGTGGAAGTACCCTTGCTTTCCCAAGGGCATCAACAAGGAGGCTCAGGGCCTCCTCTGCTGAAAGGGCTTCACTACTGCCTTGCAGGTTTGGTTCAGTGGTCTTCTGAAAGGCCTCTCTCTGACAGCTGCTCATAAACAGCCATAAACCTTGGATGATTGGTGTGGAAGCATTCTTTCCATGTTTAGAAGGAAGCAAACCAAGGACCATTAGTTAGCTGACTTATACTAGGTCATGTAAAGGTAGTCCAGGCCTTCATTAGGTCCAAAAGGTTTGAGGTTAGGCGTTTTATTTCTATTTTCAGAAAGTTCAGTATTCATCTTAAGGACAATAGCAAATCTAGATCTGGACAGACATTACTCTAGTGTAATGTAATGTGTAAAGTAATAGCTCTTGTGACTTCTTTCACGTGTCTTAAATTTTGCATGTTTTGGAGGGCACATGAATAACGTAAGCAGGGAAAGAAAGGTTTATTTTTGTTGGTTGTTTTTTTGATTTTTACTTTGGCTACTTCTACTACTCTGCCGGTGTCCCTTTAATAGCTAAAGAGAAATTATGTTTTCAATGCTTTAGGGGACAGTTTGTCCTCTTATTATAAAAAGCTAAATAAATACATCCTAGATATACAGCCCTCTCCAAGAGTGGTATCACATCTCTTGGTATTTGCAAAACAGAGTAAAAAATTCAAGTTGACATTGAGTCCTGACTATTTTTAACTAGACAAAGCTTAAATTGCAGTGCCTGCCTACCACTGACAAGAGAGCTTGTCCCTTACAGGGAAATATCATTGACAGCTCTCACCGGCTGCCCAAGGAAAGGGCCTCTTGCCAAAATCTGAATTCAGAAAACATGATGACTGGGCCACTCTTTAGGGCATGATAAAAATTCCAATTTAAAAAGAAGGGGGTAATATCACAGAGTCTGTACCTAACAATAAGTGTAGTTGTATGCTAGGAATTTCACATAAAATGGAGACACAAATAACTTTGTCAACAAGGGCCATTACACCTCAAGCCTCACAGATAAATTATTTGTAGAAAGCAAATCATTTTATTATTTCAAATAATAATACTTTTAATTATCCTCCATGAGTATCTAATTATTTTGTCAATGAAACAGAATTCATCTAAGCCATTTTTCCTAATCCTTGTGGATGTACAGGGTCTCATATTCCATTTGCAAATTTTAATTTAGAGATCATTAGAATACAAATCAAGTGACTCATTACCAAGTGATCAAAGCCAAATGTTAAATCTGATTCACTTGTTGCAAAAATGGAAATTCCAATTTTAGTTGCATGAATCTGTTTGACTCTAACATTTAATCAACTGGCAATTTTTATGATTTCTAAAACAAATGATTCAAACCTAAAGGGGGCACATTGCTAGCATTATTTAAAGACACTTTAAATCTTAAAATCCTAAAACTTAAAGGCTGACTTCTGTCGATTTTCCTCAGATTTTCTAGAGAATCATAGATTTTCTAGTGAAACAACCAGGGGTCTTTTTTGACGGTTGACTTTCCCAACCTATGTCTTTTCAATTCTTAAGATGAAGCAGACCTTTGACATGCATTAATAGCATGTTCTTTACATATTTCCATATTTGTAATAGTTTCAGAGTATATTGTTTTTGCTAAACAAATAAGGCAGAATATGACATTCACCATTTTGCTTGATGGTTGAATAGACAGAAACAAAATCACTTTGGGCACTAGATGCTTGATGCTCAGTAAAGTTGTGCTCTAGGTTGACAACTTGCACCCACCTAGTCCATGTGATGCACATTTATGCTTTAACAAAATCACAAAATACTTCATGGCAAAGAACTCTGGGATCATTTACAAATAATTAACACCTTAGAGAGTTAATTCCACAAATATCAGCAGTCCTCAGAAATCATTCCACAAAATAGAAAAATAGATAGCTGCTGTGAAGGAGAAAGCTTTATTCCAGATTCGTGCTCTTTTTCTAAATCAGAGACTCAAATTTCAACTCTCTGTGCTCTATGGATGGGTCTAAATAAAAATGACTTTTTTGGGTAAGGAATTTCCATGGAGCTTTTGTTTTCCTATATATCAAAGGAAAATTATTTTGACATTTCAGAGATGGTCTAGAAAAAATATAACAAACCTCTATTTGATGAACTAATTTTCTATATTCATGATACGGAGGAAAAAATATTTGAATAATCATTATACAAGGTTAACTCTAAAGCACATTTTATCTTTTTTGTCAATTTCTTTCAGTCAAAATTTTTACCTGCACTATTAATGCAAAATGGAGTCATTTGAAAGAGTAGCAATCTTTCCTTCTGTGTACTTTATAGTGGAAGGGAAACGTATTATTTCAATGAACTGAATCATCTTCCTAAAGCTCTGCCTTACTCAAAATTCTCCCAAAGTCTATTTTCTATTAGATGCATCAAAAATTCTTAGGTAGGCCATCAGGTTCTCCAAATTCTGATTTTTGAGCCTGCTTCTCAAAATTTTACATTTTGGCCAGACAGTGTTGCATTCCATACTTTAAGGCCCTTGTTTACGTTTTGAAGTTTATTCCCATGCTTTCTTTATGTTATCTCTCGCTAGAATGCCTCATTCCAAGTTGAGTCTGGAACTCGTCATTCTTCAAGGATCAGCCCATCAGTCCCTCTCATGGGATCAGTCCATCAGTCCCTCTCAAGGGAGGCTGGCAAAAAAGGATTTCAGTCTCAGGAACAAAGGTTGGAGACTTGCTTGCATTCACTGTTGACTTTTCATTTACATAAGAGTCATATAAGAAAGAGTTAAAAAGAATAGACTAATGTAATTGAATAATTAATCAGAATTATTTTATTTTACTTTTTACTAATTCTATCTTCCTCCACCACATTAGGGAAGAACAGTGTAGTGACTTTCTGGATATTCCTGGTGCGACTCTGGTTGGATTTTATAATGATGGTTCAGTTGAAATGATATGCCACTGTACTCTCTCTGCATGGAAGTTTGAATGCTCCTTTAGAGAAATACACTTCTTTTTCTCCCCAAATGAGGTTGCTTTAAGAAGGACCAGAAGACAAAACGTAGGATATGTCTGAAGGCAAGAACAAATTTCTTTTTACCAGAGCTTCATTGGAAATATGAAACGTGTAAAATGAAAGAAAATATAATCCTGGTTTATGGTTTTTAGTAAAACGATTTATAAACCAGAGGCATTAATCACCATGTCAACTTGAATTTCTTAAGCAATGGTGTTTTGATCTTTTTTTTTTTTAAATTTGACACACTCTGATGCTGGTTTCTTTATCAAAAGATCCACATGCAGCTCAAGATAGCAAGATATGGAGATTAACTGGGAGTTCAAAAGTTTGGATTCTCTTCTTGGCTCTCCTACATGATAGTGCTAGGCCCTACAGACAACCTCTAGCTAGGTATGATCCTTAATTGCTGTATCACTTCTTTATTCCTCCATCTAACGTTGTCTTAGAAAGAATACTTTTTTTTTCTTTTGGACAGGTAGTGGCCAGTGGCTGATTTCCCTTCAACTTTCCAGGAGATTAAGCTTTTCCCTTGGCTTTACATGATTTCTCAGGAGTGCTTAAAAATAAAGCCTTTCCTTGGCCGTGCATTAGAAAAACACTTTCTCTCCCTCTTTCTCTCTCAAAAGTATTTCCCATTTTATAGCATTCAATTTTAATGAAAACTATTTATCGAGCCTATTTAGGGTCCTGCAGTATCATGTATTAAAACAAAAGGGGCTCCTGGGTGACTCAGTCAGTTAAGCATCGGACTCAGTTTTGGCTCAGGTCATGATCTCATGGTCATGAGTTTGAGCCTCGTGTGGAGCTCTGTGCTGACCATGGAGCCTGCTGTGACTCTCTCTCTCTCTCCCTCTCTCTCTGCCTCTCCCGCCTCTCAAAATAAAGAAATAAACACTTAAAAAAATGACAACCTCAGGTATCTCTGAAGAATAAAAGTTCTCTGGAACAGATGATGTTTTACAAAGACTCTTTTGTTAACAACCATGTACTCAGATTAAAATGCATATAGACTCTATAGTCTATTTCAAAATTTTTTTTTATTTATTGAATTGCAAGGTCTCTTTTCTTTTTAATTTACACAGAGAGAGAGACAGAGTGCAAGCAGGAGAGAGGAGCAGAGGGAGAGAAAGAAGAGAATCTTAAGTAGGCTCCATGCTCAGCACGGAACCCGACTTGGGGCTTGATCCCACGACTCTGGGATCATGACCTGAGCAGAAATCCAGAGCCGTTTATTCAACCCACTGAGCCACCCAGACGCCCCTCTATTTCAAACTTTAACTCTGCCTATACTGACCTATAACTTCTTCAGAATTTGATGTATCAAATATAAGCAATAAATAGAGTGCACATGTAAATAGAAATAACAGTTTATATCAAAACCTACAATTCCACAGAGCTCTAAAGGAAAAGGATACATTGGAGGGGCCCATCAAGATGCCAGCCCAATTTTTCTATGCAGGCTATGCCACACAGCAAAAAACAGAACCATGTCAAAAACCCTGAATAAGCAAATAATGCTGAAAAATTTGTAAAGAAATGGTTGGTGGAACAGACACTGAGTTTAGGCATTAACCTCATGGTTGAACACTGGCACTACATTTTTTTTGTTCAGTTTAAATTTGTAAGAAATTTAAGGAATAGTGGACCAAGTGTAAAGGCAGTAAGTTTTTTTTTTTTAATCTTTTTAATGTTTATTTATTTTCGAGAGAGAGAGGCAGACTACAAGCGGGGAAGGGGTAGAGAGAGAGAGGGAGAGACAGAATTGGAAGCTGTCATTTCCACTGAGCCACCCAGGCACCCCAAGGCAGGAAGTTTTAAAGGGTTTATTTAGGGGGTGCCTGGGTAGCTCAGTAAGTTAAGCATCCAACTTCAGCTCAAGTCATGGTCTTGCAGTTTGTGAGTTTGAGCCCCACATCAGGCTCTGTGCTGACATCTCAGAGCCTGGAGCCTGCTTAGATTCTTTGTTTCCCTCTCTCTCTGCCCCTCCCCCACTCACACTCTGTCTCTCTCTCAAAAAATGAATAAACATTAAAAAAATTTTAATTTAGTTCAGTTGTTTGAAAATAATATGAGATTCAAGGTTGTTCCTATGTCCTTGCTTGGCATGTAAGTAAATAGCAAACATAAAAAGGACTCTATAGGCCTCAACTTGTAATGATTTTTATCATAGTTTTTAAATTATTAATATTTATGAAGCATAGCTCCAAAATTTTTCATTAACCTACAAAAGACACTTGAATTATAGTTATAAAATTTCTCTTGCATAAAGACAGGGTCCATGATATTAAGGAGCTTTTGCTTTGAGAAAATGTTGACTTTCAAACACACACACACACACACACACACACACACACACACATACACACCCTTGTCAGTATAATATAATGCATATTCAGTGAATAGTTTTTCTTCATGCTAGATTGACAGTATTTTAAAGCTTATGGGGTATTTTATTGCTTTTCTTATTTAGCACTTATTTATAGCCCAATGAGATGGAAAGAAATGGCTTGGAAAGAACTTTAAATTATTACATAAGGGCAAGACAGCTAGGGGAAGATAGGAAATGAAGAAAAAAAGCCACTTCTTTTCTGCCTAGATTGTAGAGACCATGTCTCTTTCCATTTGTCATAGAGTACCCATCAGGGTCTTAATAAATGTTTGATGAAATAATACCCAATGAGAATGAGTAATAAATCTAAATAAATTTTAATTCTCTTTTAATTTATAAAGCTTATAATTTTATTAATTTACTTATATGTTAATAGCACTCAGTAGACCTTTCACAATGGTGGCCATCATAATTTGACAGAATGAGAAAAAAACCCTCTTTCAGTATAATTTATTACTTGCCTCCAGCATTAATTCCATTTTCTCCTTGAGTATGAAACTAAAAGTAACTTATTCAAATTACACGTGAAAGGCCCAAAAAGTTTTCTAATTCCTAAAACTTTATAAGAAAATCTAAAAAAGGTTCCTGTCCACATTTCCCTCATCCATTCCCTCCTTCCTCCCTCTCTCCCAATTACATTTCAGAAGCACTGATTGCTTTACTCAAGTTCAGCTTGCCCTTTGTGGCACATACTTAAGGAATTTGTTAGAATAGCTAAGTGAATATTCTTAATGAGTTGTAACGCAAAAATACTATCAATCTCTTAAGTAGAACCATGAATTTGAGAGTTTAAAGTGACCTCACCATCTGCTTAAATGAAATGGTATGACATTAAGATGGTACAAATACATTAATGGCACTACAAAAAGAAGTATATTTTGTTGTTTCTATTGTCTTTTTAAAAAAGTTCACTTATTGATTTTGAGAGGGAGAGAGTGTGTGACTGGGGGAGGGGGCAGAGAAAGAGGGAGAGAGAGAATCCCAAGCAGGCTCTGGGCCGAGCCTCACGCGGGGTTCAAGTCTCATGAACCGTGAGATCATGACCTGAGCCGAAATCAAGAGTTGGATGTTTAACCAACTGAGGCACCCAGGTGCTCCTCTAAATAAGTTTTTTTAAAAAGATGCTAGGGCAACACTGACTGGGAAGGTAATAGATTGACACATTCTACAAGATTCTGTATATAAAAGAGAAGTACTGTTCTTTTCTTTAACAGGTGTGACTTGCTCGAAGATGCCACCATCTTTAGCGCAGCTGACCTGAAAATGACTGACTGTTCCATGAACGAAGGAGAAGTATGTAACCCACAAGGTAATCAGTCAAATCCATAGACATGTCCTTGCAGAGATCATGATCTAGCTAACCATCATATCCAAAAAGCTATAAAATAAAATAGTTTTTATGAAGTCACCCCATCAGTAACTTTCAACTATGACAAGGGTACAAAAATTGTTCTTTGTATAGTGATCTTCATAAAGCTTTTGGAGAAAAAAACGAGAAACTTCTTAAAGCATGTAAAAGTATTCCACGTAAATCAAAGTACCTATAAAAAAGCTGATCCATTGATAGGAAGGGTAAAAAGTACCATTCACTGCATTCTTGCCTAAATTTTTTATGCCACGCATTTAGAGAAACTGTTTATTTTCCTACTTCTGTTTAAATCAAGCAGCTGTGTTCTTAAAAAGCTAACACTATTGATTGTAAAATCTAGATTTAGATTTCATGTAGAATAGGGAGCTAACTACATTGAAATAGTTTCAAGTTAATACACTAAGATAGTCTTACCTGAGCCTCGAGTTAAATTAACCAAGGTCACAATGTACAGTGAATCTAGGATTGGGTATGTTCTTTCCAGCAGAATGAATTTGTGTTTTAGCTGAAAAGATTAATATTATTGCTTTCTGTAAAGCTCCTCACATCTTCAGCTAGTTTATCTATTCCATTATGCATTGATTTGCTTCACTGAACTGAGCCACAGAGCTAAGCCTCTCTTCCAATATAAAATTGGACTTTTAACAGAAGCGATAATAAATGTAAGCACACAACCTATACATACGGAAGGGCAATAAATGCTCAGATTCAGGCAAATAATAAAGCTTCCCAACTTGAAAGTTGTTGGGTTCCCAAGACATATATATTTTTTATTACATATTTCCCCTCCCATTTCTTAATAATTATACAAACTTTAAAACAGCAATAATATAGCTTTTAAAATGAAATCATTGGCATACAGTCTAACCACTTCAGATTTAACAACAGAGCCTGTGTAGGAGAATTAAGGTTACATCTATAATTTTCCTCCTTTATTTATTAATAAGAATTGTGTGACTATTTTTCCTAATATCTATAGACTACATATCGCTATTACAGAACTTGCCTTCTACGGAAAGTATTGCTATTATCCTGTCCTCTTCAATGATTCTGAGTTGAACAGCATCCATTCAAATATCTTAGGATTATCAATTTATAATTGGGAACAACATGCCATTGGCTACGGTCTCCCCAGTAGAGTGCATTTATGGATCCTCAATCAGATAACAAGGGTCTTTAGTATATCATCCTGATAATTTCTAACATGTTTTAACATAAAAATGTTTCCTAGTCATTCTGTAAAGTGGAATCTTGAATCATCCAGTCAAAACCTCCAGTTTAACATGTACAGAAAAAGAATCTCTCCTTACTCCTTGTGTTTGAGGCTTTTAAGCCTCAAAGAAAAAGATTTCTTGCAGCTTATATTAACACTGTTAAAGTGTTAAGTGATGTATTTTTCCTACCAAGACAGTTCAACTACAGAGCACCTCAATTTCCCAATTTATTTCCTCTTCCAACCTAAACACATTGTACCATCTATCACCAAATAGAAGGCAAGTATCTTCCTTCCATCTGTTTATCTTGGTTAGGAAATATCTCCTGCTTCTCCAACAAGAGTCGCTTCATAACTCCACTGTTGTGGACATTTTTCCAAGTCATCTGCAGCTGAGATAGGATAATTTTGCAGCAGATTATCACTTGCCTTATGAAAGAAGAGATTTTCTTCAAAGGACAGCATGAGTTTGAGGCTATTTTTATTCTGTAATTTTTGTGTCATATGTCTTTACTAGCCCTTAATTACGACAATCTCTGAGGCCATTTTAGTTGAATTCAAGAGAATGAGACATCTTTATGTCACTTTTATGAATTACCAAGTATAGTAGAAGTCAATTAATTAGACATAAAAATATTCACAATCAGATATGGTAAAGAAGCAGAAGGATGAAGTATTCATATTTTTTGGACTGGTTTAACCTTAGTGACTCTGGCAAAGCGGAGGCTAAAACCATTCTTTATGCCTCTCTACCTTGAGGAGTCACATGTAGAATTTCCACGTCAAATTATATCAATAATTATTCCATTTTGATTACATTTTCTTTTTACTTTCAGGAAAATATTTTGGAGATGAGTTATATTCCCTTGTAATTCTAAGAAGAAACATGTTAAGTATCAGTATTTTCTAGAATATAAGCAAATAAACCCCACATTTAGATCAGGAAAATACAAACCAAAAGGATATTTACAGAAAGAGATTTGATTCTAAATATACTTACTGGCTATTGTATTTTAATAGGTATCTCAACAAAAACTAAAATGATACTTTAAAATTTGTACTAAATTTATTTTAGTCAACTAATATTTATATATAAATATAAAACATAAATATTACAAATGGTGTGTAATACAGCATTTAGGTATTTCCTAAAGACTCAAAATATTTCATTCTCTGGAGTGTGTAAAACTCTGAGGAATCCAAGAATACTATGAGATTTATGGAATTACAGGATCAAATTTGGTAGCATTAGTTTTTTGTTTTGTATTGTTTAAAAGAGATTTCTTGCAGCTCATATTTTAAGAACATCTTGTATGAAAAAGCATTTGTCAATGACTTTATTACTAGAGAATGTTACAGTCATTCTGCAGAGGGCATACTGAGCACCACCCCTGCCCTCCACTTCTTCCAACTCTTTGGTTGATTTTTCATACCTCCTTGGGCTTTGTGGAACGGAATCACAGTGAGACAGCAATCAAGTTTGGTGCTAAAGGAAGGGGCAATACTGAGTTTTTGTTTCAGCAGTGAGTAGGAATCCTTGATAGCTTCACATTTTGGCAAGATCTTTTTTCTAAACCTGCCTGAAAATATATTTTCTTTGGCATGGAAGAAGGATACCAAAAATCAGCGGCAGAAAATATAAGACACAAAATAAAGAGAGGCAGAAAAGAATACTGAGTTAAAAGAAAGGCTTTTGGAGATGCTGAGAGGGCATTACAAGTTTGGTGATGCACAAAGGAAATGATACTTTCTTTCTTCTTTCTCTCAAGGATGGGTGTTTTATCTGTTTACTGACAAGAAAAGTCAAACTATCCCATAGGCAGATCAATATCACAACGAAAACAAGAAATGATATTTGTATTATCTCCTTCCAGGCTAATTGTTTCATCTAAACAAACAGTATGTAAGCAAGGTTCAGGTCAAGGCAGAATTCAAACACCCTTGGTTGGTAAAAATGTGAACGTTTGTACTGGAACTGAAGTTAAGACTTAATAGGTAGAGCTTTACTAATAATTCTATCCAATATAATTAATCTTAAAGAGTTCTGCTATAATAATTTCATGCATCAGAACTATACAAAGCTGCCTGTTTATCATCAACACGAATGTCTACCCTTTGCAATTTGTAAACATGAACAGCCAGAAAAGAAATTTGGCGAACCTTTCTGGTGTTGGTGTAGAGATGGGGAAATGGTAGAAGATGTCACAGAAAATCATCGAAGGAGAAAGGAGATAAAAGTGGAATTCTTAAAAGATAGTCAAATGAGGTCACAGGATCTAAACTAGAACACTCAAATTCATATCAGAAATGTAATTTTAATCTCTTAAACCAAAGTCCACAAGGCAATAGACATACATTCAGAAAAGATCTGCTAGCAATTAATGGAAAAATTCTCCTGCATGGTCAAATCCATTTTTACCTGATAATAACCAGAAGGAATGGATATCTCATGTCATTTTCATTATATTTGATAAGCTAGATTTCTCAGATAAGGTCTAAACTCTTGGCAATGAACCATAACCATTAATTTTTTTAACACCTCCACCTCCCTTTTATTGTAAGAACTGTTAGCATATAACATGAGGAAGGCATTCTAATAATTAGTGGCAATTTACTTCCAGCAGCAAATATGGGTTCATATGATTCTTACCTGCCCCCCTTTAGGCTGGTATTTGATGTTGTCTGTTGATCCGATTTTGGATTTGACATTCTTCAGGTCTGGCAGTGGTTGGTTAATAAGCCGAAGCTGCTTGGGAGTAGCAGGAGATTTTGGAGGAGTACGTATGATGGCAACTTTCTTCTCACTGGGCACCAAGATGGCAGATTTGGGGGTTCCTGGTGTGTGAGGGGTTCTGGGATAGCTAGGGGTTCCAGGAGTGCCTGGTGTGCGTGAAGAATAGCTTGGTGGGGTGCCAGGAGTGATCGCAGTTGATCCAGGGGTGGTGGGTGTGGAAGTGCCACTTTTTCCTGCTCTGCGAATTGGCTCTGATCCTATATTCACAAACAAAACAAAACAAAACAAAACAAAACAAAACTGAAACCACAGCATCAGAAAATTCTCCTCAAGACATTGTCTTCCCACGGGTTGTTAGAACTCACAATACGTTAATTTTTAAGGAGTTGAGAATATTTATGGATAACAACAATGCTCCAAAAGGTGAAAGTCTCCTTTTTTTCAAAGGCTTATAACCTGGTAACATTTGTGAAAATGCATTGCTATCAATGCAAAGAAAGAACTTGGGTTTTCTTGATTTATTCTTCCTTCTAACTTTGAATGTGTCAAAAGTTTTTTATACTTGTGTGATCATTAAGGCATATGAATCTGCCTTTAGTTGGAAGAAGTGTCTGCACTGTATTTTTTGTGTGGGCTCATTTACTAAAGATTCCTTGAATGATATGTGGACCATTTGCTCTTTTGTGCAGTAAGTTCATTCCAAGATTCAGGTAGACATACAACATACAACTGTGTGTTTATATCAGTAATTTTGAGCTGTGTACAAATTATTTATTGAATTGCATTTCAGTGGTACTCCTTCCATTTATATTGAGGAACACTGTGAATTGCAAATGTGTGTACTGAGGGCTATTCAGTCATGTTAGACATTGTTCTACAGTATTACATTTTCCTTTGTATGGAAATTCATCTCAGGTGTTTTTTTTTTTTTTTTTTTTTTAGTTTTTTTTTTAATGTTTATTTATTTTTGAGAGAGAGAGAGAGAGACAGAACACAAAGAGGAGAGGGAGACAGAATCCGAAGCAGGCTCCGGGCTCTGAGCTGTCAGCATAGAGCCTGATACGGGGCTTGAACTCACAAATTGGAGATCATGACCTGAGCCAAAGTCGGTCACTTAACCGACTGAGCCACCTGGGCGTCCCTCGTCTCAGCTCTTAATACCACACACAAAAAAATCTATTTTTCTTCTTAGAAAAATAGGGTATTTTAACAATATATCCACTGTGCATCTTGTACCTGATTGTTTTCTCGTATACTTTCATTGCTAGTTTGCAGTTTGGAGTCAAACCAATAATCCCCCATTGTCAATTAAATATGACATTGTGGGAGGCATTTCTTTGCCTCAACCCGACTTGGGCATCATTTTACTATTTAGCTCCTTCCGCCCATTTTCCTGTACTATGTTTCTTTCACATTAACTTTTTAACTGAGTGTTTGAATGCCATTTCAAATCCTTTTTTGAAAAAAAAAAAAAAAAAGAGATACGTGAGACTACAGAACCTTATAGATTTCAAAGCACTTTTGTGAATACCAAACGTGATGAGCAAACAAACACAGTAGTTAGAGGCAGCTCTTATTATTCCTAAATTCAAGAATGAGGATACTGAGGCTTGTTTACCCAGATAATACTAAATTCAAAGCCAGATATGATATTTAGCCTCTGAGCTCTAAAAATCTTTTCTCTTAAAATAACACATTCAGTCTAATAATACAACACTTATTTACATTGTTTACATTTATTATTCAAATACCTTCACTTTTTTTTGGTGTTTTATGAGAAGGGCATGAATTTTATTTTTTATTACTGAGTATATATACTTTGTAAAATCAATAAATCTAGAAATTTTGTCGAGGACAAAGGTACAAGTCATTAGTTTTTAAATCAATGAAGTGAAAGGGATCTTTGAGTCATCTCGAACAATTGGTCATCAGTGTGGGAAGTTCTGCCTGTGAAAGGGGATAATTAATCATTGCTGGAATAATTACAGGGAATGAGCTCAAGAGAGTTTCTTAGATAATTATAATCTACAGACAACATCTATTTACCTACTGGCCTGGGTTCAGTCTCCTGGAGAAACAGGAGCATTTCACTTCTTTCAGTGAACAGTTTTTACATATAAGTGAAAGCTGCCCTGTGTCCTTCTGGTTTTTTAACGTGTAAGGGCCAACCATGGGCAGACTGTTTAACTGACAATAGGAAATGGGATATAAGAAGACTAACGTGACAGATGAGTGGTGCGTTCTATGATTTTTATTGCTTTCCACAAAAATGACATTTCAAGACCACGATGATACAGCCACAGCTAACTTGGCTTTTTGAGGCTTCTTTGCTACAAAGTTCGTTTTTGGACCAAGTTTTTGATGTTTGAGTCAGTCATTCTGTCCTTCAGAAAAATCTCTTCAGAAACTTCATTTCCTCCTTAAATGTTTTCTCTATGCCTTCATTACCTTTGAATAGCTCAGGTCTTTTGGGGAGCGGAAACTTCTCTCTGTTATTTGTCACTGTACTGGTGCCTTCCATGAGATCGGTATACAGTAGGAGCTCAACATACTTTCTTTTCTATCAGTACAAATGGGATTCAAAATTAATCAGTGTGTTGAGGTGTGTTTTACTCGAGGGAGACTGAGCTGAAGCAATATTCTGCATGTGCATAACAAGTTTCACTAAAAGAAATAACAGTTTTTAAAGAGTCCTTTCTATACCCATAGAAAATGGCTTTAAGCTTCAGAAAACTAAGGAATGAAAGTTTTGTGTTACATCTGGAGAATGAGGAAAAACCAAAAGCATTAAGCCCAACCACCACTGTTGAATAGATAGGATTGATTCAAGTATAATAAATTATATTCTAGTCATCAAATGGCAACTTTGAGTGTTTCCTATTCTGAAACTGAAAGAGTTAATTAAATCTGAACTACTAAAACAATGTGAAATATATCTATGAGAAAATATATATTTACAAATTACTTTATGAAACTGTGTTCTTATTAATCTTGTCAACTCCTCAATGACAATGCCTTTCTCTCTGTTTGTGTAAGGGCATAGCTTTGTTTCCTTCAAATCTTTTCAGTGGTGGTACAAAATGCCAGAATGTGTCTGTGTGTAGTTACGGAGATGATGGGTGAATGGGAGGAAGCACAGTACTTGTTCTTTTAGTTGTCCTTAGGCTTTTTAGCTATTGCTATAGGGAAACAAAATAAACTGAATGTCCTGAGATTATCAGGGTATCAGTTATGTTTCTTAGCAAATAATAAAATGCATCATGCTTATGAATGTAAATAAAGTTAGAAAGTCAAAATAGAATTGGCTCAGATCATAAAGGACAATTTATATATGGATGCATTTTAGAGGGCAGAGCACAGTAGTTTGAAGATGTGAAGTTATGAATAAAGTACCATTTTGCTCCCATAACCACAGATAGAAGCATAATTCAAGGTATACCTTTGGGAAGCACTTGGTGCCTTTGTCTTGTCTGAACAGCCTCCATATTGCTGATGCCCAATTCCAACTCCGGATATTTGGAATTGAAGTCTTTTCTCTGGGGATCACTATCTTTTCAATGCCTTCTTTGCTAGTTTGTTTGAATACTTTATTTTTGTGAAGAAATAGTTTTGTGATCTTAAAGGGTTCCTGGCATATATTTCAAAGAATGTTAATGCTTCATAAAACTAAATGGTGTAGGGCACAACTGCTCTAAATATAATAAACACTTTAATTCTAGGCAAAAATATGCTTTAAGTGTCATACAGAATGGTAATATTTGAAGTGGGCCAATTTTTATTAAATATTTTAAGAGTAAGTAACAAAATCAACTATAATGTGATGGGAGGAGCAATTTCCACCATTTTTAATGGTTTTTAAATGACAGAGATATTATTCTCCAAGTGATTCTACATAGTTTTCTAGAAGTACTTCTTCCACATAAATAAATATAAAAAAGACATTAAAAGGGCAGGTGAATGAAGTTATCAGTGGGCTGAAAACCAATTCAACCACTTTCTAGCTTAGTAGCATCGGACAAGTTACCCTCTTTAAAAGGTCAGTTTCCTCATGAGTAGATTTAACGAGGCTATTTTTACCTAACCATCAGCATTATTAACTTAAATGGAGTGAAAAACGTGTCTTAGGATCTTAGCATCTTCAGGTACTAAATAAATCGTAGCTATTTTTGTTGTAATAGAAACCTATTTGTGAAAATAATTTGCATCTGTCCTTCAACCAGATAATCTTGGTAGTAACACCACACGAGTGGGTAATGATTGGAACATTGTTATATTCTTTCCTTAAACTGTGATGACACCAACTAGTTCATTATGGGCCATCAACCAAAAGAAATTTAAACTATTGCACGGAACATGTTATGTTTACACCCACATTGGAATGCGAATTCTTTTTTTTTTTTTTAATTTATTTTGAGAGAGAGAGAAAGAGAGAGAGGCAGAGAGAAAGGGTGAGAGAGAATCCCAAGCAGGCTCCGCACTGTCAGTGTGAGGTCAATGCGGGGCTCAAACTCCAGAACTGTGAGATTATGAGCTGAGCAGAAATCAAGACGCTCAACTGACTGAACCACCCAGGTGCCCCTGGAATGTAAATTCCTACCAAATTGAGCAGGATCCTAGGTTTTGATTACTGACTTCCCAGTTAGACTTTAGGATTTGGAATTCTAAGGAAGTTAAGCTTATATAGATACATATTAAAAAAAAATTCCTGACTATTGGTCTTCTCTATTAATTACTTCCTTGTAGGTACTCATTTTCCAAAACAATCATTTTGAATCAAGCAGCTGTTTTGGATCCATCAATAGTCTGGCTTTTCTGATTCTTTAAAAAAAATTTTTTTTTTACATTTATTTATTTTTGAGAAACAGAGTGAGACAGAGCGTGAGCGGGGGAGGGGCAGAGAGAGAAGGAGACACAGAATCCGAAGCAGGCTCCAGGCTCTGAGCTGTTAGCACCGAGCCTGACGAGGGGCTAGAATCCACAAACCGTGAGATCATGACCTGAGCCGAAGTCAGATGCTCAACCGACTGAGCCACCCAGGTGCCCCTGGCTTTTCTGATTCTTAGAAGAAATATAATTTGTTTTCAATGTATGTTTTGTTTGAACGATGTAAAATATAGACCTAGAATAAGCTCTACTCCACTTAAGGGATTAAAAAGGAAGCCAAATCAAAATAAACCTACTGGTGGTCCGCCTTGCTGAAGAGGAGATGGAACTGTTGAGAGAGAAGGAATTCTCCTCTCTGTCTCCTGATACACCACGGCGAGGAGGGAGGATAGAGGAGGGCCTGGGCAGGGAAGAGCGCTTTTCTGGGCTCTTGGTTACTCCATCCTGATTGGGAAAAAAACACATTGGGTTCTCGTGAATCTTCAGGTATACAAAGTGATTATGTTAGCCTGGCTAATTTCTTCCTGTGCTGATAGATACGTTTCTTTTAATACACACTACTGAATTTCATATACTAATAAGCATTTCCACTTTGAAACTTAGCACTACTGAATTTCATATACTTATAAGCATTTCCACTTTGAAACTTAGAAAGGGTTCCTATTTGCCTAGAGGTGCTATAAAAATCTATTATTCTGGAGTTCGTGCTAATAATTAATCATGAAATTCAAATTCTAAATAACATGGGAAAATAGTAATTTACCTAAGTAATCTCCAGCAAATGAAAAATTTTACTAAAACCTCTTGATAAGCATGAAAACTCATTAATCAGAAAGGACTGGCAGTGGGCACTGCATGATGACATTTAACAATGAACACTACCGTATGTTGTGCATTTATGTGACAGGAATTCTAAGCACTTTACATCCATTTATGATTTAATTCTTGCCACAAAATACTATATGCATTTTATAGCCAAGGAAACAGGTTGAATCAATGTATGTAATTTTTTCAAAATCACTGAATTAATAGGTAGCAGAGGCAGTATTAAATCCTGATGTGTCTGACTGAGTCCAAATGGTCTATCATATTATATATAATTCATCATTATTATACAATATTACATATTATACATTATATGCTATATATATGTATATGCTACATGTTATATATTATGTATGATAGCATATATATTTTATTTTTTTGGTTTGTATCTGAAATTTTACAAGATACCAAATAAACAAATAATAAATTAATAAGGGACAGTATACCTAGAGGCTTTTTTTTTTTTTTACTGATTAGGCTATTAATAACTATTGAAACTTTTATTTGTTTATAAGAGAGTCTATTGTTTATATGTCAAACACTTTAGAGTTTAGTCTCTGTTTTTATATATTTACTGAACTGTGTCTTACAACCTCTGAAATTATATTCTTTTCTGAAACTTCAGTTGACCTGCTGCCTTACCTTGTTCCCTGATTCTGAGAATGGCAAACGGTCTGTGGAGCCTGCTGAGGTGGGCTTTATTGAAAAACTGTCAGAAAGTGTAGCCCTTTTAGACGTACTAAGGCAGGCTGAGCTGCATCTTGGGGATTTTGAGCTACCCTGAAAGGCAGGAATCTTTGACAAAGTAGAATTCTAGCCATGAAAGAAAACAAACAAAAGCACAAAATAAACAAAACTATGAAGTAAAAGGAAAATAAAAAATGTATAAACATATAAGAAATTAAATACTGACATCTAAAAAGACCACATGATAAATGGTTATAATCAATGACAGAAATGCATATTATGTGAGAACAAGAGATTTTCATTGAACAGATGTTAACTGCAACTAACTTAAGAATGCTCATATATGAGAATACAGATTACAATACTCTTCATGAATTCTATGCAGAAAATCTGATTAATCCATAGGTCTTTCAATGATACCATATTTGAAAAATATCTTGAGAGTCTGTTGGAATTGTTCCTTTAATAAATACAACCCTTAAGGTGTATTTATAATAAAAATCTTGATCACATTTCAAGAACTTTAGAACAAGGTATATTTAAGGTCTCATAATGGAAAATACATTTTGTTCTTTCAGATGTCTACATTGATTTCGTCAAAAAAAATTACAGAGTTTATATAAAATTAATACATTTTATGAGTAAAATGCATACTGGGGGCCAAGTTTTACCATAGAATTGATAACATTTTTATGCATAGATCAGTTTCTACGGTGTCTTATAAATTCTAAAAATGAAAGTGAGCACTAAAGACATTGCCCATAAAAAATCACAGGACTTAAATTACGGGTGTTGCTAGTCCCTGGAGAGATATTTCTCAAGTGGGAATCATCAGGGGGTCGGACATATGGCTTCTAGAGAAAGCTATGCTGACATGTTGCATATTTCACAGGGCACTTTGTTAAAAATGCAGAAAAGTATAAAGAAGCCAAGGAGATTTTATTTCATTAATTAATATGATTTTGCTGTTACAAAAATAGCAGTTGAAATCGACATCTTTATTTTGAGTTTTAACCTCCACAGGCACTTTAACAGGGCAGACCAATTAACAGATTGCACAAATCACTTCTCGTCTTCCAGACCCAGCGCCTTGAGCGGGACATGCACCTGGCTCGGCACAAGTCATTCTTTTTGATTGATGCTACCCACAAAATAGTGAATTACAAAAGTGATACAGGAGAGAAAAAAATGGAATAATTGGATTGCCTCAAATTATGAAAGACAACTACTAATCCTGTGCTTAAAACGAAAACAAAAACAAAACAAATACGCAACAAATGAAGGATTATAGGTCAGGCTCACAATAAAGATCAATTGAAAAATCAGAAAGAACTGTTCTGAGGAATGTACTGAAAGTCACAGATAAAAACAGGTTAGTCTTGGGGTTATAAAGGAAATTTATAGGAAGAGGGTGAGGTTATGAGGGGAAAAAATGTTAAATGAGAAAAAGTTAGAAAGAATGGTGGCCTATCTCTGTTCTTCAGAAAGGGGAGATGGGCATTTATAAAGGAAAAAAATTAGTTCTGTGGAGAAGATGTATATGGTTTCTTTCCTAAGTACAAGCATTTAGTGCGAATTCCCAATGAGTTACTTGAATACCAAGGGACTTGAAAATTTCCTAAATATTTTTCAAACAAACATAACAAATGACCCAAGGGAAAGAGAGAAAGAGAGAGACTCAAGAAACAGACTCTGAACTATACAGAACAAACTGATGGTTACCAGAGGGGAGGGGAGTAGAGGGATGGGTGAAATAGGTGAGGATTAAGGAGGGCACCTGTGATGAGAGCACCGAGTGCTGTAGGGAAGTGTTGAATCACTATGTTGTACACCTGAAGCTAATATTACACTGTATGTTAACCAACTGGAATTAAAAGCCAAAAAAAAAAAAAGATTTTCCAAACAATGTCCACTTAAAAATGCTTTTTTTTAATAGGGGAAAGCTGACTTACTTTCTCTATCTGCTCCTAAAGACTTCTACTTTTCAAATAACAACAACAACAACAACAACAACAACAACAACGATCACTGTTTATTGAATAAATACTATGTTCTAAGCACAATACAGTGTACTATTTTATAATTTACTGTATTTATTTTTCACAAAGTAGGATATAGGAATTTTAACCCTCCCTTTATTTTTGGAAAATTAAGACATAGGGAGCTATTTATTATAGCTAATAAATGTTCAAGACCTAGACCTGGTGTGCTTCACAGCCCTGCTCTTAGCCACAATTCACTAGTTGCCCATCAGAAACAAAAGGTAAAGAGAAATCTTGAAGTTACAGTGTTTTCAAAATAAAGCCCAATATTTATCAAAGCAGTAAATGGAGTCTATTGCTTGCCATATGTTCAGGAATATGCCTGGAAACATAAAAATCAATTTTTTTAAATCAACATAAAGTCCTTTAGGTTCAAAATGATATAAACAGTTTGGCTCTCATTGGAAATGTATTTCTATTTTTCATAATAAATAAAAAGTGGAAGTCTAAAATCTGAGTAGTTTTTAGAATGCTAAACAAAGAGTTGTGATTTACATGTGACATCTAAAACCTAGAACATTGTGATGTACTACTGGTTAACATCATTCAAAGTATTTATATTTTTATTTGTACAAAGTTTTGTAATTTTAGGATTTCTTTAATAGTCCTTCTTTTAAGATTTTATTTTTAAGTAATCTCTACACCCAAGTGGGGCTCAAACTCACAACTCTGAGATTGAGTAGCATACTCTACCAACTGAGTCAGCCAGGTGCCCCTCTTTAGTAGTCTTTTATTTTTTTTTTTTCTTTCAATCAGAAAGGAGTAAAATACTTCATGTTTGCTTTGGTCTTTTGGGAGTTTAAAAAATGATGGTTAATAACATAAAAAGTACAATAAAAAAGAAATATGAAAGACAAACATATGAAGAAGTTAAACATCATTAATGCAACTAAATTAAAACAATATTTTATCCCCATAACTTGGTAAATATAGAAAAAGTACAAGAATATCTAGTAATAATAATGAACATGGGCACTCTTATATACAGCTGGAGAACATATAAGTCAGTAGAACACTTCTAGAGGACAATTTTGATAATGTTAGGAAAAAACTTTAAATATGGACTTTCTGCTTGAAACAATAATTTCACTACTAGGAAATTATCCTAAGGAAAAGCATATGGATGCATTCACAGATTAAGCCAAAACGATTTCTAGAGTAATATTGTTAAAACGACAATAAAAATAGTTTAAAAGTCAAGTAACAGGGAACTGATAATGTATATCACCATAAATAAATAAAACACAATGCAATGTAGTCATTAAAGTGATGTACAAGACTGGTTCATGAGAGGGAAATGTGTTTATTGATTTATTGTTTTAAAATCTATTACAAATTTAAAATCTAATAAACAAATCTATTCATTGTTTTAGTAAAAAACTGATACACAGTGCTTCCATTTTTGTCATTAAACCTATCAATATGTAGGAAAAAATAAAGATTTTATATCAAAATGGTAACTATAGTTTTCTTTAGATAAGGGGACTATAATATATTTTTACTTATATTTGCTCATCTACATTGTTTAATTTTCTCATATTCTTATTTTGTAATAACAATAATGAAAATGTCTTATAACGTACACTTTAGTGTGGATTATAGTGATTTATCTTGATTCCATGAAATGTAAATAAACTGAGCTTCCCTATTTTTGCCAGATCATTGTGCTGTTTGTTTTTATCTTACTAACAGAGAGATAGCCTAAATCCCAGCTCTGCCCTCACCAAGTACTATCAGATGTCATTCTAGAAGATACTGAGATATGCCCAAATGCCATGGAGAATCATTCTGGGTGAATGAATGATTAAAAATAAATAAATAAAAATAAATAAGTAAGTAAATAAATAAGTAAGTAAATAAATAAATAAATAAAATGACATTTAAGAGTAAACATCTGAAGTGTAACTTACAACTAAAGTTACTAAAACATTGCCACCAATACCAAAGGAAGCTTCAAGTGAAGAACAAGGAAAAAACCATTTTACTCACAGAGACTTTGTCCTTTGCCTGTTTAAATACACTGGAAGCCTGAGTTGTTTCACCACCTGTTGCTGTCGAAAAAAGAAGATACAAACAACCCCGAACTTAGTGGCTAAAAACCACACAATGCATTTTTTAATCTCTTTTGGTTATTCAGTTGTGTCAACAGACTAACGCAAAGCAAAATTTTGCTTATTTTGAGATTCAAATTCAGTAACTGAAGAAATCTGAATACCAACATTATAACATGTGGCTCCCACTACAATGTGTGCTAATTAATACAACCCAGTGTTTACCAAAGCACAGGTAAGCACACCAAATAACTTCCTATTGGTTACCAAGGTACCTTTAAATCTTATTACTACATAAGCATAGATCCTTTAGAACGGAAGTCACAGAACACCATCCAAATACTGTCAAATTTAAGAAAAGGGGGAGTGATTGGTTTCTAGGGTTGGCATGATGTAAAAGAGCATTCATGGAGATTCCCAAGCCCTCTTTTTATGGCCAGTGGCATACCTACAGATATTTCTACATTTTATATTCAAACTGTCATGGTCAGCCAACCCCTTTTCCTCTGTACCCCTTCATTTCACAACATGAGTGACACACTTGTTTGACGTGAAACGCACCACATGAGAAGAAAAACAGCTTGTCAAGGAAAGAAAACATGAGAGGAATTTCAAATTCAGTAATATAGAACATGTTCTACACATGCACTTCCTGTATGAAATTATTACCACATCTGTTACTGTTGTTTCTCTTGCTGCTGTTTAATACCTCTGGTTCCAATTTTAAACTCTACTATCTCCAGCACATTTTCTGTTGATGACTTACCTGACTTGACTCAAATATCTGTCATGATTGAAAACAACCCTTTGTGTTTTGGAAAAACGATCTCGATTTAAAAATTGTGCTTAGAAAATGAAAGGCACAAGCTTGTGTAGTTATTTCTTCCTTAATCTTCTTTCATAAGGGAAAACGTCAGGGCGGAAAAATCTAAAGCTTATAAGCACTCCAAATGAGTTTCAAAAAGGTTTCTTATGTCACATGCAGCTCTCACACACAAAAAAACAACTGTCTACAAGATGCTATATGCTATTTAGGACTGGCTAGTAAGATTCAGATTCTGGAATGATTTTTTTTTTTTTTAAGAAGCAGTGCAAATGATGCTTCCCTAATGTATCTGTAGCATTTCTTAAATTTCTGCGACATAGAGCTTGCTTCAAGCCAATGACATCTAGTGTTTGGTATATTCTTTCTGCTTTAGTATCTTAATATCTGAACAGACTAAGATTCTAATTAGTCCAAACATCTTAAATTTCTCTTAATGAATGAGTTAAAAAGGTGTTTACTCTCAATGTGGTAAATCGAATACCAATGACATGTAGACACTTCACCAAACCATTTGACATTTCCTCTAAAATTTCATAATCCTGATACACTCTTTCATCCTTTTACGTATGATATCTGATTTTGATGCCCAAACCAAGAGAGTCTGTCAAGCATTTGTCTAATTAGAAGAAAAATTCCGAGTTTAATGCAAATGAATTAAGATGTGATATAAGAGTTAGAAATAGCATGTTAATGTCTAATTTAGAAAAGCTCCTCATCCTGAACTTCTATCATCAAGGTTTCTTTATAATTCTGAGCCTTCCACTTTCAAATACTTCCTGAAAGACTGCTTCTTGAAGGAAAGCTCATGAGATGATTACCATATGAGGAACACAAATATAAAAAACTTGTAATTTTACTGACTATCATAAAACCATCAATTACCTTGATCTTCTTTTTCTTACAAAGGTTAATGCTGCTCTTAACTTTTAAAGCCATCCAAAGGTTTATATAAAGGCACTTCCAATATACACTGTAAAGGTAAATATTCCTTTCTGATTTAGCAATCTGATATCTTATTTTCTAGACTACAAGTGTGCTACTTAATAAATGCTAAAATAAAATGTATTATAAATTAAGATTATCCGAGGGTAATCACACACTTAAAGTAAATACTTGGTACTGAAATTTAGGAATAGAGTTCGCATTATAGATATTTGTATGCGCTTTTATTTGTGATTTGTAATACGTTTTGCTCCTTCATTTCACTACTTTTCCAAGGGGAGTTAAAAACAAGTGTATTTGGAGAAGACAGAAAAATGAGGTAGTGAAATATAAATGCACCTAAGTTCTAAGAGATTCAGGGGGAAGGAGTTTTATCTGGGAATTCTGAATACTAAATTATATCAGAAAATTAGCAGTTTGCATCCAACACATTTAAGAAAATCCCAATGACAAAAAGTCAGTGAAGAGATGGAGTACAGTGAACTGAAAGCCTTGCTAATTTTGGATACGAAAAATAAAATCTGATGGGATGACCAGACCATTTCCTTTCCTTTTCTTTTTCTTTCATCTGAAGCAAAGTAATTTTGAAATCACAATTTTACCCCAGATTTGCTTTTCATTTCCAATCTTGAAATCACTGTACATTCTTGGTAAATTCATCAACATCAGTAACAGATTTGGCAGTAACCATTGTAGAAAATAGAACAAATATAGTATGGGTTTAAGCATGAGAGAGAGAAATAAGCAAAATAATGAGAATGCATACCACAGTCCTATTCATCGTCATCCTCTAACCAAACACACAGAATGAAAATAGGAATCCCCAGAACGTGACACTAGAGCACAATGCCAAGATAAAATCACTGCTAAGTCTGAGCATAACAAAGAAACAGATGGTCATGACCTCTTCTGCAGGGAGGAGAAAAAAAAAAGAATAATGATACAAGACACTTAATAGCAAAACTGTTCATGACTGCTAAGATTCTTGGAAGAAAAACAAAATGAAGAAGCTGCTACGGTAATGAGATAAAAAAAATACACATCTATGTTTGCCAGCCACATTGCACAATTGAACAGTCACCTGTCGTTTTCCGCTTAACACAGGAGAGATGAGTTGGTCTAGTATATTTGATAGCAGGTTTTAAAATGAATTTCCTGGAGGGAGAGTGGGCCTGAACTTCTGTTTTTTTAGCAAGTTCAGCCTTCTTATAAACTGCTATGAATAAAAAAAAAACACACACAAAAAGCATACCATCAGGAGAAAATAAACACTTGGAGCAAAACCGAACGAAATTTCATAAATAATTAGTTACCACTGTAAGGAAGTTTCTTTTACATAAGAGTAATAACAAATTCAAAAACATTTTGAAAGAAGGGATTGTTAAATGAACCTTTTTTCCTTCTCACTTCATCTCTGGAGACTGTGCTAGGTTCCTTTTTAGCTATTTTTCTTTCAGGAGTGGAAATTCTGCCTCTCCCGGTTTTAAAAGGCTTTTCTTTTCTATGTTTCTCAAGAGATGGTCTCCGAGCTTCCTTTTCAGCTTTCTCCTCTTTAGGAATAGTTTCTAACTGTTCTGTCATGATGCTCCTATCATCATCTGTGGATCAAAGCAAACCATGACAACAACAACAACAACAATGAAAACATTAGTAACAAATGTACAAAATCCTTCATATATTTAACAAAATGCAAAATCGAGATAAAGGGACATTTTAAAAAATGTTTAAAATCGAAAAAATCCATTAGGTTATGGGATTTTATTTGGAAGTAGAAAATTAAAAAAAAAAAATGCACACCTTGAGTGTCCACCCAGAGGCTGTCAGCATCCATGATGGAATCATCAATGGTGGTTTCATCTTTGTAATCGTCATAGGTTTCCGTCTTATATTCTGAGAGGGCAACCTCTTCTCTCTCAGGGGAAGCTGGAGCCTCCGGGGAGCCATCCTTGGGTTCTGCCTGGGCTTCGGCTGCCTCTTCTACTTCGAGCTCTTCTTCGGCGTGGGGGGATGGTCTCCTCTCCACCTCAGGCTGCTCTAGGGCTGCAAAACGCACACTGTGGGAACCTGACTCCCCTTCTTCAGTTGTGGTTTGCACTACAGTGATAAAATCATCCTCGATGGTTACCACGGACTCGATGACTCCTTTGTGCTCACCGGCGCAGGTCTCCACAAATTCCTCCCGGACACCTGCGATTCCCAGGTCGGTAATCTGAAGGGTGTCTGAGCGGAAGAGCAGTTTATCATATTCTCCCCGGGCTTCTATCTCTTCTTCTTCACTCTGAGCCTCTGCTGGTTCAGCCCCGATGGCTTTAGGTAATGGCTCAGTGACATCAGAGGGAGTGACAGATATATCTGGGGCCTCTTTGCTTTCTTCTTTTGGCTGCTGAATAAATTCCATCTGGACATCAGCTCTCTCATCTGGGGCTAAATCAGCCTCTGAAACAGCAGGTGCACAAGGTATTTCCACTGACAATTTGATGGCAATCTCATCTTGAATTAGAGAGGATTCTGGGGATGTTTCCTTCTTGCCCTCATCAGCTTTCAAAGACTCCATGGTGAGGCTCTCATGCTCACCACTGGACTCGTAGGACTCTTCTTTGTCCACAGCCTCCTGGTGCACCAAGTCAGGCTTGGCCACCTTCTCCTTGATTTCTGTCTCACTGGTTTTAGTGCCTTCTTTCATGTGGCCAGGATCAACACTCAGAAACATATCTCCCTCCTGAGGTACTGCAGATGAGGGGGTGAGATCCTGTGTAGCTTCGAGTTGAAGTTCTATTGCTTTTCCAGCATCTATGGTCAGTCCTGCAGCCATCTGTCCAAAGTCACTGATTTTAACATCTAATTGACCCTGGTCAGCTTTCTGTGCAATGACATCCAGTTCTGGTTCAGCTTTTTTGGATGGTTCCACCTCAGCTATCTCTGGGACTGAACTAAGACCTGTCTCAGCTTTCTCAGCCGCAGGAGGTGATGTGTCTTTTGATACGGGCAGTTCTTTGGTCGAAGGGTGCTCGTAGGTTACTCCTAATCCAAATGTTTCGACTTTATCACTGGCCTCTTCCGTTGCCTTGGCATGTTCTTTTGCATCAGCATGTTCTTCGCTCTTTTCTAGTACAGTATCCAGCTTATCATTAGCTTTCCTCTCCTGGTCAAACTCCCTACCCAGTACTGATTTGTCACCAGGGATATGTGGGGATACTTCTTTCTCAGCACCAAACTCATCTTTGACTCTGCCGGCAGCTGCCAATTTTACTTCAATCAGCGAAAGGTCTGTGGCTAGATCTCTTCGCATTTTATCATCAGTGCCTTCGTAAAAGGAACCACTCTCCCCTGACAGATTCTCACTGTCTTGAACAGGTGATGGCAGTGGGACAGTGTATTTATTGAACACACAGTAACCCAGGTCTTCCAGCTGACTGTCTGTTTTAACAACGACATGGTTTTCATCAGTCACAGGGGGCAAGCCGGCGCTACTCTCCTCAACCACAGTCTCTGATGGGACTGATTTCCTCCTGGCAACCTCAGCATCTGCACTCACAGAGGCTAATCTTGACCTTGTGCCTGCCAGGTCTAGCATTTCAGGCAGGTCGGGGGCCATGACAGTGCCGTTTTTGTAATAATCTTTGGCTAGGAAAGGTGACTCACACGATGTCTCAACTTGAGCATTTTCCTCTCCGGTAGCTTTTTCTCCCTCTATCTGTTCTTCTTCCTCTTTGCTTTCTACTGGGAAACATGGGGCTTTCTCAAGTGCAGGGGTTGTGGCTGGAAGGTAATCATCCCCTTCGTCCATACTTCCGCTAGTGTTCGTTAGAATATCAGAAGCCAGAGGAGAAAGATCATGTCCCCGACCAAAGTTAAATCCAAGGGCTATGGAATCCAGGCAAGACATGGGCAAATTGATTGACATGCTTCTTTGTTCTATTGCAGACCTTCCACCAAGTCCTAAACTCCTGCTTAATGTCAAGTCGTCCTTATTCTTACTGTGGAGATCCCTTTTCTCCCCATACACTTTTGGATCAATAGTAAACATTCTTTCTTGAGGAGAACTGGGTTCTTCAGGCACCTCAGATGGATAACTCTGTGCAAGAGTGCTATACCCTGCTTCTTGTGCTGGAGCACTGGGCTGGGGTTCTTTACCTGCCTGAAGTCCCTTGTCACCGTTTTTATATGCAGGAGATACGGTATCAAAAGGCTCTTGGGCACTTTCTCTTGTGTCACTTAGTTCATAGTAATCACTGCCTGGCTGGATGCTTTTTGTCACTTCTTCTTTCAAGGCAGATGTTTCAAAATACTTGGACATTCCTGACTTATCTTCATAAAATGGCATGTCAAGCTCAGCTGACGTTTCAGCCCCAACCCCTTCAACCTTATGATCTTTATCAGCAACTTTTTCTTGAAAAAGGTCCTGGGTTGCACTCTGTTCACTTACTGCAGCTGGTTCGGTCATGACTTTCTCCAGTGTCTTGGAGGTCATGGCTGAATCTGTAACTGTTTGCTCCAAACTTACAGGGAATGAGTCCTGTTTTAGTGTATCTGTGGTAGTGTCTTGGCCTTTCTGTTCTTCTTTCGAGAGGGTGTGCTCCACAGAGGGCTGAATTATGCCTGTTTCTTCATCTGTCAGTTTGGGGGGCTCACTCTCTTTTGGCATGGCTTCTTTGTCAGAGATGGTCGTTTTTTCTTCAAGCTTTAGCTGAGACTCCTTTTCAGTAAGTGTAGCTTCCTGTCCACTGAGGGTTGAGATCTCTGTTTTCTGCACACTCTCTTGCTTTATCGCCCCTTTTTCTTCTCCTAATACTTTCTCTGGGACATATTCTTCCACAGTTGGAATGTGGGCATCTTTGGGTAAGGTGATTGCTTCTGAGGCTGGTGCTTCTGCCATTTTGTCAGGTTTATCCTTATGAGGCTCTTCAGCTTTAGAACTATCTTTGGCAGTCACTGGGCCACCGGTTTCTTCCAGAGATTTCTTGTCATCTGGCTGCAATAGGGCAGGGGCAAAGGGTGATGCTTCTGCAACTATTTCATTCTTTATGACATCTAAAGGAAGAGTGAAGCTTCCAGCCTGAAAGGGACTTGGCATGGGAGAATCAAATTGTTTCCCTTCCCATTTGGGGATATCCTCAAACACATCCTTTCCCTTCATGGGTGTTAGGGGGCCAGGTGATATGGGAGCAGCTAAACCCCACTCATCTTTTTTTGCTTCTACTGGCATTTCGATGAACCAGTCCTTTTGCTCTTTTGGAGCTGGGGGCTCTGCAGACAGGTCAATACCAGGCACCACCAGGCTGGGTTCTGTCTTCTGTTTCATGTCTTCCAGCCCGGCACCAAGAGCATGCCCAAACAGGGCGGTGGGTGCTTTTTCTTCTTCTGTGCCTTGCGTGTCCTTTTTATCAGGGGAAGTTTTAGTCATCTCAGGCTGAGAAGCTAAGGCAGCATGTTTAAGGTCTTCACCAGGCTTACTTTGTTCCTCTGACTCCTTTTCCTTCTTGTCCAATGGCTCAGCTGGGGAGGGAGTCAATTCCTGCTGATCATGGAACTCCATCTTCGAGGCTGGAAGTAAACCTGAAGTAATTGGGTTGATTTTTAAACAAATAATAGGCAAGTGCTTTCAGGCAGTAAGCTTAAAATTATATTTTGAAATGACAAATGAATGGTAGGGTAAACAAAACAAAACAAAATGAAACTATGGAACATGCAAGCATGCTACCCATTTAAAAATCAATATGAAAATGTCAGGACTGAGATATATTTGTACTGCTAAAATGGACTCCTGTTGAGAATCTATGCATACAGGAATTGTAGTTAAGTGTGTAGTTTGAATACTCCTTTCTCCTTTATTTGGTCTTTCCTAAATAGTATGTCATGTATATTGTAGTGGAAAAAAATTTCATGTGCCTTCTACAGACAAAAATCATAAATTAAAGAATATTGAATAAGTCAGTAACATTACCGTATAAAAATACATTAAGGACTAACTATGAAAAAGGATGAATGTCTACTGAACTTTTCATTTTTGTTCTCGTTTAAAAATGAACTGGCAGGCCATGGGCAGAGTGCCAATTAATTCATAATAAGTATCAATAGTTTCAATTACCTTGATTTACACATGCCAGGGCCAATTTTTTGAACACTGAAAGGTTACTGACATAATTTTTTAGAGATCATCTGAGATTAAATTTCAGGAATATAAATAAATATTTATGATATTTATCTATAAATATATTTTATATAAATATTTATAATGTAAATAAATATTTGCTATTAACTTTATATGATATGACCTAAAAGTCGACAAATCAATTTGTACCACAAATTCAAAATTCTTAATTCCTAATCATTTTAGTTAACCTACATGACAGATATAAGAAAATCTAAATTATATTGTTAATACTGGGATGTCATGTGAATACACATTTCAGAAAGAGTCAGTTATTATAACATCTTTCTCTCCCTGGTCATGACCTCATTCTCTGGAACATGACTAATGATGAGACACTAAGTAGTATTGGCTTTAAAGATGCTTCCCAGAAATTAAACAACTCTTTTTTCAATTTCGGTTTGTTCACTAACCCGAAAGGTTTTAGAGTCTCACTTTTGTCACAGGTATTTCACTGTGATCTTTAGGGCTAAATGTAATTATCTGGAAAAGATTTGGGGCAAATAAGAAAATTCAGTCATCTCTCGAAGAGCAAGTGTATGGATCATCATTACCTTATATACTTGTGTGTCCTGTTGTAACAATAGAAAAGAAATACTTTATGAACTTCTAATAAAGGTTAGATGAATGAAAACTCAAGAGATATGGTGATGGTCAAAGAGGTTGGCTGCCACGGAGAGGAAATGATATGAGAAGCATCAGCAGGAGCTTTTAAGGAAACCAAACCAGTATTCATCGAAGCATAAAAAATATAGCACACTGCGGTTGCAAACAAAAACAATTCTACCATTTAAGCCTCTATGTGCCAAAATCCAACTCTACGATTTGAAAGAAAAGCATATGAATCGCTGTCTCAAAAATAAAAATAAAAATATACATGTATTAGCAATGTGACTGGCAAACACTTGAGATGAGGGGGCGGACAAAAAGCTCACACAGCATCTTCAGCCTGGCCGCAAAGCGTATCGTATCATGGCAAAGTAAAACCAAGAATCAGCTGCAGCGGTGGAAAACCTAGCTGCCACACAGCACCTGTGCAAGCCACACTCTGCCCGTTAAACCTAAAACAGTGGTCTTGGGACCATGAGAAGACCAAGCAATGGAATAGCATTGGAAAGGCATCAGGTTGGTAAGCTGCCGGAGAGATCATTTGCAACAAAACACATGCAAATCCTAGGAAAGACACACCTTCCCCAGCAGAGGAAGGGATTTTTACTTCTGGAGACACCTCCGAGACCTCTTTTACACTTTTCTCCTGTGGGGCCCCTGCTGGGGCACTCTCTTCAGGAACTATTTGGGCCTCCGCACTAGACTCCACTTGGCCCTCACTGAGGCCCTTGGGTTGGTCTGAGGCCTTGGCAGCCCCGCACTCTTTCCCAGGAAGAGTGGCAGGTTTCTCTTCCTCAGCCATTGTTCCCTCTAGCGTTTCTTCTTCTTAGGGATGAAAAAGATGTTGACATCATGACCACAGAACAATACACAAAATGGCAGAAATATCATTCAAGGAACACTTTCAGCTCCATTATGTTGACCTCACCAGAACCTCTTTTCCCATTTGGATGAGCAAATTAATATTCTAATGCAACGTGCATTATGTATTGCTTGGGAAATTATTATATATAATCTGCTAATAATGATGCCTTTTACACTCTTGATAAAAGACTGTTTTTTTTAAAACTTGAGAGCTGAAAGGGTTTTATTGCTCTATTACCCTTGGTGGAAATGGCAGGAAGTGGCACACGTATAGAAAGCTCGCTGGAAATAAGAGATGATGCTGCTGGACGATGGATGATCATGAAAAGATAGATGCATAGATGTACTGAAAAATACCTTTACATTTGTTAGACACCTGCTGTTTTCTCCAATGCAGTAAGCCCCTACATATGAATTTCTTATTACTTTACTTAAACCATGCAAACTTCAGTAAAGAATCTTTGGGAATTAAAAAAACACCTGGTCTCAAAATGATAGCCACCAACTACCTTAACAGCTTTATCATGGAATCCATCAAAACTATTTTATTTAGTATTTAAAAGCAGAAGTATATACTATTTAAAGCTTCAGACTGTACTTTAATTTGTTTAATATTTTTAAGGCAAATGACTTCCTGATTCAGTTTATTTTACCTTCCTTGCATCACGTGGTATCAGAGAATGGGTAAGCAAAATATTGTGAAAAACAAGGTCCAGGTAAAATGTAATCTTCCCACTTAGAAAAGTCTACCTCTGGGACACAACTGTTACCCTATTGCTGAAACCCTTAAAATACCAATAATGTAGTTCATGTATACTTCTCTTTGATCCTGAATAAGAAAATGTGCATATTACCTATAAAGTCTTATTTCTGCAATTCAAAACAAAACCACCAAGATAACTGAATGGCAACTAAGCTGCCAAAATATCCTCCCTAAAGATGTATACCACATGGAAAAATGTTAACAATTAAAATGTAGACAGCACACTTATGAAGGCCATGAATTGTCGTGTTTATTTGCTTCTCATTTGCACTTCAAATACCAATAAAATAAATCCCATTTTATTCCTTAAGAAATCAGAGGGAGATATATAAGCTGTTTTATAGTTCTCCATATGAAAGATTCTTATGAAATTCTCATGAAACAATTATACGTTATTTAAATGGCCCGGTGAGAAAGACGACAGATGGAAAGGAAAGGAATTTTCTTCTCTTTTCTTTTCCTTTTTTTTTGAGAAATATTAAAATTCTTGGGTGGGGGAGGGGAGAGAAATACTTCATCTATTTCCTCCCATTTAGCACCCAGCCACTTTCATTTTTATCATTTAATTATGTAAGTAACATTTTAAAATTTCAGACTCCAAATTATTATTAAGGCCATTTTTACAATGCATAGAATTAGAGATTTTGATTACAGATGATGAGACTTTTAAAGTCACCTTGTTGTATAAAGTCTAATCAATTTAATCGACATGTTTTCCAAATCTACATAACCTTTTAGCTTTCCCTTTCCTTATTTCCTATAAATCATGTTTATTTCCACTGCACTTGTCCTTTATTCAAAATTTCACATATTTCTCTTAATTCTGGTAAGTTCACGCTATTGGAAGAACTTAGTATGGGTTAGATTTCTCTGTCAGAGTGTCCGAGCCATTGGGGCTCTTTGTTTTCCAAAGCACCCTTGAAGAAGCTTATTATCATGAATGTAGCTGGTAAGCTATGCATTTATTCCCTGTTGCCTTGGAACTATCGGCCCTTACATTAAATGCTGTCTCATATGAAAATAAACTCTTCATGCAAACAAGTCATTTCTCCCTATTTGAGAATAACCTCTTCACCTATGCAAAAAATGTTTTTAGCTCTAATTTTGTTTTCCTTTACAAAACTACCTAATTAGAATGAGATAAATTGCAGCCCACCGCCCACCTTTTTTACTCTCATCACAGCCAGGTATACACTAGGGTCTTCTAGCTTTATGAGGGTGGGATGATGACAAAGGCTGTGGATCAGTTCCTTCACTTTAGCCCAGGTCTGCTGATGTTAGCCAATATTCAGTCACCCGGGGGAGCCTCTCTACTTTCTGTAGAGGATTAAGTGTTTTGGAGAAATACATTCATTTGTAACATTAATTCTGTTCCAAACAGATTCACAATCTTTCCCTTCTAAAGAGCTATTGTATTAACATGGCACTAAAAAGAAGGCTAATTCTATTTAAGTCTGGTCCTAGTAATATTATGTATCCAAAGAGGAAAAATTATATACAGGATCCTCTTCTTCAGTTTGAGTAAGAGGATATATTCTTCCCCCACTGATTTATTTACAGGGAGCAGAAAGGAGTCAAACTTTAATTGAACTCCTTTTGCTCCCTCCGTTTCACTCCCCCATCTTTTTTGCCTTCTTCTCAGAAGCAATGATACAGAAAAAGAAAACACTCACATGCCTCAAATAAGGCTTCTTGTACATGAGGTATTTCGCTAGACATACAAACTATATAGGGACTTCACTTTCATGTGGAAAAAACAGGCTCTTTCCCCTCCCACCCCACATACAACGGTACACTTAGTATGATGCATGTGGTCAAAGCTGCAGGCTGGGGAGGAGGAGCAAAAAGGGACCATGCTTGGTTCACCTTTCTCCTGGCCTAAGTGGGCCTCTGCACTCTGCGCTGGGACACTGGGGAGCACACTAGAGGTAGTCCATTGTGAGCTGAACAAAGGATGCTCATAGTACTCCTCATCGGAATTGCAAGGGTCATCATCAGGCACAGATACCGAGATGGAGGGGGCTAGGAGCCTACGCCTCTCCCCGCTGGTGGCAGGTTCATGGCTGGGGAACCTGTGTAGAGGACCCACTTGATCCTCAGCCCCTTCATCTACAAACAGACACACAGGAAGAAACTGCAGGGAGAACTGGACAAGACAGACACAAGATCAGACGAACGAGACAAACACCTGCACAAGGACACAATGGGCTACAGAACCAGCAGAGCGGGATGGAGGGGAATTAGCAAGACCAAGCTGATGGAGGATGGGAGAGAGTGAATGTTTCATGCTTCAGCAGCCACTGAATTTACACTATGCCTTAGGTAACCTTGCCATTGATTTAATAAATCAAATGCGCTAACACCCTTTACTGCATACATAATAGAAATGGTCTATACATTCCCCTCAAACAAGTCAGAATAACCACAAAAACACTGGAATAGAAACAAAGCATTACAATACAAAAGCAGTATTTGGAAGAAATGTTTTCAAGCAGGTTCTTTTCATGCTTCTGTCAATATTTTTATGAGTTAAAAAAGAAGAAAAGTGTTAGGACCTGATGCTATACAATTATAGAGGAAAACAGTCCTGTTTGAAGCACAACCTTAATTATCTAGGATGCTCACATAGTTAGCACTTTGGTTAATTTAATTTTTTGTTAATGACTTTCACCAGAAAGCCATTTTTAATTCCAATCCAGTTGAGAAAAATCTGTAGTGTATTATTCTTTCCTGTCTTGCTAAGGAGAGCACAGTGGCATAGCTCCTTAGATCTTTCTTTGGATGCCAAATCCTAGTGGTGTCCCTTCTAACACTGCTTCTCATTTGCGTGACTGTGAAGGTAGACGGTTTTAAGAAAGTCCCTAATAATATAAATCATTTCCTTTTCTTTTTCTTCTGAAAGCGTAAAAGTGATATAATTAGCTGAGAAGTTCCACAGAGCTGGATTCAGATTCACCAAGACTTTATTCTATGTGATTTCATTTGCACCTCTGGCTCTTGGCTGTCTTTATATTTTAAACCCTCATTGCATATTTCTCATTGAAATGCTAAAAGAACTGCTCTCACTTCTATCCTTTCCAGTGTCTTGGCTTAGAAATCAGCCTTATTTAAATATATGTCCTTAAAAACACAAGTGTAGGTTAGTCTGCTCGCACTTGGATTCTGGTATATTTCGTGAGCTTTAAGGATGATGACAGCAAACAATATTCAGTTTCTGATGTGGTATGCACACTACATCTCAGGCCTACATGACAGGTTACTGAACTTGCTAATCACTATTTGTTTACTTATAGAGAGAAATAAGTTTTAAATTTCATAACTTTCAATAATAAGAATGATTAAGATTTACTGAAAGTCTGTGTATCTATCTGTATAATTTTTATTTCTATCAAAACTTAAGCAGATGGATTAGAGCATTTATTTGAAAATGCACTGTATTTTTAGGGCAGTAACTAATTTTCAGCAACAAAGTCCTGCCAACTGGAAATAAATCTGAAATCATAAGGATACTAAAATAACATTTTATTTTATTTTTTTTTTTTCAACGTTTATTTATTTTTGGGACAGAGAGAGACAGAGCATGAACGGGGGAGGGGCAGAGAGAGAGGGAGACACAGAATCGGAAACAGGCTCCAGGCTCCGAGCCGTCAGCCCAGAGCCTGACGCGGGGCTCAAACTCACAGACCGTGAGATCGTGACCTGGCTGAAGTCGGACGCTTAACCGACTGCGCCACCCAGGCGCCCCACTAAAATAACATTTTATAGAGGGAATGCTTTTAATCTTTTGAGCACATTATTTACTGATTGTTCCATGTTATATTTTTTGGGGCTGGGTGCTCAGAACTTTCTCAGCCATGATGCTTATTATATCAGGGGGTAGCAGAAGACTAAAATTACATTTGATATTCTTAGTTCAACTCGGCACGATTTCTCAGCTGAGCAGATAATTGACTGAGATAATTGGCCTACAACACTGGCTGAATCATAAGCCCTGGGCTTGTCACATGTCCTAGCCATTCATATTTCCTCCAGGACTCCTTAAGGCTCTAAACACCTCATGTACGCAAGTTACTTCTAAAACTTCCAATATGCTCAATAGATTGCATGGACTATCAATAAGTGAAAATGGCATATTTGTCTCTCTGCTTTTCAACGTTTTCTGGGGAGTAGGGGTTAACTATAATGTAAAATGAAAGAATTTAAAGCTGAGAGCTGGTAGTTTAAAGGCAATACTCCTTGAATGCATTAGCCTTTTGAAGATTTTGATCTCCTCTTTCTTGTTGCCATTGCTTGTTTTCGAAAGTGCCAAAATGTGAAAACAGTACAGAGTCTTGCTTCAGATCTGTAACATTTCAAAGAAACAGTATTTTCTATTCTGAAAACTTTGACTTGAAACAGATAACAACAAAAACAGCAAAAAACTTTAAGGACTGCAGTGAAAAGGAGCTTCTCTGTAGTATTTGTATGGCCAGGCAACTCCAAAAAGAATGAATGTCTGGCAAAGTTCAGTCTTGGTACTATTAGCTGTAGGTGCTCCAAGTCTCTGTTTCGGACCTATGAGCCTCAAGTCCATCTACAAGTTGCAGAGATGTGCTAGGGAAGTTATACTAAGAGGACCATGGCTAGCTAAGACCAACCAGTGTGCTTGGTTCCAACAATAATGATAAAAGAAATAGACCTTATTTGCTATGGAATCGTGAATGGCAGGTGTTCTTGGTTCACACCCAGTGGAGGTGGGATACATACTAATTATAAGTAAATGAATTATTTATTTTGGTATGGTTTCAAAAAAAAAAAAAAGGAAATTGGTCCAGGAGCTTAAACAAAAAAAAACCCTCATTGGAAGATCACTTCCATTTCTTAGCCCTACATTAAGAACCAAGAATGGTTTTAGGGACACAGTGGGCTATGACTGCAGGGACTGAGATTTGGATTGCAATCCTGAATTACTAGCCATGACATCCAGGGGCAAAAAGTGGAAGTGAATATATCTATCTCTGTGGGCTGCTGGGAGGATTAAATGAGGAGATGTCTGAGAAAATGCCAAGTGTGATGCTGGACTCCATGTATGTTAGCATCTTTGTCTTCGATATACTCAACTTGTCATGTACCTGTGCTTTCCATTCATTTGATACACCAAGGCCAGACTTGAGAGATTTATAAAAAGTAAATTCATCTCATAAGTTAGTTTTGTCGTTTATGGTCAGGATTGAATGTTTCCTTTTACTAAAAGTACACCTGTTTTGGGAGAGGGACTCTGCTTTCACCATGAAATATTCTATTTCATTTGATAATGTGATATTTCAAAGGATATGGTTACCTGATGAATCTTGGACTTTTACATAGTTTTGTTGCATAATGATAATATTCAGAAATGAAGCTTACCTGATTTCAGTGGAGGAGTACATCTCCCTGATTTGTTTTCGTACATTTTTTTTTTTTTAAAGCATTGGAAACTCTATATTGAGTTAAAGTAAGATTGGCCACATAAAACCCAGCCTTGGTCTGTCTGTACCCTTTGGTACAAATGAGAAGTCACTTTGTAATAGACACGGAGTCTCTTGGGGTATCAGTGACTTCGTGATTTTGCCTGTCCTGGCATCGCGGCTTCTGTCCCACCACCTGGGGCAATTGGCTCTACTTACATTGTTCTCCACTATCTCTAAGCCCTTTCCATTCTGCAAGCTTTTGCTGCCCAGAGTGAGTTGGAAGGAAAAATACTTTCAGATTAGCAACGATAACTTTACGACATCACTGACACAGGAAAACACCACCCTAGGATTCTGGAGCAAACCTAAGAGGGCAGAAAGTTTCCTGGTTCTATTTTCAGATGATTCCATTGTTCTTGCACAGGCTTCCAAATTCTAACAGTTCAGTCCAAATGACAACTATTATGGTTAGGCCAAAAAGAAAAAGGAGATTAATCTGAAAACATGACAACTAGTGCAGTATTAATTGATTCACTGTACCTGAGTTTCCTTTTAAGTGTGCTACTGATCTATTTTTGCCATCAAAATCCCTTTGTTTCCCCAAATAAGCACACATTCTGAGAATTATTATTACATCAATTATAATAAATGAATATTCATAACTTACAGTAATTAACATCTTAAATTATTTTTGGTGGAAGCGTTCATGCTTCCCCTTTGGGAAAGAACAGACTTAAAAACCTTTGATAACATAAAAATAATCACATCCTCAAAAACATTGAATTACTCAATTTAATCTAAGAGCTCTCTTACATTTGTATAAATGAATTGGCAGTCACATGCCTTTAGATTAAAGTTTCCTTGAGGGTGTGTTGAGGTAGGTAAAAAAAAAATCTTGCAGATGAAAAACCCACATACTCCTTTTCCACCCAACCTGCTATGAGCTATACATTAATAGAATTTTTCCCAGGTCTTTGCAAACCAATTGGTTTGAAAAACTGAAGAGTTGAATCCTGTCTTGTAACTTTTCACTATTTATTTTCTGATAAACAAAACCTAAAAAAAAATTATACATGCTTTCAGGGTGGCCTAAAATCAGACATGGCAAGTAGAATTACCTAGACCCATACCTTTCACATATATAAGAATATTACTTGATCTTTTAAATTAATGAGGTAGAGTTTATAATGGACATATATTTTTTTCATAGAAGTAAAAAATGGTTATCCTTTGAAAAGCAAATCATTAGGCCTTCATAGAGTTTAATGCTTTCTTTTGAAAAAATAAAAAGTAATAATTCAATAAAAATACAAGTTTGGTTTGAAAAATGTTAAGGATAAAATATCTTGGATCATCTTCAATAGGAAGTAAATTGAAAATTTCCCCAAATATACTCAAAACAACTTGGGGAAAGCAATCTCGAAATATAAGGAAATAGTTACTCTGGAAAGTGTATCAAAATATGAAAACGATTCTATGACTTATGACTTATTTATATTTTCATTATATGCACGATAGCACCAATCAGAAAGCAGATTGGGTGAATTCCCAGGCGGATAGACGGATCCTACTACCCTTTCCGCTCCAACTCCCATATAAGAGTAAGAAGAGTAAATTACTAGCTTTCCAGCCGATTTTGGAGTGAACATCATACCCAAGTGACCATCTTGAGTTAAGAAGATTCTCTGATACTTGAAAGGCTTTAAGTAGAGGCTCAGAAACATTTTCAATGGCCTGAGGGAAGTACAGCTGTCATGGAAAGTTCTCCAGCGCATCCCCAGTGAAATCCAGGCTCATGAACCAAGTTGGCTACTGCTGACTCTTCAACTCCTTCAGTACTCAACCCCTTTCTCACTACCCAGTAGCCATGCGAAGTCTTTAGTTGCTAGAACACTTCATGTTCTTGTCCACCTGAGTTCCGCTGCATGTCCTGGTCTCTCCACCCCAAATGCCCTTTTCCCTGCATCTTTGCTTGACCAACTCTTCCTCATGCTTTTGAGCTCAGCTCCTTAACTGTCTTCTCACCATCCAGTAAAACAAGATTTCCCTTGTTCTATCTTAAAGCTCTATTCTTTTCCTTCCTAGTGCTAATCCAACTTGAAATTATTTGTAAGCTTATTTATTGGATTGCTGTTCTCCACCAGACTCTGTGCTCCTTACAAGCAGGGATCACGTCTGTTTTGCCCACTAGTGTATACTTAGAATTTAAAGAGTGCTGGGAACACTGTAGGTGCTCTGCAAATATGTGTCAATGAATGGATGAAAATAAGGACAAAAAAATCTTTCAAATCTATAAAGGAAAAGATCAAATCACATTTTCAGGAAATTGACTAATAATCCCGATTATATCCACTAATTATAGTCCCCAAATTTTCTTTTATTCTTTAGAATAATTTAGCTCAGTTAATGCTATTTCAGGCAGTAAATTAGAAAAAGGCCTCAATTTAAGAAAGAAAAACCTCATTAAAAGAAGTTTAGGTTTATAAATCTGTGATGATAAATAAATTATGTTTATTGATAGTTTACAGTTCTGTAACTTGGAAAATCTGTATTGAGGAACTCAAAGAATATTTTAAATGAACCTAATTATAAATTATAAAAAAATGACTCTTTTGTGACATTGTTCAATTTTTAACCCAGTAAAATAATTGCTAAAAGGACAACAAAACGAAAATAAATAAAACAGTAAGTGAATAAAATGGAATAGCTTTAAAATTCTGATTTTGCTATATGAAAACTAAATTATATTGAAACAAAACTTTAGCTATCGCTCTTCTCTGTCTTTGCCTGTAACTCAAACAATACACAAAAGTTAACTGATCTAAGTCAGAAAACCAGTAATAGTTTGCTTTTCAGTAGTGCCTCTCAGCTCAGATTTTGAATGAATATTCTTCAAAGGCATCCCTCTGTTTTATTGGAACTGAAAAGCTGACATAGCATTTTATGTTGAATAAAACATAAATATATTCATAGACAATAACAGGTCTCAGCAGGAAAGAAGCCATGATCTCCGCTTCCAGTTCACTGCTCTCAATATCAAATTCATTCATTGACTTCTTCATTTATTCATTAATATTTATTGAGAGTTTGCTATGGGCCAGGCCCTAGGGAAGTCCTTGGCAGCACAATAGTGAGCAAAACAGAGACAATTTCAGACAACACTTCCTTATAATTTCACCAATAAATTTATTTTTGTTCAGTCACTTATAAGATAGGATTGTATCTTCTCTGCCAAAACATTTTACATTAATTAAGTGAACTGGTTCTCTGTAGCTATTTGAGCAATTTAAACAGAGTTACCTTCTCCTGGATCAAGGTGATTTTTCCTTTTCTTATTTACCATATTCCTCTACTTCTGATTTTGTATAGATAAATGATTATACATTTATGTAGAGTCTTTGTTTCTTCTTGACTGTTTGAAACAGACAGCTCTCAGCTGGGTCATGTACTAACCTATACTGAAGTCCACTGCTTATGGATTGATGTCCATTTACACTTTACCAGAAGACAAACCTCAAAAAGTCCAATAGGCCTTACCTTCCTCCACTGTGACAGTCTGTTCTGAGGCTGGTGACGGAGGTGGAGAAGGAGGCAGATTAGGTGTCTCTTCAGCTGCTAAAGAGCAAACAGTGGAAAAACGAGATACAGCAATTAATCCTGCTCGGTCAGTAGATGGGTAACAGCTCTGCCATCTCTAAAAAGGCCACTCCACGAAATTTAGGAAAAGATTCAATAGTAAGTTGCGCTTGACTTATTTTTTGTCCCATTACCTGATTCACATATTTTAAAGAACCTAAAAAGAAAGAAAAGCATTTAATATTTTAAAAAATTCATTTTGTCTTCCCTCTAAAGAATGGATTACTGATGCCTGCTAAAGTTCTATCATTAATCCCATTAATTTGTGTCTGCTTGTTTGATTAATATAATATTTTATTCTGGCCCTAATCTACTGTATTCAAACGCACAGGCAAGCACTGTAGTTTGGATTTAGCTTGGCTGACTGAAAAAAAATTAGAACTCTATATTGTTTAAATTTTTGATCTGGAAACATATGTAACCTTCGTCATTCACAGTATTATAGGTGATGTATTTTTTTAAACAACACTTTGTCCACTGAGTCTAATGTCAAAATGCATCTTCTGTTATGTATTCTCAGAAAAGAAAAAATGAAGCTATCAGAGCCTGAGGCAACCTTCAGACGGAAACCATGCACTAGTGGGAGCTGAGTACTCTTCTGGCCTGGGCATTATACATAGAGAGCCAAACAGAAAGGTTCTAAAAGATGTTAACACCACAGTTAACTCTACTTCTTTTCAAGACTCTTGCCTTCTTTATGACTACTCCTATGAAGGTGAGAAATTGCAAAAGGAAATGTTTATCATCAAGGCCAGCAGGAAAATCTATCTTAAAGAGCATCTGTTTTCCCCTCTCCTAAATCAGTTACTAGTTGGAGCTTTGGGGTCACAGGCAACTTCTTAACCCCTTGACCCATAGGTTTCTATATAACACATTTTCTGGTTTCGATTTTTATTTTAATTAATTAATTAATTAATTAATTAATTTTTAAATGTTTGTTTGAGACAGAGCGCAAGTAGGGGAGGGGCCGAGAGACAGGGAGACACAGAATCTGAAGCAGGCTCCAGGCTCTGAGGTGTCAGCACAGAGCCTGACGCAGGGCTCAAACTCATGAACCGTGAGATCATGACCTGAGCTGAAGTTGGACACTTAACCGACTCAGCCACCCAGGCTCCCCTCAAGTTTCAGATTTAAAAAAAAAAAAATGGGTGGGGGTCTTCTCTTTAAGGAATAGAAGTGAACCACAAGCAGAAGGTCAATGCTTTGAGTAATATACTTTCCCTCCTGTTTTAAGAGAAAAATAAACCTTTATAATCAAAGAACATTCTACTACAAATAATGAGTATTGATTATTCTGGGAGAGCAGAATTTTAATTGCTTAATTTTTTGAGTTGCTCAAATTGCTTAAAGGGGTACTGACCAGAAAATCAAATATTAAGGGTACATGAGACATGCGTTGGATATGTACTATTTTTTAGGCTTTAAAATTATACCTTTCTGTGGGTTAGTTATATGTTCCTGTGAAATAGACATATGTTGAACCTAAGAGTTTTCTTTTTTGTGTCTTTGCATGTATATACACCTACATCTATCTATCTATCTATCTACCTACCTACCATGTATCTATCATTTATCTCTCTTGTATCTATCTATCTATCTATCTATCTATCTATCTATCTACCTACCTATCTATCTACCTACCTATCTACCTATCTACCATGTATCTATCATCTATCTATCTATCTATCTATCTATCTATCTATCTATCTATCTGCCATCTATTTAGAGAAGAGTCAGCAAGCCTTTGGCTGAGAGTGTTTTCTTTGGCAAACACCATTACATTACTTGTTTGGCTATGGAGGGCATCTGACTTGTGACCAAGGGAGAGAGCAATGCTATCTAGTGCCCTTAGATGAACCAAGTGAAGACCATACTGGGATACAAAGTCACTCATGATTCTAACAAAGCCCTGACTGTAGGTTTTCTATAGCTGGTTCAGGGAGACTGAAATAAGACTAGACAATCATTCGCCAAAATCCATAAAGGGAAATAATCATTTCTAATTAAAGTTTTAACACATTTTCTATACAAGTGGGTGTCGTGACATCAATATGCATTGGCTTTATTTTTATAGTAAGTATCTCCAGTGGTCTAGAAATGAAAATTTAAAAACGATTTAGGGGCAAAGTCTAACTATAAGCTTATTACCCTAAAGACTGTCCAAATACCACAAATGAGCCTGGGGAGAAAGTGAAAACAGGTGCCAGCGCCTCCCAACAGAGGTGTTTGATGAATGTTATATGTAAGGATGAAGTATGAAGTAGGGCCTTCCTTTGAACATGAAGACTTGGTCCTGTGATCAGGGCACAGCAGGCATAGCCCCTGACCGAGGGTTCTTTCCCATTTACCTAAAGGCAGAGCTGCAGGCTGGACTTTATGTTCAGCTTCTTTCTCTTGTTCACCTTTCAGGACTGCTACAGCCTCAGCCGTGACTACTTGAACGATCCTTGCAGACACCTCCTCTGTAATACACAGTAACGAAAGAAAAGAAAGTAATGAGACGTCCAAAACAGGCAGCAAAGGGGAAAAGTAAGGAAACAATATGGTTGATTAAGACTTTATTTTCTATCCCCCCCCAAAATAAGTACGATAGAATTTATTAAATTGTAGATAAAACACAAATACATATATTGTAATCAAAAAAAGAAAAAAGAATAAAGAGAAAAAAAGGGTTTGGCATTCTGGGAGCTATGCAAAATGAACACAGAATAAAAAAAAATAATTAATTTGGATGGCAATTTGTTTTTAAAAGCTGTTCATGCAAACAGAAACAAAGTTTTTGTACCAAGTAACACAAATTCAGAGAAGAGAAGATTCATCTTGGGCTTAATATAAAATGTTTTGTGGTTTTCCAGAAAACTTTCTTTGCAATAGTTTCTATGCCGATTTGCAGACATACCATGATTTAAAACCTAAAAATGAGGCCTCAGAATGTGAATTTGTGATCAAACAGCATTATTCAGGATAAGTATAAACAATACTGATTAAGAAAATCCTGGGAAGATAAAATTTGAATGAAACACATGGAAACGATATATCAGATGGTCTCTTTCTAAAGAGCTACTACTTTTTGAGACAGCAGAAGTTTTAAAGATTTTTAAGGCCATATGATATATACTCACCTCGTCAGGACAATAGTTTCACTCAACAAGATGGGGTTAAGGGGGGGTTCATCATTAAAATAACCGGTTTGTAAAATGCCAGATAGCTAGGTTTTGGGCTCAAGTGGGACCTCCTGGAGCATATCCCAGTGCTAATTTTATATAACCAAGTCAGATAAATATTCAAGAAACAACGTTCTGTATATCATCAACTAAAAATGAAAGAAGTAGCAAATAATCCCATGTACCGCCCTTACAGAAACAAGTTGTACTACACAAGGAGGGTGGGGCAGTGGGATTTGTTCTCGTTATGTTAGCTTTCAGAATAAATCCCTACTTTGACTTTTCTATGATCAGAATTTGCACATTTACAAGCAGGTTGATAGAGGGCAGTGGGAATCCTATTTTTTCCTGGTTCATTTAGATTTAGCCTTCTCTGGAAAGCCTTCCTTACCCCACCCAGGATGACAGAGTATAGTGCTTGAAACCCAGCTTTTGGGGTGAGCAATCCACTTGCATAGGATTTATCTGAATTTTAAAAGCTAGATCACCTTATTGAGTATATTTGCCATCACATATCTAACTTCCTGATTTTTAAATAGCCACTTGACACTATAGCCTACATACAGTCTTGATGCACTGTAGAAACACCCTTATCTAGACCGGGTAGCAGTCACAGGAATAGAAGCAGCTTTTTAAAAATATGGTGCTATGTGCCAAGCACTCTGCTAAAGTGTTTGCCCTCATTATTTCAATGAGTGATTTACTATTGTTACTTCCATGTTTCAGATGAGGAAACAGACGACTAACAGGCCAGAGAATTAGACATTCTCACTATAAATATCATACTTAGAAAACCCACTTTCAAATAATTGGGATCTTGTAAAATGCCTCAGGTACTATAACTAAACTAAATGTGATGTAATATTTCTTTTATGCTTGAAATACAATTTTAGGAAGCTGGAGACCTCATTCAAACTTTAAGTTTTCAAAGAGCAAGTACTGACAGACTACTTAAAATTATTTCTGAAGAAGTTTTAATTTCTAAACAAGGCTCCAGCAAATTTGTCTCATATATTTATGTACTCAGTACTTTTCATAAAACATTTTTTTTACACGACACATTTTATACTCTCAATTTAGCTTAAACTAAGAAGGATCTTCTCTTAATATTGCAAAAAATGTAAAGAATAATTATGATTTCAAACTAATAAGATACAGCTCATTCTTGTAAGGTGGTTTTATCCTATGCAATTTAATTCACAGCACCACAGCTGTAGAGCTAAAAGGGCTTGAAGAGTAGATTGTATCTATATTCTCTCATTTTGTAGATGAGGAAATATAGGCTAGGCATGGTTATGAGAGTTGCTCAAGTTCACACAGTCAATGGAGGCAAACTGAAATTAGAACCCAGATTCCCTGACTATTATGCTGTTCTTTGTCTCAAGCAGAAAAACAGCAGAAGGAATAATGAGAAAATAACCATAAACTTCCCTAACAGTCATGTGAGAATGCCCAGTGGAAATACATAAATTCTTCTAAAGGTATGAACTAAGGTAACATTCACTCTCAGACCTGCTCCTCTACCTAAAGTACAAAACTGCTATTCCTGAATGTATTCTGAGACTATGAAACAAGTAATTGACCACAACTGAGCAATAACTACGTATCCGCACATCTATGTATGTATGCACGTATGTATCCATCTATCTGTCCTCTCTATTAGCCATCTACCTGCCTACCTATATCTCTTGTAGATAAAGTTGAATAGTGTAATAGATAACTTACCTCACTTCCATATAATCATTTTCAATAAAATTCAGACATTTAAAATCAATAAAATGATTTTCAGTACTTCTAGAACCTCAGTGTTTCATAGGAAATTCAGTGTAATGGAGAGGTGGGGCAAACACAGAGGAAACTGGGACATATATGAAACCCATGTATCTTATGGATCATTCCTGCATACCCTGGTGGCATTTACACCAGTATAGTATCTCCTATGGCACTTAGTACATCTTGCATGGAATTGTGCTGGTACACATGCCTTATCTCCCTCGCTTTGTAGAGTTTCCCAAGTCAAGGACTTTCTCTTTATCACTGTTGCAGTCCTTGAAGCTCCTCTCATTGATGTTTACTCAGACTGGATGCCTAACAAAGTTTTTTGAAAGTATGAAAAGTTAACATGAAAGGTTTTGTTCATGCTATTTACACAAGCTTAGTAATAATCCATGCTCGTTATTATATTTACTAACTTAAACCTCCCCAAATTAATTATTTACTGAGTTCTTGTTTAAGTTTTGATGTATTTCGAAACAGTATTTCTTAAGTGAGCATTCCAGATTCTTGTATAACTACTGATGAATTTTCCAGAGTCTGCAAACACTTAACATGAATAAAATTTCTTAATTTGGAAAAATAATCCAATAAAAGTAATAAAAAGTATCTATTGGTTTGTGTGAACAAATTATAACTGAGCAATGCCACATTATTTGTCTTTTTTGTTTGGAATTGCATTTAGAATAATTGTGACACCATAGACAATTAGTTTACCTGTTGTGGGCTAATGAGAAGAGAACAGGGGTGAGTGAACACTCTACAATAAAAAATGCATTCACAGAAGATGTAGGCCAAATAACATCATGGTACACTATACAACAGACTTTCAAAATATTCTAGAGACAAGGAAAGGAAAAATAGGATCATTACTTTTCTCCAGTTAGTGTGGACATGTCCAACCTAAATAAAAATGCACTGTTATCACCCATTACCCCATTTCTTGTGAGCAATAGTTTAGTTTCAGTAAAGCAATAGTTTATTTTACATAATAAGTAGTGGAACATTTGAATTTTGTTGGCTTTGTTGTTTCAGATAAAATTGACTTATAAATGTGTTTGAGTTTCACAGTTGAATAAGAGCTTATGAATAAGGTAATTTTACATTTGTATATATTTAAGCAAAATGTGTAAGAAAATAATTTAACTCAGTCGTGGGAGAATTAATTATCTATTTTTCCTTAAAAGAACTTAACTGACTTTAAGAAATGCTATTTTAGAATAAGCAAACAGGCTGTGTGGGAGCCAATATAATGACATAGTATCTTCATTTTTTTTGAAAGCGTAATATTGCTAAAACTTTTCAAACAGGAAATATCACATTGTCTCATATTATTTTCCCAGTGCAATAAAACATGAGCATAGGATTATCCTGAGGGTTTCAATTGGTCCAGTCACTTTAAAATCTTCCTCTAAGCAAGGGCTGCTGTCAGTGCAGGGAGGTAGCTTCCTCCCCCCAAGGACAGATGGCCTTTTCCCAACAGAAACCTAATCAGCAGATCTCCGGGTGAGTTTTACCCTTAAAGCCTGGCTCCTGGGACAGAAGAAAATTCACTCAAGGTTTGAGGAAAGTTCAGAGAAAATTAACGGTAAACATGCCAAACAAACACAGAAGACAAAGAAGAGAGTCACAAAATCAGACCTACAAAGATAAAAATATAAGAGTTATGATGTGTGTATGATGTATCTATATATCTATCTATATCTATAATCTGTATCTATATATAATTTACTCATTCATTCTACAAATATCTATTAAATGACTCTATCCACTTATCCATCCATCAAACCATCCATCTATCCAACAAATCTTTCTATCTGGGAGATCATTCCCTTTTATATTGTAGATTAAAGGAAGTCACATGGACTTTAATTCTGAGAAATGTGGGCACAAACTCTAGCATTGCTACTGTCTAGTTATTTCATACTAAGAAATTTACTTGGAATGGAGTGCCTGGGTGGGTCAGTCGGTTAAGTGTCCAACTTCAGCTCAGGTCATGATCTTGTGGTTCATTAGATCGAGCCCCACGTCAGGCTCTGTACTGACAGCTTGGAGCCTGGAGTCTGCTTCAGATTCTGTGTCTCTGTCTCTCTCTGCCCCTACCCACCTCACATTTTCTCTCTCTCTTAAAAAAAAGAGAAACACAATAAAAAAATTTAAAAAATATGAAATTTACTCGGACTAATTGGGTTTCAATCCCTCATCCATGAAATGGAAATACTAATAGCACTTGTCTCACAAGTTGCTGTGCAGACTCAATTGCATAATTATAGAACAGGCCTGGAACATCAAGGAACTTGAGACTTCCAAGGAGTTCTTCACCAAGTTGTCTTTATTTCCCCTAGTCATACATTCTTCTGGGTCTTCTGGTATTTCTGCTTCAAAGGAAGAGCAACTAAAGGTCCAGACCAACTAGCCTATTACTATTATGAACATCAGATAATAGAGTTAATCTGCAATCATACATGTTGATTTCAGGGACAGTGTTTTTTGGTTTTGCTTTGACTTTCCTAGACAAAGCTAGAGAGAAGTAAAAACTTTCTTTGTTATTTATTTTCTGGCTTTATAGCCATTTTCCTGGCTGCAGAGGTCCTGGGCTATGACCTGCTCTAGATTTCTGCTAGCGTCCCAATTTAGGACCATCTTCTGGACAGCACTCCAAGAGGCCTGATAACCCCTGTCTTCTCCTGAGAACTATTAGCAACATGAAAAAATCTTTCTTCAGGTAAGAGCTACATTTTAATTTTTCATTGTTTATTTTTTCTACTTCTTTATTCCCTATCCTACTTTATACTCTATTTTTTGGTTATTTTTTCTTTGACACATTATATGTATAAAACTATAAATAGGACTTTGTTGTTCATAAGATTAAAGATGAATCTAGATGACGCATAAACTGGGAAATTATTATACATAACTGAAAGGTAACATTGATCTTCACAGCTGAAAACGTTATACTTCTTAGCATAAGCAGAAATTGTTAGGGACTCAGTTATCTTTCTTTTGAACATCTAAAGTTTTCTGGTAGTGGATATTTTTTAGTTTATGTTAAAAATTGCCTTAGTTAAGGAGTGTATATAATTTGTATTTTATTTTCACTCTTGTTAATGTCAGGTTCTCAATGTAAATAACTAATGGTAGTTTTTGCATTGAAGTGAGAACCAGTATTTGAATATTATTATTTTTTAATAGTGTCATTACAGTTAGTGAGACAGTTTCTGTAAGTATTACAAAAATATTTCATGACATGGTTCTAAGTCATATCATATCTAAATAAAATGAATGACAACTGGGATCTAATTTGGTAAGTAATGCGACCCTAAATCAGTTTGAAGGAAAACATTAAAATCAACTTATTTAAAACACATTTGTCTATTAAAATGATAGGCTGATACAAAATAAGAGATTTAAAGATACAACCCAGGTGACAGAGCCATGGGTGATAACAGATCATCACTATATAGATAAACACCTTTAAGTAAAAAGTGAAGTCTGTCCTAAAAACTTATTCTGGGCAATGGAGATGGGGCCAGTATTCAAAAAACACTATCAAGGAAGCCCTTGGTAGATAAAATGAATTCTGGAAAGAAAGAATATTTTTTGTTGGTATTGGGGAAATAAACTGGTAGAAATACATATAGGAGGCAAATAGGGATAAGACACTAATTAAGACATGCTTGCGTCTACAGAAACCTACCTGATAATCCTCAAAAGATATCATGCTAAGCTACTTATATTTCACCTAAATAATGAATAAACATCATATTGTGATACAAATTTATAAGTTGCTACCCCAGGCACTTTTATTTCTCATCAACATATTGAATCCACACAATAATACATTTTCTCGATGGGAAAACTGGCAAAATAATGGATAAAGGTAACTTACGGTCCCATTTAGACAACACTTTGAATTATATTGGTGTAGTTCAAATATTTTAGAGTAGTAGATTGTGGTGTCAGAAAATTCTGCCTCTATCTCTTACTAGCTGCAAGTGAGTGACAATCTCTCTAACCTTCAGATTCCCCATCTGTAAAGTGGGAATTAAACTGGTGTTCACCTTTTGGTGTGTTGTGACAATTAAATGCAATGATATATATATCAGTTGCTCATTTAAATTCTGTATCACTGGTTTAATCACTCTTGCTGTCTTGCGGTCATCGAAGTCTATAATCATCATTTGACAAGATATAAAGATACGAAAGTTTTTGCCACATACAGAGATAATTCTGTCATTTTCCCCCATGAGTACCTCCTTGCCTAAATGCTGAACCACTGCCCAACACACAATATGTCAGGTGCCTGCCATTAAACTAAAATGATAAACTAAATTTTACTCTACCTATAGTATTATTCAGTAGTATGCAATACTATTCAGCATGTATAGCTGTTATAACCTTCTGGCTTATTCCAAGTGCTGATTCATGCTATACCGTTGCTATGTTCCTCTGGTATTTTATCACGTCAAATTTTTAACACAGTCCCAAGGCCCTGTTTTTTGGCACATATTTCTAGTTTAGTTATTTTGTTATGTTAATCTATTGATATTGCTTGGCTGATTCATAACAAAAGCAATGGAGTTAAAACTTTCTCAGTGGTCCCGGAAACTTCAACTTGCCTCTGAGCAACACGACATTGTTGGTAGACACAGAAGTTTGATTTTGAACGTGTACTCTTTGAGTTTTCATCAGGACCAGCTGTGATTACTTGAACATGCAAAGGCTCACCAATTAGACTGTGGACAAAAAATCCAAAACAAGTTGGCATATGCTTGAGAACATATTTTTGTTGATTTCTTTCAGGTTGTTAAGGGAGAAGTAAGAGACACTAACAATAAACTCAACCATATGGAATATAAAAGCCAGTAAATGTTTCTGCTTTTAAGAATAATGGACATAATAATGCCGTGTTAAAAGAAATGACAAGTAAGCCTACCGTACACTTGTGAAAGAAGGAAAACAAAACAATTTTAGACAGAATGCTCCTGACAAGGAAAGGTTTTTCTCAGTAGGGTACAGAATGGTTGCCTAGGAAACGGGTGCTAATTGCTGCTGCTGATGGAAGCTAGTCAACAAGGAAAGCACTGTGTAGTTGGAAGCACTGTGCTAGACAAATACCCTTGATAAATTCATAAAAACAGGGAAAGAAGAAAAGTTCCTTGCTTAATTTGGAGAGCAAATGGTTCCTCTGAAACTATTTCCTGCAATCAACTGGTGAAGAAGGAAATTAAAAGAGCAGATTGTTGGTTTTTGTTTGTTTGTTTCCTTGGCACCTCAGCATTAATTAAAGAGGCCAGCACTGGCATATCCTTCCTTAGTCAGACTCTGATCTCAAAGGGTCACCCTTGCCAATGTTGCAGCTGTAGGTCTTTGCATACCTTTCTTCGAAAGGTTTCTTCTAAAGACTTACTGATTAAAACAAAGATCAATTTAGTTTATGGGGGAGAAATGCATTTGAGGTAAATTAAGTCTTGAGACATTATTAATAACATTAATAACATTTCTGCATTAAGTCCAATGAGACATCATTAATAACATTAATGGGAAGATGAAATATCAATAAAACTAAGACACCTTAAATAAATTCACACTTAGAGTAACTGTGGGATAAACAAAATTTAAACGTTTGTGTAGAAATGCAGTAGTGTGTGTGTGTGTGTGTGTGTGTGTGTGCGCGCGCACGCCAGCACTCATATACATAAAAGTATCTCCATGTTTTTAAAGTTCCACTTGTACTTGGGTACCTCAAAGACTTTGACCACCTAGAGTGAGGCTAAGATTTGGGTGAATAAATGTTCCTAAAGTTTCAAAAATTTTTTTAAATGTTTATTTTTGAGAGTGCACGCGAGAGAGACAGAGTGTGAGTGGGGAAGGCACATAGAGAGGGAGACACAGAATCTGAAGCAGGCTCCAGGCTCTGAGCTGTCAGCACAGAGACTGACATGGGGCTCGAAGTCACAAACCGTGAGATCATGACCTGAGCCAAAGTCAGACGCTCAACCGACTGAGCACCCAGGTACCCCTATGTTCCTATAGTTTCAAAACTTAGGAATGCTTCAGACAGAGGATATGACGGAAAAATGGAAAAGTATTCCAGGTTCCAAAAAAAGTCATTGGAGTAAACTTTCGAAATGTAAGTTGTCTATATACCAGGAATAGTTTTTACTAGTTACTTCTATAAACTTAGTTATTTCTTCTAGGAGAAAGTGTTTGTTATGATAAAATGGCAGAAATCACCTTTTGTTCACTGCTTCTATCTCATCCCCATCATAGTATAACTTACATGCTTTGTATGTAAGGCCTTCGGAGGCCTTGTGACCTAGAAGCATATGGAATTTAGGAACTGTGTGATAGGAAAATCACTTTGTTCACAACACATCGTAGGGTACAATCAGCACATAGAGAGACCAACATGATTTTTATGTAATTATAGTTTGCTTAAGCCTCCAGTCCCACCATGTTTCTAAGAATGAATGTGCAAATAGCAGCATATACATCAACCTTATGTGCTTTCTTCTTATCAAGTCTCTCATGAACTATGAATGTTTTAAATAAGTGATTCTCCATCTTCTATAACTGCCTGTTTTATTTTTGCCATTATAGCTATATAAAATATCATCCACAAATATTCTCTTTACACAAGCCCTAAAACCACTTGGCAGATTTCAAGTCACTAATAAGTGTATACGGTAATTCTTTATAAATTTCAAATTATAAATGAATATACATATACCAGAGAACCGTAATTCAATAATCTGTGGGCAAAGGTACAATAGAATTAATTACATTATGAAATTCTGAAAACTAAAATGCCGTGAAAATAAAACAAAAAGAAAAATAAGAAGATAGAGTTTTGAGCTATCCCTCTATTATTCATTAATAATTTTTGTTAAATAAAAGCTCAGCCACAACACAAGATAAGTGTGGCACATTCTCTGGAAAAGTTCCAAACAAGTAAAATTAATAATAGTTAAAGACTTTTTTCTTTTTTTAATTTTTTTTAACGTTTATTTATTTTTGAGACAGAGAGGGACAGAGCATGAATGGGGGAGGGGCAGAGAGAGGGGGAGACACAGAACCGGAAGTAGGCTCCAGGCTCTAAGCCATCAGCCCAGAGCCCGACTCGGGGCTGGAACTCACGGTCCGTGAGATCGTGACCTGAGCTGAAGTCGGACACTTAACCAACTGAGCCACCCAGGTGCCCCTAAAGACTTTTTTCTAGGACCTCTAAGTAACAAAATCAAGAGACTTTGCAAGATCCTTTAAGTAAGAAAATAAGTGTCAAGTCCAAAGTTATATTTGTAATTTGGTCACATTATGATAGGAAAGAGGAAAGACTTCAATAGAATTTTTAATTTCTTCATGACAAGAATTATTCTAGAATAAAGATGACTACTTTTGTATTCTGGATTGATTAATGCATCCCATAGAAAATGTTATTAAATGGGGGCGCCTGGGTGGCTTGGTCGGTTAAGCGTCCGACTTCGGCTCAGGTCATGATCTCATGGTCGGTGGGGTCGAGCCCCACGTCGGGCTCTGTGCTGACCGCTCAGAGCCTGGAGCCTGTTTCAGATTTTGTGTCTCCCTCTCTCTGTGACCCTCCCCCGTTCATGCTCTGTCTCTCTCTGTCTCAAAAATAAATAAACGTTAAAAAAAATTTTTTAAAAAATGTTATTAAATGAATTTCTCTCCATCCACAGATTCAAAAGTTTCATTATGTATAACAAACAAGAACAATAGTAACTTCAAAGTTTTCTTCAGAAATTTGCAAATAACATACACATTCTACTTTAGAAAATACCTCTTAGAGATCTGTTGAAATAAAATTTTACATTGATGAGTTTGCTTCAGTGTTATTTACCATGTCAATCTCTATCTCTTCTCTGTGTATTGGTATCATTGTTACAAAGTATACTTCTAGAAATACTTGCAAATTGTGGGTGCCATCTATATCATGCTTCAATCAGCCAAAGACATTGAAGCTTTATATCAGAACGTAAACAACATCTAGAAAGCATAAAGCTGTAACTGATTATGGTAACAGTTCTGGTTGTTCTATTGTAGAAGCCCAGCAGAAAGAGAAAAATAGATTGATTTTGATGGAGTGGCAGAATTGAAAAAAAAAAAAAAAAGTAAGGACCAGATGTTATCTAGGTGGGTAGGCTGACATCAAGCAAGGGATTTGCATGGGGTTGAGGGGGGGATCCTGACCACATGAGGTAGCTTCAGATGCATACAGACAATCTGAAGAAAACGAAGAAATGGAGATTCAGGAACCAAAGCCAAAGGTGTTCAAGGTAAGTTTTATTTTCTTCATAATTTTGCTTAGGGCAGGCCCCAGGTAGGCAGATGCTACCGTAACTATAAGCTGTACTATGTTTAAAAACAGAGAGTTTCATGTGGCATGAAAACCACAATCCCATGTAAGGGATAGATGGGGTTACTTCATGCTAAGGTAAATCAGATTTCATAAACCTTCATTTCATTTCATGGCAGTAAAATCCAATTTACTATAAAAAACATGAAAAGGTATATTATTTTCTTCCTGAGATATAAGAAAAATTTGTATATCTGGACTTGTAGCTTTTATTTTTTCAAAATTAAATTATAATTTTGTTATTTTGTACACGGTAGATCACAAACAAGTTGCCCAATTCCTGGTTCTAAGAAGAAGCCTGAAAATATTTCTGGTTCATTTCTATTTCCCTTGAAAGTTTACCAAGACTTTCTTCCCAACTTTTAGAGATATCCTCTACCCCCAATAATGTTTTATTTGGGCTTATTTTGGGGTTTTGTTTTCCTGAAGAAAAGTTTGCTATAAAAGGAAAAACTTTCATGAAATCAGGGAACTTTGTTATTTCTGCTCTTTTTTTTGTTTTTTGGCTAATTCTGACATGCAACATGAAATGCAGAGGCATGAATAACGTGGTCTGATAGGAAAAAGGTAATCAAAAGCTATAGGAAGAGAAGTATGGTCTTAATGCAACCATATGAATTAAAGCATCATACTTAAAATTTTATAGGACAAAATAAAAGAACCACCTCAATATTTTAATCAAACAGATTTTCCAAAATATTTTCTAAAAAGCATATGTGGTAATTTTCACTTCTCTACAGACCAGGTGAAGAAAAATACTTTGTATTTATATAGTTTTTTCATATCCAATTGCATCACAGAGCATAAGGCAGAGGTGAAACTCAGCATTATTTGGGGCACAGGAGACTCAAGCATTTCCAATTAGAATTGAAGAAATGCTCATCATTTTAAAAATTTACTTTAAAAAGTTAAACATAATTTGGGAAGTTTATAATTTTTCACACTAAAAAAAAAAAAAAACCCAAAAAACAAATTCAATCTCATCTGGTGAATCCAGTCCTAAGATATTAAATTATCAGTGAGGGTAGCTTCAATTTACTCCACCTTAAACAATGAAATCCAACTAGAAAGGAAATCTGTGTCACCAAAACATCCAAGTTCTTGAGAGTATTTAAAAAAATTTATTTTAATGTTTATTTATTTTTGAGAGAGAGAAAGAGAGAGAGAAAGAGAGAGAGAGAGAGAACGTGAGTGGGGGAGAGGCAGAGAAACAGGGAAACACAGATTCTGAAGCGGGCTCCAGGCTCCGAGCTGTCAGTACAGAGCCCTACGTGGGGCTCGAACCCATGAACCATGAGATCATAACATGAGTTGAAGTCAGATGCTTAACCGACTGAGCCACCCAGGCACCCCATCTTGAGCAGTATTTTTAATGCTTCATTCAGATCATGTGTTAAGTTCGGTGTGGTCCACAGGGCATTTCAAGCACTATAATTTTCATAGGCTGGATGGCAGATATGTCATGAGGACAGGGGTCACAGGGATCATTATTACCCCAAATACATGAACTTCCCCTCCTAAAATGTGACTTTTTAGGAGAGTACAATCTGTATTTGCTTCAAACTCAGTTCTTTGTTTTCTGATTGAAATCAAGACTTTTAAGAATTGGGTGAGAACTGATCTGGAGGAATATCTTCCATGCTTTATCACCTAGGTCAAGCTTTTTTTTTTTTTTTTTTTTGGGGAAAAAAAGCAGTTTTCCCTAGGTTAGCATTTTTGTTCTGGTAAAACTTTGAGTAAAGCAGATTTATTCCAATCTTTCCAATGCTTTAGGCACAAATCTCTAGTTTCTAAGCTGATGAGGAAAAACAATAAACAATTTTTTAAGAAAGAGAAAATGTACATAGGCTTTAAGATAAAGGATAGCAACATGCAAAATGCAAAAAGTATCTAAAAATTTCATTTTTAAAACAGCTTATAAAAGCAATAGTAAATGATGATGATGATTTTCTCTTATGGAGAAGAAAAACAGTCTTATAAATACTAAAATACTTGATGATTAGAATCAGAAAACACAAATGGGAGCATCTTTCATTTTAATATACCAAAAAGGAAAAAAAATGGGTTACAAAAAACTCTTATCATTTTTTAAAATAATGAAACTAGAGAAGCATATCCAATTGAAATCAAACATTTTTCCTAAAGTTAACAAATAAATATCCCTGTTATTCAGTAGAGAAATGCTGTTTATTACCGAAGAACTTATCTTTGCAAATCATTTTACAGACTCAAAGATGAAGTAGAGAGAAAAAGGACATTGGTGATACTTTTATTCAGGCTGACCTTCAAAAATAAGATTCATCTCTCCAAGACAAAACTGGTATATTCCTTTAAAGAAGGATAATTAAATCTATGACTTAGAATATTCATTTGCTTTAAGATTCAGATTGTCCATTTGTCAGAAATGAAACTAATATGAGCTCCTGACCTAGAACAGTGAGGCGATCCTTACACATTACACGAGAGGATCAACAGGGATAAGAACTGTAAAGCTGTTTGCAGGATATTTCAGTGCCTTTCAAGTGGAGCCAACTGTTATATCGGGCTCAATTTTGCAGGAATGAGCATGAGAATTTATTCACTGTCCATGTGTTTCTTAGCTGCTATAGATGTGTCTTAGGTCATTTACCCTGAGTTTCCATACTCTTTCCAGTTCATTAATTTTTACAATCAAGAAAATATTTCTAATCAGGTGTCATACTGCTACCTTAATTAAGTCAAAGGTATATTTTCTTTACTCCAAACTTACACTCTCATTTTTAGACCATGCCATCTTCCGCTATATCCTTTCTTGACTTTCTTTTCACTACAGTATTTCTGAGTTCCTACTTAATTCCTTTCTGTTCCAGCCAACAGTTCGATAGTCCTCACTTTGATTCTAGCTTCCTCTCTCAGTTTCTCCTTTTGCTTCTTTATATCCAGCATTTCTCTCAATACAATCATTCTCTCAAGTGCGTTGCTCATACCGTGAAATGATTTTTGGAGCCCTGTTTTGCTTATGAGATTCCTGATCTCAAAACCTAGCATGGATATGAACTCTTTCTCTTCTTTATATCAATTCAAAAATATTGATTCGTACTTACTATAGGAAACAATCATTGCATCACGTACCGAAAGGGACGTGAAATGATGAATGAAGCACAGCTTCTACCTCGAAACACTAACAACCTAGGGCTGCAGATTAAAACAGGTAAGAAGCCCAGTAACATGATCCATATGATGAGTGCTATTAGCAAGATACGAACATGTTACATGCAGGTGTTCAGAAGAAGAGATTCCTTGGAAAGAATAAAATCAACATCAGTTCTGGATCTTGGACCGTGGACTCTGAAAACCTCTCCTGTGGGATATGCACCTTTTCAAAACATTTTGCCATCACTGGTTCAATGCAGAACACGAATAAAACCACTGATTAGTTGGGCAAATGTAACTTGTTTTGCAAAAGAGAAGGTTGTTAGTTCACTCAGGGGAGTTGACCCTTCATGCTGGAGTCACTTATGGAAGAATCAGAGATGCTCATATCCCAACACTGTCTCAATCTGTCTTTCCAAATAAAAAATTTGGACAGAAAATCTTGAATCTAGCTTTCAGGCTGCTGAAGCTGAATCATACTATTAAAGATGATTTTTCTCTGAATCTTGATTCCTCTGTTATTAGTCATTTTGCCTAACGTCTTAAGGTTTGAACTTTTGAAATAAGTTGTAGAAACAGACATTTTGTTCTCATTTCTGTGTTCTAATAACCACCTAGCATTTGCATATTTATTAAAAGTTGCAATGAGAGCCTAAGACATATGTCATCAGTTTGGCTGGGTTTTGAATTGTATTTTCTATGAGTGTTGCCGAATGGTGACTCATTCTGTGAGATGAGCCGCACCGTGAGCAGGCAGCAAGCGGCTCAGTGTCCTTTTCCCCTCAGGACTCACGATGCCAAGTCAGATCATGCTTTCACTATCAGATCTGCAAGGCAGCACCAGTTATTCTGTTCATCTGCTCCTGAAATGAATTTCCAGACTCCCCTGACAGTCAAAGCACGTGCTTTATGTAATGTGCTAAGGAGCAGTGAAGTGTGAGGGAATGAGAGGAAAAGGCTTGGTACCCTGAAGCAGAAAGAGTCGTAAGGGGAGGAAGGGGAGGAAGGACAGGAGGAGCGATGACCGATGACCGTGAGATACTCCCTGGTCTACTAACCGCTTAGCAACAGTAACATCAAAACCAGAGCCAGCCCTTGAGGTGGTATTTGGTAATAGGGACAGATATTTTTCTCAGGCACATACAAGCAATATAGTTAATTTATATATGTTACACTTAAAAAATACATTGTTGATCAATGATTAATATATTCTCAAGATATCAGAGGAATTTATTTGTTGCAAATTACTATTAAAGTTGTTCTCTTTTTTTTTTTTTGTGAGGAGAGAATTCTTTTTTTTTTTTAATGTTTATTTATTTTTGAGAGAGAGAGAACACAAGTGGGGGAGGAGCAGAGAGAGAGGGAGACACAGAATGTGAAGCAGGCTCCACGCTCTGAGCTGTAGCACAGAGCCTGAAGCGGGGCTCGAACCCACAAACTGTGAGATAATGACCTGAGGCGAAGTTGGGTGTTTAACCAACTGAGCCACTCAGGCGCCCCCTGTGAGGACAGAATTCTTAGTAATAGAACAAGAGACAGTCAGTTGAGCGTCTGACTCTTGATTTCAGCTTAGGTCATTATCTTATGGTCCATGAGTTCAAACCCTGCATCAGGCTTTGCACTAACAGCATGCAGCCTGCTTGGGATTCTTTATCTCTCCCTCTCTCTGCTCCTCCCCCATCAAAGTAAATAAATAAACTTAAAAAAAAAAAAAGAAATGGAACAAGAGACAGATAAAGGCTATGCATAAGGCTAATCAAAACAAAGGCTTACATTGTCCAAAAATAAATCCAGGAAGACTTGCTTCCATGACTGATTATTTTCATCTGCTCACTGCAAATGGATTTTATGGGGCATGTAGAATTCTTCCCTAAGTGGAGATTTTAAAAACCTCAAAAATACCTTAAAAAAATATGATGACAAAACATGATAGCAAATTAGAGAGGAGGAAATGTGATAATGTCTTGGAAAATACAGGATCAGGGGAGAGGGTCAAGTAAGAAAACACAGTGATAATTAAATTATATTTACATTAAAAAAAAAAGCCAGACAGAATAATTTTACAAGTAGGTCTTAATTTTTCTTAGCTCAAATCTGTTGCAGTCATTAAGATTCAAATTCAACAAAATAATTTTTCAGTGTCAGTGCCCAAAGAGAATGATAAACAATATTTTTTTTTTAGTGATTGGGATTGTGGTTCTGACATTTAGTATAAAACAAGATGTAAAGAAATGGGACTAATTTTCACCAAGTGCATGGGAGGCATTTTGTGGAAGAATATACATGGGAGTAAATGTGTATGCAAATTAATATTAGTTTTCAAATATCTTATTATATTGTGTTAGAGCCTTGCTCCTCACAACTGGAAATGTTTGTAGGCAATTAAAATTCCAAGGAACAAAATCATATTTTAATTTGTTACATCACTGGGTTTAATTAAAATAAGTCTAGAGAAATCATGTTTCCTTATATTTTGATTCAGAATTACTGACTTAAGACAATCTCATTCTACTTTAAGACTTCCGCTGAAGAGCAAAGAGAGATGTGAAGTCAATTTTTACAGGAAGAACCACCCCTAACTGTGCATTTAAGTAAACAACGTTATCTGGTGCCTGTCTTTTCCTCCACTTTGTGCAAACATTTTAAGCTCTAGCTATCAATATCTATATACAAGCTCATATCTATATACAAGCTCATATCTTACCAAGAGTAGGAGATACAGTTCATTGTTATAACGTCCATGTAAGCAAGCTCTCCATCAGGTTCAGACCCTTCTATTTACCAACAAGACAAGCCACAGTTTATGATTGAAGTTAATGCCCAAATCTGCCTCAAATGGTATAGAGACCACATAAGGACAAAGCAAACATGACAAATACAAACCTTGTGGAATTGCCTTTCTTTTTTTTTTTCAATCAATCCTGTCTTTCTTACTCTTTCCAGCCCCAGATGCCTAACCATTCAAAGGAAACCACGGACGAGATCCCCATTTTGTGTACTCATCTATCGGCGCCTCCAGGCCCAGACGCTTCGCAGTGAGGCCCTGGTGCTTTTCTGCAGATCCAGCCTTGAATGCTAAATAACTGTGCTCTGCACACTCCTCTCTCTGCGCAGCTCAGGGAAATGGCAGCTAGAGCAATGAGTGGTTGCCGTGGCAACAAGGAAAATCTGCAATCTCTTGTATTGTTAGGCCAGCGTGTTTACTTGCCTTGTGGGGTGGTGCAGATGGCTTTAGTCGTCTCACAGAGACATGGTTCTGTACTTTTTTTGGCCCTGCGTACATTAATAAAATATCATATACAATATGCCATATTTTAAATGGGATGGTGACTCCTGCCAGTAAGTCTCAAATCTAGGAATGGAGGCAGGAAAAATGAGAGAGGTAAGAAAAAGGCAGGTTCACATTTCCTAAAATGAAAAAGGGAAAGAGAAGCTTAAAGGTATATTCAACTTTTTGCATGTGAATGATGACAAACTTTTCCTCCTTTATGTATTTTTAAGCCTCAGCTTCTAATTCCAGCAACAATAAACTTGCGTATCTCAGTATGTTGATCACCTGGCTGTCTAAGCTTTGGGGAGGTTAAAGTGCAGGTCAAGGCTTCCAAAGGCACAGCTCCATTGGTAAGCTCTGAAAAAGCAATAGTGTGTCACCTGGAACAGCTTTTACAGATCTCACGGCCGCAGCAGGAAGGAGACCTGAATAGGATCCCCAGGATGTTGGGAAAACAAAGCAGCTCTGGAGAACTGGAATGGGGGTAACTGGAGAAATGTCCTTTAATCTTTAAATTTACTCCAAGAGATGGCTGATACCGACTTTTGATGATCACAAAGGCCTTTACCCCCTGACTGGTCTTTCTTACTTGTGTTGAAAGCATTGCACCTTAGGAGAGTCAAAATCATGAAAGCATGATTTTTTTTTTTTTTACGTTTATTTATTTGTTTTGAGAGAGAGAGAATCCCAAGCGGGCTCTGCACTGCCAGAGCAAAGCCCCATGCAGGGCTCGAACTCACAAACGATGAGTTCATGACCTGAGCTAAAATCAAGAGTCGGATGCTTAACAGACTGAACTACCCAGGTGCTCCACAAAAGCATGATTTTAAATACTTCAATGTTGTGGCATCTATAAACTTCTGAGAATTGCTCCCTTTCTTGCTCCATTCATGCTAAAATCAAGACTAAAGTTAGGATTTTCTGTCATGCTGAAAGGTACAGGGATGTGGCCGTTCTGTAATAGAAGAAGGCTATAATTGGTAACAGCTGCAGCTGGCCGTGCTGCTCTGAATCTGGCAGAGTGGGGTGTGGGAAGCGCACAGGTCTATGCAGCTGGAGACCTGCAGTCTGGCTGTGGTCATGGGATCTCAGATGGGTGACTACACCAGTAAAGAGGAGGACTGAAAGGTGGTCTTACCTGTCTCTTCCAGTGATCTTGATATGAATGCTAATATGATAAGAGAGATAAGAAACTTAAAGATACGGCTCTTAGGGGCGCCTGAGTGGCTCAGTCAGTTAAGCATCTGACTTTTGGTTTCGGCTCAGGTCATGATCTCATGGTTCGTGGGTTCAAGCCCCACATTGGGCTCTGTATTGATGGTGTGGAGCCTGCCTGAGGTTCTCTCTCTCTCCCTCTCTCTCTCTGCCCCTCCCCTGCTCATACTCGCTTGCTTGCTCTCTCTCTCTCTCTCTCTCTCTCTCTCAATAAATAAATAAATAAATAAATAAATAAATAAATAAACTTAACAAAAAAATTTTTTTTCTAAATAAAAAAAGATGCGGCTACTAATTTTCAGTCAGGATTGGAACTCTAGGGGTACCAAATGCAGTCCTCTTGCTTTCTTCAATAAAGATGAGGCAGAAAAGAGAGGAAAGGTTTATTACAAGCCTTTTATGATTCATGCTTTGGAAGATGATTTAAAATGACTGTTTTAAAACAAACAAAAAGCAGAAAGAGACTCCTAAATAAAGAGAATTAACCGATAGTTGCCAGAGGGAATGGGGTGAGGGGGCAGGGCAAGATGAGCGTGGAGAGGAAGGTACAGGCTTCCAGTTATGGAATGAGTAGGTCATGGGGCTAAAAGGTACAGCATAGGGAATACAGTCAGTGGTACTGTAATAGTGTTGTATGGTGACAGATGGCAGCTATATTTGTGGGGAGTGTATCATAATGTGTAGAGAAGTTGAATCACTATGTTGTATACCTGAAACTAAAGTAACTTTATGTGTCAACTATATTTCAATAAAAAAATAAATTTAAAAAAATGATGGTTTTAGTTTCATTATAATAGCAGCTTTCCTAAATGACTAGATTCTCAATGGTTTCTCCTTTTGTGGGGCGGGGGGTGGGGGGGACTTTTATGTCATGGCTTCTAAAAAGGTTACTTTAGTGAATACAGGAATAATCCTTAAAGTAATTAAAAGTTATGATACAATAAGCAAGTAAATCTATCTACTTTTCTATGGATTAGCTTTCAATTGTAAGAAAAGAGCCAAGATCTAGAAGAATAATCTGTAAAAAAAATATATATAATTTAAAATATTATTGCCTTCTAGAATTCCCTTCTCCCCCTTTCCCAGCCTCAGCACATAAGATCAAAGATAAGCTGACTATGGGTTTGCACATCTAAAAATTAAGAGTTATTATGGCCCAGAAATGAAGGTGAACATTGAAAAGCATAGGTAAGAGAGAATGAGGTAAGATCTCTGGTTCAAGTAAGCCCACCTGATGACAAAAGGAAGGAAGTGATGCAGTGATGGTTTCATTTATTATGGGATCTTGTTTTTAGAGATGAATAAAAATAAACAACCTTGAGGAAAAATTTGTTTCTAAAAATTAAGAGAGGACTATAGCAAAGAAGGAAAGAAGAAAGATCTCTGGATTCAACCAGTAGTGGCTTGGACACCACAACATGTAGCTGAAGACCTGATGTTCCTAGGAAATGTGTCATGTTAAAAGTGCCCGGAGGAGTATCTTTTGTAAGGGAAAAAATGCAATATACTGATAGATTACATGTGAATGATAAAAGAGGAGGCCAGAATATAGCTCCTCTGGTCCTCTTTAATCACCTTGAAATACAAGCCCAGCTCACATTAGTGTTGCCTATTATCAATGGTTAGCATTTCTAAAGACTATCTTTGAGATTTAAGGACACTTCTTTTTATTGGGAATGATCTTTGTGAAACAGTTATATATAAACCATCAATAATAAAATGCATTATTTTATTAAGCAAAAGTTTGGAGAAAAATCTAACTGCACATTGAATTATCACTAGAACATCTTCTGTAGATATGAGACAATATCTCACATTTTTCCTTTCCCACAGCTTTCTACATATGGATATTTTATGGACTTAAAAATGGCCTGTTATTTCTGGAGGGAGTTTAACTTAAGAAACATCATAGTTTGGATTGCACACTTCACTCTGGTGACCCACAACCGGCTGTTTACAACTTTTTTTCACTATGAACACACATATAGAACTTTCAGAATCAGTTTCTCAAAGGGAGCACAAGATTCGTGTGATATATGTTGAGTTGAATTCAAAATTAACTCTGGATGGTCCTGAACCCATAAATTAAAAGAAACATCTGTTAATCTCTTTTTAATTTATATTATTTTCTCAAAGAAGCTGGCAAGGACATACTGACCTGGCAAAGAGATTTTTCTGATGCTCTTAAATATTTAATTAAGACCACTGAAAAAATGAAATAGTAAGTGATATTGGTTCTTCCTTGACCAAACACGCTACAGGGATTTTTTTCCTTAGTATATTTCAAGCCTCTATCATCATCAGTAAGATTCAGCTGGTGAGAGCCCAAGAGACAAAGCAAGACTTTCAAGAGTTTTCATTCACCATTAATTTAAGTAGGACTTTCTTTCTTCTTTTGCATTCATTCACTCACTCATTCAACACACATTTAGTGAGTCCTTGAAGTGTAATGTCAGCTGTTGCAAGATATGACGATGAGAAAAATGTTGGTCTATCACATGATCTCTTGCTTTCCCCACAACAATTTTGCTCCTCATGTCCTCGTCTCTTCATGCTTCAGTTTCTTCAAAATGTTCCTAGTTAGTGCTCCTGACACTCAGGTCCTGCCCTGTTCAAGTTGTATTATACTCAACTTTAGAAAAATATTCCTTGGGGCGCCTGGGTGGCGCAGTCGGTTAAGCGTCCGACTTCAGCCAGGTCACGATCTCGCGGTCCGTGAGTTCGAGCCCCGCGTCAGGCTCTGGGCTGATGGCTCGGACCCTGGAGCCTGTTTCCGATTCTGTGTCTCCCTCTCTCTCTGCCCCTCCCCCGTTCATGCTCTGTCTTTCTCTGTCCCAAAAATAAATAAAAAGTGTTGAAAAAAAAAATTTAAAAAAAAATAGAAAAATATTCCTTGATCAAGAGTGCCCTATCGTCCATATTTACACCACTACTACCACCGCCAATGATACTAATGGCAATTAATAGATACTATTTCTTGATTCATTGACTTTGTACACTTTACTATCTCATTTAATCCTCATTGTGGCCACGAAAGGCAAAAATAACATTTTTACTTCTCTTGTATCCACAATTCCTTACTAATGGGGCATATATGTCTGTTGTGCACTGTGCAGCTGCTCAAATACTTAAATTAGATTGGACACTGCCACTCTCTTCTCCTGTTCCACATGACTTTCTGCAGGGTACTTGCTTCTTATCACAGCTGAAAACCTGACTTCATAAAGATAAATCTTGAAAAGGATTTTATACTTATATTTATATTTTATACCGTAATCGAATGTTGCAACTGTGGACTATCTTGAGGTCATGTAGTGCTTAACAGATGTTGAGTATCTCTGTGTTTCCTTTGAGCATTTAAAATATTCTGCCACACCCCTGAGTTTGCTGCGACTTATCAAGATGCTTCTGTACGCAATTTGGGAACTTTGGTCCCAAGTAATAATGATCTCTCTTCAACTTTGCCTTTCTATACGGCTCATTTGGCACACAATACATTGTGTTTTGCATTTGAATTGTGTGCACAGGCCTCATGTCTGCTACTGCATCCTCTGCTCTGTGAAGTTCAGAGACCACTCCTTGCAAGTGCCCTGGCACAGAAGCTAATATACCTTGCATATAGAAAATGCTCAACAGTAGTTTATCAAATGAGTGGATTAAAAAAATTACAGCATGTCCTTATGTAATTTCTCTTCAGTTATTTGAGAAGCCTTTAATATTACCCCCATTAATTTTAAGTATTTTTTTGAACAAAGCGTACAGTTGATAAGTGCTGCTGACTGACAGAATGCAGAAAATCGGTCTTTGAATAAGCAAGGGATGACTCTGAAGGAGGCATTACCTTTCTTATTACTTATAGTTTACCTACTCTTTTGGAGTAGCATGCCAGCAAGTTATTGTGTACAAACACATTAAATTCTTATGACAGAAAAATCGGAAAGTAATGGTGAAGAATATAGTGAAAGCAAGTGTTTCTCTATGCTGTTAATGCTTTATAATGACTACGCCATCAAGGAAGCTATTATAAATGAGAGTAAAGAGGACTATTGGTAGAAATTGCACTTTGAAAGGAAGTACTTAGGAGTAAGCCAAATTAAGTTCTCTTTCAAGCATCTGTAATATTAGTTCTTAAAAAGCTCTCTGAGGAAGTATGAAATGGTTCCCATGTATGTGTTTCCTTCCCTTCCCTCCCCTCCCTTCCCTATTCTCTCTCTCTCTTTTTATTTTAAGATTTTATTTTTTTAAAGTAATATCTATACTCAACTTGGGCCTTGAACTCACAACCCCAAGATCAAGAATCGCACGTTCCACCAACTGAGCAAGCCAGGCGCCCCAATCTCTCTGTCTCTTTTTTAAAAGGCTGGGAGATAGGCTCTATATGGCTTTCTGACCCAGAATGTACATACACTTCTAATCAGTCAATCAGATTTAGGTCCAACAACATTCAAAGCATTTGTGAAGTTTTCTTTCAATGAGTTAAAAAGGCTGAGAGTTAACCAGCAAAAGCACACACACACTGAGCCATCTGTCCATTAAAGTTAAAGTGGTAAAACTAAATAGGGAGATGAGATTAAGAATACAACTAATTTGGGGGAATGTTAGGCTCCTCCTCCAGATTTTTCTTTTTTCTTGGTGTCTATTTTCCCTGACGGACTGGAATTTTAGACCTTGTGCTGGTGAAAGAAGGTCATCATGGTAAATTAATTCAGTTTCAGACTAAACAGACTTCAAAGCACAAAGCCAGCACTGGTGACAGAGGAGCCCTTGGTTACCTGCTGTTTCTCTGTCAGCTGAGGTCAGCTCTCCATTGATGCCATTCTCTTTGGTATCTGAATAGGTGCTCTGTGACCCATGTTCTCCAAAGGCGCCCTCTTCATCCTCCCTGTATGGGAATCCATTGGCGCTTCTGACAAGTCCTTCCCCTGCCCCGCCTTGGTCCTTAATCTCAGGTGGATGTGGATGTGCAGATGCTTCTGTTAGTTGAGCTGAGGTCCAGTGAGGCGCCTTTGCTTCATCTTTCCGATCATCTGCCATTCTTCTACACCTTGTGACCTCTTCTGGGATTGGAATAAAAACAATAGCGGCCATCACTGTGGGGAACTACGATCTAATATTACTAAGATAGGGCACACTTATAGCAAACTCAATAGTTAGCTATGGTCAAAAAACATGCTCAATAATCGACTGTTAATATCAAGAAAACAGCTGTTGTTAATACCTTCGTTTTTACAGATCTCTTCTGGCGTATCAGTTCTTTTAATACAGGATCACCATTAATTTACATATATATTTTTTACACTAGTATTTGGCATTTAAGGAGATATCTAACTTTCATTGATACATGATATTGACTATACAGTAGAGTCAAGGGATCCTTCAGGATAGGGAAAATTTGTAGTATGAGAAAATTGGGTAGAAGTATGTGAGAAAACAAATGGCTGAGGGGGAAATTATGAATTGGGGGAAACTACTCGAAGTACTCTTTTAAAAGCAATTCTTAGGGATGCCTGGGTGCCTCAGTTGGTTAAGCATCCAACTTTGGCTCAGGTCATGATCTCACAGTTTGTGAGTTGGAGCCCCAAGTCGGCCTCTGCACTGACAGCTCAGAGCCCGGAGCCTGTTTCAGATTTTGTGTCACCCTCGCTCTCTGCCCCTCCCCCCACTCATGTTCTGTCTCTCTCTCTCGAAAATAAACATTTTAAAAAATTTAAAAAAATATTTAAAAACACAATTCTCCCTGAACCCTAGAAAAGACAATGGCTAACACATTAGTCTTTTAAAAAATTTTTTTTTAATGTTTATTTATTTTTGAGAGAGAGAGACAGAGAGAGAGAGAGAGAGAGCGAGCACAAGTTGGGGAGGGGAAGAGAGAGAGGGAGACACAGAATGTGAAGCCGGCTCCAGGCTCTGAGCTATCAGCATAGAGCCTGATGAGGGCTTGAACCCATGACAGTGAGATCATGACCTGAGCTGAAGTCAGATGCTTAACCAACTGAGCCACGCAGGTGCCCCCACATTAGCTTTTTCCATTTCAAAGGTGTTCAATTCAAACCAGAGATGGATATGTTTTCTTGGATACTGTATATTAAAAGAGAGTTTTGGCTTAGTTTCTCAGCAAATTTTCCTAAACCCTATCTATGGATTAAGAGTATATATAGATATATTAAGATTTTGTCTTAGTATATCTTACATAGAGAAAAGATAAAAAAATACAGTATTAGACCTACATCCTACCTTATAATGTTATTTCACAACTAAGTCAAATCAGATCTGGAAAAGTTAAATTACTGACATGTATCAGTAACTGTGAATTGTAATAAAGTTTGAAAAAGTCATGGAGTAGGTGTTTTGTACACATTAAGTCAGTGACAGACATTGCATGGCCTTCACTTACACACTGATGTCACTAGGTTTAGACATGTAGTTGATAACAGATGATTCATTACTCACTTCTAGAAAGCTGTTGCCAGCAATGTAGTCTTATTCATGGCCTACTGTTCCCAGACTGAGGATAGAGACATAGGCCATGACTGTCTCTGATGGAAACTAAGAACACTTTCCCATTTTCTTTTTCTTTCCTTTTTTTTTTTTTTTACTTTCCTGTTTTCAAAACAGTAACTCAAGTAAAAACATCCAAACAAGCAAACAAAATTGTATTAAAACAAATCTTCCTGTTACTAAGCTCTGTTTAGAGACATCACAAGTAAACTAAGTTGTAAAGAAAGTAAGCTTTCCCACCAAATTCCTAACAAGCATTTGTCTTTTTTTCCCCCCCAAATTTCAATGTGTTCTTCAGGTTCTCATTCTAGTTTTCTATTCATAGCTGGAAGAGCTAGATGAGTTAACTCATTTAAACTAATTTGACTACAATACCAAACCTACCCCCAAACTGCTTCCCATAAGGGTTCTATTTATTGTCCTTAAGAACATATTTAAAATGTGATATGAATTTAGCTTTCAAAGCATTGATTGAAGGGCTTGTGAATAAACCAAGGAACATCCCTATATCACCGACAATGTGTAAAGAACTTTATCCCCAGAAGTGTCTCTTCATCTGTAAAGCGAGGACAATGATGCCTAGTTTATTATTGTAAAGTTTGAACAGAAAAATATACAGGGCAGGGTGCCTTGGGTGGCTCAGTCGGCTGGGTGTCCAACTTCAGCTCAGGTCATGATCTCGCTGTCCGTGAGTTCGGGCCCCGCGTCAGGCTCTGTGCTGACAGCTCAGAGCCTGGAGCCTGTTTCAGATTCTGTGTCTCCCTCTCTCTCTGCCCCTTCCCCGCTCACGCTCTGTCTCTCTGTCTCTGAAAAATGAATAAACCTTGAAAAAAATTAAAAGAAAAAAAAGAAAAATATACAGGGCTCAGCACATTCCCAGTCATGTCCAATAATTAACAGTTACAATCTCTGTTATTGTTGTTAGAATTATACTACTAGCCATTATACTACAAGTCCTTATATATAAAATATTTTAAGTAGTTTTCTGGAATTATTGCCACAGGAACAAGAGTCTGAAAACTTGGTACAATAACAAGAGTTACTTGCAAATCTGTCTCTGGATATTATATGGGACTGAAAGAATGTTCCAAGGCAGACATGGGAAATGTCTGAGACATGGAAACCTGATAGAAGGGGTGCACCGTCAGAATTAAGCACTCCAGGTACACATCTGAAATCTTCCCTACATCTTTTATAAAGATGATTCTGCACTGTTCTAGAATCCATTCTGTCATTGTCTTCCAGTCAAAAATCAAAGGACCTCATTTAGGTATATACAGATTATATTTTTTCTCAGTTGTTGCAGCATCTTCTATGTCCAATGGGCTGAAGAAATTATGTGGATTCAAATTGTCACCTTTGAATTTGAGACCCTTGGCTCAGCATCCTTTCTTTATATGCCTCGATTTCTTTACTTTTCTTTACTAAAATAGTTTAATTTAAATTTCCATATTCCTAAATTATCCAATCTAGTTTGCATGCTGAGTAAATACTCGCAAGTAGCAAGTTTCCCCCAAAACAAGTACATGCCTTGTTAATGCCACTTTAAAAAAATTAATAGGCTTTATAATTTTAGAACAGTTTTAGATTTATAGAAATATTAACCAGATTGTACAAGAAGTTCCCATGCACCCCTGTACACAATTTTCTATCACTAACATCTTACCTTAGTATGGTATATTTGTTATAATTAATTATAAAATATTAATATATTATTATTAACTAAAGTCCATAGTTCATTTAGATTATCTTAGTTTTAGCTAATGTCCTTTTGTTGTTGTTGTTCTAAAATTCCATCCAGGATACATTACATTTCATTGCCATGTCTCTTCAGGTTCCTCTTGGCTGTTAGAATTTCTCAGACTTTCCTTGCTTTTGATGACTTTGAAAAATACTGGTCAGGTATAGATAATTCCTCTATTGAAATTTGTCTGATTTTTTTCATGATTAGTCTTGGGTTATGTGTTTTGGGGAAGAAGACAGTGGTAAAGTGCTCAAATAAGCTTGAGAAATGCTGAGCTACAGAGGCATGTATATAACTTGAGGTTTTTAAGAGTTTTTGATAAGCTACTGGACTTTTGAATCTTAGGGATGGGCATGATGTCCAAAGCATTCCAACCAGTTTAGCATAGAAGACTTTTTTTGATGCCATGTTTATTAACATGTCCAAAAGGATTTGGGAAATTCTTAGGTTTGCATCTTAGCCCTTGTTTAACACCAAGAGTCCTAGCCACAGATAGTCCAAGTAAATAAAACAATATAAGAACCCAAACTCCTAGCTAAAACTGGCAGTTTTTTCCCCAAGGCTCTCTGAGGAAGATTTGTCAGTGACCAAAAATCTTCACCTTGAACCTAAAAAACCAATGCCTTATTGGGGACAGTATCAATTAATTATCTTAAAATTAATTACCTTAAAATGGTAAGATACTTTGTTTTAAAGAAACCAGGCATTTACAAAGTAAACAAACTCCTTAATGTTCAAAGCTTTAGAGCTTTGGATTCTTTTTTTTTTTTTTTTTTTCAATTAATCAATAAAAGCTAATTTTGGAAAAAGAAAGAGCTGTCTGGTCATGCTGCTCCAATTAATATCAGAGGCATAAATACAGGGAATTAGTTACCTAAAATGCATTATTTGACTTCCTGATAAGACTATTCAGATAATACACTTTAAAACACTTGCAGACGAATCAGATGCCACTTTCTAATTTGTTAGGTATTTGAAATGTACATAGTCTAACCATCTATTAAGTGAAAATCATTTCAGGAGATTTCAAGCTACAATCAGCATTGCTCTGACAAAACTACTTTGACAGGAAATATGATTTGGAAAGATTTTCTTCTGCTGTACTGAAAAGTTGCTGGAATCAAAGGACACACTATTTGGCCATACTAACTTATAATCACAACATGGTATTATGAAAATCCCACACATTCATGGTAAACTTCACTTAAATTCCTAATCAGTGTTTTAGGGTCGTAGATTATTTCCACTTGTCAAAATGGTTTTACAATATAGTTAAAAGTGACCACAGCTTCCTTTCATTTCTTCTTCCTGATATATAGTCTTCCTTTACCTGAATCTCTCTGAAAACCGTGAATGTAGTATTAAAAAAGATAAGAAAGCTGAGATAAACTCCAATCCCCTCCAAAATATAGAAGGAAACTTGTGAGGTACTAGAAATTGTAACATCCATTCCTACTGTGTAATGAGAAAGACTCTATTTTCCATATCGCAAAAGATCACAGATCCTAACTGCTCTGAACAACTGAGCAGCTGGGAATCTGCCACACAATCATCTTACTTGAGAATTAAACTGAAAAGCTACCTGAATTCTTCCCCTCATCCCTCTCTTCCAAAAGCCTAGCTTGATAATGTGGGCAAGGAAATTATTAAGCTAAAAAGAACTGTACTAAGTCCGAGACATTGACTTCCAATGTACAACAAATTTGCAATGGGAATCTTACCTGCTAGGGCTAAACACAGGTGCCAATATCAGTGAGGATACAGCTACTTGTAATATGGATTTTTATTTTTTTAATTTTTATTATTATTTTTAAGTAGGCTCCATGCTCAGCACAGAGCCCAATGCAGGACTTGAACTCATGACCCTGAGATTAAGACCTAAGCTATGATCAAGAGTTGGACGCTCAACCGACTGAGCCACCCTGGCACCCTGTAAAATGGATTTTTTAAAAGGAGATCTTAAGGGTTCAAATTTCTCTTTATATCAGAATGAGATATTTCACTTGACTTTATCATTACATTGCTATTATGCTGCATATTGCAGGCCCCAGTATTCATCTCAATTAAGATACACAGTTGGAGGGGCGCCTGGGTGGCGCAGTCGGTTAAGCGTCCGACTTCAGCCAGGTCACGATCTCGCGGTCCGTGAGTTCGAGCCCTGCATCAGGCTCTGGGCTGATGGCTCGGAGCCTGGAGCCTGTTTCCGATTCTGTGTCTCCCTCTCTCTCTGCCCCTCCCCCGTTCATGCTCTGTCTCTCTCTGTCCCAAAAATAAATAAAAACGTTGAAAAAAAAATTAAAAAAAAAAAAAAGATACACAGTTGGAAAGAAAGCTGAGAGAAGATCTTGTGCCACCAAAAATGTCAGTCATGGACTTGAGTGATAAGTTTCAATCTTTGCTACCATTTTTTTTATTTAACAATTTCCTGCTGATATTTGAGACTTCTCTAAGAACAGAGTTCTTTCTTCTTTCATCAAAATTCTAGCCTTTAAAATTCCAGTTCTTAAAATTCTAGCTTTTTGCTTCTGCCAAAGGAAACAATCAACAAAATGAAAAGATAACCAGCAGAATGGGAGTAGATACTTACAAATGACATATCAGATAAAGGGTTAGTATAGAACATCTATAAATAACTTACCACACTCCACACCCAAAAAACAAGTATTCCAGTGAAGAAATGGGCAGAAGACATAAATAGGCACTTCTCCAAAGAAGGCATCCAGATGGCTAACAGCCACATGAAAAGATGCTCAATGTCACTCATCATCAGGGAAATACAAATCAAAACCACAATGAGATACCACCTCACACCAGTCAGAGTAGCTAAAATTAACAACTCAGGAAACAACAGATGTTGGTGAGGATGTGGAGAAAGGGCAACCCTCTGTTGGGTGGGAATGCAAACTGGTACAGCCACTCTGGAAAACAGTATGGAGGTTCCTCAAAAAATTAAAAATAGAATTACCCTATCACCCAGCAATAGCACTACTAGGAATTTATCCAAAGGACACAGGAGTGCAGATTCGAAGGGACACATGCACCCCAATGTTTACAGCAGCACTATCGACAATAGCCAAAGTATGGAAAGAGCCCAAATGTCCATAAACTGATGAATGGGTTAAGATGTGGTGTATGTATATACAATGGAATACTACTAGGTAACAACAACAACAAAAATGAAATCTTGCCATTCGCAACAATGTGGATGGAAATGGAGGGTATTATGCTAAGCAAAATAAGTCCGTCAGAGAAAGATAGATACATGATTTCACTCATATGTGGAATTTAAGAAACATAACAGATTAACATAGGGGAAGAGAGGGAAAAATTAGATACAAACAGAGAGGGAGGCAAACCATAAGAGACTCTTAAATACAGAGAACAACAAACTGAGGGTTATGGGGGTGGGGAAAATGGGTGATGGGCATTAAGGAGGGCACTTGTTGGGACGAGCACTGGGTGTTATATGTAAGTGATGAATCACCGGATTCTACTCCTGAAGCCGAGACTACACAGTATATTAACTAACTTCAGAAAAAAAAATTGTAGCTTTTCCCCCTCAACAATGCATGCTCTTATCCCAGCTGTTGAATCCTTGATCACTGCTACACTCTAAGTCATTTCTTTGATGACTAATTATTTAAAAAATGTAAGATTCATTACCATGTGGCAATCTGTCATTAACTTTTGATTCTAGGGATATGGGCCAAATGATATGACTTGGCATTGATCAGATTTCCAACCTCTTAAAGATTCAATGTATACCACCGTATATTAAAACCAGAATGAATACAGTTTTTCTACAGATTAAATTCCAAGTTGAAATGGCATATGGATTAATTCCTTGTCTACTTGTTTATGTAAAATCATTCAATTTTGTTTTTAGATACAGTTGATGCCTATATGTTTAATGCTGCTAAGTAAAATAAGTACTTTTTCACATATTGGGTAGAAGGTTTTAGTACCATGAATCAGGAGCCTTATAAGTAGTCAAATCTAGATAATTGTAGTTAAGAAATCCCAAGAAAGAGAAGAGCTATACAAGTAAGATACACAAGGAACAACAACAACAACAACAAAATTAAATGCCTAACTTAACATAAAACATGTCTGTATGGCAAAATTCAATCGATAGCTTGGGACAGATAAATTCCAATTTTTAATTACTTAATAAATAAATAAATAAATAAATCAATATTATAACTAATTTAGGTTCCTGGAGATACATTTTGTAGCCTATGGATAGGTGTACCAGTCAGCACCACTATTATTTATCAGATTACTGGAATATTTATTATAATATCAATAATTATATTTCTCCTATATTAAGATTCTACTATATTTAAATACATCTGCTTTTCAAATTGCCCAGGTCTAAGACTGTAATGGTCTATGTTTCAAAACTCCGGATTTTATCTGAGTATCTATCTAGATACTTATATGAATTCATATATATCTATAGGCACTGCTTTTTGTGTGTGTGAAAAAAATTTGCACTGGCCTACAGGCAACCTGAAAGTCCGCTTCTAATTGTATAAAGCCATTCTTGAAAACATTGCCTTTTGTGATATGATTGTCCCTTGCACAAGAATATACACAATAAAGTAATTTATATTGGAATTTCAAATATATTTATTTTGCTGATTTTTGACATTTCCTAGACAATCAAGTAATGTATCACTTTTGATATCTTTCTTTAATTACTAGGAACTTTAATGCTTCACTGCAGTATTTCCCAGCCTAAGACTGTGGTACTATGTTCTGTTTTTAATTGTAAAACTTGTCAAATCTTTTCTAAAATCAGGCAAACTATATATTATAAATAAATAATGACCATGCCTATTGCCTTCTAACAATTTACTTTAAGGTATCACTCTTTTGAGAAAATTATATAGGGGTGCCTCGGTTCCTCGGTCGGTTAAGCGTCCGACTTTGGCTCAGGTCATGATCTCACACTCCGTGAGTTCGAGCCCCGCGTCGGGATCTGTGCTGACAGCTCAGAGCCTGGAGACTGTTTCAGATTCTGTGTCTCCCTCTCTCTCTGCCCCTACCCTGTTCATGCTCTGTCTCTGTCTCAAAAATAAATGTTAAAAAAAAAAATTTTTTTAAATTATATAATATTATTTAGCACACAGTAGCTCTCATATTACCCCTCATGTATATAAAATGAATAAAATACAAAAAGACTTAAATTTTTTCCACAGAGAACATTTATAAGGCCTTAATGTTCTAGATCTTTCAGATAGGTTATAGGTTAACAAAGTCACATGACAAATATGAGTTCTTGCAAAAACTAACATTACTTAGTTTTTTTGTTTATTTTTGTTTTATTATTTTTTTTAGAGTGAGAGAGAGCACACTCACACACACATGAGTGGGGGAGGGGCAGAGAGAGGGAGAGAGAGAGAATCCCAACCAGGCTTTATGCTAGCAGCACAGAGCCTGACTCAGGGTTCCAGCTCAAGAACCCTGAGGTCATGACCTGATCTGAAATCAAGAGTCAGACGCTTAACTGATCGAGTCACTCAGACGCCCCTAACATTACTTAGTTTTCTAAAACCAGTATTTCTCTTTTAGCTATCTTCCGTAGAGTACTCTTTTAATTACTATTCTAGCAAATGTTGGTAGTAAGTGAATGATAACTTTAAAATGAGAAGTGACTTATATTGATGATGTCCAAAAAACACATTTTTGTTGGTTCTCCCTGAAGGTTTAATATATGCACATTAAAACTTAATGCATTTTAAGCCCAGTTTGAAAAGAGAAGCATTTTCATTTAGACCTCCATCTATCATTGGACTACCTGAATCCTGTACTAGCAAAAAAATAGTTTGATAAGCTCTGATAGTTCCTATACTTCCTGTTCTTTACAACAAGGAGCAAATAGATACATTTATTTAAGTGCACCAAACAAAAGTTTCTAGGAACATATGCCCTGAACACTTGAAGATACAAGAAAATAAGATACGACTGTCACATTTTCTCCACTATTTCAAGGGAAGAAATAAAAACTAAGTAGAAACGCCAAGAATAAAATGTCCCTTACAGCTCTATTGTCTTCCTGAAGTACCAAGTGAATTTCTTTTCTCAGGGCTAAAGATGCAAATCAGAGACACATTGCACTGAAAAGAAACCATTTTTTAATTTTCTGCCTACCTAGGGAGGTTTTCATATTTTTCTTTCAAAGTCTGAAAGGGGTCATGCAAAAGTAAGATGCACACAAAGAAAACATGATAGTAATATACAAACTGTCCAAAATGCCATTTAGTCTTCAGTTGGGTTTCAAATATTTGTTAAATGTTGAATGAATTATTCATCAATCCCCAACCTCAAGATAAACACATAGAAAAAGGTTCTGTCAGCTATGGGATGTTTGGCCAACACTAGCTCACTGGGTGAGAAGAGAATCTTTTTGAACCTAATTTTTCAGGCACAGTAGATTTGGACTCAAGTCCTAACTCCAGATGCTCCCTGGTGGTCTAATGGTTAGGATTTGGCATTCTCTCAAGTTCTAAGTCCATTGGAGAACATGTAAAAAATGACACCAAGTGCAAAGAGTAACTACACCTGGGTAAGACCTAGTATACATAACAGAGACCATGTGAATGTCGGTTTAGAAATACCTTTAAGATAAACTCTTTTATCTCGTTTCAGAAAAGGTACTAAAATCATGAAACTGACACATTCTTTGGCATTCATCCATTCCAATGTACCTTAAAAGTGTTTCCAACCAATTACCTCCAGTATTGATCTGATAAATTAGAATTTCTGAGCATGGGGCTTGGAAATTGATTGGTAGTTTAACAAGACCAACAGGTGATTCTGATATACGAAAATTGGAAGACTCATGCTTTCAGGAAAGCCTGCTACATAGGACTTCAGAAAAGAACAGGGAAGATAGAAACACACACACACACACACACACACACACACACACACACACACACAAACACCTTGTAGAATAAGTGGAGTAAAAGGTTAAGACAATAATCTTGATAGGTCACATGATCATTCTCACAAATATAGGCTGAAGCTTTTACTTCCTCAGTCTAGTACATTTATGATGAAGCAACCTAGTCCAATCACAGGACCAGCTTCTTTTAGTCAGATTCCTGGGAGCATGCCAGTTTGCTGCTGTGTCTAATCCTACTTGAAGGAGGTAGAAATGTTTCAGAAGAATGTTTAGAATTACCCATTGTTTGTGGTAAAATCTACTTCACATTTTGCGAGCAGTAACTTGTCCTTAGTCAGTCTATCCACATCTTCAAATTGTCTTTAGAATATTTATTCTAGATACTCCCTGACACTCATTAATGGTTAAGGACAAAAGTGCATTTGCTTAAAATATCTCAAATCCAGTTATAATTCTCTTTATCCATTAGATCATTTTATTTTTTTTTTTTATTTTTTTTTTTTTTAAATTTTTTTTTTTCAACGTTTATTTATTTTTGGGACAGAGAGAGACAGAGCATGAACGGGGGAGGGGCAGAGAGAGAGGGAGACACAGAATCGGAGACAGGCTCCAGGCTCTGAGCCATCAGCCCAGAGCCTGACGCGGGGCTCGAACTCACGGACCGCGAGATCATGACCTGGCTGAAGTCGGACGCTTAACCGACTGCGCCACCCAGGCGCCCCTCATTAGATCATTTTAGAAATGGATGTAGGGTAATAAACATGGTGTGAATATGTGATAATCTGAACTAGCAAAGCTCTCAAAGTAGTAACTGAATGTTTTACTATCTTGATAATTTAGATGCATGCTGAAAATATCATTTAGTAGAGTATAACTTTTTCTCTCAGGATTCCCATATAACCACAAACCTCACTGTTTTTCTTCGGATTACAGTATTAGAAAGATCACAAAGCACAGAAATAGTCACTGATTATAGTTATTACCAGGCAACATTAAATACTCTCAAAAAATGGCAAAAAGAGAAACAATGAGAGCTTGGAAAATCTAAAGGAAAAATACACTGTGTGCCAGATAGGCAGGACTCCATTTTTATAATGCTCTTGGCATGGACAGTTCTAGAATGTTTTCTATGATATGTTCTGCCCTGTCATCATGTAATGTACCAATTCAATAAAAACACTGGGATTATAATTTTGTACTGCTGCATATCCAAGAATGAACAAAAGAATAAAACAACCAGTTATATAATGCAATTAATGAATGCTGTCTCCCTTTTCCATGTAGGCTCAATTATGCTTTATACTATTACTATCCATACCAGTACCACAAAACAGAAACTTTTGTTTTGGTCCCTAAGAGTATTAGAAATTTATGTAGAACGCACATCTTTGCTTATAAATGCTGAGTTCAAAGCTTAAACAGTTGTTGATGAAATGACTATAACCCTCTATTCCTTCTCTTTGTCTTCTATGCAAAACTGAGGGAAAAGTTCGTGCTGACATGAGAAACTTAAGTTGAGAATCCAGATATTTGTTTCATGCCTTCTCTGTTCTTTTTCAGGATGACTGTAAAATACCTAGAAGGATGATTCATTCTTCATTACACACCATGACTAATAAACAATTTGTATGAAGAGAGTTGATGGATGCATAATTATTTCTGATGATGATGAACTCAAAGTACAAAACCCAGTGTGAGGTTATTGGTGGAATTATATAAGCTAATAGAAATAAAGCATAATCCCACGCAAGTTGGAAGTGCTCAATAAACCCTACCTATTACTTGTTATTACTTATGCCTTTTGAACGTTTTTAGCAATAGCATCCATACATGGTTTATCCCAAATTAAAAAACTGAGGCCAAAGAGAGTAAATTGTTTCACCAAATTAGACACTTCTAGTAAAATCTAGAATGAGGAGCCAAATCTACTAATATCCATATCATTGTTTGCTCTTTCACCAAATAGTGAGATAGTGGAATGGGGTTGGAACTAGAAAGGCCAATCCAGATAACACTAACTTCGCAAGACTGCTCCATTGATAACAACCTACCATACTGAGCTGGGTAAGACACTTTATGTGACTAGTGTACAAGCTATACTTCCCAGCTCTACGTTATTTCTGATTCCTCTTTCCCACTAAGACGACTAATAAATACCTTATATACATTTCAGAAATAAATATTATAAAATGCTCTAAAGCTTTAGCTCCTACTGATGATATTTATTAAGGACCAGCACTTAGGTACTAAGATACGGTAGAATAAATAATAGATTTACAACCAGAAAATTAGGCCTGAATCCTGGCTCTCCCACTTACTAGGTTTGTAAACTTACATATGACACTAAACCTGAGTATTAATTTCATAAACATGAAACAAACTACTGAAGCATTCAACAAATACATTTTGACCCTTACATCAATATTTTTCTTTTCCAAACAAGGAGAAATTCAATCATAATAATTGGACTAACGTTTTCTTTAAATAAGCATAAATTTGAGCATCAGGGAAATTGTAATTTGGATTTGGGACAATTAATGATTTTGTTTTAAACTTTTTCCAGTTGAAATCTGATTTTAGATGTATCAGACTTCGTCCAGTGTCATATAACAAAACATTGTAAATATAAATCTCTTTTGGGTATCAATTTAAAGAATATTCTATGGAATAGCAGACATCCCCAAGGAAAAATTAAGTCACAAGTATTTACTTGCACCACCACCAAGTGAAGATCCTTTAGTTCTGGACACCTAAGATCCATAATAGGAAAGGCACTGGCTGGATGTTCAAGTGGTTATGATCTAAAAACAACAATCATTACTTGAGGAAAAGATGCTTCAGAGATTTCTTTATAGGAGATGGGAATAGAGCCATGACTTGGGTAAACTTGAAGGCTGTGTCATATACCACAAAATAAGATACTAGAATTAAAAACAAAAACCAACCAAACAAAAGCCAAAAAGCTGGAGAAGGAAATGACAGTCATGAAAAGAAAATAAAAGAAGAATGGAGAATTGGAAGTGAAGGATGTGTAGAACCATATATTCAAAAATTAATGACTTATGGTTTTCCATGAAAGGAACCTGCTATTAGCTATTTAAGACAGAAGGAAGAGTGAAGACCTGGGGAATGATAAGCAAGATTCCATTTATTCTGTTTCCTCGTACTTTATCTGATCTCCTCAGTTCCTTTATCTTTTGGTGAACAATTCTCCTTCCACAGTTGCAAGCCATGTGATGCTGTCTCTAACATGTTTTAAAATCTTTTTCCAAATACAGTAAGTACATGGACTTACCATACAATGTCATAGCATTTGTTATATGTATTTCTTTGAACTTAATGCACTCCTTGACAGTGGATGTATTTAAGCAAAAGCCAAATGTCCACCCTGTGATGAATGTTATAGAATCAATTGTGGTTTTGACTGATGGAGCAATGGCTTATATGACTGCCAAAATGCCTTCCAATTCTAAGATTACAAATCTTAATTCATTAAACAAATAATTGTTTGAAAACTGTCTCTAAAACATTAATGGAAAGGCTTCATGTATCAGGCAATAGGGAAAAGATACGTTGGGGATATAAGAAAAATATGTAGCCCTTTTGCTAAAGGGTCTCACAGACAAACCAATAACAAAAATACAGCATGGTACACGCAGTCAGGAAGTTGTAGAGGCACATGAACAGCTCCTACCACACTGGGAAGTCAGTCAACCAGTACTCCCAGGAGGAAGTAACCCCTGACCTGAGTTTAAAGAACAAGTAGGAACTAGCCAAAGAAAGGAGGGGAGTCTTTCTAGGAAGAATGAAAATGGATGATCACATCTTATGATGTGGTTAAGATACAGATTCTGACCATAAACAGCTCACACTATATAGAGGAAAGCAGATACGTTTGAAAAATGTAGGGTACAATATATCACAGTAAATGCAATGAAAGAGGACAAAGCAGGTGCTAAATGAATATAAGCCTTCTGAGTCATACGTATTTAAAAAGAAAAAAGGAAGAATGCAAAATATTTGCATTACATGCATTTTTTTTTTAATTTTTTTTTCAACGTTTATTTATTTTTGCGACAGAGAGAGACAGAGCATGAACGGGGGAGGGGCAGAGAGAGAGGGAGACACAGAATCAGAAATAGGCTCCAGGCTCTAAGCCATCAGCCCAGAGCCCGACGCGGGGCTCGAACTCACGGACCGCGAGATCGTGACCTGGCTGAAGTCGGACGCTTAACCGACTGCGCCACCCAGGCGCCCCTGCATTACATGCATTTTTAAATACACCAAAATTTTACATCCACGGAGAACCCCAAATCTAGTTCTAATTGTCTTCTAGAGAAAAGTAAAATATGAGTCATATAAGAGTAAAGTATGAGTCATATACAGTAGATCAATTTCTCCTTTCTTTCTTTTTTTTTTTTTTCTTTGGATTTAGGGCAGTCTGTGTGCTACGTTGTGCTGTGGTACAGCTGGCTGTAATGGTGACTCAGGGGAATTCTAAGTAGAAAGTAGCCTTGCTCACTCCATCAGCTGAGTTGGGCCTTATCATTTGGACTTCCCTCATAACTCAGGTCTGATTCAATTGTCTTCATATACTGCTTGACGTATCTCTCTGAGCAGACATATCTTCGTGTGCCCTGGAGTGAATTCGAGAAATCAAGTCAATTTTCATGGCTTGTTATTTGTATTCTGCCAGACTTCTGGAGTGATATGATAGGACATAAATTTGCTAAATCCTCCAGGACTGAAATGTATGTAATTTGTCTATGTTTATGAGAAGGTAAAAAACTGGACTGGAAAAAATATTCAAGTAAACAAATAGCCACAATGGTAAATTTTTCTATAATATATTCCAGTCTTATGTGTGAAAGTCTTAGTGTAGGCACAGATGTGGCAATATTAGATGGTAGGCTCATAGGTAAAATATTTTGATATAAGAGTAGACTTACCATGGTCAAGTCAGGCAAATAACAGACTTAACACTGGCCAAGAGCAAATAAAAACATGATTTGGAATGTAAGAAATGTTAAATTAATTTTAAAATGAAATACATGTATAGGAAAGTCACAAAAAAATTGAGGAAGCATATTAATTTTTTAAATATATTCATTGTGAAGTGCTTACTTTTAATTTAAACCCAATACATTTTTAACAGTTCATCATAGCCACTGAATTAATAAAGGATAGGAACTTTATGCTTTTTTAATGGCAACAGGAGAAGGGCAGAAAAGGGGTCAGATAGGGCTGCTGAGAAGTCTCTGCACAGGTTAGAGGTGTTACTGGTGGTAACATCTCTGAAAAAGACAGGGTCACTGTGGACTGCTCCTCACCTTCCTTGGTTTCCAGATGAACTGAAACCAGAAAAGCATGACCACTGTAAATCTGCATCATTTAGGTAGATACTGTCTGAGCTTTTGTTTGGCACTTTGTGATTTTTGGATTTTTAACCTAAAAAATCCAAGAATCCACCTTAATATTTTTTTCAAAGCAGTGAATAGAACAATCTGGAAAATCTTCCTGTCTCTACTGTGAATCTCTAAAACATTTTTTTGAAATTCTTTTCAATTCCACACTGAAGAACTTGGGCACCAGAAATAAATATATAGACTAAGAAATGGCTTCTCAACAATGGGAGAGCATAGTATTTCCACATGGTGTTCTTTTTAAAGGCTATAGATAGAGCCTTTCAAAGAAAGGCTTTCAAAACAAAGGAAAAAAAAATCACAAATTGACCTGAGGTTCCTCAAAATCCTTAACATTGATAATTAAAATGAAAAATGTTTTTCTTACTATTTCTGAAAGCCTATAAAGAAGTGATGTACTGGGGCACCTGGGTGGCTCAGTTGGTTAGCTTCCGACTTCGGCTCAGGTCATGATCTCATGTTTGTTGAGTTCGAGCCTTGCATCAGGCTCTGCTCTTTCAGTATGAGCCTGCTTCCGATTCTCTCTCCCTCTCTCTCTCTCTGCCCTTCCCTCGCTCGTGCTCTCTGTCTCTCTCTCCAAAATAAATAAATGAACATTTAAAAAAAAAGTGATGTACTATTAAAAAAGAGAGATGTCAGGATATAGCATCAGATTAGAGGACATGGGTATGGGACTTTCAGAACATGGCTCATAGATCTCCATTTGGCCAAACCAAGTACTAATAGACTCCTCGTCTACACTTAGGATAACTGGTCCTATTGAAAAGGGTTTGACTGAAATAGATGGAAAAAGCAGTATCTTTATCCAACAAAGTGTGGGATCAAAAGACTTTGCTTCTTTGGCTTTTTCAAAATATTTTATTAATAGCTAAAATAGGAGGTAAATAGAGGAGAGAAAACTCTCCAAAATTAAGTTAGGAATTTCAGAGTTAAGCTATGTAAAAAATGTGAACTCAAGATGGAATCAAGAAACTCAGTGATATAAGAATGCTCTAGATAACTGTTTTGTTTTGTTTTGTTTTGTTTTTCCCAAGAAAATGGCTATAAACAACTGTTCTTTACCTTGACCTGGGATCCATATTTCCAGGGGAAACTTTGGTTGAGAATTTCTAAGCATCGAGATTTAATTTCATCTTTTCCACCTTTTTCTCTCTTTAACTTAAAAAATAAATTAGAATTAAATATTTTAACTAAAACTATATTCCATGTCTGGAATTTTAATCATTGAGACAAAAGGAAACAAACATTTCAGTAAACATAAATATTTTCTTGGTAAGCTCAGGATAATATAAATTACAATACATAGTCACATCTCCTTTGAGAAACCATAGACCTGAAACATAAAGGAAACCAACATTTCTTAGAAAGTATAAAAGTCTTTTCAGGAATAATTTACATATAAGACAGAGACTACCTCACTCATCCTTATCTACAAGAAAATAAAAAGTGAGGCAGGTGCATTAAGCATAGGCAGTAAAAGAGAGAAATATGAGATCAGAAAATTTTCTCCTCTGATGGTGAAATTTAACAATATTTATTAAATACCTATTCTGTCACAGGCATGGTTCTAGATGCTGAGGTTATGAAAATACTGTCAAGACTCACTTTTGGCCTTCAGGAGCTACTGAGAGAAACTAACACTTTAACACATATTTAAGTAACAATATGACAAATGCTTTAAGAGAGGTATTAAATGAGTCAATGGAAGTTCCCAAGAAATCAGAAAGCCATGGGAGACTTCAGAATGACACACTTGCTTTCAGTGTTGAAGGGTATTCATGGTGGACAGGGGCACAATTCTATACACAAAAACGGCAATACAAAGACATGCAGAGAGAGAACTGGAAATGTGCTAGAAAACGTCAAGGGATGTTTTGGAATGCCAGGAACCAGTGTAGCAGAAGATGCTGCCAAGAGAGGCAAGCATCTAGATGATAAAGCACTCTGCTTGTCAGGCTGTGAAGTATAACTTGTATCATCTTTAACAGCCTATCACTGAGAAACTTTGAATATATGCTGATGAGATGAGCCAGAGAAAGAGTTGCAGGTTATGATCAGAAACAGGAAAAGTAGATAGAGGGCCAATAATGTAATAATCAATGAGAGAGCAACATTGAGTTTGAATGAAGATAGCAGTGGGACTGGAGATGGGGGAAGATATAAGACATTTAGACTGAGACACAGGGAGGTCTCTCAAAATGCCCCAGGTCGTACAAACTTCCTATCCTAATGAAAGTGACATTTTAATGAGGTGATCATACAGTAACCAACACCCTAATTAAAATGTAAACTGTAATATTTCATATGAGAATATGAACTTCCTTTTAATATTAAATTACTAAATTTATCATTTAATATATTTAATATAAAATCAAAAATGAGAAGAAGATAGCAAGGCAAGAAGTCATTTTTTTTTTCCGATAGGATAGTCAGAGAAGCATCTCTGATGAGATGAACTCAGAGGAAACACAAATACTGTGGCGGGTGGTCCTTAAACACCTTTTTTAAAACAAAGTTTCCTTTAGATTTCTTAGGTTTCAAAAACAAGACCAACTTTGAAAAGAAACATATGCTAGAAAATGAAAACTAAAAACAAAAAGGTGTGCACACTGCTTCCCAACCACAGCAGTCTGCCTTAGAAAAAGGTCTATTTGATTGTTTTGGTCCTTTGCTCTTTATTTGGCATTGATTACTACCGTATTTTTCCTAGAGTTCTGATCACAGTGGTTTTAAATGATTCAAGCTTTGGCACCCCCTCACTAAAGTATTGCTTTAGTGAATTCTAAATTTCTCTCACAGAGACTACAACTGTGTCACAATCAAACTGCTTCCTGTAGTAATTACTGAGCACATCGTACAACTGGAGTCCTTGACATTCATTTAAAAAAAAAAAAAGTGCAGGGGTGGAGAGTAAAAAAAAAAAAATTAATCACAAGAAATTAGAAGGTTTAAGTAAATCATTCTACTTCTCAGGAAGAAGGATCTGACAGAGATATGGAAGGAATCAGCCTCCAGGATTCCAGGATCAGCCATGTTGGATTTTTGTTCATCACCTCCCATTCTTCCCGCACAGGCTAAAGCATCAGACTTCCCTTCCTTCTGTGCTTGTAGAAAAGGCAGTTTTTCTCTGATGCCATGAGAACTTTATTAAATTGCTACCTATTCTCAAAGGGTAAAGGAATATTAACCTTCCAGGAAAAACCAGTGATCATACATTTCTGTAATGCAATATAGTCACTCACCCAAGCATTCCACAGTCACAGGAAACTGAAACTCCATGACAGAATTATTTAGCAGATAAGTTGATTTTATGGAATATTTAGTTGACATGATATTCCATTCATAAAAAATAGATGGACTGCTACCCTTCATACAAATAGCAATATTTACTCCAAATAAATACATGGAACAAACACAAAATATACTGTGAAGTCTGTTATGATTATTTGTGAGTTCATCAAAACATAAAAGTTCTTGAAAAATTTTTTGCAAAAGTACAAACCGGGTTTTTCCCCTCAATATTTTATCTTTACTCGTTATTTTTCTTTAAAAGGACACATCCTTCTTCAGTTCAAAATGGGTTTTGACCACTTCAGTCATGTCTTTTTATAATGAATTTTAGAAATTTGTCAAAGTACAAATATTCATTTTGCCCCTCAATTAAGCTTTCTTCATCTATTAATTAATCAGTTGATTCACTTAGCAAGAAGTTATTAAAAAACTAAAGGTATTAGGCACTATGCTATTCTTAGCCATTATCTTCTTGGACACAATGCTTATTTCTATAAAGAAGGTTTTAAAAAATATCTTATTTGTGTACTATTTTAAAAATCAGCATCGATAAGCTGATGTATTAAATACATTTACTGTTTTAACATGTTACTGAAATAATGATTCATAGTTTTGTTCCCATGGTATGATTGGCATCTCTTTTCACCAGGGTTTGAGTTTTTGATCCAAATGTTCAAATATATTTATACTGGAGACAGATTTTTCCTTTGGTATCACAGAGTCAGCTAACAGTTTATCAGAATCTCTTTCTTCTTTTTCTGGAGCACATAGCAGGAATGTATTTCCTAACCATCCTTATAGTTAGGTGTAGTCATATAATTCAGCTCTAGCCAATGGAAGTTTGGCTCATATACAATGCCTATGTACTCCTCCCTGGTCTTTGCCCCTCTAGCAGCTGGATGGAGACAATGACAAAGTAAAGCCATGAATGGAAAGATCCCTTTGTCTAAAAGGAATCCCACAAATCTGTAAAAAAGACAGATAAGCTCCCAATCCAAACACTCATGCAGGACTGTTAAGTGAGCAAGAAATAATGTGATAATACATTTCTGGATCTATTTGTGTGTGCAATTAGCCCTCCTAATGCTATGACATATGGATTGAAAACACATAGCTTTTCTAAGGCAGACAAGGGGAATCTAGGTATTTAGGCAGGAGTTGCGGAAATAACAAAGACAAGTGTAATGTGAGAGAAAAACATGGCTTACAAAGAGAATTAATTAAGTTGAAGAAGAAGCAACAAGTTGTCTGCCATGGTTGGAATGAAGGAAAGGCAGCTGAGTAGACAGACGGATTAGAGGTTGTCCAGAAATGGCCCCTGGGAGCCCAGTTTTGAAGGGTGTTTACTGAGTTTGATACTTTATATTATAGGAAAATTTTAAGTAGGAAAAAGAAACGATCTGATGCACAAGAAAAAAAATCACGTGGTGCCTGCATGCAGGAGAGTCGGGTTGTAAAAGAGTCAGGAAAAGGGCAACTCTGAAGGTCACTGAAAGGTTCAGGTAAAGGTACTGGAGGCTGAACTGAGGGAGCAAGAGTATCCAGTCCTTGGATTATGAAGTACCTCAGTAACTACATAATTTTCCCACTTTCTTTAAGCAAAAATGTAGATTTCCATTGGCTTTCATTCCTTTCCCGAATTGACTGAGACAAGGGCCCTGCAACTGGTCAAGAATTTTCTGAAGGCAAACATCCAACAAGAGTTGATTTTTAAGACCTCCCACAGTAAGCCTCCTTCTTTAAAAAAAAAAAATAATAATAATGTTTATTTATTTTTGAGAGAGAGACAGAGTGCGAGCGGGGGAGGTGCAGAGAGAGAGGAGACACAGAATCCAAAGCAGAATCCAGGCTCTGAGCTGTCAGCACAGAGCCCGATGTGAGGCTCAAACCCACGGACCGCGAGATCATGACCCGAGCCAAAGTTGGACGCTTAACCAACTGAGCCAACCGACAGGCGCCCCAAGCCTCCTTCTTTAAGTCAGTTATACTCATGGCCAGCAAAAGAACTCAATGCATAATAATCATTCGTATACTCTATGCATTAGAAAAAGTGCTCATCGGCACCAAATTGTTGTGTTTTCCTACCTCCATTTGGCCAAACTGTTAAAAGGCAAGACTTGCTGACAGCATCGCCCTGACAAGAACCCGAGCCTTTTGCAGCAGGTGGTGCCCACCTCTGCCTACAGAATTGCAGCCCAAACAATCTGCTCGGAATTGCTGAGAAATCAGTAGAATGTGCTTATGACTCAGCCTGTTTAGTAGGAGGACTGTTATTGTTATTTTAACTCCTGCCAGAGTATGTGGGCAATTCTCCCTTTTTCTGTCTCTAGTTAACCATAAGACATCTTTCTTCAAAACCTCACCCCTGGAATAGGTTCTTGCTCAGTAAGAGCCAGAACAATTTGGGGTCTGTGTATAACTGCAAGCTGATAGTACAGATTAGAAGAGGCTTTCATAAAGGAGATATCTGATATCCTAATTTACCAATTGAGTTTATTTTTAGGATGTTTAATCTGCCTTTAAAATTATTCACATAGAGGGCCATGGGTCAAAGCTGAGTGCTGATAAGATAGTAACCAGTGTAAGACAAGGTACTTATTTTCAGAGAGGATAGTGAAAATACCAGGTTTTCCTTCTCTTTTCCCTAACTGTTGGGGACATTGCGGTCCTATTGTTTGTCTTTCTCTTGCCAGATGTTCTCAGCAATGTAAATACGCATCAAGTGCTGTTCCTAAGGAATACTGTAAAAGTAAAAGAAAAAAAGTCAGCCTGTTTTACAGAAAATTGTCTTAAGGGCTAAAATTCACCCATCTATGAGTGATGAAAAGATACCCATCTATTCTAAAGATAAAGCAAAATCTAAGCAATGTCATGTTGTACCAAGTCTTAATATTTTTATTTAAAGGATGGCATGTAATTATAAAATAAATATTTTCTGCTCTTAAAATGGATTTGTCATATCTACCCAGCTGATTTGTGTTTAATTTCTCTCTGTGGTTTTAGGACTGTAAATTAAGATTCAAGATTATTTATCAGTAAAGTTTTATCATAATGTTATAAAGTTGTGCGTCAAATCGTGCACAAAAGCTCCCCAGCATCCCAGAAGCAATTGCCTCAATTAAAACAAACTGAAAGAATCCTGAAAAGGGCAACAACCATCACTGATGTGTGTATTAAAGACATAGTGTGTATTCCACAGTACCCTTTACATACCTATTCAGTCCCCTTAGCAAGTGAGAATCCACCAAGATAGAGACACTGTTCTAGACACAGCTCAGAATGTCACACAGTCCCCTTGGTGGGGGAAAAGGAGGTTGAGATGATGCCATAGAGGTAGAAGATGCCAGTTCGTATAGCACTTTGCTGGCCACAGGAGGAGCGTGGGCTTTATTCTGACTATTGATGGATTTGGGGCAGCCACTGGTGGATTTTGAACAAAAAAGTCATATCAATTAAGATTTATAAAAGATCACATTATGTGAAGAACAGACTATAGGAGAGCAAGACTGAGCACAGGAGGCTACTGCAGTGCTCAAGATGAGAGAGACTGGATTCCAATGGTACAAGTAGAGAGAATGAGAAATGATCACATTCTGGATGGACACCAGCTTGGTACCGTTATTATCTGCTGTGAAGCTTAAGGGAGTTAAACAAGATGCTTCTAATAGGTAGTAAAGGCTGAAAATAAACCAATCGTCAGGGTTGTTTATTACACTGTAATCTTTACATGGGGCTTTTGTGTCAAAGAGATGCTATTACATGAAGTAGTAAGACCCTTATTAAACTTCAGAGACAGATACCAAGCTCTACATGGTATCTGAATTACATGTATTATGTATTCTGAATCTGAATCTGAATTACATGTATTATGTCTGAATTACATGTATTATGTTTGAAATACTTTATTCTAAATTTATATTTAGTAATAATGGCAATTGATTATAAAGATTATGTCATTTACAAAGCATTTTTACTCTTGTTATCTCATTCAATTTAATCTAATTGGCATGGTTAGGTGACCAGGAAGGTAATTTACCTGGTAAACGATGTTAACATAGCATAGCAAAATAGAGATATCTAACGAAATAGTCACTTTTATGGTCTTACCGAAGGAAACTTTGCCACTCCTAAATAGCCTGTTTTGTCTCTCTGGGTAGATCTTGTGGCTTTCTTGCCTTTCTAACATCAGTGTCTTCAAGTCATATAAAAAGATCCCAATAAATATTAGTGAAATAAAGGAAACTGCTATTTCTGTGTCAAATAGGTTAGGTAGGTTTTCTTTTTCTGGTAGACAGTATAGTTTTAGAGTCTGAGAAAAATTAATTTGAATCTAGCTCTGCAATCACTGTATGATCTTGATTAAGCTGCCTGACATATATGGACTTCAATTTCCCCATCTGCAGATTTGCATTGCACTTCTGATCTGGGTGCATACACAGTCTTGCATTTACTCATATACGCCCAGAAAAGGTTAGTTCATTTCTACTTTCTTCCCCAACACAGCCAGGGTACTCATCTACTCCCTCCAGAAATTAAGTTATGAAAGCTTCTATGTCTATAAATCTTACTAATGCATATTGATATCTCTTTTACCTTAAACAAATGCTAGAATTAACTTTAATGTTAGAGAAAATTAGAGAAAAAGTCCCTTTTTTTTTTAGTTTCCCTCATGATTTTTGAAGGAAATATAAGCAATTAATGTAGGCCAATTGAGAGAGTTTTTAAATATCTTTTAAATTTTGGAGGCAATATTTACATTGTATTTGGGAATAGTCGGTGTTTCATCCATGGGTAAATAAAACATTTCAATTATTATATTATGGCAAAAACATTATAAAACAACCAAAACATGAGTCTATTAATTAGCAAGATTCTTACAGTCAGTAAAAGGGATGATTTTCTACTAGGAAAAAAAAACTAAAATATAAATAGAATTAGCATAGTATCACATATTAAGAACTTTGGATTCTTATATACAAATGCCAAAGATACCTTGAAAGCCATGCTTAAACCATCTTGGCATTAAATCTTCAAAATGTTAAAAGTAATTTATAATACTAAATACCACAAGATTGAAACATTACAACAAGTCAACTTTATGACAAAATGAGTCAACCAGATCTTCATGTTTCAATATGGCTGAATCTCTAAATACAATGTTGGGTGAAGGCAAAAGAAGTTTACAGTATGATGTCATTTATGTAAACTTTTAAAATGTAAATAATTACATGGCATATTGTTTCAAACACACCATTCAAGTTTTAGAACACATATAGGAAGGATATATCATCTTTGGGATTATGACACCTTACAGAAAGAAAGGAAAAGGAGCAGGGTTAGCGTTTGTTCTCTCTATGACGATTTATTTCATCAGAAAAGATCTGAACAAAGTTGAATATTAGCACTTGTTTAATCCATGTGGCTGATACTTAGGTAATTGTTATATGTTTTCTGTATTTTGATTTGAAAATTTTGTAAAGTTTCTTGATTAAAAATAAAGTGATGAAGAATTCATGAAAACAGTAAAGCATACATTGTTGTGCCCAATTTAAAATTGGGTAACTAGTTACAGTAAAATACATTCTCCATTTCCTAGAATAAAAAGTCATTCATTTGTATTCTTTCTATCATATTATTCTGCTTTAACATAGGAATTTTGAGTTTAAAGAAAGGTGTAAAACAAAAGAAAAATTCTTTCTGCTTGTAAACTGAGCTAAAGTTTATATATTCTTTTTTTTTTACTCATGCAACTATTATAAACTAACAAGTGCAAATATAAAGTAAATGTTGCCTGCCATGACTCTTTTGGTAAACACATTTTTTTTTCTTCTTGAAATTTGGATAGAACCAATTCAAAACATAGGAGAATCTGATGGCTAGGCATTTACACCACAACATGAAATTATTCTCACAATACTAGCTGGGGCTGGCGTTCTCCCGGTGCCTGCTCTTCCCAGACATATATATAAAACCTGAGTGAAGTCCTTACATCTACTTGCCTCCTCTCCCTCTGTGTCAAACCCTGAGTCTGTATAATGGGGATGATCCCTGCATCTACTCACAGAGTTGTTGTAAGGAACACAGGGGTTAGTTATATGAAGTAAGTCATACAGGTCATATCTGGCACATACTAAGTGTTGAGAAAATACCACTGGTGTTTTTACCCATAACAGGAGAAACAGGCTTAGTTCGGTCCTCATTTTAGAAAAAGATCTTTTCAACTCTTTTACTATTAAATCATTCAAAACATTTTGAAGTGCTAATTTAATAAACCTAAATCTATTAGCTGTAGAATTCATGTATATTTCTCCCTTATCAAAACAAATTGATATTTATTTAGTAAAGTTTTTTGGTTGTTTTTTTTTTTTGTTTGTTTTTTTTTTAATGTGGCTGACATGGGCACCTAGATGGCTCAGTTGGTTAAGCCTCCGACTTTGGCTCAGGTCATGATCTCACTCTTCATGAGTTCGAGCCCCGTGTCAGGCTCTGTGCTGACAACTCAGAGCCTGCTTCGGATTCTGTGTGTGTGTGTGTGTCTCTCTCTGCCCCTCCCCCACTTGCTCGCGCGCGCGCGCGCTCTCTCTCTCTCTCTCTCTCAAAAATAAACATTTAAAAATGTGGTTGACAACAAGTTATTTTTCAAAACCGTGGATAAGTCTTTTATTGTAGAGAGGATAGGGTCTTACCTACTCAAGGAAGTAGTAAAATGGTAAAATTCGTTATGTTGTATTCTCAAAGGGTTAATAATATGTTCTGGCTTCTTTCTGTAAAAAAAAAAAGAATTTAGGAAATTATTAATATAATCTATGATCCATATAAAAATCTATTACATCGTGTAGATCAACTTGTGGCTTTCTCTTGCTCTGTTGGGTAACTAGGAGGCTGCAAGATGGATTTAATGATGGTTTCTTCTACGGTCATACACTGAGCATTTACAACCAGCTAAGTGCCCTTTCATTTGTTTGGAACAGAGAAATGAAAATGTTAAAGATGCACACTTTTTCCTCACTTTTTAGCTTCACTCTAGTGAAGTTTCCTAAGTATTATATCGAAGGAAAAATAAAATTTTTAATTGTTTGAATTTTTTCAGCTAATAAATAGCAGGCAACTGTATTCTCTCACAAGAGAATATATTCATCCTAGTAAATTGTTAATTATATCTTTAAAGGACTGGGCCTCTAGCCCAGCTGCACTGATTCCCTCCAGCACAGGATGGAGAGGAATTTTTTAACAACCAATTAAATTTTCCCTATACAGTATGAAACTTACTTTGACATTCATAATCCTAAAAGTCATACTGGATTAGTAATTCTGCTTAGAAATTTCACTAGAACAATACAGGACACTTCTTACTGGAGTGGTATGTGAAAATAAACCCAATTACTAGAAGGCACTAGGTTTTGTACCTCATTAAGCCATTCTCAACACATAAGTGATTTGTGTTTACTTACAACAAGGGCAGAAATCACTTTGAAATCTTGCTGTTTTACAACAGGTATCTAAATCTATCCATCTCTATGTGTTATCACCAGGCCCTGTGTGATTTCACACCTGGTAGAGTGGATGGATCCCATTATATACCCTCAAGGAAGATGTCATTCTATAAGTAAAGGGCCCTAAGACTCAAAGTGTGATAGCTATTAACTCTTCTTTGAGACCCAGTAGGAAATGGAAATGAACTTGGAAAGATAAGAAGTGGTGGCTCATTTCTTCTCTATCACCCTTCAGAGAACAATGCGTATAGAGATATGAGCAGACAGGGTTTGATTCAAAAGTAACAAACATTGACTGGGCCATGTTCCATATGCAGCAGCAAATAAGTCTATTACTGCATATTAAAGTTAGAAAGTCTTAACATTAAAAAAAAATAAAATTCTGCAGGCAAGAAGAAACACAATAGAATTCTCCCATCTCTCAAATAACTTGGCAGTTATCTTAGGGGAAAAAAAGTTTTCACTGCCCACACGTCTGAACAGTTTTTTCCCCCTCTATTTCAGCTCAGTGTTTTTCAAATTTAAAATATATATATATATATATATATATATATATATATATATATATATAACATTATTATACAGAGTTCTATACACAATAACTTAAGACTACTTAAAAATTTTTAAGAGTAACTTTGATTAAAAGCATATCAAATGTTGTAGGTTGATTTTAGAGCAAAAAGAGAATGGTAGAGGAGCTCTGGACCTTGTTCAGAGAGAAAGGGTCCTCATGTATTTAATTAATGAATGCTGAATAAAATATCATGCTTTGTTTCCTCTTTAAATTCCCGATTTTCCTTAAATTCCTTCATGTGCATATGTTTTACACTACATCTTCATGATTTTGAAGTACATGTCCATGTGTGTGTATAATGTGCAAGTACATATTATATATGTATGCATGTCTCTTGGACCCTAGTAAACCTTTTTAAAAGCAAGAAAGAATTCCATAGAACAAGGATCAGCAAACTGTGGTCCATGGACTGCATCTGTCCTGTTGCCTGTTTTTCCAAATACAGTGTTATTGGCATCCAGCCATGTTCATTCATTTCTTTGCTGTCTATGACTGCTTTCATGCTTCAATGCCACAGTCGAGAAGCTGTGACAGAAACTGTATGGCCTTTCATGTATTTATACATGACCCAAATGTTTACTATCTGTCTCTTTACCAAAAACATTTGCTCACACCTGTTATCAAAGAACATGTTCATCATTTGAGGAATACCAAAAACAATATTAAGAAACTAATATCCTGTCTTTTATAGTCTTCCCAAATATTAACTCAATAGTTATATATGAATGAAAGTGAAATTACAGCCCTAAACACTTAAAAACTAATTTAATTCCAACAGAATTGGGAAATTATTGGCCAAAAGATGAGATCATTACTAGAAAATTGAGGTTACTCAGTCATAACAATTTTAGTCATAAAAATAATGTCCCATTTACCCATCATCCTGACTTTTGTGGTTTTTTTGTTTGTTATAAAATTAAAATGGCTGTGCTTCTTTCTAGACTTTATTTTATGAAAAAGAGATAAATGTCATCTGGGATTTATTTTTTAAAAGCAACTTGTGGCCTATTCCACTAGGCACATAAAATTGAATAGTCATTTTAAAGTAACACAGTGCAGCTAGAAGTGATCATTTTATTCCATATCAAAAGATTAAAATACTTTAACAGTTTTTGTTAAGAATATTATTTGACACAGTCTCAGTATTTGATATCTTACACATACTGGCTACAAATCCGTAAAATAATATTAGCAAACATTTATGCAGCATTTATTTTGTGCCACACAATGTTCCAAGTACTTCATATATATTAATTCACTTAGTCCTCACGATTACTCTCTATGACAGGTAACTATTGTTATCTCTACTTAAAGATGAGAAAACTGAGGCCAACAGACTTTAAGTGCCCTTCCCAGCATCACATAGCTAGGAGGTGGACAAGACTTTTCAACCGTACACCAACTCCTTATGGACCCTGAGAATTGGTGTTAAGGTTTCCAACTCTGGGGAAAGACAATTTCAAGCACAAAGGTTTTTGTGGGCCCTTGAGAAGTGGTATTTCACCAATGGCAACCTTCAATTTACTAGAAACACCTACTAAACATATATTTTATTCAGTATATTCAGCTTTTTTACCAAATTGAAATGTACTCAACTGCAGTTTTGCCTCTGTTCTCTACTCCATTATTTCTATCAGGTTTGGTTAAGCCACGTTCCAGAATCTATTAGAGTTGGGTGTGAAATCCTGAGAATCATGGCTGGCAACACCTGACAAAGTTAATTTACTTAACCACTATATTCAGGGGCCTATATATAATAGAGAATAGAGTGTACATTGGCATCACAAAATAAGCTGAGTAGATTACCTACTGAGAAAGCCAAGATAGACAATTGTTCAGCTATAGACAAAAACAGCTTTTACCAGTTTATTACCCAGATAAATAGGATGTACATACAACGCACTTAGTCTGCATATAATACATGTCTGGCTGTTGACATATTTATATGCAAGTTGTGTTGTACCCCTAGCACTGAAGTTAGAATGATGAATTCATGCAGACTTAAAATCTCAGGAAGAAATTAATACCAACATGTGGTTTTCTCAAGTGATATAAGAACCAATGTTTCATTAAGCAACAAAGTCAAGATAAAATCTTCCTTAGATTATTAGGCCAGGATACACTTTTCATTAACCTTTGAAACACATTCTAGTATAAATACCATTTGATTATTTTTCCTGTTTTGATAGACTTTGTCAGATAAGTGAAACCGTGAGATGCTTGAAGTTGAAATCCTAAACAGCATTTCAGAAGGCTAACCTTAAACTCACTGGCTATCATTAGCTTATTCAGTTAGCTCTCGAATAAACAATAGTAACATTGTTCTCTGCCTCCTCTATGAATATGCTCTATGCGATTTTGAACAGTTCATGTAATTCAGATCACTTGTGAAGGATAACAAGATTTCAACTACTGAGGACGTTCAAAATTGCCAGTACTATTGGGAAAGGATCCACTATCCAAGCAGTCTTTAAACAGGAGAGAAGCTGCCAACATAAAATCATTTAGTCTGATAGGCTATTAAACCATTTCTATTCCCTAATAGGTTTAGAAGCAGTTCATTATCACTACTTATTTGTAAGTAGCCAAAAGTCATGGTGAACCAAAGTCACTGATAGTTAAACAGATCAGAGAGAGATCTTCCTTTCTTGGGGCTTTTGCCAAAGTTCTTTTTTGGAGAACATTATGTTTCTTGCAAAGGAAACATACCTTGAAATATATGAATTAAGGAGAGTTAACAAAAGCCCTACTCAAAACATATGGTCTCCATATCTAGGTAAGGTAGACGGTAAGAATTTTCCACTTTGATTCCCAAACCTGATATACTCCAGGCTATTGCTAAGGAGTAGCAGACTAGGTTAATCCAGTTGAGTAGAAATTAGCTAGTCTTGTCCAAAGCACCTCAACCTAATTCAAGGCCATAAAAATAGGATACAAGCAGGTGAAGGATAAAGGATTGAATTAGTCAGAAAAGTCAAGCTTAAGTCTCAGAGACTTTGCACAATAAAGGTTTATATCCTGCTCATACAAATCCTGATGTGGGTAAGGTAATGCTCCAGGACAGCTCTCTCTCATGATCAGAGTACACCTTTTTGTGGCTCAACTCATGGCCTCCAAGATTACAGTAGCAGGGAAGAAGTTATGAGAGGGTTGCCCACAGCTTTTAAATGCTTTAACACAGAAGTGACACACATTATTACCTCCTCTTACCACTCAATGGACTGAACTAACCACTATGGCTCTGCCTACTTAAGGGGTTGAGAAACATGGAGGATAAATGGAACTCTGGGGGCACGTCGCTGCCTCACATTTAGTGGAGCATGTGACTCTTGATCTTGGGGTTTGAATTCAAGCTCGATGTTGGGCATAGAGATTATTTTAAAAAATAAATAAATACATGGAGATCTGGCGAGTAGTAAATGTCTCCATTGCAAGAGTGAAGGAAGCATGATGAGATGTCCAGTAGCTACTTTAGGGTCAGGTTTAGATTCCTTCTTGGTTGGAAAGGGTTGAAAAGAAATGGTCGGTGGTATCAGTGAAAAACTTATTTTGCTAAATTGTTAACATATGCTGACTCTGACTGGATATAAATAAATATCTTATTTTATAGATAAAATACAAGAGGCATTGCAATATAGAGAACCTTGGACAGCAACGGGGCACGTGTCAGTGTTTTCACGTATTTATATGTTACATTGCTGTTTTCTGCTCAGAGTCAGAATATATCTGAAGAACTAACACTTCTTTGCTTGACAGAAAGCCATCTGTTCATTTGTTTCTCATTTTCATACAAACACTAACCATTTTTAAAATGGTAGAATAAGTTAGTGCAGATTTGCAGGTTCATGTGGTACAAGAAGAAAGAACTGAGGAGAGACACAAAGGAAACAGCAGGCTGCCATAACATTATCTGACGAGGATGCCTCTTAGTGATTTCACTATCATGTTAAAAACTCTTCTGTCAACATGATAAAAACCAAATTTCTAGAACTGGTCTCAAAAGGTTCTACACTGTGCCTACGCTCAACTTGTTCAATTTCATCCCCAACTTTCTACCATCACAAAGATTCATATTGTCTCACTCTAGCTCCTTTATCAGCCTATTAATTGCCCTCTTCTTTCCAGTTTTGCATTTTTCTTCTTTCCCTCTACAAAGTCATCTTCTTTCTCTTTTTCTTCTCTTCCTCTCTCCCTGTCTCCTCCCTCCTCCATGTCTGTCAACTCCTCCTTGAATGGGAGCCCTGTTCTCTGTGAGGTCTCCCCAACGACTTCCAGGTGCATGTTGCTTGTTTTTATCACCTACTTGACATTCATATGAATGCTGTGAATGAAACTTATTGAAATTGAAACAAATTCGCAGCCCCATCCTTTTTCTGCTTATTTCAATACTAGAAGCTATTGGTTTCTATAAAATATATGAATTCCTTTTTCTCATAGTATTCCGAATCCAAAATGAATACAAATGAAGAACAAAAAAATATGAAGACACATAAGAGTATACAATGCACTTCAAATAAGGGTACCATATTATCAAATTGTCTCAAGAAGTATTAGCAATTTACACCTCTACCACCGTCTATTTCCCTACACCATTAGCAGCACTGTGTGTTATTTATTTGTTTAATATCTGCTCCACCCCACCCCATCCCACTCCAAGGAATCTGCAAGCTCTAGAGGGCAGGGGCCATTTTTTTTATATTTACTATGACCCTTCCCTGTCTGGTAGCAAGTACTTGCTCAATAACTATTTAACAAATGAATTAAAATTGAGTCATGTATTGTAAAAAAGATAGAAAGGTGTGTTGATGCTTTAATTCTGTATATGTGAACTTGTCTGTTCTAACCAATATCTCCTTATCTAACTGGCTTACTGCTTCCCTGATTTGACAGTGGGTGATTGGCAAAAGCTGAATGAGTGAATAATTATAAGAATGATAACAGTTTATTTTTCTAACTATTCTGACTAGGATTTGATTAAGTTAGACTTTTAAAATAAAAAATAACACAAACTTTGGATATGGGTGTTGGAACACTGGCCTATCACCTACTGGCTGCATAAGACTGGGCACATCTTCTAAGTTTTTGGAACCTTAGTTTTATCAATAAAATGGAGATTATTAATGAGATTTCCCTTACAGAGTTGATACAAGAATTAAAGAAAATCATTTGTAGAAAAGTGGTTTGACAATTGTGGAAAATGGTAAGGTCTCAGATGATATATCTTCACCATTTAGCACTACTATATCCCTTATGAAGAGAGGATGCATTAACTTGAGCAAAATTCGTGCAAATACATGGTTTCTAGCTTTACCTCTTCTCTTTAGTTTTGCTTAGCAGCCAAATGCCTTTTGTAAATTCTTAGGACAGAGAGTGTCTTTGAGAAGGATTGTGCCAGAGAAAGAAAGCAACTCATTTACTAATAGCCCAAGGTCACCTGCTGGGAGCCATCTGTCAACCTGCAGAAGCGAAGAGAGATTTCACTGGGGAAGCAGAGGAGGCATCTGGTTGAACCCCAGTGACAAGGCACCAGGCTATTTCTGAGGCCACTGTGAGCATGCAAATTCCAGCTGTAGTCTAAAAAAGTCAGATTTCAGCTGAGTGATGATGTTCTTTGCCAGAGGTCCTGCACTCTCTGAGGGCGACGTCCTGACTGCTGGAGAATTTGAAAAGTCATGTATTTAGGAAAGGGGGCTCCACCAAAGAGAGGAAAATACTTGCTGTGCTGTAGTCATCTGATGGGAAAGATGAAATTCTGGTAACTCTACTTCTAGCCCAAAGACCTAAAAGCTCTAGAAGCTGAGGGATTTCACCAACTCACTGAAGTCTTGGAGAAGCATTTACAATTAAGGGTGATCTCCAGCTGATTCAGGCCCTTCATCTCCTGCTGCATACTGTTTAAGAGGCAATGTGTGATAACTTAATCAGCACAGTGGGGATGAAGTAGGCACCTACCCCTCCCCTTCTGTAATGCTAATTTGAAATAACTTCTCTCCCCCCTAAGTTATTAACAGTGGCAACCAACATTTTATTACTAAAGAAATTTTCAGTAATGACCCATTTTAAAAAGTGAAGATTTCTTAATTGAGTGAGAATATTACTTACTGGTTGAGAAAATACATCAAAATAAAAGTTTCCCTTAAAATATACCTGAATGAACTACATTAGCACTCCCAGGTGCTTTTGAAATTCAATAACAATATTAAGGCATGCATGATACAACAATTCTCCCATCAGTAAACTTAGAAATATTAAAACACATAAGGATATATCATTAAGATTTCACCAAACAAAAGGGGAGGGCTTGACACAGAGATGCTGGTAACAAAAGTGTTTGCCTCACTATAAATAGGAGGCAAAGGAGGAGGCAGATCGTCTGCTGGGGAGCTTTTAAAAATGTTTTTCCCCTCCTTTATTATTCTGTCAGTGGCCATGCAATTCCTCTCCTTTGTGCTCTTTTCAGAAGGGTGTTCTATTATTATGCTTTATTTAATTGGCTTAGATTTAAGTAAATAGACACCACTGAGAAGAAGGGCAGTTGGAATGGAGGAAGGAGGCATTAGGAAATTAACACAGGAGGAGGGGCACAGAGAGACAGGGACTGTAACCAGATATCAGAGAACCTCAAGCCCTGCCTTCTCCAGAAACGCTTTTATCTACAGCTCCCAGTGGCCACTTAACATCTATAATCAAGCAACATGGGTCTGATTTATATAAAAACATATGAAAATAAGATTAAAGTCTAAGCTTTAAAAAAACCCAGCAAGCGAACCAATGAGGTTGCAAATATTCCAGCTGCTCTAATTACTGTTGTTTCAAAGGAAATGTGAGGGCTGCTGATGCCTAGCTAGGGTTCTCCTGGGTTCTTCTGGGACTCCATCAGCCCCTTTTGGTATCTGCAGGCACCAAAGTTTGCTTCAGAGGTAAGGTTCCATGCTCTCAATCTGAGAATGGCTTTTAGAGCTACGCTAGAGCCAAAGAAGAACCAACAGTCTTTAAACAAAATTATTGAGACTTTAAAACTGTATTATAATATTTAACAACTGTGGTTCCCAACTGTTACATCAGGAAAGTCTCAGAGTCTTCTAACTGCACGTGCAGGACCCTGCCCGACTCCCACTGACTGCCCCCATCTCTCCAGGATCTTCTCTGCACTGTGAGGGCCAGCCACCTGCTCTGTGAGTCCCCCTGCACCCTGGAAGTCATTCAGCTCAAAGAAAACTCACGCAGCTAAAGAAAAGGGAGAAAACAGTTAAAACTAAGGCTGCAAGCCATTCCTTACTTCCTTTTTGCCTCATGTTTTTGGTGGCTCTATCTAGTGAGCATGGACTGAAATGTTTTATCTATGCACAACCTCCTCCACTGCTCTCTCAGTTTCTTTGGAGATCTGGTGACCACAGAGGGGAATAGACCCTGGTTTAATAGAAGGTAATCTAATCAATTGCTTCCAGAAATTCCCTGAAAGCCATTACAGTAGAGCATAGACATGAAAGGGTGAGGACACATTAGATACTGACATAACTTTAAAATAACAATAAAATCAGGGCACTTGGGTGGCTCAGTCAGTTGAGCGTCCAACTTCGGCTCAGGTCATGATCTCACTGTTTACGAGTTCAAGCCCCGTATTGGGCTCTCTGCTGACAGCTCGGAGCCTGGAGCCTGCTTCTGATTCTCTCCCTCTCTCTCTGCCCCTCCCATGCTCACGCTCTGTCTCTCTCTCTCAAAAATAAAATAAATGTTAAAAAAATTATTAAAAATAAATAAACAAAATAGCAATAAAATCTGAAACTCAGATTTCTACTAAATTGTTTGTAAGAAAACATGTTCTATCTAATTCCACTCCTTGACCAAAATATAAAGACCTTTCTGTGTCAGAAGAATGTTATAAGCTTGTCTGTCCTTGAATAATATTCCCTTTGCAATGTGTTCTAATACGAAATTGTGTGTTAAAGGGGTCCATGCACTATCACAAAAGTCATCTACCATTCATTTCTCACCATGTTCTTGCATATTGTATTAGCATGTGGCATCATCTAACAGTCTCTGAAGTTTCAGTGTAAATAAAAAAAAGGTTTATTTAATAGTTTTCCCATTCATTAACAAATTACTTGCTACAGCTGCTGAATAGCACCATCAGTTTCTAGCAGGAACCACAAGGAATAATAGCCTTTTATGGCAGGTGACAACCCAGTCACAACAGACCCAGGGGAAATTTCGGGTTTCCAGTTTACCAGAGAATTGGTTTTGAGTATGTTACAAACCAACAGCCGTTGCTCCCAAATAATTAATTAAACAATTAAAATCTTTTTCCTTGAAAAGAAATTATCTGTGAAGATATTTTAAAAGAAATCATTGTTACTGTAATAAAGTTTCCATACAAATCAAATTAAAATTCTTCATATGATGACTTCATAACTAAAATGCAAACATATTTTTTTAATGTTTATTTATTTTTGAGAGAGAGAGAGCAGAGCCCGACGTGGGGCTCGAACTCATGAAATGTGAGCTGAAGTTGGACACTCAACCAACTGAGCCACCCAGGCGTCCCAATGCGAGCATAGTTTTAAACGATAACTAGAGTAATTTGTTTTTTGTCATTCTCAAAATTGCAAGAATCGATTATATTATATCTATAATTTTGGCAAAGAAGTTTGAACTCTTTTCAAGTAAATGCCTATAAAATAGAGATGATTGTCAGTTTTTTAAATTGAATAATTAGTGCCCAAAAAAGGCGTTGAGTGAGATAAGGCATAATTAAGTGATATAGCACACACATATCACAGAGCCATCTCTCTTAGGCAGGAATATTATAAAAGCTCATATTTTAAAGAGGCCCAACAGACTGTCTTCCAGTTCCTTTATCGAGTTACACAGAGCTTTTTTCCTTTTCTTTTTTGGTAGTGATTTTAGAGTCACTTTGCATGATAGAATATTTGATTTTCCTTTATATTTTCTCCTTGTTAAATTGTAAAAACTGGAAGCAATTTTCTCATATTCACACTATTCCTGCCTATAAAGTGTTATCTCTGGAACCTATTTTAGAAATGTGTCAGACAGTTGTGCTTAGCAAGAGGGGCTCATGTGTTATACTTTGTTCATTATAATCTGTAATTTTGTTGATGACTGTGGATTTCAGTGGATGCTGACCAGAGCTGTTAGACTCACACATAACTCCATTCACTTTCTTTTTCCTGGATACTTCCTGCAGTGGGTCACTGGCATAATGGTTACAGCAAGAGTCTACTTAATAGAGTGGAAAGAGAAGCTTTAGAGCCAGCCAGACCTCTATGTAGCAAGTTACTCAATTTCATCTGGCCATAATTTCTTCATCTATAAATTGTAAATAGTAATATCTACTCTCCTGTAGAAAGATTCTAAGGACTAGGAATAGGCTAGGGAAAGCTTTTTGTATAGGGTCTGACGTATATTCACCAATACGTGGTACTGGTGTTATGACACAACTCAATGAATTGGGTAGGACTATTTGTCAAAACAGTGAAAAGAAAAAGTGTTGCCATTTATCATGCATTTTAGAACTTTCGACATGGCCAGACATCACAATCTCCTGGGATCCTGCTTAAAAATTCAGAGTCCTGAATTTCATTTCAGGGATTCTGATCCCAGAGGTCTGGAGTGGGTATAGGAATCTATATCTCTCACAGGTACTTAATACGATCTCTAAGAGGGTGATCTGGGGATCCCAATTTGAGAAATAACTGGTATATAATATATAACTAATACTATTAAAATAATCATGAGTTTTTTACTGTGACTATATCAATTAAGACAAGGAGGATATTGTTCTCAAGATACTAGCTTAGCAACAGCTGTTAATTTTTGTTATTTTTAATTGTATAGGCTTAGCCTTCTATAAGCGATCTAAAATAATCCCAAATATTTTTCCTAGTAATTTATGGGTTATTTATCTTCTCAAAAAAATCTGAGTTTAGCTTTTTGTGTGTGATAGACTCTTTATAAAATTCAGTGGAAGCTTTGGATCAACACCCGTGTGGCATGACCTTTATTTGTACAAAAGCTTCCTGGGTCCCATTCATATACTAGCTGGGATCTAACAAACCTCACGTTAAAAGCAGTTGGACTAAAGAATTAGGTATTAACCATTTGCAGTTTATTTCTGTACTCTTTAGATATCACAGGTCTAAAACATGATTATTGTGCAGTGGAAAAAATGTGACCTTTATATATCTATTTATTCTCAAGTAGCTTTGATTGCTTATTCTGTAGGAGGTTTGGAAAGAATAGCTCTTTACAAAATTGAATTGGAGAATTCTAAGAAGGAGGCTGTTTATTCTGTTAAAATAACACAAGTTTCTACTTTGGATAACAAGGAATTCAGTAAAAACAAACTTTAAATGCCACAGATTCTACCACAAGTTTTTGTAAAACAGATATGTATTGCCCAGCAAGTTTTACCTTTCTTATTGCATCTAAGTCCTGGGAGAGAGATGTAAGGCAATGTACATTTCCTTTTTGCTTACATTGTTCTAAGACGAAAATGCTTCAATGGCCCAATGCTCTTGGGAAAAAGACTAAAACATTACCTTGCTCTGGAATAACTTGCCTCACTTGGACTTATTTATCTCTCCCGCCTCATTCTATGCTATGCCCTCCCCCCCGCCCCCAACTCCCTGGTCTCCTATTATACCAGCCTCCTGGCATTCCCCCTTATATGCCATGCTTCTGTAGTCACAAGGCTCTTGCATGTGCTTTTGGTCTATCTAAAATGCTCTTTTCTACCTTCTTTGCCTAGTTAAGTATTAGGTATTCATAGATCATTACTAAATTATCCTCCCTGACAAGGTCAATTCATGAATCTCTCCTTCATAGCACTTTTTATAGTTCTAATTTTTCCCTTATTGATGTAATTATTTGACCTAAAGCTTTTTCCCCACTAGACTTTAAGCTTCACAGGGACGAAGACCACAGCTGTTTTTTGCTACCCAGACCATAAAGACTTGGTGGTCGATAATGAATAAAAAAAAATGCTTTCATCATATTGTTACCTACCTAGCATCTAAAATAATACAAAACCCAATAACCAGCTAAAAGTCTAGGAATACCCCTTTGGACTTCAGTTTCTCATGCACAAAATGAGGGCTTTTGAGTAAATAATCACTGGGTTCGTTTTCAGTTTTAAAAGTCAGTGACTCCACAACTCAAATGTCCATCAATTGATAAATGGATTAAAAAATGTGGCATATTCATTGGTGGAACATTATTTGGCCATAAAAAAACAAGGAAGTACTGATTCTTGCCACAACATGAATGAATCCTTGAAATATTACGCTGAGTGAAAGAATCCTCTCTCAAAAGACCACATGTTGTATTACTTCACTTACAGGAAATGTTCAGAAGAAAAGGAAAATCCACAGAGACAGAAACTAGATTAGCAGTTGCCTAGAGTATAAATGAGGTGGAAATGGGGAGGGACTGCTAATAATTATGGGTATTCTTTTAGGGAGGGGATGGAAATGTACTAAAATTAGGTAGTGAAGACAGCTACATAACTCTGAATATACTAAAAATCACTGAATTGTACAATTTAAAAGGCTGAATTTTTGCTTGTGAATTATATCTCAATATAGTTATTACCAAAAAAATCAATGACCCATTGGCTATGTTAATTCATAATATGTCTAATCTAAATAATTCAGTAAACATTCATCTTTTTAGAAGTTAAAGTTTCCAAGAAGTTTAAGCCCAAGGAGTAGGAAATCTTCCCATAGTGGAACAAAATATTCAGAATATTCATTCAGAGTACTTCACTGGTTACTATACATTAAACACTAAGTTATACCTACTTAGACTGTTTTAAAAAATGCATGAAACACCCTCCCTGATTGCAAGGAGCTTATACAATCATACCTGAGATGGTAATTATCTACAACACAAAGCACAGGGTGAGAATACAGATGAAACTGTACAAATCAGGGCCTACCTGGAGCCCAAGGAGAGATTATGTTGAATTTCAATTATTCAGGACAGCATGGTATTTAAGACAAACTTTATAGTTACATATGATTTGGACAAGGAAGGAAGAGGGATAGAAGAGAAGAAATTGATGGCTCAGGTCATGATCTCATGGTTCGTGAATTCAAGCCCCGTGTGGCGCTCTGTGCTGACAACTCAGAGCCTGGATCCTGCTTTGGATTCTGTGTCTCCCTGTCTCTCTCTGCCACTCCCTAACTCATCCTCTGTCTCTTTCCATCTCTCAAAAATGAATAAACATTAAAAAAAAATTAAAAAAAGAAGAGAAGAAATTGAGAAAATAGTAGAAGCAAAAGAAGAGAAGCAGGCAATGAAAATTACAAGTAACTGGTACACAGGGAATTTGGGGGGAATTGGAAATGTAGGTTGGGGTCATATGAGAGAGAGCTTAGAATCTTAATTGGGAGAATGGATATTTATTCTATAGTAACGGATTCCTTGGAGGTTTTAGATAGTTTAGATTTTATGAATCAGTTGACTTTTAGGAAGATTCATCTTGAATTGACTGGACTTGGACGAGCTGATCAATTATATGTAGAACAAGTGTTTTGGCATAGACCAATAGTCATGGGATAGATCATCAATAGGGTGGCAGGATGAGGAAAAGCTAGCAAAGACAATAATGAAGAAACAAGACAAGTCAGTACTGCAAAACCTAATGAAAAAGAGATCTCAAGGAGAAATGGGTGGCTACTAATAATATATTTTATGCATGTGCGCCATATTTAATCCTGGACAGTCTTTGGATAGTTTATAATTTGTCTGAGGTCTCACAGTCAGTGGTAGGAGGCAAAGTCGACTGAAATCAGGTTTTCAGTTTTCTTTCCACTGCATTATTGCTGTGGCAAGAGAGGGCCTTCAGTCTAAAGGCTGGGAGGCAACCATTCAATTTTTAAAATACGATCAACACAGGAGATCTCTCAAAAATGTTTTCAGTAAGTAGTAGAGTGAAAGAAAACATCTAGCAAAATGCTAAGACAATAGGACAAATGGGAAATGAGACAGTAAGAGGAGTAGATATGTTAGAGGAATTTGCAGAACAAGGGGAATAAGAAGATGGTAGCTGGAAATCATGTAAGCAATAAGCTTTTAGCCTGGGATTTTCACAATGAGGATTCTGTTGTAAAAAGTTACCAGACTTGTCAGGATCTAGCAATGGACCAGAGTCAACAGGGGTAAGGCAGTCACATGATATTACACTGAAGGCTCCTGAAAGGGGGTGGGAGAATAATTTATTATATCTCAAAATGTGTTTGGTATGGACTGACCCTGGATCAAATTTTATGCGATTTCTTCACTAATTCATCTTAGTCAACAGAATAGTTGTTTCTCCCAGTATTTAAGTATATACCTCTTAATTTAGTAGAAGGGAAAAAAAAATTAAATACTCAGAGCATCCCTCAACTTTTGAAAATGTTTCAAATGATAAATTGTATCCAATATTTATATTGTTCCCAGCTCTATTTGGGGACCTTGGAAATGTACCTTGAATATATATCCTACTCCTACTTGGAAATGTACCTTGAATATATATCGTGTAATATATATAGTATTGGTGATTGAATGAATTTGCTATTATTTTATTATACCACTGCAGATGCTATTAGTTTTTCTAATCATTAAAAATAAAGTCACTGAAAAATACATTTAAGGTTAATTAATGTTTCTGATGGAGTTTAATAGGAACACAATAGCAAATAATATATTTAATATCATTAATGCTATAAGGTAACTGTGGAGTCCTCTTCAAATATGAATATGAGATCTTCTTTATCATGTGTCACTGGAGTTAGCATGTGACATTCTGTGATTGTTATTGTTTCTTTAAATGACAATTTAATTATGCAATTACTCAGCTCCAGAAAGGAAAGACAGCCTCTCAGATAGATGTAAAAGCAAATGACTCACAGACATGATCTCAACTATCAAATGTCATAATTATTTATTACATTCAAAACGATATCATCAAAACAAAGGGAGGGATTTGTACAGATTTTTCCAAAGCTTATATGCCCAACTTAATAGGAATCGATGCTAATTAACTGGTTTCTGATTAAATTGGATCCGCAAAGTGAATCTCCTGTAACTTAAACACCAATGTCCTCATTTCTTTTTCACATGTTAATATCCAGAAACACAACCTGCTCCTTTACTCTGCCTGAAAACAAAACATGTGTAGTCATCCCTGGCAACTCTGCATTTCTTATATATTTTTTACCCATGGACATATATTTAGAAATAGCCTTCAAGTTATTTTCTGAAAGAGCCAGAAATCAAAATGACTAAACAACTTATCGATAATAGCTCTCTGTGGTCATGTCAAGTAAATGGGTAATTTTATTTATTTATTTATTTATTTATTTGACAGAGAGAGAGCATAAGCAGGGGAGAGGGGCAGAAGGGGAGAGAGAGACAGAGACAGAGACAGAGACAGAGTGGGAGAGAGAGGGAGAGACTCTCAAGCAGGCTTCATGCTCAGCATGGAGCCTGATGCGGGGCTCTATCTCTGGGATCATGACCTGAGCTGAAATCAAGAGTCAGATGTTCAACGTTGAAGGGAGAGGGGCAGAAGGGGAGAGAGAGAGAGAGAGAGACAGAGACAGAGACAGAGTGGGAGAGAGAGGGAGAGACTCTCAAGCAGGCTTCATGCTCAGCATGGAGACTGATGCGGGGCTCTATCTCTGGGATCATGACCTGAGCTGAAATCAAGAGTCAGATGTTCAACCTTGAAGGGGAGAGGGGCAGAAGGGGGGGGGGGGAGAGAGAGAGAGAGAGAGAGAGAGAGACAGAGACAGAGTGGGAGAGAGAGGGAGAGACTCTCAAGCAGGCTTCATGCTCAGCATGGAGCCTGATGCGGGGCTCTATCTCTGGGATCATGACCTGAGCTGAAATCAAGAGTCAGATGTTCAACCTACAGAGCCACCCAGGCACCCTGTAAATGAGTTATTTCTTAAAGAGAAACCTTGATATATGATTTTAAGTGAGGGAGACCATTTTGCAAATTTGGAAAATTTCTTTTCTATGGGGTCCTCTCAGCATAATGTGAATACAGATCACTGACAAACTGAGCGTCAATCTGCACATCCATCTATCCTTTGGTTAACACTAGCTGTTTCTTAGAATTAGCATATAGGTGCAATTATAATGTAAAAATGTCTATGTACAGTATTAATAAATTTATTTCATAATGTCTAATTGTACTTTTTTAAACTAAAGCTTGCCTCACACTTTTTTCCACTATGTTTTAATGGAATTTGATTGGTGTTTGAGGAAGATTCATGTTAAATGTCTTTTTCTGATGCCAATTATTGTCAGATAATGAAGCTATCTTGTACATGTTCAATGCAAAAGATCTCATTTTGAATAAATCTATTTTCATAGATTTGCTGTCTAAAAGCCATACAAAACTTCTTAAGATATGGACTTGAGTCTAACCAAAATATTTTAGTGGAAACTACTGATGAATAGAGCCAGAAGAATCTGAATTTTTAAAATTGTTTCTTACAATAGTCCAGCAGCTTCTATCTAAATATTTTCCTTTCAGGGCTATTTACTCACTTCTGCATTCTCTCTCTCAATCACTTTCTCTCAGTATATTTCTGCCACACCAACTAAAATAAAGTGGGAAATTGTGGACTATGTTTAAAATCTCTGTCTCTCTGATTATGCATAATATATCATAACTATATACTCTTGTTCAGCCCTTGAAGTTTTTAGGATTTCTGTGGGGAGGCTGTTAGGCGTGGGAGTTTATTTCAGTCTGCAGGGCATTGTTTTGGGATTTGCCGACACTAACACTTTGTATTTCCTGTCCCCTTATGCAACATGCCTGACAAATTATAATTATCAGTGTTTTCTTTTACAGAAGGATAATTATTTGTTATTTTTACTTAAGCAATAAAAAAAAACTGAACAGTGTTCTCCCCACAAACAAGACTCAAATGCACAGGGTTATTGGCCTGCCAGTCTACATAATATGGAAAAATCCCAATTGCTCTCCATAAAACAGACTGCCATTTTCAGTTACTCCAGCAAAAATGCCAATGATAATTTTATAGAAATCCTTCACAAAAATCTTCCAAGAGAAAGCAAGAGAGTCACATTAAGAAGATCTCCTTTATGTTTTAGTTTTATATTTAGTTTAATTATATTTTAATTAAAATACTGATATTCATACCAGACAACAAATGTATCACTAAAATGATGTTGGTAAGACTCTTAAGACCAGGAGCAAAATCCTTTTTGCTACAATTTATGATTATGCAGAAAGGGCATTGAACTCCCTATGTGACAGTCATTTTACTTAATGCAAAGGCCAAACTACCAAATTAGCTCATCTGGATTAGGGCAGATTAAGATAGGATTTGTACAGCATTCTTGTTTCAAGGGCACTGGTCACAGACTTAATGAGCACCTTGGTATCTACCGGGAATGCTAAATTGAAGCTATGATTAAACAAATGTAATCATTCTAAGAGTAAAAGTCTGTTCGTCTTTCTTGGTCCCTACCCTAATCTACGGCTTTCTTTTTGGTACCTCTCCTTAATGCTGGAGAGACCCAGTGAATCTCAGAGGTAGATTAATGCAAACTAGTGAATGCACACACTATGCAAAATGAAATCCTCCAACAGACCACGGGACCTGCCACCACTCAGCAAGGCAGAACCCTTAGCTCACTGGAATGTGTAACATGTTCCCCCAAGGCAATTGCACATTCCTCTGTCCAGCAAAAGCAGGACATCTGTGGCTTTACCTTGGCATTATATAAACTTCTCCAAATCTGATTTTGCCACCTGAGCACACACATCCTGTAGATTGTTAGATCAACTTTGAAGCCAGTAACAGTGCTTGTGCGTTGTCCCACTGATGAAAAGATCAGAACAGTACTGAAAAGAAGGGTCCTCCTATATAGCATTACATTTATTCAGAAAATTGAGATTCTGCCATAAATGGGCAAAACAATAGCTATCGTGTTATTTAGCCAAAAATGGAGGACACAAAGAAATGAGCAAAGGTTAAACATGGATGACAGAGTGTGAGTGACCCCTCTCCCCACTTAGTTATTAACAGTGAGCAAAAGGAACTTCCCACCATCAAGCAGAAAAGCTTTGAAAACTTACCCTTAAATGTTTTCTCTGTGTCTACATATCAAAGGTCAACAGAACATCATTAGGGAAGGTACTGTTCATGTACTAGTAGGTTAAGCCCCACTTTCAAGTTTCTACATCAAATGAGACAATAACTATGAAGGCACACTGGAGATGATAAAGCTCTCTCTATTGATTATTTATTAGTATTATGGTCTTCCTAGGCATCAGTCATGGGCAACATCCTAGGTAGAAAAAAAAAATAATACCCATGCCATATTATAGTTTCCACATTGTACTTTGACCTTAAATAGAGTAAAGGGTTTCTTTTTCCCAGACATTTCTTGGCCTCAGGTCTATTTGGACAGCCAATCCTATTCAACCAACTATCATGCCCACGTTGGAAGCCAGTTTGACTCCTGCCTGGAGTTGAATGAAGAGTGGCTATGTGCAGCCCGTGATCCTCTTTCTTAAGGATATTTTATCTTTCTTTGATATTTAAGGTTAAACAGTTTCTGTTGTAAATGGGCTCAGTTCAAGCCCTTGATTTTTGAACTTAAGATGTCTCTGCCTGAGTCATTAGCCTCCTTCCTAGGGCTGTCAGAGAGTGGGGTCGGTCGCCATAATATCTCTTGCCAGTCTGATTCCTATTTCGAGAAAACAAGGCAAGTCATGAAGCCATTTTAAAATCTGGTAGAGAATTTCCAACGTGTAATATTGATTTTCAGAAAAGTGGCACCAAGTCCCGTAGGAAGCACTTCACGTTTACAAAGATCCTGTTGGAGAATTAGTCCCGTTTTGGTGTGCTCAAAATCCACACTAAGGTTTTTACAAGAACCTGAGTCTTCTTTGTCTCTTTCAGTTATCAGGAGAGCTGCTTCTTATTCAATGAGCTGATTAAAAGAGATTCCCAGGGCAAATGTGCACTTTTATTGGGAGCGGGTATTAATTATCAATCTGAGTAAAGATAGAGTTTATTTCTGTATTCATCTTCCTATTTACACTAACTCTTCAAAGTGCTGGGATTCTGATCCAGTGAGCTTACTGAAAGCTCAATCCTTCTGACAGCAAAGGGGATGCCACGATGGCTCTGCGTCTGGCTGAAGAAGAGCATGCAGAGAGCTCAGCCACACTTAGTTCGTCACTGAACGGGTAACTGACTGCCTCTCTGTATCCTTTGCTAATTCTACCTAAATGTATTTGAGGGAAAAAAATATTCCTAATCGTTTTTACATTTGCTTTAAAAGTCAATTACAGGGGTGCCTGGGTGGCTCAGTCGGTTAAGCGTCCGACTTCAGCTCAGGTCATGATCTCACACTCCGTGAGTTCAAGCCCCGCGTCGGGCTCTGTGCTGACAGCTCAGAGCCTGGCGTCTGCTTCCGATTCTGTGTCTCCCTCTCTCTCTGCCGCTCCCCTGCTCATGTTCTGTCTCTCTGTGTCTCAAAAATAAATAAAAACATTTAAAATAAATAAATAAATAAATAAATAATAAAAGTCAATTACATTTTTAACCCCAACGGTAAGGAAAATCTACCAACTTTTTTCTTTTTAACTGAGACTGGATTTGTTTCATGTTAAGGGAAAACAGAAGGCAAATAAATAGTTGAGCCTTGTTTGAGCTGAACTGAAGGTAAGGCATATTGGTCAATTTCCTTTTTTAACCAGATAAAATTCAAAAGATGAACAACTAGTTTAGAAAAACAACCACCACATTATATGCCTTTGAGTCAGATGTTGTATACGTTCGTTTGGGAGATTTGTCACACCACATGTCTGTGAAGAAAGGAATTTATGAAGTTGAACCCTAAAGTTTAGGAGAATTAATGCACGTCACACAAGTAAACAACCTCCTTTCCCAAATGTTGTCAGTCAGTTTTACAATTTACTTTCAGTTTTGTAGATGCAATGTGTACATCTTTATAGATTAAGATTTATTTTATAAAATATTAGTACTCCTTCAAAGAAGACTAAGATGAATACCGTTTATTCTTTCTTTTTTTTTTTTTTTTTTAAATTTTTTTTCAACGTTTATTTATTTTTGGGACAGAGAGAGACAGAGCATGAACGGGGGAGGGGCAGAGAGAGAGGGAGACACAGAATCAGAAACAGGCTCCAGGCTCTGAGCAGTCAGCACAGAGCCCGACGCGGGGCTCGAACTCACGGACTGCGAGATCGTGACCTGGCTGAAGTCGGACGCTTAACCGACTGCGCCACCCAGGCGCCCCCGGTTTATTCTTTCTTATCTGTAGGTCCTCTATAGCAGAAAACTACATTGCCAGCCAAATGTAGTTTGACCTTCCTAGAATTGATTTGTAGCAGATGCAAGAATCATTATTGATGAAACCAGAATCAATCAGTGGTCTTCTCATTTACACACTTGGTAAGTCATTAGTGACACAAGGGGAGCAAACATTAAAGAAATAAAAACTCCCAGGAGCATTACCTTAATAGCATATTGACTTCCAAGCTCATTGCATTTCAGACATAATTCATGAGTTTTCTTTATAAATAAGGAACAGCTATTCACCTTTTTTTAAAGCAATGTTTTAAATAGCAAAGATTATTAAATACCTTATGAAAATAAGTATTTTTCCCTCTAGATACAAAAAAAAATTCATTTTCCATAAAAGTAAAACATGGCTAAAGTTAAGCCTAAAGGAAAATTATTTTTTTCATGTAAGATGTAGAAATGAATGAGACACCTCGTCATGAAAATGTTCTGAAAATTAAACCCTACATTATGACTAAAGAGAAAAACAAGGATAAACTGAAAAAAATTAATTGACTACCTATAACTTGTGCTTGTCACTAAATATAAATAAAAATAATTGAATACCAACTACTATGATTCACCACTGCTAAGTGCCCAATTGCAATAGAAATGTTAAGTAGAGTCTGTTTTACAATCTAATTTTTATTTGTAGATACAAAATGTAAGTCTTTAAAAATGAAGATTTATTAAGTACTTCACAATCTTGCTAAGCACTTCATAATCCATGTGATATTTGTTTATCACAATTTCGAAGTAAGGACAATTGACACTTACGGGTAAGAAACCTCTCCCTACAGAGTAACTGACCAGAGCACACAGAGAAACCCAAAGCTACACTGATCTCCGCTATTAGCCTGTCAACAATATGCTTGCTCAGTCATAAAACCATGAGCAATGAATCTGTGCACGTAAAGAAAGCATAACCTTAGCCTACAGGAAAGGTTGTACAGTCACAATCCTGGCTCAACTGATTTGTTGAGTCCTGCAGAGAAGGAACAGCAGCCCATGTGAAATCAGATAGCTGAAAAGCACTAACACCTGGGGAGGGGAGCCTGCAAATTCCAGGCAGCTGCCTCCAAGATCATGGCCAGTGTCCTGGCTCCACGAGCCCTACAAGGAGGTATACCACTCTTTATTCTGCAACAGGGACTGACAGCTCCTGCAAAAGATAACATCTGTGAAGCAAGAGGCAGAGTGTGCAAAATAATTTCTCAATAGTGTACCTTTCTTGAAGTCGAGCAATAATGGAGGCTTGTGACGTTGGGGATCGGTAGGGATTGTGATGTCAGTTAAGGGGAAAATGTTTATCTGGAACATGTCCTGGTGGTGGACAATCCTGAAAGCCAGCTGTAGAGAAGACAGAGCCTAGAGAGCTGAGAGCAGCTGGTTGGTCTGGAGGCTGAAAATAGTGAGGAAAGGCTTAGAAAAATCTGCATTGCAGATAAACCTCATGGGAGACAGCTGAACTCTTAACATCTCCCCAAGCCAGCTTCTCTCCAGAGAGCAGAGTGGCCTCAGGTGTTGTAATTTGGAATGTATATAATTTCCAGGCCGTTCTGGAGACCTTGGGTGATTTAACATAATTTTATCTTTTCCCTTGCTGCTTTTCACCTGTTTGTTGGTTGGTTGGTTGGCTGGTTGGTTTATGTAGTAGAGCAGGCAGAAGGGAGAAGCGGGCCACAATAAACAAAACTGTGAAGTACCCTCAACACTTCTTTTACAGGTCTTATCTTTTATTTAATGTTGGGCCTTGTCTTTATCAAGCTTCTACCCTTCAGCTTTAAAACAACATAAAGGAAGAACCAAGCATCTACCTTGTCTGTTAAGAAGAGGGTGGAGAAATAAAAACTTAGAAAGTCATAATAATCACTAACAATTACAGGCTTCTGCTATGCGAATTACCTTCATTAACTCCTGCAATATTGTAATAAGGTTGTTTTTGTCACTCCTGTTTTATACATCTGAGGTTTGATAAATTCCCAATTTCTCATAGCTGATGAGGGGAACAACCCGGATTTGAAGCCAAGGGTATCTAATTTCAAAGTCTGTACTTATTTCACTACCTTATAACCCAGCATTTGTTAAATGCCTTTAATGTGCCAGACATTCTGCTTGCAAGGCAGTTAATAGCCATAGCCTCTAGAAATTCCTGTTCTGTTGGGATGAAGGCACTGTTAAAGGGCTTTTTACATTGAGGCTGTTAATATTTTTTTAAAAAAAACTTTTCTAAAAGACTTCATTTTTCTAGAATGTGTTTCCCCCCAAATTTAGAATTCTGTAAACAAATACCTGTAATTAAAGTCTAGCATATGATCACAAGAAAAGTAAATATTGGTAGAAAGGGGGAGGATGATGACATGGACTACAGAGGACTTTCCTTTTAAGTTTATTTATTTAGAGAGAGCAAGAGCACTGAGGGGACAGGGCAGAGAGAGAGAAAGAGAGAGAAAGAATCCCAAGTAGGCTCTGAGCTGTCAGCATGGAGCCCGACGTGGGGCTCGATCCCACAAACCGCGAGATCATGACCTGAGCCAAAATCAAGAGTCATACGCTTAACTGACTGAGCCACTCAAGCGCTCTGAGCACAGAGTAGTTTTAAGGCAGTGACAGTATGATAGTATAATCATAGATATATGTCATTATACTTTTGTCAAACACCAAGAATGAAACCTAAGGTAAGCTATGGACTTTCGGTGAATTATGATCTGCCAATGTTCATCGTCAGTGGACAATGTATCATTCTGGTGAGGGGTGTTGATAATAGGGGTGGATGGCCATGTGTGGGGGAAGTGGGTTTATGGGAAACCTCTGTACTTTCAATTTTATTGCAAATTTAAAATGCTTCTAAAATATAAAGTCATAGCAAAGGGGTGGAAATAAAGTAAATATCTAATTAGAAGGAGAGAGCACATAAATGGTTTTAATAATCCAGAAGATGGATGGGATTTTGATAAGTGGAACTTTGGATGAGATATTAGGTATACTTTTCAAGGTAAGTGAAGAGAAGGATCATTCTGTCAGTCAGCATTGCTGTTTGAACACCTACTCTGTATCAGTCCTCTCAGCAGATTCTGGGATTCTGGTTAGGAATGAGACATACAGTCATGGAGGTTCCAGTCTTGTGGGGAGGACATACATTCAACGGATGAATACAAGTGAGAGAAAAGCAGAGAGCCATAGAGAATGTAATGAGCAGACCTGTTAGGCCAGAGGATGCAAGAAGGCTTACCTGGGAAATCCCAGACCTAACCAGTGAACAGGACTTATCTAAGTAGAGGGGTAGACGAAGTGAGAGTAAAGCAGGAGAGGAGGAGCATAGGAAGAGTGTTCCAGGCAAAGAGAATAGAAATATGTGCAATAGCCCCAAGGAAATAAACCCAGGATGGTCCTGGAGAGTCAGACAGAAGCCAGATCATGGATAGGCTTATAGCACAGTTTATAGATTCCTGACTTTATGATGAATACTTACGGCTTTAAACACAGGAATATCATGATTAGATTGCATTTTTAAAAGATTGCACCAGTTACTATATGTATAATGGCTTATTGGAGGAAGAATTGATGCAGGCAGCTATTGCCGTTGTCAAGATCAGGGGTAATGGGAAACTAATGTAGTCCTTGGGGATATGGATGAAATGGATAGATTTGGAAAATGTTTACGAAGTAGAATTGACAGGACTTGGTAACAGATTGGACCAGTATGTTTTAGGTGACAATTTTTTTTTTTTAAGCAAGCTCTACATCTAAAGTGGGGCTTGAGCTTATGAACCCCAAATCAAGAGAGGCATGCCTTACAAGTCAGCTAGGCATCCCTTTAACTAACAATTTTAATATAAATGTTTTTATATAAATAACAATGGCACTTGATAAAATGACATTTCAGAGCCTTTGAAAGTAAATTTAAGTTGTAAAATTGTCATACAAATGATGGTAAGTCATGGAGGAAGTCCAAATAACAGTGGCTTAAACAATAAAAATTCGTTACAAAGTTATCTCATATTCAAAATGTTTACAGAAATTCTAGGCATCACCTCTGAATTCCTACCATAAGAATGGAAGAAAGAGTGATGAAGAGCACACTCCTTCCTTTTAATGTAAGTTTCACACACAATTAGAATTCATATCTTATTGGCTGGAACTGAGTCATATGGTTACACCTGTTGTCAGGGAGGCTGGAATTCTGGATCTTATTCTGACTGTCCATGTGACCACGAACCCTCCAAATAGCAGGGGTCCTATTATTACTGAGGAAGGAAGAGATAATCAATATTGGGGGCAAAAGTAATCTGCATCACATTAACTACGGGCTAAGGCCTTAGAGATGGAGTAGGAACAAATAACACTTACAAATGGTACCCGCCCTTTACAACAACAGAAAATTAAAACACATCAGAATGAACTCATTTTGAATTAGTATTCCACATTTTGTCTATGTCGCTACATACATTTTTTAACCTCAATTATAATCTAGATAGACTGGGTAAGTTAAACAGAGCTTCCCCATCAATAAATATGGCTTTATACTGCTACAAAACAGCCTCAGCTAGGCCAATATTTGAGCATAGTTGTTTATGGTTTCATTTCCTTTACTTTTAATAGTGGTCATAAAAAGCCAAACAAATGCATTTTATTCACATTCCTTTGGATGAGGCCTTGAATTTAAATTATGTCACTGGATCCATTAACATTTAACTATGGCTGGTGACTTATCCTCTACAGACATTCAGCTTCAGAATGTAATAACTACATGCAGAAAATGAGAATAAATAGCTGTCAGATAGTGAATCATACACGCATCACTCAGCGTACATTCACATTGATTTATTTTGTTTTGTCTGTTTGATGTGTTTTCATTTTGTTTCTAAGAATAAAAGCTATCAATAAGATGCTGGATTTAATAATTTAAGGAAAAAACTCCTTTCATCAATTTTCCACAAATGGTTCTCAGTAGGTTGAAATCAAAGGCTGCTGGGACTCTTAACTTTCTTTCTACATTTAATTTTCTGTTAACATTTCCGCAACTTTTCCGAGTAAGCCACTTTACTGTTATTCTCATTTTCTTCATTTTCCTTTTACTGGTGCTTCATGTCTCAACTTGACTGACAGAGCAGAAACCCTCAATTAACTGAAGCCATATTAAGTCAGTAATATTTTTGTGGCAGCTAATTAACAGCACTAAATTATACTCATTATTATCATAAATATTCACATTCTTAATTTTGCCAATCAAAAGGGATCACACAACATTAAGTCATATGTTCTTTGCCAAACCAAAAATTCAAATTTGTTTTAAATGAGCTATAGTATATCAACCACATTCTTGGTCTGCTTTTATCTTTGCTTTTCCCTTAGGTGTAAAATATATCAATAAACAACTGCTTATTTAATTATTTCTATTGATGCATAACTTCTGCTTCTTCTGCACTGCATAGTTCTAGTGTCAAACTGGCATCGCCTTGCAATTCCTATTGCATAGGGAAAGGGTTTTCTTGTAACAATGGCCATTCAAGTTTGCATTATTTGTTACTCAGGACCTATGACAAAATCTTTTATGTAAAGACAGCTTATATGTGTATTCTACATTATAGTTTTCAACATGCATTCATATGTTCCATTTCAACCCAGAAAATAAGATGTTATCTTTATTTTACAGAAAGAGAAAGGCCCAAGAAAGGGAAATATTTTTTTCCAACTGGCTAGTAAACAGTAAAGATAGAACACTGGAATAATAAGTGCAAAAGAGTATAAACTTAGACTGGTGCTATGAAAGTACATGGTAAAGAAGATTAAACATGATCGGTAATGGAGGAGTTATCACACCCTTCTCCTTTCTCTAGTTGTTATTAAAATAATAAAAATGTTGAAAATAATGTAGCCCTAGCAAAACCGTTCTGAAGATACCCTAGAATGAAGGTAAAGAAAGAAAGAGAAAAATTGCTGCCAGGAGCCCCTGCGTTAACAGAAGAACCTGGGGAAACCCCAAGCTTAGAGTCTTCAAATACAGGGTCCTAGGAAGCTGTGAGACTAAAATCATGGCTCTTCATTAAGAAATGTATTCAGAACAATAGGGACCCTTTCTATTTATTCTTCTTCCCCTTGCTATTACATTTTTAGCTGATAGGAGAAGCTTTTGCCCCCAATGGTGAAAGCAAGAACTAGCCTTTAATAAAAGCAAGTGATCAGTTTTAGAACCAGGTCTAATACAGATAAATCTATGCAGAACTGGAACAATTGTAGGGATTGTAACCTGCTAATGTGCTGGTTACATTTCTGTGCTTCTCCTGGGATACCTGCTTCCTGAAAAACTCTGCCCATTTACCCAGCATTTGCAATCAGCTTTCATGGTGAGCGGACGTACATATCTGCACAACTGCAGAGGAAACTCACAGCAGTTACCTATCATCTTCAGCCTAGTTCTTCATACATAAAAACAAACAAACAAAAGTCCTCCAAATCAAGACCTTTGAGAAACACCAGCAGCATGAACAAGAAAAATATTTTTAGAAACGACTCCTGAGGAAATAGAGATGATTCAGGAAACAAGAGAACTTACAATTGTCTTTCTCAGAGAGATTTGAAAGAATATTGCACACTTTAAAAATGAACTTCCTTCCAAAAATGAATTTTAGAAAAGTATCAGATAGAGGGTAAGAAAAAAGTTTCTGGAAATTAATATGTGATTTCCCAAATAAGTAGTTCATGAATTAATTAAAAATAGAATTGGCAGGGCTAAAGGCAAATAATAATTCAGCTGATAAGAAAAAAAAGTCTCGAATATAGAAAAAGGGATTTTAAAAACATGTAAAGAAAAAAGGCAATTAAGACAGATCAATCCAGTAAGTCCAACATTTGTCAATAGGAATCTCCTAAATATAGGACAGAGGCAGGGATAGCAAAAAAAAGGAAGCCAGAGGAAAGTTTCTCTGAGTTAAAAAGATCTAATTTAAATAGGTCATTTCCAAAAGACCTCCGGCAGCATGGGCAAATTGTCTCTGGTTAAGAATCATTGGTACAGAGTAAAACACTTGACTATGAGAACAGACAGACCTGGGTTTCCTTCGAGCTCCACTAACCATTAGCAATTTATCTTTGGTGAATATACTTCATTAAACCTCTTCTGTGAATTGGGGATTTAAAAATCCTATCTGCAGGGTTCTTCTTTTTCTTCTTCCTCCTCTTCTCTTCCTCCTCCTCCCTCTTCCCCTTTTCGTCTTCTGAACTGTATGTACTTAGCACATAATATAGATTAAATAAATAAGGACTATTAATATTTTGATTATCATTGTAGTAATGATGATGAGGAAGAGGAGGAGAAAAACGTGTGGAGTGCAGGGTATGTGCCAAGGGTAGTGAGGGATAAGGAGAGGTCAATGTAGGCTTTGGATGCTTCGGTGAGGGGCGTGGGTTATGCTTCCGATCAGCCCTCTCCAATGAAAGTTATCTCATTAGGGAAGTGTACTATCGAAGATAATGTTCTATAAAAATAATGTGGCTATGGAGCACTTGAAATGTGGTTAGTATGACTAAGGAAGTGAAATTTTAATTATTTTCATTTTAATTAATTTAGATTTAAATAGTTGCAAGTAGCTAGCTGCCACCATACTTATTGGCTAGCACAACTCAAGAAAACAAACAAGAGCCAAAGAAAAGTTTGTGTTAACAGTTTGTTTAGGCGATTAATGGGGTGATGGCGTTCGGGGCAGGAAGACAAGATAAAAGCATTTCAGCAACCCTGACAGCTATGAGAACCAGGATGAAGATGGTGGAAAGGAGAATTTGGGGGAGAGCTAGGTCTCCACAATGACAATGTCCTCAGTGGACCCGTACCTGTTGCTGTCTGCCTCAACACACCTAACCTCAGCCCTAGCCCTACTCAATGACCTCTGAGGTTATAATTTTCTTTATATATGCTACCCTCCTCTTTCTACATCTGAGATCAGAATTGGGATCATTGCTTCCAGCTTCTTCTTTCTTAGCTCTCATAATTGTCCTAAAAATAGGCAAATCAAAATGCCTGCTTTTACAAATCTTTCTCCATAGATCTGATTTTCTGAGGCTTTAATCATTTTCTTTGTGATCTGGGATTCTTGCTGAGTTACTTACCACTTGCTTAAAATTCTGTGAAACTTGAAACTAAACAATGGATTCTTATTAATCCATCCCTCTGGCAAATGCTTTTTAAATCATTAAGATTACATTTTCTGTGATATATTTAGTCTGATCTCTTTTTCATACTGAAAAGTATAAAGCCATTTCAGTAATAACTGCTATTTTTACTAGTATTTACTGAGCTCCATGCCATATTAATCCAGTACTCTAAAGGGCAGGAGTCTTTTGGGAGAGCAGAGCAATAATGCAGGCCAGGGCTACCTTGGAAATGTGTTCTTTATTTTAGCAGTCAAGTCAGTGCATTATTAAAATATTCCATATTTGGGATGATATACTCATTTATCTGCTTTGGCTACATCTTAGTAGAAAGTAAAAGCTTTAGAGTTAGAGCAAGGTTATGGGCCAAAGATCTACTGTTTTCTAGTGGAGGGACTTGGGTAGGTCATTTGCACTCTCCAAACTTCAGATATTCTATCTGTAATAAATATAACAAGATCTGCCATTCCCATTCCAGAGACTGTTGTGAGCTTTGGGAGGTCACATGCTTTCTAGCACTTAAAAAGTGGTACAGAAATAAGTTCTTTCTCAAAGTCTAAATGCTACTTCCTCACTGGTTGTATTATTTCAATAATTTTATAAACCAAAGTCTATGTCTTGGACCTTTTTGTGAGCATATCATAAGAAACAACTAAAAATGCGTGTACACATTAAACTATATATTACATTTATTATTGCCCTTTGACCTATTGGACTATCCACCCATCTTGTAGAGGAAAAGTCTGACCAGTTATGTGACTTAGGACTATGAGTTCATGTATCATTTTAAAATCTTTTCAATGTTACATGTCATATTTCCTCAACTACCAACATAATCTTAAAAGTCAATCATTTTAGGGATTTCTGTCCCCACTACTTAAAGCAGGCTAATTATTCTTTTTTAAGATTCTAGAATATCACAGGGGCGCCTGGGTGGCACAGTCGGTTAAGCGTCCGACTTCAACCAGGTCACGATCTCGCGGTCCGTGAGTTCGAGTCCCGCGTCAGGCTCTGGGCTGTTGGCTCGGAGCCTGGAGCCTGTTTCCAATTCTGTGTCTCCCTCTCTCTCTGCCCCTCGCCCGTTCATGCTCTGTCTCTCTCTGTCCCGAAAATAAATTAAAAAAAAGGTTGAAAAAAAAATTAAAAAAAAAAAAGATTCTAGAATATCACAAATTTACCTGCAGCTATACTCAAAATCATGCTAATTAGCTGCTCTTAGGCACTGAGAGAATCCTTAATGCCTACATGTATCTTATTCTGTATCTATAACCATGAAATCTTACCATGAGAAAATCCTACAGTAAGCAAGAAAATACTTTTAGGGAAAAGAAAGTAGCAACATTATTCACATTGGAAATAAAACATAAGATCTTTCTGAAAAGAAACATCATCTTTTAAGTTCCTATTCATTGTAAAGAAATATATTTTGGTTGTAAGTGTTAAATAGAGTAGCTTTGTTTTAACAATTACCAGATGTGGACCCATATACATCTGGTGACTTAAATAGTCATAATCCAAAGTCATTAACACCAGGAGAGAATCTGAAGAAAGGTTAATTCAAACCATCTGTGGCAGACCCAAATGGAATCCACAAAAAAAGAGGATTGATTCAATTTTTTTTTTGAGAGAGAGAAAAGGAGAATTTTTCAGGAAGACCAGAGATTATCCTGTGCTACTCTGAGACTCTTAACTGTTGAATAAAATTGCAAAAAGGCAGAGGCATGGTATTCAAATTCTGGGTATTTTACCAATTCCAGTTTGTCTATTCAAAGACCAGTGATGTCCACTATAGGAAGACTAGTTACACACACACACACACACACACACACACACACGCACACATGCACGCACATACACTCATGCCCAACACTCATTTTCGTAGCTTCATCTTGACTTATGCATCAAGGACGTTTCTGAGCAGACAACATAATGAATGCAAAAATGTCCATGACATGGCTTTGCTCCTTAGATACCTCTCCTAAGTGTTTTCCTTGAAGAGATATCAATTTAAGTTGACTTCTCTTCATATGAAAACTAGCATTTCACTGAAATTTTTAATTCAAAGTTTCTAATGACACTGCTCACATCTACTTGCTTGTTAAAGTAAACACCAAATGTCAAAATTACAGTGACAAAGACCACAGATCTGGTCACATATGGCCTAGAGATGGGAGCAACCATTTAAACAAAGGATAAATGCTAATAAGTGTGAGGACATCACAAATGTTTAATATGCACTTAAGGTGTTTCTATGTGATTTCTTGTTTTCTTAGATAATTTATTGCTGCAAAGGGTAGTGTGGAAGGAACCAAACAGGCAAATGTTCACAAGTTCCTGAAGCTATAGAGGAGGACTAAGAGACTCATGGTGGAGGCAGAAAGATAACATCCCTCAAGAGTCTGTCAAGGCTTCTTGTGAACACTTAGCCTCTTTGAACACTCTAATCATCTGCAAAAAAAACACATCCTTTCTCCAGAGGAATGCAGGTTGCTGCCACCAACCAAAACATTCCACCAAAGATAAATGATTTTGTTGGAAAAAATGCATTCCTTAAATCAGAGACTATTCTCCATACCCTGTAGTCCCCTGTGGCTTTAAGTAGAGTCCCACAAGGTTTGTATTGGGATGTGGTTGGCAAGAAGATGAGATGTGGACATCCAGGAGCTTTGCCACTAAGCACAGAGGGGCATGAGGTATGTCAAGTGCTAGGGGACCAGAGAATTTATCGGGCTGGTGCTGTGGTGAACATCCAGGCAGAGAGGAGGTGAGAAGTTCAAAGAAATCATGAAACAGGGAAATAGAACTGGAGTTAAGAAACTGGCACAGTGTTATATGGAAACACATCCTTGAACCTGAGCCATAAGAATTCATTATATGGCACAAGAAACATTGAGCATAGGGCAGAAAGATTGAAATGCCAGTAGCTCATTGTGGTTTGTTTAATGGACCTTTCATAAAACAACTGGCTGGAATTGAAAGAGTCAGAAACCAAGAGAGACAATTCTCTCTTACCACCAAAGAGGTGGGGAAGTATGCAGTGCTGCCACACTAAAAGAAGGGCTCACATTTGACTTGTTCATAACAACTGCTCCAGTTATTTCTAACTTTTCTTGCCTGGACATTCACCTCCTAACCTCTTGTCAATCCACGCATGGTACACAGTCCAGCAGCATCAACATTACCCAGGAGCTTGTTAAAACGTAGGCTCTCAGGTCCCTCCTCAGACCTAATGATTCCAAATCTGCATTTTAATGGGATTCCTCTCTGCTTTAAAGTTTGAGGAGCTGATCTCCCTGGGTCTACTCTTACCACCTTATCATCCATTCTCTGCATAACTGCATGAATAAATCTTTTAATTTTACTTGTACATCCACTGATTATTTCCCCCCTCTAGAAATAAAGTTCCATTAGGGAAGGAAAAGGGCATGGTATTGGTGTTCAATAAATATTCAATGAATGATTAAAAGTGGATCTTCCTCTAGTCTGAAGTGAATTCTAGGGGATATGTAGGGCCCCCAATATCTTTTCTTTACCACTAGAAAAGTCCCACTCTCTTTTCTCTTGCTTTTATTAGGGAACAAGAATTTTGTTTACCAAGCCTAAATCCTTGTCTGTGCTTTTTATCTCCTTTATCTCAGGACCTTTTCTATAATTTTGTCCTTCTTCTGCTTACATATACACCCTCCCTCTCTCTATGTGCCCTCCCTTTGGCTTAGGACTTACCAGGTTACTAAGAGTAAAGTCACACTGCAGTCACTGTCCTCCTTGCCTTATATATTTTCTCTTCTCTTGCCTTTGAGTTCTGGACCTCTTGAACATGTTTTCTTATTACTTTCATATCCTTATGTACTCATTCACTCCTCAAGAACAATTTGACTGGTCTGGAGTCATACCGAGATTCACAACTAGTCCTGACACTTGTGCAACTGTCACAGTCTCTGCTCCTCCATTTACGTGGACAGAAAAGAATCTAAAGTCACTGTGATGATTAAAGTGCCTGTCACAGAGGCTGGCACATGGCAGGCGCTAATGTCATCCTAGATTCCCGTTGTTGGAACAAAAGTGAGGCTAGTTTTGAGCCATCAAATAATATTTGACCAGAAGTTTCACAACACAAAATACATTGATGCTTTTGTTATAGAAACATCCCTTGGAAATAATTTGAAATACCATGTGAGAGTAAAATACAATTCCATTGCAGCATTAGGATGGTAGTGAAAGGTTGGGAAACACGGGGGAATAAACATATCCAATGTCTTCATGATAGAATATTACACAGGTGGCAAAATATTGTAAGAGATGCTTAAGTACTCTGAGCAAAAAAAAAAAAAAAAAAAAGAGGCAGAATTCAAGTTGTATTGTTCTGATCCCAGTTACATAAATTTAAACACAATAGATGAAAGGAAGAAAGTTAAACAGAATATTAACCACAGGCTCTGGATAGTGTAATTATGGATGGCTATTACTTCCTTCCTTTACACTCTTCCAAATTTTACAAGTTTTATAAAACGTGGGTTTATTGTTTTTATAACAGAAAACATTACTGAAATAAATAATATATGCAACAGACTTTTACCTGTTGTCGTTCTTCAACTTTTTGGCATAATTTGAGTGTTAGCCTTGTTTTCTATTACTTCACCTGTCCTTTTTTTTTTTTTTTTTAATATTTCTTCCTTTAACTTTGTCAATTCCTGTTACTTACTCTACCACCTAAATGTCGGTGCTATCAAGAATGTTCTCTCGGGTCCTCTTCTCTCCTCTCCTGATAATGTCACCCATGTCCTGTCTCCCCAGTTCCTGTTCTCAATGTTGGCCCTACGTGATCTGCAAACTACCAGATCAGTCTACCTGCATATCCAGCCCGTCGTGGCCTAAACCTGCTCCTTCTCTTTTTATCCCCTCTCTCATTCAGTCAATATTTATTGCCTGTACACTACATACTACACAGTCTGCTAGAGACTAGGATGCAACAGAAATGAAAGACAGCCTCTTGTTTCAAGCAGCTTTTCATGGCTTTTCTCCCCTCCTTTTTCCAGTTACCAAATTCCAACATTAGAGGCAGCACTGGGTCCTTCTGCTTTTCATTCTTCTTACTAATCAAGCAGTTGCTGTATTCTCCTTATGAGTTTGAGCTCAGAAACATCTTTCATTTTCATGACCTCTTTTTTATGCCCACTGTGTTGACAGTCGCCCTCTTTGAGCCTTTATTATTTCCTGGATTACCGTATTATAGCTTCCAAAGCGATGCCTCCTTCAACACACTTTCACTCACAACTCCATCTCACACAGAGCTATAAAATAAGTCACCTGAAAACACAGTTTAGGTCATAGTGGTCTGCTATTCAAAATACACCCAACAGCTTCTCATCAAATACTGAACGGTTTCCTCAAGTTGGCATTTAGGGTCCCCTTTACAATGTATTGGGTTGACCTGAATGGATTTTTATTTTGTAGTTCAAAAGGGGGTAGAATCGTAGCCATTTCAGATGGCACAACTGAACACTATTTCCATCCACACCTTCTAAGAATCCCCTTCCTCTACCCTACACTCTAGAATATAAATGAGATCAGTCTATACTCCCCACTTGTTCACTTTCTTTGGTTTCTGCGCTAAGTGTTGTTTGTTCTTCCTGGAGCTCCTCCATGCATTCTCTCTCCCTGGAATACTTCTTTTGCTACCACTGAGCCTTGAGGCTACTTCTTTGTTTTATTCTGCTGCACCCCACTGTGCTCCAAAAGTGTTCTATTCTATATACGCTTGTCAAGTAGAGGATCTTAATACACGTTTGTAATTGTTAGTGTTCTCAGCTATTTTTCTGGCTAAGTTGTATTTAAGGTTGAAGGTAGTGTCTGCACACTGCATACTGTTGCCAGCTTGTTTGTTTGTTTGTTTGTTTGTTTTGTCATTTGAAACTTCTGCCATATTTCAATTAAAAAAAAGCTTTACAAAATATTGCATCAAGTTATGCTATTTAACACTTGGATATCTGGCTCATTTAGTTATGTAGGCTATAATTCAGTAATATGTCTTCATCGTAATGACACAGGAATCCTTTATGGATTAATTTATTTTAAGACTTCCTAATTTCTCTCTGACATTCCTCCTTAAAGAATAAAGTTCTTCAGTTTAAATAAAAAATATATATATTAAAAATATAAAATATATCAGAATTTGATTATGTTACATATTTGAAGATATATTTAGTCCCACCTTATGCATATGAAAACAAGAATCTACAGGCATACTGTTTGAACCTTATTTCAGTATATGTCACGTGCATAAATAAAATATTAAAGCAAATGGCTATGAGCCAAAAAATCTACTAGGAAAAAAAGGTAGTATGTTGTGGTTACTATGAAGGACTTTGGGCCAGACTTGTGTTGGTTGCCCAGTTGGAATCTCTGTTCATCCATCCATAAAATGGAGACCATACCCACCTCCCAGGATTGTGGAGAGAGTTAAAACAAGATAACCTACATTAGGGGCTAAGGGTAATTATCTAGCACATAGTTAATAACAAAAAAAACCATAGCTTTATTAATAGAAATAAATGACAAGAAAAAATAGCATTCTCTAAAACTATCATGACTCTAGAAGTTTCTCTATACATTAGGAAATGATGTCATACTAGTCCACGATGAGCAACGAAGCGTTTAAGAAGACTATGACATCATTTCTAGGATTACAGAGGGAAAGAAAGAGACAGAAAGAGAAGGCCTCCTCCCCACTGCTGCAGCAAAATCTTGGCTGAAGACATGAAGAGCAATAAACAACGTCAAGCTTAGGAGTAGTATTTAGGAAGCATCCTTAAAGCAAAACTCATGCTGCAGTTTGGCACCCTTCCCTTGCTGATGAAAGTGAAAAGGGACATTTTAAAAAATTCTTTCCATCTTAACCTAAAACTGGAAAAATTCTTCTCTATATAACTTGGAGAAATTTCCACACATGGTTCGCCTGATTTTCTACCTGATATTAATTATCTAATTAATTATTTTTATTAATTAGAGACGATATAATGAATGTTTTGGGTAGATGAAAAAAAAAAAAGAAGTACCAAATGTCTGTTTTACAGTGTGTAATCTCATGAAAAACAAGAACAAAAAAGTAACAGAGGAAAAATGCTGATGAAACATTTACTCATCAAATAAGTAAATATTTGTTGAACTCCTACTACGTTCCAGGCACTATTTTATGTGCTGTAGATATCAGTGAAAAAAATCAGTGAAATAATTAACCAATGTCAAGACAAGCTTGATTCGCAAAACCATAATACAGATCCCTGACTCTCTTCGAGCCCAAAAGTCAAATTTAATTCTGATCTGACACCATAACAGTCTATTTCAATAAACCCTAGTTGATGACACAAAGTCTGTCAACACACCCCTAGGTATATTTTAAAATGGTCCTAGAAAATGTAGGCACTAAGAGGCTTTAGGTGAGGTAATATGCCACTTTCCCAACACCCAGTTAAATCACAGAGCAGATTCGTTCTTATTAACAATATATTGAATACATTTTTTAGTGGTTAAATAGCAGCATCATCCTTTTCCAACTCATGTAAATACCCCAATGTTCAAAATTAATATAATGAGTTGCTAAATGATCCTGCAGATTAGGAAACAGATTCTCACATAAAATATATACTATATGGATTTTGTGAGATGGGAAAATACCAAATAGATTTTTTGCACCAAAAATGAAATGTATTCACTACTCTGAGTGAAACCTAAAACGAGAGAATAGTCCCAAGGGTTTTACAATATCCAGGAGGAATAGTTAAGTCCTGTCTGGGGATTCCATACCTGACTCCACTGAGTAATTTCTAAGGAAAAATGCAATATATTTCCTGTATCTCTGAGACTAGTCTATTAGATTTTTGTTCAATATCTGAAATAATGCAGTTTCCTTTTTTTAGAACACACTGATTTATTGTAATGAATTCATTCTCTTGTGCAAAAATATTATGTGATATCGCCTACACTCTGGAAGGGTGGTTACAGTGGCATCTGCCCCTTCCTTCTCTCCCACAATAACTACCCACATTACCAAGGCTCTTAGTAAGTGCTTGTGGAATGAATAAATTAAGGGCCTCATAATACACACTGCAGAGAAAATTAAACGAGGACAATGCATTCATCTCCTTCAACTGGTACAAATATTCACACTCACAGATGTACACTCACATACTTCTGGCATTTCAGGATCTGTCGTTGAACATTAGCTATTTCCCAAGTACATTAAAAAAAAAAAAACTAACTTCACTGCATAAAAGATTTCAGACCAATAATCTTGAGAGGAAATACTATGTGAATGCCAAAGAAAGATTTAAGAGATGTTATTGATCTTCTCAGCAAGGCAGAAAATGTCTTCCATTTTTGGAAGGCAAATTTCAAATATAGCTTTTCTTGACATGAGTGTATGTTGAAGTCAGAGGTAATCTTAAGGAATTAAACAAAAGGTAATACCTGTAATTGCCATCTCCAATCAATACACATCGTGATGTTGAATTCGAAAATTAATATTTTTCATGTAAGGCATAAGGCCCAGGATCAATGGATTCAACTTGATTTCATGGCAAGATGAAGGATTACTTTCTTATGCCAATAAAGCATATGTAAAATCAGTTCTTTTAATAACCGACAACCTCAGCCTTTAAACATGGTGCTAAAGACTGAAGCATCAGTGAAGAAGTTACAATATTTTATTCGCAAAACCTAACAATACTGAGTCATTCCTAAGCTCTTGTCTCTAGCGCTCATTCTACCTGGGAATTTACCAGCGTTTCATTTACCAGTTTAAAAATACTACTTATTAGCAGGATTCCCTCAGATAAAATCATTACTTTAGTATAGTTCTGTTAAATTCAAATGACTGAATTTTCATTAAGATAGAGAATTTTGGACATTTTTTTTAGCTGCTATCATAATAAAAATCCAAAAATAAGCCAGACATATTGATATTTGTTAACAACTTGCAACACAGGCAAAAGATATAATTCTTTAAACGTCTTATAATCAAAAAACCTTGGATAATGGCATTCTCTGCCTGGGGAATGATACATGCTACAGACAATGATCAACGTAGGCTTAAGGATAAAAGATCAACCATAGACAGATTAATTTAAATAAAAACATTCCAAATCTTTCCCGATTTTCCCTCATTTAAACACCCAAACAAAACATGTGGTACCTTTTAATTTTCTGAATGAGTAGTTCCCAATCAATGTTTCTTCGGTTAGAGACAACAAGCTGAAGAATCTACTGAAACAAAACACAAGAAAAAAAAATACATATACAGATTTGTTAACTAAATATTGAAAATTGTAACTCACCAGTAAGCAAATGTATTCTTTATAATCCAGATAATAAATCTATGTCTTGAGATCTGTAGTACAAAAAATGCAGTACTTGAATTTTTAGGAAGCTCAGTAATGAATTTTAAAGCATTTTACTTTGAGATCCCATCAAGCAGATCCTTTGAAAAATGGATTAAAAATAGAACAAAATAAAATTAAAAAAAAAAAAAAACCAAAAAACCCAAACCATTACCAGTGAATAGGCAGCGATACCACCCAAGTCTAGCCTTTGAGGATTGCTGCAGAATCCTTCTCCCGGAGCATTATCTCTACGGGCTGGCTCTAGCTCTCTAGCTCCAGACAGACGCAGTCTGCAAGCCACCAGCTCCTGTCTGTGTGTGTCGGGGAAAGGGAAGCTGCAAATTAGAAAAAGTCCCCGCAGTGGCGAAAAGGAAAATAAGGCGAGTGGGAGAGGGAGAGAGAGCTCACTAGCCTCAGAATTTTCGAGAATGATGACAAGCCACCCAGCTCCGCCATCATTCACTGACAATAAGATGCAGCCCTGGCTTATGATTTAGCGGTTTACCATAGGGGCTTCTGGTATCAAATGCCTGACAGGCATTTTAATTGCCTCCATCCAAGTGTGTCCCCAGGAGTCGAGTCTATAAGCCTATGAATGTCATCGTCTGGTCTCCTTTGTGTTAATGCCAGACACACACACACACACACACACACACACACACACACACACACACACTGCTTAAATAGAGAGGCAGTTTCCCGGCATATAGGATTACAAATAAATCTGGCTACACAAACTGGACATGACTAAATGGTAGTTTATGGGAATTTTTATTATCTGCATTAATGACATCAGAGGTTGTTTGATGTTTTGTCATTGGCTGCTAATTGCAATATTTTAAAAACTCAGTATCACATATTGCTTACTTATATTCCAAAATAAATAACTGTGCCCAATAGAAAAATGCATATATGTATTTGTATTTTCAGAGGGGAAATTCAATCCCCTTTTAACTGTGATAATTACACACTTGGCAATTTTTCCTTACAAGAGAGAATACCGCAAAAAAACAAAGAGGACTGGAAAACCAGGGTTGATGTGTGATTTCTGTGGGCAATCTATTTTATTCCGTTTACATACAGAAGCAAAAGGAAGTGGCAAGGAGCTTGAGTACTGGGACTTTACCGTCCCCAAGGGCCAAGGCAGGGAACTGAATCTCTGGCATAATCAGTATCCCCTTTATGTTAGCAACTGAAATGAACAGTTGACTATCCCTGTTTTACGGTGCCCTTTATGTAGGGAGGTTGCATGTGGACTAATTCCCTGAATTTATTTCCTGGACAAAAGAGCTGGGGAAAATGTTAATAAATAAATTAATTTTTATAGCACTGTTAGCTTCCTGCATCAGTGAATAGAACAAAATTCGATCTATACCAAAAGGGCTGGCTCTGAAGGAGGTTGCCAGGAGGGAGCATCACCATGGTTACCGGAAACAGAAAGTACTGAGAAAAATAAGGTGATGATAGAGAAAAGAGGAGACTCCAGTGGAGGAAATTTAGAGACCAAGGGATAGGCTTCATTCTTTGCCTTCTGGAAAGAACTGTCTCTATCGGTTTTACATTCTATTTTTGACACATTAAGATGAATTTACATCCTCCATTAGCCACCTTTCTTCTCCACTTTTCGATCACTAGCTAATTTTGCTTTCATAAATATTCAAATTACGGTTCTTTTGTACGACATGGTTCCTACTTCTCCTTGCTTCTGTCCATATTCTGGATTCATGGACACCACTCAACCTAGTCCACACGCTTTGTCTCATAGGTGAGGAAGCAGAAGCCCAGGGAATCTGACCAAGGTCACAAAGCAGGCTGGAGATCCAGCAGAAATACCATCCCAGTTTCCTATCTCAGGTGCCCTGCTTTAATTCTTTCAGCAAGTGATTTTCATGCCCTGCTCTGTCCCGTTCTGTTTGCAAGCAAAAGCGATTCCAGAAACATCCTTTGTCTTTGATTTTGTAAGCTTTCCTTTACTTGCTAAAGCAGTGATCTTCCTCTTTAAAATATGTTCCAATAATTCTGAGACGAGTCTTGCTTAATAGCTGTGCTGTACTGTATTGGGGGTCTGAAGAATCTGGGGTAATTATGTCACTGCTTTTCTTTCATTTCCAGCCCGACAACCAGATGAATCCAGCATGATTACCCTTTTGTGAACCTATCTTGTTGAGCCTGAACTTAATCATCGTATACTAGGCACTCTATCATCCCCGGCAGGCATTGTTCTTTCTGCAAGCATGAAATCGGGCAAACTCAGGGGTTTTCCCAAGGTTCCCCCTACTTTGTGTAGTTTCATGAAGTTACCCAAAATAACGAAACTGGAAAACTGGGAGCCCAAGTTAAAAAAAAAAAAAAAAAAAAAAATTAAGAGATCTTTCACTCAAAAACCACCACTGGGGGGCGCAATATTTGTTAAAATCTTTCTGAGTCAGCAAAAATTGTGATTAGGATTTTGACCTTGCTATTTTACTGTGTTTATTTCCTTCATAAAATGTTCTTTCAATATTCAGTTCTTATAACTCATTGCTTTTAGGTTAACTCATCCATAGGTAGGATCAGTTTGATTTTTCTGACGTCTGAAATACAGTTGCTGTCATTACTATTGTCCTCTGCCCCCAGTATGTCAACTACAAAATAAAGAAATAACATTTAAAATATGATTACCCTAGTAAAATTACGAGAGAGTTCAGTTTCAGTTAACCTTACGTAGTGGTTAGACATCTTCTCCTCCAAAAAGTGTTTCTTAAATATGATCTTTCTGTTAATTGTCTATTTTTCTCTAGTGATTTGGACACTAAAGTTATTTTTTTAAACAAATGTTTTAATATATTAATTATTGATAATATATTGTTAACTTCTAAGCACAAAAAAAAGATGCATAAGATTGTCATTTATTCAAACAGAAATATTTTGTCAGAATCTTATAAAGTATACATAATGGTCCTGGTCAGTCTAAAAAAATAGCACAGCTTCAAAAATATTTAGGACTCTTTAGGAGTCATTTAATAGTTGAGAATATTTGCTTTGTCATTGAGAATGAATTGGTAGATTCTTTTTCTTTTTTTTTTTTCTTTTCATTTGTTAGTGGATGGAAGCAACTATTACTTTAGCATGTGTATTGTATACTAAGCACTATATTTGTAATTCTTCTCTTTAATTCTATTCTAAGACCACAAGATGGCAGATAATTGAGAGCCTTTCATGACATTTTATATTTTTTATATTTGTGCTTATGAGCCTAAACTGTATTGCTTTCCTTCCCTTTTTTCTCTTTGACAATATTCTAGACCTTCACTTAGTACCATTCATCAGTTTAACCAATTTTGATGACATACAGACATATATTTCAAACACTTGATAGGTATGGGGGAAAAACAACATTTCCTTCTCCAGGAACTTCAACTATAGTGGAGAGGACATAAAAGTAAGCAGGAAATTAAGCTAACACTTCATTTTGTACCTTTGATGACACACTTTGTCTCTGCCCGTCTGTTAAAATCTACTTCATCTCAGATCCTGATGGTTAAGAATCTGATTTAACTACATCCCCAAATTCAGTTAGCTTAGCCCTATGGCTCTTCTGGAAGACCCTTAGTTTTACTCCCTAGATACAGTGGTCTGTATATTTGTTGGAGTTCTTTAGGAATGAATAATGGAGGTATTTCTTCCTTACCTCCTTGAAGCCTTTGCTCACATATCATCTTCCCAGCCAGGGCTTTCCTGACTACTATGATGAAAACTGCAACCATGTCTCCCATAGCCTTCGTCCCTGCTCCTGCTTCCCTTTTTCCACAGCACTTACCACTTTCTATCACACCATAAACCTGTATTTATTATGTTATTATTTACTACCTGCCTCATTCTGCTAGTTCTGTGAGGGAAATCATCTTTACACGTTTGGGATACATGTATCCCACACGTGTGGGATACACGCTGGTGTATCCAAAGCACCCAAAACAGTGGCTGGGAACATAGTAACATTCAAAAAAAAAAAATATATATATATATATATATTTAATGAGTAAATGTGAAAATCACATTAGCAGATGAATTGAAGCATTTAAGCACAAGAAAATTCTTTGTGTTCTATATTGATTTCCTTGTTCCATATATTCAGTCTTCCTTATGAATATTGTATTTTATTTGTATTATAAATCATTTTTCCCATGGAATCAATATTTTTTTGTTATTTCCATTAAAGGATATACATTTATTTAACATAGGGACTTGTCTCCTGCTTTCTTTGAATTCTCCAATGTTCCTAGCACAGGATTATCAGCTCTTAAATGCTAAGACAGAGATTGTTTGATAAATAATACTTCTATTGGTGTTAAATATGCTAACATTTAATCTTTAGATTATTTAAATAAAATTAGAATAGTTAATAAATCAATACTGCCTTATGGCCAAAATGCTTAGAAATGTCTTTTAATTTTTTAAATGTATTTTTATTATTTTTTAATATGAAATTTATTGTCAAATTGGTTTCCATACAACACCCAGTGCTCATCCCAACAGGTGACCTCCTCATTGCCCATCACCCACTTTCCCCTTCCCCCACCCCCCATCAACCCTCAGTTTATTCTCAGTATTTAAGAGTCTCTTAGGTTTGTCTCCTTCCCTCTCTGTAACTTCCCTTCCCCCCTTCTCCCCCCAGAAGACCTTCCCCCCAGTCTTCTGTTGAGTTTCTCAGGATCCACATAAGAGTGAAAACATATGGTATCTGTCTTTCTCTGTATGATTTATTTCACTTAGCCTAACACTCTCCAGTTCCATCCATGTTGCTACAAAAGGCCATATTTCATCCTTTCTCATTGCCAAGTAGTATTCCATTATATATATAAACCACAACTTCTTTATCCTTTCGTCAGTTGATGGACATTTAGGCTCTTTCCATAATTTGGCTATTGTTGAGAGTGCTGCTATAAACATTGAGGTACAAGTGCCCCTATGCATCAGCACTCCTGTATCCCTAGGGTAAATTCCTAGCAGTGCTATTGCTGGGTCATAGGGTAGATCTATTCTTAATTTTTTGAGGAACCTCCACACTGTTTTCCAGAGTGGCTAATTTTTTTTAATTTAAAAATAATTCTAAGATTTTATTTTTAAGTAATCTCTACATCCAACGTGGGGCTCGGACCCACAAGCCCCAGATCAAGAGTCACATGCTCTACCGACTGAGCCAGTCATGCGCCCTTGAAGTAGCTTTTTATAAATTGACTATAATTACTATACTTGGCACTTAAAAAATTAATAATAGAAATAATAATTATACTTTTACCTTATACTCTGAAATTTGTCATTCTAAATATAAGCAGATATCTGAGTATCTTACAAATTATATAACATCCAAATTCACTGCACACTGTTTTGCCTTATTTATCACAGATGGCATCTCTTCTTTGGACAAATTTTGCCCACACAAAAGTATCCTGTGGTCAGGTTCCGTGTCAGGACCTACTGAGTCAGACAGACCTACTGAGTCAGGATTTCCATGGAATGGGCCTGAAGCCTGTGTACTCCAGGTGACTTGAATGCCCAGAAAACCTGGGGAAATGCTACTTCCAGGGTGTCCTCCTTCAAAGAAAGTCTAGAAAACTTGGGTGTTTTGGCGGCAGATTGAGTTTATGCTAATCAGAGGTAACCAAACTACTCATGAAGTGTCAGTAGATATGGTTAATGGATGCTTCAGTTGTTTATAAAGATTCAAAAAACATGTGTTAATGTAAAAAAAAAAAGTACACTGTGGTCCGACAAAAAACAAAAAGAAAGAAAAGTGTCACAATTAGTGTATCTGTATGAATTATATGAAATGTTGAAATTCCATTACCTTTTAACCTATAAAATAGCAATTTCATATTGTTCAACAATACCTGAAGAAGTCATAAAAAGGAAGCCGAACTGAGTAGAGAACTGTACAAAATGTCCCAGTCTCTAGGCAAAGGCAAGTCTTCAATAGCCACTAAATAAAATATGACAAGTTTCAAATTCAATATGTGACACTTTCCAGAATATTACAAATTATGAGAAGCATAGGCCCCAATACTACTGATTGCTTTTAAGGCCATGAGGCTCTATGATTCATGTGAGGATCTGAAAATCTTCTAGAAATGTTTCTTGAATTCTTTGACAAATTCTACAGTAAGTCTCTGGATTTCATTTCTTAAAAATGCCTAGGCAAACAGATTCAATGTAATATCAGCAGTGCAAGACATATGTTCTAGGGGATTTCTGATTTATGGGATGAATAACTGGTTGGGAGGTAAAAGACAATCCCTAAGCACCCAAAGGACACATTTACGTAAATTACTCACATGATGTTTTTTGTTTTCATAGCAAACTATAAAAATTATTAACATAAACAAAGCTGAATTATCTTTATAAAAATAAATAACCAATATCTTGAGAAATTCATATATAGGATTTTGAGAGCAGATAATGGGCAAACTTATTATAGAAGGATAAAAATCCCTTCCCCCGCAATAAAATCTTTAAATCACTTGACTCTTGCCCCTAAATTCTTCTTGTTATGATTAAAGAGGATGAACTACATTCATCAGCTTGTTGTGTGCTTCATCTTTCACTGACTTTCACTAGGTACTCTATGCTACTGAGCTGGATTTTTACTTATCCAAAACTTGAAAACAGATTGATATTGTTCAGGCCTCAACTTCCATAATTATTCACCTTTTTAATATTTATATTAATTGTCTCCTCACATACAACCCAGTAGAAAAAATTTTAGGGGAGCCTGGTGGCTCAGTCAGTTGACCATCCAACTCTTGATTTCAGCTCAGGTCATGATCCCAGGATTGTGGGATTTAGCCCCGTATCCAGCCCTGCACTGAGAGTGGAGCCTTCTTAAGATATTCTCTTTCTCTCTCTCTCTCTCTCAAATAAAAAGAAAATTTAAAATTTTTAAAAATAAAAACTTTTAAGCCAAGATACTTAGTACTTTCACTGAATTTAGATAGAGTGAATCAGAAATGGAGTATGTTTATAAAGAAGCAAAGAGCATACTTACATATGGGTCACCTACAGTCATCTTTGCCATGTTCACTGTGATTTTGATTAGACTTGACCCATACTGGGAAGGATGAATATATTCTAAGCAAGTAGGGTGAGGAGTAAGGCAACATAACTGGACTACTTTCCGTTTGCTCTTGTATCATGTTTTAATCCTCTGAGTCATCAGGATCAGAGTTTGGCTTCACAATTTCATTTTAAATCTTAGTGTCGTGATTTTTTTTCCTAAAATTCAGTTATATTCTTATCCAAATATAAGCACAAAATACATTTCAAATTATTTTTGGGTTATGCACCATTTTTAACCTCAGAAATATTCATATTTCACTGGCAATTTTTCACAGGCAGTTTCAAAAATGATATGCTCTTGTTTTTCTTTATTCCATTAGTACTCTTATTTCACTCATTAAGGTGAAGCCAAAAAAAGATGATGTAAACAGAGAAAGGAAAGAGAAGTTTTTCCAATTGTCAGCACCCAAAATACAGTCTGACTGCTATTTAGTGAAATAGCTAGCTTAAAGGCCATATTTAAGTTGTGTATGCCATCACCACCGAGGCTTAGGAAATGACAGTTACCCCAAGTTCTATTCTGCTCATATACTTTCATCAAAGTAAACGGAACTAAACTTCTTTTTGCAAAACAGTGTTATGTGAACTTCAATTCTGAAAAATAATTGCTAGTTCAATTCATCAAGTTATAATCTCATTACACTTGAAGAACTATGTTGGGAATAAAATTCTCCAGGTACTGAAAACTATAATGGCAGAACAACTGAAACTCTAACCCACTGCTGGTGGGAGAACAAGCTAGTATAGACCCTTTTGAAACTTCTTTGGCAAGACTTAGTAAAGTAAAATGTAAGTCTACCTCATCAGCCAGTAATTCCATTTCTAGGTATATACTCAAGAGAACTGAATACATACGCCTATCTAAATACGTTTTTGGAAATGTTCTTAGTAGCTTTATTCATAACATCATGAAATTAGAAACCACTCAAATGCTCAACAATAGTAGAAGCTGTTACAGTATATTCATACAATGGATTAGCACAGTGAAAAAAATAAAGAATAAAAAAGGATTGCTGTTACATGCAAGTACACTGATGAATCTCATAGGCATGATGATAAGTAAAAGATACAGACACAAAAGAGGACATACTGTTTTACTCCATTTATATGCAATTCAAGAACAGACAAAACTAATGTTCAGAAATAGAAGTCAGAATAGCGTTTACCTCTATGGGGATTAAGATAAAGGGTAGTACTGACTAAGAAGAAGTACAATGCGTCTTGACATGGGTGGCTGTGACATGTTGAGGGGGGTGTACAATCGTGATGCATGTGCTTTATTAAGGTATATTATACCTCAATAATAATAACAATAGCAATAAAATACTATGATGCCAATGGTTTAGAAATTCTGTTTATAGCACATTTTAGGATCCACAGTGAACATTCTGCAAAGGGTTCTGGTATGAACATACATACTCAGGTGTGGAACCATGGCCTCATAAATGAAGGCCCTATGAGTATTATGTGTTTGTTAAATAAACGAACTGCAAGAACATTTCACATGGGCTTTTAATAAATAAATAGGAAACAGTGAACTAAAAAAACTGTATAGTAAAATGTGTATCTTAGAAATTTAGTAACATGGGAAAATACTTGTCTATAGCAATACCTACTCAACTACACTGTGATGACCAAAGCATGGACAGGTGAGGTGCCTTTTATACTGTCCCTTTCACGCAAATCCCTTGCCCATTGACACCCAGCATAGTCACTAGTTTTCTTCAAAATCATCTACTTCTTTGCCACCAACCAAAATCTTAGACTTCCTGTTTTGTCCATTTAATGTTCTGCCCTCTTTTATAAAAGGCTTCCAGAACAGCTCCAGTACACACTTTGCCTTCTCAGCATCACCCTGATACCAAATAAAATAAAACAAAATCACCATGATGCTATAATGACTGATATTATATATGGCCTTGGGCTAGTCTTATGTTGTTTATATTCATTTATTTATTCTAATATTGACCAATTAAAAAGCATAAGACACAATTGTAATATAAATGATTAAGTACCTATAATGTTCCAACCTCTTTGAACACATTGTTTTATTTAGGGGCGCCTGGGTGGCTCAGTTGGTTAAGCGTCTGACTTCAGCTCAGGTCATGATCTCACAGTTCATGAGTTCAAGCCCCGTGTCGGGCTCTGTGCTGACAGCTCAGAGCCTGGAGCCTACTTCGATTCTGTCTCCCTCTCTTTCTGCCCTCTCCATTCGCTCTCTGTCTCTCTCTAAAAAATAAATAAAACATTAAAAAATAAATAAATAGAACATTGTTTTATTTCACAACTCTGAGAGTTATGAACCTCCACTTTACAATAGAGGTAAGAGTCCAATTAGGTTTAGTTATATGCCAAGCACACAGCCGGTAAGTGGTGAAGCAGAAATTCAATCCCTGGACTTCTGAGTTAATTATTTGTAATCCACCTTAACAATTCTAAGGTGTCATCAGAAGAAAGGAGCTAAACTGAACATAGAAATAATAATTTTTCATTTTTCTAGGTCAGGTACTTTAAGACAGACTATACTACTCTAAGTGTGCATAAAAGAGATAGTCTTAGAAATAAAAAAATTTACTTTCAGAATTATTTCAGTTTCCATCAGTTCATATATAAATGAGGAAACACAAGCATTCCTATAGTTAAGGAAGACACTGTAATTTTATCTACTATCTGGTCTAATCTTGACAGAGTGACATGCGTGAGATATATGCTCATGTGGTTTTTAAGAACTTCATAGGGGCGCCTGGGTGGCGCAGTCGGTTAAGCGTCCGACTTCAGCCAGGTCACGATCTCGCGGTCCGGGAGTTCGAGCCCCGCGTCGGGCTCTGGGCTGATGGCTCAGAGCCTGGAGCCTGTTTCCGATTCTGTGTCTCCCTCTCTCTCTGCCCCTCCCCCATTCATGCTCTGTCTCTCTCTGTCCCAAAAATAAATAAACGTTGAAAAAAAAAAAATTTAAGAACTTCATTGATAATTTGGGTTTACTGTGCATATTTTTAACCTCTTGTTGAAATTAACATATGTCTTAAAAATATAGATTACAGGGGTGCTTGGGTGGCTCAGTCGGTTAAGTGTCTGACTTCAGCTCAGGTCATGGTCTCATGGTTTGGGAGTTTGAGCCCCGCATCAGGCTCTATGCTAATAGCTCAGAGCCTGGAGCCTGCTTTGGATTCTGTGTCTCCCTCTCTCTCCGTTCTTCCCCCGCCTGCACTCTGCCTCCCTCTCTCTCTAAAGTAAATAAAGATTAAAAAAATTTTTTTAACTATAGATTATAATGGTAAAATACTTGTTTTACATAGCCAATTACTATTTCCATTTTATTATATCAAGTTAGAAATAATTGAATACCATGGTTAACCATAAAGGTTACATCAGAAAACATTACACCAATATCATATGCCAATGCATGCCTTGTTTAAATTAACTTAAATTTATCTACAGTTAAGGTGCGGGATACTTTTCTTCCAAATAACTCCATTGCCTCCATCAAGCCCTTTCTCAAATATTATCTTCTCAGTGAGGCTTAATGTGACCATTGCAATCTGCAATTCCCATTCCCAGTCTCCATTATTGCATTTGGCAGAATACTTATCATTTCCTAATATACTATATAACTTACTTATTTTTTATGCTTATTCTTTGTGGTCTGTCTCTCCTCATTCATTTGTGAGCCCCAGAAAAGCAAAACTCTGCCTCTTTTGTTCACTAATATCCGCAGGTTCTTAGGCCTGGTACATAATCAGCACATAATAAATACTCCTTGAACTCATGTATGCATGAATGGATGACTGAAATTATAACACTAAGACTCATATAAAAAGGATGAATGACCTCATAAAAATCTGAAGTCTGAGTTGAAACAGTTGGCAAAATTGGTGGAAATCACTAGTTTCAGAAATCATTTGACAAAATACATGGTGCAATGATTTTATTTATTTTTGTGTCTTGGTTATTTAACTATACACATTTTAGGCTTTTCATCTATGACACATTTGTAGCCATTTTAAGTGCATCTCACAATTTAAATTTTTACAAAAAGTTATCTATCTATGTGTTTATTATTTATTTTGACAAAACTTCTTCTTGCAACTTTTGTACATGCTTGTGAATCCTTAGTTATAATTTGCATGTTTAGCTTTCCAATCACCTAAAAGTTGATGCAAACTGCTTTCTTTCACTGTATACAATCAGCCTATAGGGAATCTATATTATTAGGAGAAAATGGGAAGTCATGAAAGAAAATTATAAGATTTGGTGTTGAGGAATTCTCAATGAAAAGTTTCATTTAACAGTCTGCCAAGCAGAATCATCTTCAGGAGTTATGAATTTCTTGGCTGATCTTCCTGGAAGCCAGAAATGAACCTTTATTTGATTGAACGTCTACACAAATGGGACCATTAGGATTTAATGGAAGAATAAATAATGGCACAAAGTCAAATGCTACAAAATTAAATGCTACATTGCATGACATTAGTTCTAAAATTCCGATTTCTTTTTGAAAAATGCTAAAAGAAGTTATTTTGTTCATTGCTTTTCTAGATTTCAAGATTATTATCTCAATATTCTAAACCTTTCTCATTTCTTCAATACTTGGCAACTTCATAGAACTGGAGAGTTAGCAGTATTTGAGAGGCCAATCCATATGAATTAGGCAGTCTTTAACCTTAACATTAGTACCAGATTATTCTGAAAAGGTTTAAATTTTACAAGCTCTTATAGTATTTTCTTCCAGCATTAAATATTTCCAGGTCAATTCATAAAACATCTACTGTGATGGCTTCATAAATGCAACATCATATGTGGAATGCTTCTCGAAAATGCATATATTAAAAAATATATATATTCTGTGAATAGCTAAAATCCACATTCCAAAAATTTATTAAATCCATACTTATTTTCTTTGCTGTTTAGGGGAGAGTATACCCTGAGGTAACAGCCACCAGGAAATGTATATAAAGTTTTTTAGTCCTTATCTTTCCTCTTCTTCCAGTCCTTCTACCAACGGTACATCAGAGATGAGAAGAGAATTTACTGGTGATATGAGTGTTTATTTGTACATTGTTTAAATAAAACAGTTTGCCAGAACAACACACACTTTGAATGTTTAGAATAAATCCACTGATATACCTAAATGTGCACAAAAGTCCTAAATCCTCCTGTTGATTGGAGCTAGAGAACATAGATTACGGATATCAAACCCCTTGTGAAAAGAGAGGGGAACTGGAATGGAGAGCAGGAATACTTTTATGTTTCATCCTATCAGATTTCTAAGCTACAAAAGACTCTAGATAAAAGACATATTGGTTTTTAAATTAAAAGGAAATATTAGATATGATCCATGTCTATATATGGACATTCTTTCTCAACAGTACCATCAAGTTGGCTAGAAAGGGTTCATGTGGGAAGAATTCTATATGACAATGTCTGAAATTATATTATATTTATACTATCATTATCCACAATTCTGTGGCTTTCCTCCCTTTTGCTACTAATAGCAAACATATAATTAAAGAAATAAGAATGTTTTATTTAATATTTTGGGGAAAAACCTCAGGTTTTTTTTCCAGATATCATCCATCTATTATAACTTATTTTTCAAATGGATTGAAAGAACATGATCTTTGCAGAAGTAGCCATTGTTAAGTATCTGGGCCAATGAATCTGTCTGTGAGAGAAATTACCACATCCCTGAGAACACTAACTTTTTTCTTAAACTGTTACACTCTTGTTGTGTGTGTGTATGTGTGTGTGTGTGTGTGTGTGTGTGTGTGTGTGTTTCCTCTCCCATTCTCTATGCTTTGTCTATCCCTTGTCAATTCTTTCTTCTCCTTCTACCCCAAAGTCATGGGGAACATGGTCAAGAAAACAGGAAAATAGGTAAGGAATCATTTGGACAACTTTTCTCTACCGAAGCCTTTGGTTTCACTTCAGTTAACGGCAGGTTTGATGTGTTTTATAGCATTTTCTTTCTACAATATCTATAGATTCTTCTTACATTGGTGCAGAATAAATAATGTGTGTCTTGGGTGCTGACTCAGAAAAAAATGTAACTGGAAATGAGGAGAAAAATATATAGCTATTGTTTTCACTATACATAATACTACAGCATGGTATCTATTTATTTTGAACTCACTAGAACTAAAGAAATAAAGACAAGGGAATAGAATGCCCAGCTTACAGGGGCACCTGGGTGGCTCAGTCAGTTACGCATCCAACCTTGGCTCAGGTCATGATCTCACTGTTTGTGGGTTCGAGCCACACATTGGGCTCTGTGATGAAGCTCAGAGCCTGGAGCCTGCTTCAGATTCTATGTCTTCCTCTCTTTCTGCCCCTCCCCTGCTTACCCTCTGTCTCTTTGTGTCTCTCAAAAATGAATAAACATTTAAAAATTAAAAAAAAAAAAAGAATGCCCAGCTTCCAGATACCTTCTGCTGAAACACCTGTGAGCACATAGATGCCACATTAGAAAAGAACAGGTGGTACCTCAATGACAGGTTTTTCTAGATGGCAATGGTTGATTATAACTCTGTTATAATTTCAAATGTTAATTTGGAAATCCCCAGTAGAATGTATGATTGATTGATTTGCTGATTGGAGATGGGGAAGTAAAGCCTTTGTTAAATACATAAGGACTGCAAAAAGGGAAACCTTTGAGAAATTGGCAAGGCATTCCATTAAAAGCCAAGTGCAACAAAAGAGAAATTTATTTTACAACAGGGAAAAACTTTGGAAAGGGGAGTGAAGAGGAGTGAAAGTAATAAAATAGCATAGACATGCTGACCTTGACCCAGTGCTATTTGTGCAGCATCTGAAGAAAAAAAGTAAATAAAAACTGATGACATGTGCTAGAAGGGTTAAGACACTCAAATCAGAAGGAAAAGTAAGAATATGGGAGAAAGGTAGAGAAAAGTTGGAAGATCAAGAACTTTGGAAGCAAACAGGGTTTCATTTATAAACCAGTGAGCCAGTCTGACAGGTGAGGCGGGCTGAGGCACTTGAAAGATCTTATTCAGTGGCTGGCATTACTGAATGCCCAGCTGGGTCCGAACAAGAGTTGTTTTAAACAGGGACATTGTTCTAAAGAAATCTTAAGTTTCATTGTCCCTCCAATGAAGCCTTATAAATCTTGAACAGCATCAATATTCACCAACCACCTGCAATCAGCATTACTCTAGAATTTGCTAGACACAGCATGTCCTTGACAGGGAATATTTTAATTTGGATGGCTGGCCCTCTACTCAGGACTTACGTATATTGATGATATGCAAATCAGTTCAGTTCAGAAGCCGTCCCATCAATAGCATAAATTAAGTGTATCCTATCATGAGGATTATCTCGGAAAGAGAGAATGTCACCCTCAAAATGCCTATGGCCTAGAGGTGAACAGTCAGCAGTGTCTGAGTGAGGGAGAGTGAAAAACAAAGAGTATTTCATCACTATTGACTGCCTGGCTGCATTCTTCTTTAGGTTAAATGCTTGATTACTTACATAAAATATCTTTGCTCAGAAAAACTTTCTTTCCAACATCCGTGCAGCCAGACAAGAGATTCAAAGATAACACTTTGATCAAAAGTCCCTGATACCATAACCTTTATGTTAATATTGCATATTTCATTGAGAAATGATGACCTCTAGCATAGGACATGTGTTTTGTACTAGTGAGAATAGATTTGTGACTTTCTGTTACACATTCCAGGTAACTTAAAGTTCATAAAGAGCTAAAGTCTCCAGAGAGAAAGATCCAAGATTGTATGACAAATATAAGAAAAAGAAAACAGCTTTGTTGTTAGGATATCTTACCTATGACTCATTTTCAAAAAGACCTTATAAATCAGAGGCTGGAATTACATGATTAAGGGTAATTCAGATATAACTCATTCTACAATGCAATTTAAAGGCATTTTCCATTAAGTTTGCAATTCCTTCCAATACATGTTATCCAGACAGCTTGTTAGGATACTATCAATGAAAAATAATTTTTAAAGTCTGGATTTAATAACAGATAAAGGGAAATGGTGAGAGTATTCTTGAAGCCTGATTACAAGTGGTGAATGTGTGTGAGGTGGTTGAATTCATTGTTCATGATGCCACAAGAGTTGAAGAAAACTGAGGTGCTCACAGTGAGGCATACGGACAAGTCAAAGGAGATAGAAGAAGTCCCGGAGTCCTGCACAGCTTTTAGAAGCTTTGAAGTAAGTAAACATACAACAATATTGAATGGAAAAGGCATAAATAGAACATCATCTCTGCCAAGACAGATATGCATCAACCAAGTATATGAGGGAGGCAAATGGAAGTGGAGGTCAGAGATTAAAAGAAAAATTTTAAATAATGTGAATCAAGAAAGGAACTTTCATTTTCTGATGATGATGTACCCCTAAAAATGAAGATCATGAAGAACTTAATTCTTTGGACCTGTGGTTCAGAACACCACCACCATCATCACCACCAACAACAAAAGGTTATGAAACCTGAGATTCTGCAAGGTTATGAAGTGAGATCTTGCCCTCACTCCTCCCAATACCATCTATGGGGCAGAGACTGTGAAAGTGGAGAACATGGCTGCGGTTCCCAACATTTGTTCTGGATTCCACAGAGTTGTGCTAAAATGCTAGGTTTCACCATTGTGTGTTGATTTAGAAGTCTAGAGATGGCCCAAGAACCCACTGTGTAACACCTCAGATGATTCTGATGCTACTGGTTCATGGAATACATCTTGAAAAAATAATGCCACAAAAGAGAGAGAGAGAGAAAGAGAGAGAGAGAGAGAGAGAGAAAGAAAGAAAGAAAGAAAGAAAGAAAGAAAAAAGAAAGAAGAGAGAAGAAAGAAAGAAAGAAAGAAGAAAGAAAGAAAGAAAGAAAGAAAGAAAGAAAGAAAGAGGGAGGAGATAAATTGCTCACTAATTGCAAAGGTATTTATCTCTTGTGCTAATGAAAGCAACAGGGGTTCCAAAAAAGGGGGTGAAGTGGCCAAACTATGTGTCAATATGAATTTGTGCCAATAACAAGTGTAGTGAATTACCACAATGTCCTTTATAATTAAAGATTATGCTAAAATTACAAAACATATTTTTTAAAGAACATGACTTACTTTATTTCCTTTTATTTTTCTGTTCATTTTTCCTTTCTTAGTATTCTTTCCTCATTAGCTATAATCAGTTACAACATGTAATATCCAGAAAAAAGTACTGCTCTACTCAAACATTTTTTTTTTTTAATTTTTTTTTTTCAACGTTTATTTATTTTTGGGACAGAGAGAGACAGAGCATGAACGGGGGAGGGGCAGAGAGAGAGGGAGACACAGAATCGGAAACAGGCTCCAGGCTCCGAGCCATCAGCCCAGAGCCTGACGCGGGGCTCGAACTCACGGACCGCGAGATCGTGACCTGGCTGAAGTCGGACGCTTAACCGACTGCGCCACCCAGGCGCCCCGCTCTACTCAAACATTTTAAGATTAACTCTTTTGTTACACTATGACTGTTAAGAATGAACAGAAATGAAGACAGAAAGAGGATTCCAAGATTGTACTTAGGATATATACTTTAAATAAAATCTACAAATATTGCTCGTAAAATTATAATGTTGCCCTCATCATTTTTATCTTATTTCTATCAACTAATGTGAGTTTTGTATTTGATGCTTGTGAACTTGGAGCCCCAGATAAAAGCTTATTCTTTCAACTGCCAAGCAACCATAAGGTGAGACACCTGTTTATGTCAGATAAGCGCAACATGACTTTAGCTCTCAAAGGGCTTTATCTTGATTAGAAACCAAAACCTCTATCAAGAATTTGGGGACAGGGGGCACCTGAGGGGCTCAGTTGGTTGAGTGTCCAACTCTTGATTTTGGCTCAGGTTATGATCTCACAAGGGATGGAGCCCTGTGTTGAGCTCTGTGCTGATAGTGTGGAGTCTGCTTGGGATTCTCTCTCTCTCTCTCTCTCTCTCTCTCTCTCTCTCTCTCTCTCTCTCTTTCAAAATAAATAAATAAATAAATAAATAAATAAGCATTAAAAAAAAAAGGATTTTGGAACAGCACAGCCAGCATCCAGAAGAGGGTATGCCCATAAGTATGTTAACATGAACATGGTCTGCAGAGCCTTGGACTGATTTCAGAGCTTGAGAAAGGGAAAGGGAGGAAGGGGGAGCAGATGTCCTTACTCCTAAACTGGGTTCAGATGGCCTCTATAAGGACTTGCTCCCATGAATCTCTACAGATAATAATGAGGAATTTCTATCAGGGACTTGCTAAAGACGAAACACTTTTTTTGAGCATGTATTTACATTAACTTATTTAATCTTCACAGCAACTCTGAGGTAGTTACTGTTATGCCCGTGTTATAAATTAGAAAGCCAAAATTCATAGTAGATTAAATGTATTAATAGTAGATTAAACTATTGGATATGAACTCAGTGCATATCTGACTGCAGTTATGCTTTTAAAACTGTATTCTAAAATAAAACAACAACAACAACAACAAAAATAGCAAAACGCCCTAAATTCTACTCCTCAGTATTCTCTTTCATTTTGGATGTAATCTAAACTTTTCCTAGCAGGGAGATTGTTAAAGATCTTACAAAGGCTATTGTTTGGCATCCCTATCTTCCAGCTGCAAATTTTGGCAATGAGTCCACATCAGTAATACACACAATATGGATAATCTGGTACCCAGGGAGCAATGGAAATCCAAAAACATATATATTTTTTGGTAACTTATTTCTTAGTCTTTTAATTTTCTGAGATGTATGAATAACAACATTATAGATTCAATTTTTAAAATGAAACCGGTCTTCAATTTTAAAAGCTGCCTTATATTTTAAGGTTAGTTAAAAAGTCAAGAAATAAAAAGCTCTGTGTTTTGGTACTTGACTCAGTGTGGAATCACTGTTGGTCTTCTGGGCAATAGTTTCAGTTTTTTTGAAGTTTCATGTAGATGCTGTTTGCATCACCTTTTTAAGCTGGAAACACACTAGTGCATAAGTGCCTTTGTGACTTGTGTGCTCCAGCTGAAAGTGGAAAGTGATACCTTATTCTTTTAAAGTATAAGATGACCAGGGGAAATAAATTATTAGTACTTAGAGCCTTGGACGTTATGATAAATTCCAAAATAAAATCTTCAGAATGACATTTATTGACTGCTCTAAGGTTAAGGCATACTTTCTTAAAAACACTCTGGTCAGCAAGCAAGATTATTTTATATTTTCATTTTGGACAGTTCTTTGCAGCTTTGTTAATTTGGGGGAATATCTGCTCATCCACCATGACTCTGAAGTATAAAAATTCCTTAATTTTCCCAACCATACACTATTGTACCTTGTAATAGTAATTATCAAACCAAATAACATTCTTAATTTATGTAATGGTCAGTCCCACCAGAGTTAGCCATTTAAGGATACGTATCACATTATATTTTTGTATCCCTAGCATCTGGTAGAGTGCTGGCCATAGCGGGTACTTCATCAATGTGTCTTGTATGGAGTTGTGGACCTAGTTACTGAGAGGCATTAAAAGTGTAAAAATATTTCATGTCTAGGAAAGGAAGTTAAATAAATCCATAACAAAATAAAGTCAGAAAGTTGATTTTAGGATTGAGTGTTTGATCCATTTGTTGACTGGATTGTTTTAAAATTTTCAAATACTGATAAGAAGTAATATTATTTTCTTAATATCTGTTTCTATTTCGACATATATAAATAACAACAACAAGCACTAATGTTTGTTGGGTGCTGAGTATTTGCCTATATTATGTTAAACACTTTGAACATAAAATAGGACCTTATAAGGAAGGTCCTTTTATTAATTCCATTTTCTAGGTAAGCAAGTTGAGACAGAGAGGTTAAATAACTTACCCAAAGACAAAGTGCCAGTAAACTGAGGAACTTTATCAACTAGACAATCTGGTATGAGTTTCTCCAAGAGCCTAAATTTTTCTGCAGATGTTCTGAATTCTGTGTAGCACTACCCCATTGTCTTCAGTATTGGAAAATGATGAGTTCTTGAAACAGCTGAAACAAACCCAATCACCTTCTTTGCTTAGCTCAGCCTCCCCCAAAAACACACAGGCATTTGACATCCCTTCATCTGAGTTTTATACAAAACCACAAATAGAAAAATAAAGGGCATTCCAATGTAGAGCATACAATCACATGTCTTTAGTTCCTCTCCATTTTTAGCCTGGTTTCCTATGAAAAAAGGACTTGTAAAACCACTGGGTCTTTGTGGGGTGTCTTCCTTACTCCATCTTCATTCCTCCCTTTACCACCACCATCAAAAGAAATAGTCCTGGCAGTTAAAAAGAAAAGAATTGCTGTTTCCTGGACATCTGGCCTATTTTGCTTTCCTTCCAGGAATTAATGAGATGCTAAGCATCACCTGTTTACCAATCTCTGTCCTCTGTCCAATTTATCATCATCTATGGTCTCACAAGGGAATATCATAAAAAAGTTTTAATTTGAGAGTATAAAGAGATGCAGTACAAGTAGGAAAGCCTGGAAATTAAACCAAATGATATTTATAGTGTGAATCTTAACAGTGAAATCATATAGACAACTAGGTATGCTTTTTATTTGCAATAAAGTCACAGGGAGCAACACTTTCAGCAATCAATTTGCCCACAAAGAAACTCAAAGATACCACAACATTACTTCCTTAAATGTGACAAGAAGTATACCAGCCAGTGGGGAAAATAAAAGAAGCTATATATTGGAAATATAAAAAATTCAGAAATCTTTAAATTACACTATTCTTTTAGAACCTACTAAATAAATAAAGTAAGAAATGTAAAAACAGAAATCACAGGGGTGCCTGGGTGGCTCAGTTGGTTAAGTGTCCGATTTCGGCTCAGGTCATATTCTCACGGTCTGTGGGTTCGAGACCCACATTGGGCTTTGTGACAGCTCAGAGCCTGGAGTCTGCTTTGGATTCCGTTTCTCCTTCTCTCTCTGCCCTCCCCCACTCATGTTCTGTCTCTCTGTGTCTCTTAAAAGTGAATAAATGTTAAAAAAATTTTTAAATAAAAAAACACAGAAATCACACATTTATATTTCATCCTTTAAATGACTGTTTCATTTTTTAAAAAGATTTTAATTGGCCCACAAAATAAAATGCTTTGTGCCTTTCTATCTGAAATATTAAAGAAAGCAACTCGGGGGAAAAGGTAGACTACAGTCCACAGCTTTTCTTCTGTTTTATACACTCTCTTAGAGCTGTAAGACAAGGATTCACACTGTACTTGACAAAGCTGGCTTATTTTTCTCCTCCCCCTTCACATGTGTCCTGTGTCTCCTAGTTACTCTCTAAACACAGAGAGACTCATGGTGCTGCTATTTAGCATTACTCCCAATAAGCTGAATGCCTGTCAGTGACACTAAGAACAATCGTGATCGTATAGAGCTTTAGAGTTTATGAAGTACTCTCACATCAATTATTTCATTTTGTCCTAAAAGCAATGACATCCTTGTCTTATTTTCTAAATACCACGTTTTACTAAAAGGACCCAGAACTTCTTCCAAAAAAGTGGCTGAACCCAGGGCTGCAGCAGGGAAAGTACAAAGAGTCCCTGGACATCTTGTTGTGTCAGAAAGCAGAGACTGGCTGAAGGATTAATGGGGCTTATCAAAAAGACAGCACTGCTGTCTCAGAGGGGCTCCCAATGGCCAGATTTGAGTGAATTTAGGTAACAAATATAATAATGATGGCATTAAGATTGTAAGACATCAAATCAAAGAAAACCCATGAGTCTATAGAGATCCGCTAAAGAGGGCAGGGGGAACAGATGAAGGGAGGGAGGGAGGAAGAGAAAGAGAGAGTCAGAAGAGGGAAAGAACCCTAGAGGAGAGGAGTGGTGTTAAAGTCTTTTTTTAGAGAAGAATGCTAGTTACAAAAAGTAAAAAGAATGATTTTTTTTTTCAAGTCACCAGCATACCCCCGATACATAAGCGACAAAAGCAGGAATCATGAATGCATACTAAACTACTGGGTGAAACATTGCTAGGAAACAGGATATTCCCATGGCCTCAAAGTATCACCCAGTTTTCTTCTTCGTTACAGAGGGAGAAAGGCATTTTTATAGTTAATTGCCAGGGAGTCCCAATATCACCTATTCTTTCCCGAAATATATACTCTGAACACAATCACGAGGAAGCAAACAAAAAGTTCATCACGTGATAGTTTACAAGTCACCTGGTATGGAATTACCAGAAACATTAATGTCATGAAAGGAAAAAAAAAAAAGAAGAAAGAAAATGGTAAGGGGCCTCTACTACATTAAAGGAGACTAAAGAGACATGGCAACCTTAACTGTCTCTTGGATTTAAAAAAAAAAATAAAGGACATTTTGGGGACAACTGAGGAAATTTGAATATGGGTGGTATACTACATAATATTATTGAATAACTGTTAAATTTCTTGGCTTTGATAATGGTACTGTGGTTATGAGAATGGTCATAACATGGCACCATGTTAATTGGTGAATCTACTACAAACACATAGACATTCATCCTACCATTCTTTCAACTTTTCTGTAGCTGTAAAATTATTCAAAACTAAAAGGTGGGAGTAAAAATATTGTTTATGTTCCAAAGAGCTCACAATAAAGTGATGAAGAAAGGTATGTAAAAGTTGTTTAGAGTTCAATGTGGTAAGCTCTGCAAGAGTATCTCCTACGGAGCCATGAAAGCACAGAGGAAGATGAGATGGACTCTAACCTCAGGATCCTGAGACCCTGTTCTAAGCTTCTCCCACCCTCACACGCTGTTCCTGGACTTTCACCTCTAGTCACTCAACCTCTTATCTTTACCTGCCTGATAAAAGGAAATCTAATCTAAGCTGAAGACCATTTGGCTTATTCTCAGCCCCCAGGCCCCTTTAGATCCAAGGGGTCTCAAGATACCCAGGACAAAGAACTCCTTTTACAGACAAATTTTGGTGTTTGTAAACTCACATGGAAAAAAATTAGGTGGGCCTTCTAGCAATGCTTGAGACTGGAGTTGGATAGTAGCTGTACTACTGGAAAAGGCCTTCACACAAGATTCACTCTTGACTGGATTATACTCCATGACTTAAAACATAGCAGAAAGACAACAATTATTTTCCTGCCATTTACCTTTATATTATCTGGAAGAACCGGACAATGGTCTTCTCTTCTTACCAGAAAGGTGATTTTGCCATCAGAGTGACACTGAAGTTTTAATACTCTTAATGAGGCCTAAGTGGTCGCATTTTGTGAGTAAGAAACTTCCATAAGTCTGTTGTTTGATCTCACAACTGGAAAGAAGTCGTAAGATTCAAGGATTCATGTGAACCTCAAGATTATTTTGTTGAATGCACTTTTAATTGACAGTAAATGTGAGATCATAGATTTTTAAAGTCTACTGGGGGTTATTTATTTCTTAACTAGATTAATTTTTTATTTTTTATTTTTTTTAATTTATTTTTTTTTTGACGTTTATTTATTCTTGAGACAGAGAGAGACAGAACATGAACGGGGGAGGGTCAGAGAGAGAGGGAGACACAGAATCTGAAACAGGCTCCAGGCTCTGAGCGGTCAGCACAGAGCCCGACGCGGGGCTCGAACTCACTGACCGTGAGATCATGACCTGAGCCGAAGTCGGACGCTTAACCGACTGAGCCACCCAGGCGCCCCTAGATTAATTTTTTAAATTAAGATTTTATTTTTTTTAGAGTAGCTTTAGGTTTATAGCAAAATTGAGGGGAAAGTATTGAGGATTCCTATATATAGCCCCTGCCCCTACACAAGCATAGCCTTCTTCATTATCCATATCCCCCACTAGAGTGGTTACAATTAATGCAACTATTCTGACTCATCACAATTACCCAAAGTCCATAGTTTACATTATTGTTCACCTCTTTATGTTTTAGTCTATGGGTTTGGACAAATGTATAATGACATGTATCCAACATTATTTTATCACATAGAGTGTTTTCACTGCCCTAAAAATTCTCTGGGCTCCATCTATTCATCCCTCCTTCCACCCATCTCTCGGCCACCACTGATTTTTATACTGTCTCCTTAGTTTTGCCTTTTCCAGATTTTGGAATAATACAGTATACACATAGCCTTTCTAGACTGGTTTCATTTATGTAGTAATATGTATTTAAGTTGAAGTTTCTTCCATGTCTTTTCATGGCTTGATAGCTCATTTCTTTTTAGCGCTGAATAATATTCCATTGACTTGGGTGTACTACAGTTCATTTATCCTTTCATCTCCTCAAGGACATCTTGGTTGCTCCCAAGTTTAGGTAATTATAAATAAAGACTCTTAAAACATCCATAGGCAGGTGTTTGTGTAGACATTAGTTTTCAACTTCTTTGGGTAAATACCAAGGAGTATGATTATTGTAATGTTTAGTAAGACTATGTTTAATTTTGTAAGAAACCTCCAAACTGCCTTCCAAAGTATCTGTACCATTTTGCATTCCCATAAGCAATGATTGGGAGTTCCTGTTGCTCCATATGCTCACCAGTATTTGGTATTGTCATTCCTCCAGATTTTGGCCATTCTAATAGGTGTGTAGTGAGATCTCATTGTTTTTATTTGCATTTCTTTGATGATATATGATATGGGACATCTTTTCAAATGTTTATTTACATCTGTATATCTTTTAAGATTTTTTTCTTTTTTTTAAGCTTTTAAATTTTTTAAAGTAAACTCTATACCCAACATGGGGCTCAAACCCATGACCCCAAGATCAGGAGTCACATGCTCTGCTGACTGAGCCAGCCAATTGCCCCCCACCTGTATATCTTTTTTGGTGAAGTGGCTGTTAAGGTCTTTGGCCCATTTTTTAATTGTGTTTTTTCTTATTATTGAGTTTTAAGAGTCCTTTTTGTATTTTGGATAACAGTCTTTTTATCAAATGTGTCTTTTGCAAACATTTCCTCCAAGTCTGTGACTTGTTTTCTCATTCCTTGACATTGTTCTTTACAGAATAAAAGTTGTTTTTTTTTTTATTTTAATGAAGTCCAATTTATCCATTATTTCTTTCATGAATCATGCCTTTGGTGTTGCATCTAAAAAGGCATCACTATATCCAAGGTCATCAGGGTTTTCTCCTATGTTATCTTCTAGAAGTTTTATGGTTTTGCATTTTACATTTAGGTTTGTGATCATTTTTGAGTTAATTTTTGTTGAGTGTGTAAAATCTGTGTCTAGATTGTTTTTGCATGTGCACATCCAGTTATTCCGGCTCCATTTGTTGAGAAGACTATCTTTGCTCCATAGTATTGCCTTTTCATGTTTGTCAAAGATAGTGACTACATTTATATGAGTCTATTTCTAGGCTCTCTATTCTGTTCCATTGAGTTGTTTTTCTATTCTTTTGTCAATACCACACTGTCTTGATTACTGTAGCTTTATAGTAAGTCTTAAAATTGCATGGTTTCAGTCTTCCAACTTTGTTCTTCCTCAACGTTGTATTGGCTATTTTGAGTCTTTTGCCTCGCCATATAAACTTTAGAATCCCTTTGTTAATATCCACAAAATAACTTGCTGGGATTTTGATTGGAATTGCACTGAATCTATAGATCAAATTGGGAAGACCTGACATCTTGACAATATTAAATCTTCCTATCCAAGAACTCTCCATTTATTTAGTTCTCCTTAGATATCTTTAATCAGAATGCATAGTTTTCCTCATATAGATATTATATTTTGTTAGAATTAAACCTAAGTTTTTCTCTTTTTTGTATGCTAATGTAAATGGTATTGTGTTTTTAATTTCAAAATCCACTTGTTCATTGCTGGTCTATAGGAAACCAATTGACTTCTATATATTAACCTTATATCTTGCAACCCTGCTACAATCACTTACTGGTATAGGGGGTTGTTTTTTGTGTGTGTGTTTGTTTGTTAATTCTTTTGGATATTCTACACAGATGATCTGTGAATAAAGACAGTTTTATTTCTTCCTTCTCAATCTGTGCACCTTTCTTTTCCTTTTCTTATCTGACTGTATTATCTAGGACTTCCAGTACTATGCTGAAAAGGAGTGGTGAGAGGGGGCATTTTTGCCTTATATCTGATCTTAGTGGGAAATGTTCAAGTTTATCACTATTAACTATAATGTTAACTGTATGTTTTTTGTAGATATTCTTTATCAAGTTATGAAGATGTTAAATTATTTTTAATAGTTCAAAAGAAAATGTCTTCAGTTAAACTAGAAGATTCAAATAATATTCATTTTCTCATCTAGAGGACTTCACATACAGTGCCTACCAGCATCTTTCTTGATCTGAATAATCTATAATTCTAATCTACACATATAACAACTAATCATATTTCCTTTAGGAGAATAACCAGCACTGCACTTAAATTCTTGTGTTTTTTTTCTTTTGTACTCCTTAACAATTTTTTAAAAATCAACCCCAGAGGCACAATTTTTCACATGAGATTTACAAATACATTTACCTTTAAGAGTTTTTATTTTTATTTTTTTTAATGTTTTTTATTTTTGAGATAGAGAGAGGGAGAAAGCACAATTGGGGAAGGGACAGAGAAAGAGGGAGACAGAGGATCTGAAGCAGAGCTGACAGCAGAGAGCCCGATTCAGGGCTCAAACTCATGAACCATGAGATCATGACCTGAGCCGAGTCGGATGCTTAGCCAACTGAGCCACCCAGTCACCTAACTTTAAGAATTTTTAGAAGGCAGGTTAGAGCAATTATGGATTTTATATGCCAACACAGGCTGCAATGCTTATATGCTGAGTTACCTCTAGTTGAAATATTTCTTTCAGTTTTGATTGTTTTTTTCCACTGTGTTGTTCTGTTTAATGAACCAGATTATGTTGCTGTGTGTGTGTGCGTGTGTGTGTGTGTGAGAGAGAGAGACAGAGAGAGAGAGGTGTATGTGTTTGTGTGTGTGTCTGTGAGAGAGAGAGAGAGAGAGGGAGAGAAGGAGGTGCATCAAGCTAAAATTTGGCACTATTTTTTTCTTGGTCCCTATGTTTCTCTCTAAGCAGTAGAGGGCAGAACTGTTGTGCATACTATGTGCCAGATACTGTGCTCTGCACTTAACAAGGCTCAGGTAATACAGGTTTCCCACACTATCTAAAAGTAGAACATTCCTACAAAATCTTTTGTGAGCCAGAATGTGATAAAGTGAAGAAGCAATTACCATTAACTTATACGGAAAAAAATTTTAGAGCGTTCCTGAACGTCTGAAATAACCTCTTGGCTTTTCTGATACCTTAGGACTCATCTTTGCTAACTGATGCACAAATGAATCAAGACACAGTACAAAGCTATGGGGGCTTGATGCTGAGATGCGCAGTGTGGTTCCTGGGGAAGAGCCTGGCAGAGGCCACACTCACTATTTGGAGCACATGCTGCCTCTATAATGGCTCGCTGCAAAGCAAATGCTGGACGCTATTTTTTCTTTTCTCCTTTTTTTTTTTTTTTGTAAAGGCAAAATTCCTCTTCAGATTTCTTTTGGTTAGCAAACACAGGCACTGATATTGGCCTTTGCATAACAGCAAAGCAGTAAAACATGAACTTTCAAAAAGCAGAGGATACCTTACTTACAAAATTTAGGAGGCAGCACTGTAGTTATCTCCATTTCACAGATATTGAAACTGAAGCACAAAAAAACTAAGTAACTTGCCCTCCAAAAACAATAAACAGTAGGACTACAAATCATAAAAGAAAGAATGCTTTAAAACAATTCTATGTTTCCAATTTCTTCTCAAGTATAAAATGTAGTTTTCCCAGAATTAACACCATTAATAAGATAGAACACAACTGTTAAACCCTAGCTGTGTATAACTGACATGTGTTAACAACTGCAGAAGGGGGGGGGGGGGCGTCTGGGTGGCTCAGTCAGTTAAGCATCCAATTTCGGCTCAAGTTATGATCTCACGGTACATGAGTTCGAGCTCCCACATCGGGCTCTCTGCTGTCAGCCCAGAGCCTGCTTCAGATCCTCTCTCTCTCTCCTTCTCAATGCTCCTACTCCCCACCAAGAATAAATAAACATTTAAAAAAATAAAAAAATAATAAGACTTTTAAATTTATTCTTTAGTGAAGGATGGGAGTGGAATGTCAGCACTCACCAGTTTCTGAAGAATATTAGATATTACTTGGGTTCCCCAGCTAGCCCACAGAAATCTATTTAACTCACATTTGGTTGAATCATAGTACAAATCTGAGATGAAACTGTTTTTGGTGAGCACTATGCCTGGAACACCCTAATGGCTTCACAAATGCTGAATGGATGAATCAAAGAAAGAAACAAGTTGCAAATGAGGAGATAAAGCTGAGTTTCTGTTTTGACTTTTTGTACTGAAAACTAATAGATAAGCACGTTTGTTATTAAAAAAAAATGAAACTTTTCCTGTATTTCTCTATGCTCTCAATGTCTAACTTACTTTACCTCCAGCCCAACTGTACGTTCGAATCTCAATAAAAAATCCCCTTCAGGTCTGTCCACCCTCCTTACATTTTCCATTAAACTAAATTGCCTAGCTCTCAGACTGCATTAAAACTCTCTTCCACAGTAAAGTCTATGTGAGTATTAAAAATAAATCAATAACTGAATTGAATGGATGTTTGCTAGCATCTTCGCTTTCTAAGAATATATGAATTTTTTTAAAAACTTTATTTATTTACTTACTTACTTACTTATTTACTAGTCTCTACACCCAATGTGGGACTCAAACTCACAACCCTGAGATTCAGAGTCACATGCTTTTCTGATAGAACCAGCTAGGCTGGTTCTACATGCATTTTTTTAAGGGAAATCAATTTTTATCAGATGTTTTCTATCAAATGAATACCCATGGTTGAATTCAAGGCAGTAACAGAGATTCAAACAAAAAGCAGACATACTACCATAAAATTAAGAATAATCATGATTACAATGGGCACTTTTGTTGTCTTCTGGTACACATCAAGTGCTATTTCCTAGTTTTTCAGTTAGAAGTCCTGTGAATCAAGGCTGTATAATTGTTTTTGCCCCTTCAATAACTAACCTGAAGTTCTTCCCAACACTTCAAATCCTTTCTGAAAAAAGGCTGAGAATAAGCAGGTAAATAAATGTGTGTGTGTGTGTGTGTGTGTGTGTGTGTGTGTACAGATCGACACACACAGTTCAGTTCAGTGCCTCCATGAGATTTACCAGAAGCACCCAAAGCAAACTGCCCAATGTTCCCACATAAAATTTATCAAACAAACATTAAATACATTTCTGGGGTTCCATATGTATATATAAAATCAAACAGCTATTGCTTGTTTATATCCTGTGGGCTCAGTTTACCTGTTAATAAAATAAATTGAAAATTTTAACCCCAGAATATGCCATGGTTCTATTTGCCTGAATTGTGTACCCTCAAGGAGAGGGAGAGTGGGAGGTAGAGGTGGGGAATGGGTACACATAGCTAGAATGGTGGTGGGCTTAATTTGGAAGGGACAGAAGAAGAACAGAGGAATCCTGAAGACAACCTCGCTTTCATGGGCTATAAGGCTGAGGCAAGTCAGGGTCTAGTAGACAGAGTTTAGACTTAAATACCCAAAAGACTGAATTTAAATGCTCTATTAGAGACCAGAAATAGATATTATGAGGTGCCTGGGTGGCTCAGTTGGTTGGGCATCTGACTCTTGACTTTGGCTCAGGTCATGATCCCAGGGTTGTGGGATCAAGTCCCAAGCCCTGCTCTGTGCTGAGCGTGGAGGCTGTTTAAGACCCCTCTGCTCTGGCTCACACGTGCTTGCTCTCTCTCTCTCTCTCTCTCTCTCTCTCTCTCATAAATAAATAAATAAATAAACACACAAACAAACAAATAAATAAACAAATTTAAAAAATAGAAATAGATACTGTATTGAGAGGCAAAGATCCAAAAGATCTTGAACTGAATTAGAGGTGTGCATTTCTGTCCATGCCTTTGTTCTCAGTAGGTTGCACAGTGAGACAGGCACCTGGAGGCCGTCACCTTGAACACACCCATCTGTGCCCAGGCCCATGTCTGTGTGCTGGACTGGCTCCTACCTGCCTGCAAGAGCCAACCATGTGCTTCTCTCCCTAACTCTGTGGCCACTGACATGATGGCACCTTGAAATCAGCCACAGGAGGAGGATTTACACACAGAAACCCACTAACTCTACAAATTGGAATTGTTTTCTTCTTGCTGTACCCGCCTTCCCCTTTCAGAGTCAGTTTACCAATACCAGCATGCTATTGATTCTCAAAAGTTTGAGAGTCTTCCTTTGGACACATTCTTACACTTCTTTCAGCAGTGGTGACAATCCCAAATGCCTCACTTACAGATGAGGACAAGTTAATTCAAATGGTAAGGACAGTTCAAAAACAAGAGTAATAGAGGCATAAAAACAGGAAAAATTACTTGAAATGACTTGGACTTCAAAGGAGTAGTTCCAGTTAGTGGCACCACTACTAAGTGGTGGTATTAATGGCAGCAATGACAATCAGGGTGGTCATTTGCCCCTGAACATCATCATATTGTTTCGGGTATGTTACCTCCTATGTCCTTGATGCAAATCTTGGAAAGGTGCTGGGCCCGGTACTGTTTTCTTCCCACACATCCCTTCATCAGCTTAGACTTCTGGTTTCTGCACAAAGCAACACCAGGAGCTGTGCTGCATGATTTCTAGTACAGGAGTCTTCTCCCTACACCACACTACCTCTTAGAAATAAATGTGTGTTGTTGTTTCATGTTTTCACTCTGTTTTGTGAAGTCTCCACACTCTCAAACCGTGTTTGTTAGATTTTTAAAAATCCTCCAAGTTAAATTAATTTTAATTTTAGTGAATCTTAAAAATCCCTTAAAAGCAGGCTTTGGTCATTTATGTGGGATTTTTAAAAGAAGAGATCGTATGGAAAAGGTCGCAGTGACAGACATGGCAAGGAAGGTGAGGCCACTGGATTGCTTTCTTCACTCTGAATTCTGATGTTATTAAGAGCATAAATTCAACATTACTTAAATATATTATGTTCCTGGCACTGTGCTAAGTCTGCCTCTAGCCTTAAAAATAGAAATAGAGGGAATGGATGCAGGAAGTTGTTATAAGCGAGGGTTCCAAATGGACTAAAAGACATTTTTGTTCCTAACAGGTTAAGGTTTGAAACTTTACAGTAAATTGGAAATAGTAAAAAGAGCTAAGACTGTCTATAATGAAGTCTCATTTTATTATAAATATTTTTATTTATAGAAGTTCCTATCCGTAATTTAACAATGGGGAAAAATGGAATATACGCTTTAAAGAAACACATATGCATCTTTTTGCCTAGGCAGAAACTTCATGTGCCATGACTCCATAACAGAAATAACTCATAGATCCAAAAGTGTACTTATTCATTTAGAGCCATTTAATTTTACTGGCAGCACGGTATACTGAGCAGTGCATAGCTGTGGGATGAGTCTTAAGTTTAAAATTGAGTTCCGTTATTCGCTAGCTGTAAAGCCTGGGGGAAATTAAGTAGCCTAGACTTAATAAATCCCTACTTCATAAGATCATTATATGAAATAAATAACTTGATGTGCCCAAAGTAATAGTACATCCTACCCTCCCCACAAAGTTAGTCCTCTGTCTTTCTTAATAGGCCATCCCATACTCTGGTTTCACCTGCATTAGACTATGCATATAACGAAATTATCAAAATGTGTTTTAAGACAGAACAGGCACACTCGAACTCTCTGGGCTCCATGCAAGAACATGATAAACACATTCCAAACTAAAACATTTTTGAATAATTATGAAATGTATCTTATCAGGTGAATGCAATGGGCTTCCCACAGTGAATAATGTAATGTAAGAAAATAATGCAATATAAGAAAATGCTTCTAAAAGACAACATTGTATGTATGCCACTTTTCAAAGAAATATAATAAAAATTGACAGATGAAACTGGGAAAGCTAGCTTGTCAAAAATAAACATGGAGAAGAGGAGCACTATTAGGACAGCACCTTTTCTTACTCAGATGATGTTTTTTAACAGAAATCCACAGACAAACTATTTCCATCTAATAATGCCAGGTACGCTCCTTTCTTGCAGCTCTCAATTTTCCACAGATAAAAAAGGGGTGCCTGGGTGGCTCAGTCACTTAAATGTCTGGCTCTTGATTTCAGCTCAGGTCATGCTCTCGTGGATTGTTCAGTTCGAGCCCCATGTCAGGCTCTGTGCTGACAGCATGAAGCCTGCTTGGGATTCTCTCTCCTTCTCTCTCTCTCTCTCTGCCCCCACTAAATAAATAAATAATCTCTTAAAATTTTTAAAAAACAAAAAGAAGGATGGATTGTATTTTTTTTCTACCTAGCCCTTTTACTTGCTAGGCAACAGTTAGCGGTAGGGTAATTTGGAATCCTTTATAGGATGTCCTTGATGGTGTTTGAGATTAAACAGCATCCGCACCATATATCTTTCTTCTGATTGTGTTCTGCTGAGAACCAGACTAAAATGAGTATGCTGTCAGAAGGGATAGAGGAAGGCTCAGGGTGACCTCCTCACTGTGACTAGGAGATCCTATCTAATGCAACTTCTACGTAATTTAGCACTCATTTGGGGGGACCTGATATAACCAAACTCTGTAAAGTTTTATTACTTAATTATATTTGATCAAACAAAAAGTACACTATGAGAACTGTGAGTGGTAGGAAGTGTTTCCAGAAATATTTTATCCATGACAAAACCAGTTCTATTCTTGGGTCTTCTGAACACTGCAACTGTTACAGCCTTTAGTTAACTGCAATAACTAATCTTGATTACTTATTAATCATCTAAACATTGCTTCTGGCAACATTTCCTAAATGTTCTAGCTGTATCTGGTTAACTCTGGCTCAGAAGTTAAGAAACACTATCCAGGAGTCTGTCTTATATTCATCATCAACATTTCAAAGTATTGTTTCAGGTTCAGAGAAAATATCAAATGTAGGAATTAGAATCAGAAAAGTCAAACATTTTTGTGAAAGAAAATCCAAAAAAACTTCCAATTTCTTTGAATCTTTTAATCAACTTTTCTAACTGGACCTAATAATGCATTTTAAATTTAGCACTCATGACAGTCTCCTGTTGAAACTTAGGGGAAACATTACTTTATAAAGCATGATATATGTTATTGCTATAACCATAAGCATATGGACTCCCTGCCCATTCATTTTTCCATCAAATAGATGTTGTGAACAGCTTCAATATTTTGAGTATGGTTTGATAGTCTCAGAGGAGAGGGAGGCTAGGGATGTCGTTTTTTAAATATGGCACATTGTTAGGTAATTTTTCCAACAGCAGTTGCATTTTAAACATTTTTAATGTAAAATACAGAGTTGACTAATTCACTATTATAGCTTCCACAAGAATCGACAATAATAGAATGCACCAAATGCTTGCTTCCTTTCTCTAAGACCACCCAAATCCCTTTTAAAAAAATTTGGGAAAGATCTCCTAACAGCTAATATTGGAAATTTGTGTTACAATGAATCAGCATATTTTCCAGCATAGGAAGCAGAATAAAATCAAAAGTTATTTTAAAAAGTATCCAGGTAACCCTCTCACATAATGTCAATGGGTCAAATACGCAATTAGGATTAGGTTAGTTTTGTTCATCACCAGTTGTAAAGATGCATAAAACCTATGGTTCCCAGAGGGTCAGCAAGAGAGGCTAAGAAAACTGGAGCTGCTTTTAAAGTGTTTAACAAGGCAGAAACTGGAACGGATGTGCCACAAACCAATACCCATTACCGCAAAGCAATTGCTAAATTTTCTTGTAAAATAGCTATCAGCTGGCCTATTCAGCATCATGCCACTACAGCTAAAAAGAGCAACCAACTTGCGATTGTTACCATGAAAATAGCAGGCAGTAGAATATACAGTAGCTGCAAAGAAGAAAACAAGAACAAGAAAAAGAAGTTTTCTGACAGATTTAAATCTACGTCAGTTTCTCTAAAGATCTAAGAAATGTGTCTTTAAAAAGTATTTTTTTTTCCAGGCAATAGTATGGTGATTTATTTATCAATAAGCAATATGTTTCTAATTGTCCTTTAAAGGTAATTAAAATTAACTTTCAGGAATAACAACACAGTTCTAGAAAGGATTCAAAGGACGCTTCTTTGATTAATGGAGGGTTGTAGTGGGGTAAGGTGGAAGCCACTAGAGCGAACTAAGTTTGCAGCCAACTGTGAGACCTTTGCCAGTCTGCTTTGGAGAAAAGACTGATTTTTTTCATTGGTCAAAGACAGGTGTGCAGACACTCCATTGTCTTTTCAAGAGCCATTTTCTTTGGCCAGTGATTGGTTTGGAGTGGGGCAAATAACAAATAAAACAAATAAAAGGGAAAATAAAATAATAAAATAAAATAAAATAAAATAAAATAAAATAAAACATAAAATATAATAAAATAAAAATAAAATAAAATAAAAATAAAAACAAATAAAAGGGAAAATATCCTGAAGAGAGCATTTTGTCCTAAATTGAAATACAAACCCTCAGGAAGAAAAAGCCTTTACCATTCCTTTTTCCTGCCTGGAATACAGATATGATACCTGATGGTGTAGCAGCTGTTTTGTAAGTATGAGGCAAAAAGTATGATGGAAAAAAAAGTCAACATCATGAGGATACACAAAAATGTAAAAAGATAAGAGGACCCTAGGTATCCAATGATATCACTGAACATTGATTGCATTTTTGACAGATTAATTTCTGTACTTGTGTCATTTGTATGACATCTGAAAAGGCTTCTCTTTCCATATTTGCCAAAATGATTCATAAAGTTATATGTGGATTCAGCCAAGCCTGCTATTTGTTCAGCAAAGAAAAAATACAGAAAAGAGCTAGAATATCTGGTGAGTAGCAGAAAGAGAACAAATAAAAAAATACAAAGCCTTCCTAGACAGGTTATCATCTTAATTGTCCATCTAAACAGCGGTTAATTGTCCCTAGATACAAATACAAGGTTTGTGGAACTCTTCACTTTCCCTACCAACGCTGAATGATTTGCCTCCTTGAACGGCTGCCTTCATTACAATAATGTACATTTAAGCTACTCAGAAAATATTTTCCTACTGATCCTGAAGTCTAATTTAGTGTGGAATGTTGAATAATTTACATGTCTAGATGAACCGAACCAATCAGGACATTTGTGTCCAGATAATAAACAGCAGTCAATTTATTTCTGGTGTTTTATTGAGAAAAGTACTATGTAAAGCTTCACTGTTTGAGTAAAAAAAAAAAAAAAAAAAATGAAAAAAGGAGAAGCCTTGTGTTCTTATTTCTATCCTTTCTCCCATTTAAAGACTAGTGCACAATGACTATCATTTTTTGTAAAGAGACTGACTATATTCTAGTATAAAAAATGTGAAAGAATTCTAGCCTTCAGGCACATTTACAAGTTTGTTTCCATGTGATATGACATTTATTAATATAATAGTAATAATGATGACAATGATGGAAATTCCAGCAAGAACTAATCCTTATTTTATAAGCGTTTTACATGGATTTCCTATTTAATTCTCACAACCACGATGAGACCAATGGTTTTATTCTACTCATTTGACAGAGGGAACTCAGGCACAGAGAGATTAAGTAACATGTCCAAAGACACACAGCAAATAAGTTGTCAGGCAGGAATTTGAACTCAGGTGATATGGCTCCAGAACCCTCTATATCCTCTATATTCATATCAAATATGAATATTTTTATTACCAACATCATTTTTTTTTCTTCTTTTTTTTTTTTTTTAATTTTTTTTTTTCAACGTTTATTTATTTTTGGGACAGAGAGAGACAGAGCATGAACGGGGGAGGGGCAGAGAGAGAGGGAGACACAGAATCGGAAACAGGCTCCAGGCTCTGAGCCATCAGCCCAGAGCCCGACGCGGGGCTCGAACTCACGGACCGCGAGATCGTGACCTGGCTGAAGTCGGACGCTTAACCGACTGCGCCACCCAGGCGCCCCTATTTTTTTTTCTTCTTTAGGTCCTTCAAGCTTTAAAATCTGCTTGTATTTTAAGCATTGCTACAAATTAAATGTCATTATTTAAAGCTCACTTACCTTGAAAGTGGTGATGACTACAAAATTACAACATATTAAGAGGTGGCTCAGTCTGTTAAGCATCCAACTTCGGCTCAGGTTATGATCTCATGGTTCGTGGGTTCCAGCCCCGCATCGGGCTCTGTGCTGACAGCTCAGAGCCTACAACCTGCTTCGGATTCTGGGTCTCCCTCTCTCTCTGCCCCCTTCCCCACTCATGCTCTGTCTCTCTATCGCCCTCAAAAATAAAAACATCATTAAAAAATTTAAAAAAAAAGAATTTAAAATTGAGTAGGAGGGGGACTGGGGACTTTTACATTGCTAAAGCAAACATACTTTGTTTAATTCAAAGGAATGTTTTGGTGGTTTTCTTTTGTGGGGGGTGTAGTTTTGTGTGCAGATTGTGGGGAAAAGCAGAGTAGCAGAGCCTCCAAGCTATTGCTCCAAACCCACCTTTGCTCAAGGGTCCTGCTTCTGGGTGCATATCTCTTAACACAACCCTGGCACCAACCACCATGAGTATTTTAGAAATGAGAAGAGACAATTATAGCAGCTTATAGTATCTACAACAAAAACAACTTAGGATATGTATAATTGGGTAATTTTTCCCTGTTGGACCAATAAAGTGGGCATTTTAAATATTTTATTTCCAAATATGTATAAAACTTTTCTTTTGTCTAGTATATTTATTGACTCACTGGAAAGTCATAATGTGTGCTCCATACTCGAAGCATTTTTTTAGCCACTGAACTATGTAAATTCATAACTTCATATTTTAGTCAATCTTTCTGTTTTAACCAGTGAAAAATAAAGGGGAAAGAGTTTTAGTTACTTAATTCTTCTAAAATCTGGATTATATGGAGAATTATTACATAACAATGTTACAAAAATGCTTTCTAATTTGGGCTAACCACATGGTTTTAGAAGCCAAGCATATCATATCCTTTATCTCATTTTTAACAACGTATATCCTTTTAAGACTCAAAGAAATTTTGTAGTTCTTCACGCTTAGGGGAAGGTCAACTAACTGAAAACCTTGTATGTGCCTGACACATTACATATTGTCTTATTTACTGTTCCTAGCTAGTCTTTTTGACATACGTTAACTTATAGGTGAGGCAACTGGTGCTCAAAAAGATGGAAAAAATATATATAAGCAGTGAGAGGCAGACAAAATTGAAATTCAGCTTTATCTTATTCCATAGACCAAGTTTTTTCCTTATGACAACATTGACAATACATAACTACATAATCATTTGACTGTTTAGATATAGTATTAAAGATACTTCCCCATACAAATAGATGCATATATACATATTTATATGTAAAGAAACATACATACATATATATTTAGTTGTGTAATTAAATCTATATACCAATATGTATATATCCATATGTACACAGTGTCCACATATATGCAAGCATATAAAGATACACACACACACACACACACACACACACACACACACACACTTCTATGTGATAAACACCCATACACGGGTGAAATGAACAGGACTATAAATTATAAAAGCTTGCATTTCCTAAATTAAGCTTGTTAAATATCATCTACTTTACATGTAGATTTAACTCAGTACCATTCATTTTCTCATGTTGAACTGAAAACTTAACTATTCAGTTTTATAGTTTTAGATGAAGTTTCTAAACTTCATCTAACTTCTTCTTGTTAATTAGGAATTTAAATTGTAACAAAAACAAAACACAAATGCAGCAATTTGTGTGCTACACACAAGGAATGAGGTAAGTTTTGTTTTCTTTAAATCTTTTATAATGTTTATTCTTTTATTTATTTATTTTTTAATTTTATTTTTTGAGAGAGAGACAGAACAAGAGTGAGGTAGGAGCAGAGACAGAGGGAGACACAGAATCTGAAGCAGGCTCCAGGCTCCGAGCTGTCAGCACAGAGCCCAACCTGGGGCTCAAACCATGAACAGTGAGATCATGATCTAAGCCAACGTCAGACACTTAACCAACTGAGCCACCCAGGGACCCATCTTTTACTCTTATAAAAGAAGAGACATGATCAATTTAAACAGAAACTCTCTGGTTAATAGGTTACTAATCATGTGACTTGACTAATAATGTTACAATACTGTCAGCTACATTGTTTTCATAATATTATTGTCACCAGGTCAACTGATTTATAGTCCAAGCTCTACACCCATGAAAATTAAAAAAAAAAAAAAAATCAGTATTAAAAAATAGTAATTACCTGCCTCTTGAATTTTACTAGGACGTGTTTCTTTGATTTGGAGACCCAATAGTGCAGCTTAGGTAACTTTACATTTAGGATGCCTTTCCAAAGGTGGATTTCATCACAAGAGGATACTATAGGCAAGAATCTATTAAATCCTTAAGACATAGACAGATGGTAAAGTGTAAATTAAGGTTCAGCACATTGCAGGAATCTCACAACTACTTTCAGTAATTGGTAGAGTATAAATAACCTAATTTAAATGTGTAAAAAATCCAATCACTGCCAGATCACCCCACCCACCCAAAAAAGAAAACTCTTATCATTATCCCATAGTTGAAATCTCTTTAAAAAATTAACAGCAGTGTTCTTCTTTTAAAAAGGAGCAAAAATAGTTTGGATTCTATTTTATCTGCTACCATTTCCACTGCTCATGTTCTGATAGATATTTTAATGAGCAGTGAAATGGCCAGAAGAAGATTCCAGTTTAACAAAGGCTGATGCAATTTAGACCCTACCTACCAAAGCCCTGAAAAATCAAGTACCTGCCATAATTGTATTTTAATGCACACGTAAAAATATTGACAGTTTGCAATGCTGACTACATATAGAATTTAGGTATCACATTATTGGGTTACTCTATATTTTTAAAAGGGATAAGGAATCTAAGGGTGAGTGGTCAATGACTGTGATTTCACTCTTCTGCTTTTACCCAGTAATGCAAGGGTTTCTCAGAAAATAATAGCTAATATATATATTAGTATTTAGGAGTGCCAGTACTTTACGTGGATTATCTCTTTTAATTCTAACTAAAGAACAAAAAAGCCTATGATGAAGTAACCCCACTTTATAGAAGAACTGTGGTTTCAGAGGTGAGCAACTTGCTCAAGCTTATATCCCGCTGTGCTGGCCTAACCAATGACTTGTGAAGAAATAAAACATTAAGAGAAGACAGACCCAACCAGTTCCAAATGATATATATAATAATTATTTTAAAGCCCTTCTGCTCCTATAAATAAAATCCATAGATATCCCTCCCTTCCACAGTCAAGATGAAAAACTGTTACTCTTTCTCCACTGCCATAAAAATTCTTTCCAATGCCATTTTGTTATCCTTGTTATTTTCAAGATTATCATGATACTGCTGGGACAGAGGGGAAAAAAAAGAAAAAGGAAATAGAAGGATTAAAAAAGGATACTAATGGAATGAAAGCTTTTAGGAAGGGAAGCTTCACATATTTATGACAAAATTATTATTTTTAAACAACTGCAAAATAAAGCTTGATATTCCATTTTCATGCAATTTTAAAGCCAAGATTTCAATGCTCTGTTTTCTACAGAGTAATGTATCGAGAGAAAAAATATATTCTTTAAAATATAAAACAAATATCTAAATATCTGCCACCAAATAGGACTTGTCTCTTAAAATTTTATTTCATTAAATAATGTACATATATTACTTAACTCTTTTATTTTTAATACATATATTTTTATTTACATATTTTGAGACTTTATTCCAAAATATATGGCTAAAATATCAAGCTATTCTCTTGCAAAAGAAGCCATCTAAACCAATCTGCTCTATGTTATGAGTTTCAGTCTACTTTTAAGAAGAAAGAGTTAATGAAATGCATTATATTACAGAAGAATAAAGTGACATACTTTGGGCACTGGAATCACACAGACCAGGATAGTTTCATGACTTATAAACTATATGTTCTTGAGTAAGTTGTTTAGTCTCTCTGGCCCTCAACTGCCCTATGGAGTAATTGTAACACCCACCTTGCAGAATTGAACAGAAGAAATGAGATCATGTATAAAAAAGTGGAATCACTGCCCAGAGATGTTAATCAAAAAATGGTAGTTATGAATAATTAGGACTGCTTAACTTTTATAAAGTACAGATTTCTGCTTACTGTACTCTCTCCCCTAATTAAGATTCTTAAATTACAGAAAATTTTGATTCAAAAACCCTGTAATATATTATGAATTAAGATAAAGATCAAGTAAAGCTTTATTTTTTTTTTCAAGATAAATTAGCATCCTCTATGCCAAATTTTAAGGCTGAAAACTAATACACATCCAAGTTGAATTAAATAATGAGTCACTAGAAGAAACAACACAACAAATTTTTCAATGTAATTTGAATTAATTTATACCTGGGGAGGCTCTGTATAAACTAACAAGGCAACTGGAAGCTTAATAAAAATAATTCTGGTTGTTTCTGTACTGAGACTATATTTAGATGAAACGATTAAATGAACCAAAACTCTTATGGAACATCATAAAAAACAAATTGTACAATTTTCTAGATAATGCATTTCAGAAACTGATTACAGGTGTGTGTATGTGTATTATGTACTATTTCTTTATGTATAGTAGCTTTGTCTCTTTGTATTTCAAGGGCTTTGAGGGCAATGGCATTGTTTATGTGCCTGCACTATAGCCCCTATCACTATCCAGCATGATATTGAGAAACTAGCTAGAATTCTATTAGTATTTGTTGATTAGTTTGTAATTAAGCCAAGTCCTTTCAAAGGTCTGAAGTAACCTTGGGGTGATGCTAATAGACCCTGGACTCACAGTGAAGACTCTAGCTGATATTCTTGAATATTTTACTTATTTCCTTCACCTGCCTGAGATTCAGCCTTCAATGCATCTTATGAGGAAACTGCATTACTGACCAATATGAGTTTAATTTCCTTTCCCTTCCACTGCTCACAGAGGTATTAAGATGCATTGAAATGAAAATAACATCAACCGTATTTGATGTTTGGCATCTGAGCCAATACTCTGCATATTATTTCATCTCTAATCTTCAGGTAAAAATACAATAATAAATACCATAATAACATCTGGCTCATCAAGGTTAAATAACTCCCCCAAGGTTACAGTCTGGCAGATTCAAGTTGGTCCACTTCATTTAAGCATCATTATAGAATATTTTGATGTTGGACACAGATACTCTCTGGCTGTGTCTTACATACAAACCTATTGGCTAATTTTTGTTAAGGGCACTTTGACATTTTGGATTTCTGCCTATGAATATTGTCTCCATTGAATACTTTATAAGTGGTTAATACAACTTATGATAAGATAAATGGGCTGCATTTTGAAAACAATGCTTAGAGAAGAGAGGGAAAACAACAGTGGAATAGGTTGATACTTTGGATTCATGACCTTGGTGGTGACCAACATTAGGTTAAAAGAGCTGTTTAGTGGATTTCCAACCCTGAATGATATTTTTGTTATTTTAAATCACTGACTCACATGCCAACAAGTTCCTCAAATCCTCTTTGTCAAAATAGTAATAATGAAGGATCTTTAATGTTTGCTAATTTTTTTTTTGAGCCAGTTGAAATAAAACACAATTCAATCCAAAAAAATGTAGATGAATCAGTGTCAGAGCACAAGAGCCAACTACCTGTTTTCTTCTCTGCATGTGGCTTTGGGTATAAATGGAACTGGTAATAAACTGTTTTGGGAGAAATGTGGTACACATTGGAAAAGATGAATGCAAATGCTCAGTATACTCTGAATTAAAATACATAGTAAATTTCCATATTATCGCCCTCTGCCTCTGCAGTTAATGAAAACACATTGGGAAATTGAGGATGTTGGAAAAAAAAGTATTTCTTTCCCAGTACATCACACTGATTCAATCAAATCTATTGTTGACTACCCTAATGTTTGCTCAGCAAAAAGGAAGTTAACTAACTCTTAAACAGGTATGTGTTAGAGTACATAACAAAGAATATCATTGTTGTTATTAAGTTAGTTATGGAAAAATAATCAGTGGTTTCCTTCTTTAAGAATCGGGTACATTTTGGGGCGCTGGACGTCTGACTTCAGCTCAGATTATGATGTCACAGTTTGTGGGTTCAAGCCCCACATCGGGCTCTGTGCTGACAACTCAGAGCCTGGAGCCTGCTTTGGATTCTGTGTCTCCCTCTCTCTCTGCCCTTCCCCCACTCTCACTCTGTCTCTTTTCCAGAAGTAAATAAACGTTAAAAAATTAAAAAAAAAAAAAAAAAGAATCAGGTACATTTTAATAGCTTAATTTTTAACTCAAGTCTATACCTATAAGACTAGTTTTTCCACAAATTATCAATATCCCTTTGGCAACTGATGATATTGTGAACTAAAACATAAATTTTTAGTTCAACCTTATTTCATTTGACTGACAACCCTATAGTTGTCCAGGATCCTTATTACTCTGGGGATTACCTTAAATTTATGGATTATTTCTATTCTTACAGAGTGCTAAGTATATAGATCAGAGTAAATATCTTATTTAGAATTAGCTGAAAAATGTTTCTGTAATACATGTGAATATATTCTGTATGTAATAAGTTTTGGGGTCTAATCAATTCTATATTCACATCCACTCCATGATTCAGCCACTCATGTGACCTAACTTAAAACATGAATCAGGGATGCCTGGGTGACTTAGTCGGTTGAGTGTCCGACTTTGGCTCAGGTCACGATCCCATGGTTCATGAGTTCAAGCCCCATGTCGGGCTCTGTGCTGACAGTTCAGAGCCTGGAGCCTGCTTCGGATTCTGTGTCTCTCTCTTTCTCTGCCCCTTCCCTACTCATGCTCTGTCTCTCAAAAATAAATAGATGTTAAAAAATTTTTAAAAAAACCATGAATCAGAATACCTGGACTAGTCATATAAAGTAACTAATATTTTCTGCAGAAAAAATTAATATTATCTACTCTGAATATCTAAGGAAAATAATACATTTGCCTTTATGCTGAGATGTTCATTTGAATATTAAATATAGAAGCAATTTTGGGGCGCCTGGGTGGCGCAGTCGGTTAAGCGTCCGACTTCAGCCAGGTCACGATCTCGCGGTCCGTGGGTTCGAGCCCCGTGTCGGGCTCTGGGCTGATGGCTCGGAGCCTGGAGCCTGTTTCCGATTCTGTGTCTCCCTCTCTCTCTGCCCCTCCCCCGTTCATGCTCTGTCTCTCTCTCTCCCCAAAAAAATAAATAAAAGTTGAAAAAAAAATTAAAAAAAAAATATAGAAGCAATTTTGTGATCTTATTGCTTTTAGAGGATTCTTTTCCCTAAACAATATCCAAAAAAACTGGTCTTAATTTTAGGATTAAAGACTTTATTGGTTGTCTTTTTCTATGGCTTTATGATCCTCATCATGGTTGCTGACATGTTGATTTCTGAAAAGAAATCACTTATTTTGAATATCACTTAAATGAATACTGTAATCTAATTATATTTACTTCTAAATATAAATGTCAAGTATTTTAAACTTAAAAATTCAACAATCTACTTTTCTGTGTCTGCAGTAAGGAATAGTGCAAATTTGTTATTGACAAACTCAAGGAAGACATATTTGTTTACTTGCCCAAACCACACAAAAACCACATTAATTTAGAAAAGCAGATTTGGTCCTGAATCTTTCACTGAGAGTGACCTCAAAGAGTACAGGAAATGTGCAATAACTACTTTCTGTGCCTGTCAACTTGAGGAAAAGTTAGAGAAAATTTTAAGGAAAGTAAAAAAGGTAAATTTTGAAGACTCACATTTATGTAATGCATTCCTAAGTACTATCTCCATTAAAAAATTAATAAAAAGCTTGAGGCACCTGGGTGGCTCAGTCCGTTGAGCATCCGACTCTTGATATTGGCTCAGGTCATGATCTCACTGCTGTGAGATAGAGCCCAACGTGGGGCTCCACACCGAGCGTGGAGCCTGCTTGGAATTCTCTCTCTCCCTCACTCTCTCTCTGCCCCTTCCCTACTTGTGCACACGCTCTCTCTCTCTCTCTCTCTCTCTCTCTCAAAATAAACACTTAAAACATTTAATAAAAAGCTAAGGTACTTTATAAGGCCAACATCTCAACAATACCTAAGCCCTTTTCATTCTCATAACGTGCCAGTGAAGTGCACCTTCACATTCACATCATCGATAAAAGTGATGTCTGGGGCTATCAAGTAATAGTACTAAATAAAGTGAAACATTGGGGCACCTGGGTGGCTCAGTCAGTTAAGCATCCAACTACAGTTCAGGTCATGATCTCACAGTTTTGTGAGTTCGAGCCCCACATCAGGCTCTGTGCTGACAGCTTGGAGCCTGGAACCTGCTTCAGATTCTGTGTCTCCTCTCTCTCTGTCCCTCCTCAGCTCATGCTCTGTCTCTGCCTCTCAAAAATAAATAAACATTAAAAAAAATTTTTAAGTGAAACATCTAATAAATTTCAGGAATATATCAAAAATTTTCCTGTTTTTATGTTTAAGAAATTAAGTTATTTTTTTTTAAGTTTTTATTTAAATTCCAGTTAGTTAACATATAGTATATTAGTTTCAGGTATACAACACAGTAGTTTAACACTTCTATATAACACCCAATGCTCATCACAAAAAGTACACTCCTTATTCCCCATTAGGACACATCAAAAATTTTCAAAATATATTTGTACTTGATATTATCAGTGTACTGTATTTTACTATTAAAAATAGTAACTGACTCTTGGGTCAGTGTTGTTTGGTGACATAGAAAAAACTACAAAATCCATGGCCTCCCACTTGTGAGCTGCCTTCAGAGTATGTACACAAATATTAATAGACATATTCAATGCAAACCTTGCTTTGGTGCACCTCAATAGAGTGGAAATGGAAACAAAAGGTGAAGACAAAAGCTTCCATCCTGGATGGGCACAAATATGTTTCTTCTGCCCAGGTCATTGCATGGACTTTTCATGGGTTTCTTAAAAAAATGTATTGTATTTTACAGAGCATCTGGGTGGTTCAGTCAGTCAAGCTCTGACTTCAGCTCAGGTCATGATCTTGCAGTTCATGGGTTCAAGCTTCATGTTGGGCTCTGTGTTGACAGCTCAGAGCCTGAAGCCTGCTTTGGATTCTGTGTCTTCCTCTCTCCCTGCCCCTCCCCCACTAGCACTCTGTCTCTGTCTCAAAAATAAATAAACGTTTATTTTTTAGATTAGATTAACAAGAAACTAAATTTATGCTCCAAAATAGGTTCATATTCTAAAAGTTAAATATTGACCTTATAAAAATGACCTTATAAAAATTGCCTGAAGAATGCAATTTTTAAGTTAATATATCAATAATATTCACTGCCTTAATACTGCTTCATATTCCTTGAACACATATCAAAATATAACTCCAGAGCTATTAAAGAAGAGGAGGTCAAAAATTTTGGAGGCATGAAATAATTCCCAGAGTTATGACTGTGAACCCAAATATATTAGAATCAAAACCACCTATAGCTCAGCCAAACATTTCAATTATATGGTATCTATTCTAAAAGCTCTGAATTCATTCTAAATAATCAATCTGAAGAGACAATTTATAGCTACAGCAAAAGCATTTAATGAGTTGGAGTTGACGGACAGAATATTTTCCCAATACAAGCTTATATCATCAGTATTTAACTTTTTGTTACAAGTACATAATTTGGTTTGTAGTGTATCTGAATCTGTGACTGGCCTTATCACTGCACGTCAAATCACTTAGCTTTCCTGATGTCAGCTCAAACTCAAAATGCAGCAGATTGATCAGTCTATTAAAGTCATTGGCAAGAAATACATAGATAGCTGGAACTGTAATAGTATGAAAACGTGACATCACTTTGCCAGTGATTTTATACTTGCAGACGTCATAAAAACTTGAGATATACTTGAAAACACCTAGTCCAGTTTATGGCACAGATCAAGTGATTAACAAATGTTTAGGAGAACAATTTCAAAATTCAGCTGCCTCAATCTGAGACAGTGCTGAAATAAAAATAGTTGCCAAATAATTAAAATGCCAATTTATTACAATTTATTTTTATCATAATCTGCCTCATTCTAAGAAAGCTTTGAAGAAGCTAATTTTCTGGAGGTTTTTGATAAAATTCATTCTAGATTTACAAATGTACAATGACCAGAACAAAGGCTTACAAAATGTAATCACAGTTCAGTTACTATTATATAATAGGTCAGCTTGTAGGAAAAGACATTGAGGAACAGAATAAGTAAAATCTTAAATTATACTAGCTTCCATATTCTTTTAATCAATTATATTTAATTTGGTACAATACATACAATATAATATTACATACAACATACAACATACAATGTGGTATAACTGAGAAAACTTTAAAAGTCATACAAAAATATATGGGGCGCCTGGGTGGCTCCGTCGGTTGAGCGTCCGACTTCGGCTCAGGTCACGATCTCACGGTCCGTGAGTTCGAGCCCCGCATCGGGCTCTGGGCTGATAGCTCAGAGCCTGGAGCCTGCTTCCCATTCTGTGTCTCCCTCTCTCTCTGACCCTCCCCGTTCATGCTCTGTCTCTCTCTGTCTCAAAAATAAATAAACGTTAAAAAAAATTTTTTTTTAAAAATATACATTATTTATCACCAGTTTTAATCCCTTTTGCAATTTTATTAACAGAGGCTAAACTACAGTCCTCCCAAAATGTAGTGATTATACTGCATTCTCATGATTTGCTTCACAGCTTTCTCTTTATTCCAATTCAAAGTCATGGATCAGTTTTCCTCTGTAAGGAAAGATACTTTACAAAATTATAGAGAACGAATGCCTTGAGCAAAGCATGCATGACTGAAAAATATATTTATGATGGATGAAGAGGTGTTTGGAGGACATGGGCATCTCTGAAGTAGTAAAGAGTGTTTCTGAAGCTTTCTTCGCAAGAACCACTATCTGTCTACAGCCCTACAGAAGTTAAGATTCTCAGTGCTCCTTGGAAATGATATGATATCCAGTGACATTTCAAGAATAAATAGGGAGTCAACATTTTGGTGGCATCGAGGGTGAAGATCCTTAGAGAAAAATATAACACAAGGAATAATTGGGTATATGTTACAACCTGGATGAACTTGGGAAATGTTATGCTAAGTGAAAGAAGTCAGTCACAAAAATCCACATAATATATGATTCCATTCATATGAAAATCCAGAATAGGGAAATCTATAGACACAGAAAGTAGACTGATGGTTGCTTATGCCTGAGGGTGGAAGGCAGGTTGGGAGGTGATAGCTAAAGGGTTCAGGATTTCTTCTTGACATGATGAAAATGTTCTAAAGTTGACTGTGGCGATGGTTGCACATATCTGCCAATAAACTAAAAACCACTGAATTGTATACTTTAAATAAGTGAAAAGTGTGGTATGTGAATTGTATCCCCCCCAAATCTATTCACAAAAGTAAAATGCAAGCATTCCATTCAACAGAATACATAAGTATTCCATTCAATAAAATGCAAGGCAGGGTACATGACCTTCTGACTCATGGACATTTCTACATGTCACTACAGATTAGCTTGAACACTACTGTTATTTCAGAGCAGCAATTCACTTAAATATTGAATTGCAGCTCTTGTAGAACTTGTGGCAATTGAGAAAGATGTTCTTGTTATATAATTCTACCTTCTATCTGAATAAATTTGAGGTCCAGGGAGGAAAAAAACGGACAGAATCAAGAACCCAGAAATAATAAAGAGCCCAGGATACTTCTAAGTCAGAAGACAATTTGAATATCTGCCATATTTATAGGTCAGATTTTATAAAGTAATTTGGAAGGGGTAAGCAATGTTATCTTTGTACATTACTTTGATGACCTCCAGAAAATACTGCCTCCCACTACACACATACATGATTTCTTCTAGTAGGTTAGAATCCCACCTTAAACCCCAGACAAAAGACTAAATCACAGACCATGTGGCAGTTAAGAGTAAGAACTCTGGAGTCAAACAATCCCTGGACTGGAATTCCTATCCCTCTATTTATCCAAGTGGCCTTAGTCATAGCCATCAACTTCTCAAGGCCTCTGACTCCTTATCTGTAACATGGAGATCCTAACAGTGACTGACTTGTAAGGGCTGAATGAGATAACACCAGGACAGGAAATAGATTAGCCAGTGCTGCACACATACTCAAGAAACATTAGCTGTTATTAATGGCAAACTAACAAAAGGTCTCGCATCAGTTATTTGCAGGGCTCAGAAATAATGAAATCAGCCTATGCTTTAAGCTGAAGGTTTCACGCATTTTGGCAGGTTACCTTGGTATTTTATATAGCCCCTTGGGGCGGCAGCCAGACTGCTGACTGGCCCTTTGGAACCCAGGCCTCTTGGGATCCCCTGACTCCTTCTGCCAGCATCAGCTTCCATTCCCTCCACCTGGGCCAGGTCACTGCTTAGATCCTCCTTGGGTTGAAATTCCTAGAAAGACTTCTGGTACCTGGACCAGCTCTCCTTACCCTGCCTCACCTCAGTTCTCTCAGGAATAGTCTTGACCTGTAAGCGACTCTCTGGTCCTCCCCTGGAGGGTTGCATTACATCAATTTCCCAAATACAAACCAATTTAGGTCCTTAGTGAACATCCCCCTGCCCCCCAATACCAAATAACCAGAAACCTTTGTCTAATCTGAACAGGAAACAAGTCCTGACAATGAGTCCTTTGTTTTAAAGGGCTGTATCCTATTAACAAAATAATTCCTCATGCCTTAGAAATCTTTCATACAACAAAAGAAGACTAGAAGGAAATTTGCCAACATGCATACTGTAGCAGCATCTGGGTGGTACAGTCCTAGGTCTTATATTTCTTTCTGCTTCTTTATACGGTTCTGTACTTTTCTAAAATTTCCACAGAGAGAACGGGTCAATCAGAAAACCAGAAAAAAAATATATCTTGACTAGGGAGATGGGGGCAGTAAGGAAGAATAATGTGAAAGTAAATTTGCATTTATTTTACAAGACTTGCTTTTGAAGTTGTAAAAAGGGGGCATTGAACACAGAAGGCAGTGTGGAACTCCTGAAGGGAAAAAAAAAAGGTCTGAAAGGAAAAGTGGTGTGAGTGTAGGGTTAGGTGACTGGTGGGCACACCTCAGCTATTTCATGAGTTCACCCAAGAGCAGGTTAGGCCGAGTGTGTAAGGTACATTAATTTTCTGGTGAAAATTCATTGAGCTGATTGGTCAACGAAAGCCAACCCACTGAGTCAAACAGCAAATGTAAACAGCCTATAGATCTAGTCAATATCCATCTGTAACCCAAAATTCCAGGGCAACAGCTAAAACAAAGAAAGAAGATTTAGCAGGAAGGCACTAAAAGCGGGCATCTAAACATGGCCAATTCCAGATTGGAGAATCTTTGAGTTGATGTATATGGGCATCACAGCATGGTTTAGAAGGTAGGCTCCAGATTGCCTCCACTTGGATCCAGGCCCAGTCAGTTACCGGGTAAATTGTTTAACTTTATTAAATATCAGTTAGGTCATCTTTAAAATCAGGATAAAAATAATAGCTACTTCTCAGAACTGTTAAAAGGATTCATTGAAACAACACATGGCAAGCATTTAGTGCTCTGTAAAAATTGGGCATGATGATGAAGAAAATGATTATGCTGATGAAGAACTTGTATAAAATAAGTAAACCCTAGAACAACTGAAGTCATACCTAGGGCTCCTATTTTCCAGTGAGCCAAAGGAAGGAAACAATCAGCATGGATATTTTAGAAAGGAATGATATCGTATCATTTAAAAACACTTTTTCTCAGTAAGACCTTTCCCTTAGGGCTCTAAGATTGGTTGCCTAAGAATACCCTAATTTGGTACATCAAAAACATCAAAACTGTTTGTACTGGGATAATTAAACTCACTTAAATTTAGCATTACAAACAGAAAAAGGAACTGACTGCAAAATTAGTGATAGTGATCCATATATTGAAAACTTTATAATTCAATCTTATTATTCAAATTTTCTTAAAATTCAAAACTTTTATTATTCAAATTAGCCAAGATAACTTAAATTTTAAAAACTAGGTGAAACCATACTGACAAATTAGTCACATTAATCAACCAATAAATATTCCAACAGAACTGAAGGATAATTGTATTCAATTTCTGTCTCAATATTCTCAAGGCTAATATACATAAATGTAGCAGGCAAACATTTAATTATTTTATAACTTATTTCACAAAAGTCTGTTTCAGTTTCATAAAAGGACTGCTTGTATTTTCTTTTCTGTAGCACTCAAATATTACAACCACTAAATGGCACTAGACATGCTTTTTAAAATTAAATGGCTTTTAAAACCATGCTATTAAATGATGAAAACAAACAAACAAGCACAAACTTCAGGAGAGGAAGCACGGATGTTCTGGGACACAGAATATGGACAAAATTAACCAACAATATGAGAAGAGTCAGGTGCAGTAAGAACACAGAAACAAAGAGAAGGACATTGGCTTTTCTTTCCTGTTAATCTGTTTCTCTCCTTTGTTTTTCTTATGAAGAAAAGGACTACTTGGAATCTCCTACTTACCATGTCACCTACTTAATAAAATTTTAGCCATTATGTAAATTCGGTCAGAAATTAAACATAGCAAAGACAGTAGCTAGCTAGCATTAGATCGTCTGCAATTGAAAGAAATATTTCATAGTGTCAGAAAAAAATAGTAGATTTAGTATTTCATTCATTTAATCAGTAGCTACAGGTTATTACCCTTAACAAGGAGGATCTGAAGATGGATGAAAGAAACTAAATACCATGCCAGTGACACTGAAGAGCTCCTGGGATATAGAAAAGTAATAGGGGAGACACATATTTTGTGATCACATGGACATGGGTAAAAATCCAACTCCATTTTTTAATTATCTATGGGACCTTGAGCCAATTAATTCTTCTAATCCTCAGATCCTTCAGCTACAAAAGAAAGTGAATTACTGGACGGTTATAAAAAAATATATTGGATGGCTATAAAGAAAAAAAAAGATAATATACATCAGGAACCTGGTATGCTGCCTGCCTGGAACTTCATAAATGTTTGTCCTGTTATCAACACAAATCACTAGCATTTATGATTTAATTCAAGCTGAGAAAAATGCTTAGCCTCATAAATAGCAGGCAACTTTAAGGTCTCAAATTACACAATTTGCAAAAGACATTTAATTTCCTCTCTATATTTGTCCTATAATCATGTTACTGATCGGTAAACATTCACTGCAACCCAAATAATCTGCATTTCCTCCCGTTTAACAAAATAAATAGAGCTAATTCTAGTGTGGCAGAGGATACAAATTGTCCTCCATTACTCATTCTCTCCTTCCTCTTCAGCAGAAGAATCCTCAAATGTTAGTTGGGTACGTATTTATTCTGAATAAATGCCACATTTCATCTCAATAGCAAAGTATGACCAATAATTAAGTTCTGGTCAATGGGAATTGAGAACTAGTCAGGTATGTCTGACTAGTGGGAAATCTGTGTACAAGGTAGGACCACACCCTTCTCCTGTTCTTTCCTGTTCCTGCCCCCTGGGATGCCTGTCAGACAGTGGGCACTGAAGCAGTCATCTTGAACGCTAACTGGAAGACACAGCTGAGGATGGCAGGGCGAAAACATAGAAGGTATCTGAGTCCTCGATGATGGAGCACTATGTTAAACTTCGATGGGCCGAAGTTACTGTTATTTCAAATTTCAGAATTTAATTAAGATAACAAATTTTAAAACTAATTGTAAACGATACTGACAAATATTTTTCAGGTTTGATTTTTTTTTTTTTTTTTTTTTTTTTTTTTTTTTTTTTTTTTTTTTTTGTCATTCTTGCCTGGATCTAGTCAAAATTAAACATACCTAAGAGAAACTCTGCTCTCAACCCTCAGAAGTGTTGGATTCATTTTCCTTTCACAGTCACTAATTGAAAAGAAAACTTAGGCCATATGTAATCCTAACAAATTACTTTAGCAGTCCAGAAGTGAGTAACTGGTCTAGGATAGCCAAGAATACAATTAAAGTTTATGGTTAAAATGAGAAATAAATAGCTTTTAGGTACTTAGTGACATATACATATTTGCTCAAAGTATTTATTGCTTCTCCCTGGACCATTTTTCATCTTGCTGACACGCTTTAGGGATTGATGAATTTGCTTGCCTCCTACTTATTTCAAATGGAATTCTACTTTTAGAGCAATTAAAAAACAGGATTTTAGGGGCGCCTGGGCGGCTCAGTGGGTTAAGTGCCTGACTTCAGCTCAGGTCATGATCTCACCGTCCGTAGGTTCAAGCCCCACGTCAGGCTCTGCGCCAACAGCTCAGAGCCTGGAGCCTGTTTCAGATTCTGTGTCCCCCCACCCCACCCCTTTCCTGCTTGTGCTCTGTCTCTCTCTCAAAATAAAAACATTTTAAAAACATGGGATTATCGGGGACTCTTTGTCGTTATAAGACTGGGTACGCTAGTAAATAACATTCCTGATTATCAAGCCATTTTTTTCTTGAAGAGCTATTTTAATGGACTTAATGATAATGCTTATGATTTTCATAGGAGAAATGTGCTTTTCCTCCTTCACACCAGGCAATGCCCCTCATTCCATAAGTTCAATTACCACCTCTTCATCAGAGCACACATACAATCATTTGCTGAGAAGTTCACTTACAATGCATTAACTACAAGTTGGTTTGGACTGAATGGTCTGCTAATTAAATGCAGCCATCACAACAACACAATTCCAGTTTTCCAAAACTTGCTTATTTCCCTTCAAAATCCAATGCCCTTATTGTTCTACTACTGCACCTCTGATAATCTGCTGCCACTTCAACTTCATCCCCACATTCCTAACTGTAGCCCTCCTTAGTTCTCATTTAGAACAGGAAAACTCCACTCTGGAGGACAAATAGCACCTCTTTATTCTTAGTTCAGCCACAAAGATTATTAAGGAAACATAATGAACTGGTCTTCCAAATAAAGAGAGGCAAGAGATGTGATTCTACTTTTAAGTATGCAAAAAAAAAAAATGACTGAGGAGAAATATGGATATATATTTCTGCAGGGTCTAGGATGACATGAGTTCAGCCACCCTTCCAGTTGCTTTTTTGAGACAGTCCTAAATCCGGGTGCTCTTTTCACCACAGTAAAAAGGTATAGAAGCTGGACACAAAGCCTGTAAGACTGAACTCTCAATACATCAACCAAACTATAATCAAATGATGAGTAAAATGCGGCATCTGAAATATCTTCCCATAGATGGTAGAAGCAGTTCTAGCCAAAAAATAGGCGCAATATTATTTTACAAATTAAAGCAGACTTTGTACATAAATACTTAAACAGGGGCAATCATTCCTATCCTCTAAAACAGAAATCCATAGGATTTCTAGGAAAAAAATGTATAATATCTGTGTTATATTTCCTATTCTAAAATATTTAATTTTTTAGTCTTAGACCCAATAAGTTATTTTGTATATTTTCCATAAAGAACAATGGCTCACTTCCAGCAGGTTCTGGGGTTGAATTTATATATGTCCTGTGGTGGGGGTGTGGGAGTGGAAGTGGGATGGAGGAAGTAGACATATAGCAAGAGATTGGGAATTATAATCAACTCCTCTAGAAACTTGATTTTGAATATTTTCTGGAAAAAAAAAAAGAAAGTTTCAACAATGTGAAACAAATCCTACAAAGGCACATAATTTATTACGTAGATTCTGTTCACCATGCCCACAATTGAATAAAAAAATTTTAAGCCCTTGTATTTTTTTAAATGTATATTTATTTATTTTGAGACAGAGAGAGAGCTCACATGCACACATGTATGAGTGCAGGAGGGGCAAAGAGAGAGAGAGAGAAAATCCCAAGTAGGCTCCACATTGTCACTGTAGAGCTTGCTGTGGGGCTCAGTCCCATGAAGAGTGAATTCATGACCTGAGCTGAAATCAAGAATCCGAGGCGTAACCAACGGAGCCATATAGGCACCTCTACCCCTATACTAACCTAAATAGAGAATTGAGTATAATGAGCCGTTATTTGATCCCCCGAACAAATGAAGCCACAGAAATTACAGGCTTTTCGGAAAGTTAAAAACAATGTCAGGGATGCAACCTGTGTCCTACCACTGGCCCCCACATTTTAGCATTAGAATCAGATGGAAGGCTTGATAAAACAGATTTGGGCTGCATCCACACGTTTCTGATTCATTAGGTCCTGGGCAGGGCCCAAAAAAAGAAATTTACATTTCCAACAAGTTCCCAGGTGATGCTGCTGCTGCTGGTCTAGGGAACACACTTCGAGAACCTCTGTCTTATATGGAGGAAGAATATAAGGAAGCCAAAGGAGCTCAACCTCTACTTCTAAGAGAACATAGCCACATAGGGTGTCACACTAAGCACCTGGGAAAAATCTAGAAGAGAGTCTCCTGAAACAAGTGTGCAGTCTCCAGTTATGCAGTAAGTCATGGGAATAAAAGGCACAGCCTAAAGGAACAGAGTCAATGATACTGTAATAGTGATGTAATGGGACAGATGACAGCTACACTGTGGTGAACATAGCATAACATATAAACTGGTCAAATCAGTAAGTTGTACACCTGAAACTAATGTAACATTGGGTGTCAACTATACTCAAATTAGAAAGAAAGAAAGAAAGAAAGAAAGAAAGAAAGAAAGAAAGAAAGAAAGAAAGAAAAAGAAAGAGAGTGTGTAACTTCATTGTAGTGAAGCAAGCCACTACTTGAGGATGGGAACTGTGGAGAGACAAGAGAGGGAGACTGCATGTGTATTCAGGAGAAGAACAAAGACCAGCGGACAACAGTGGATGCATAGTAATAACAACGAGATTTATTTATTCGATACATATTTAGTAAGCAACTACTAAGTGATAAAAACTGGGCCGGGGGTTAGGGACACATCAGGAATCAAAATAGAAAATGCGGGGTGCCTGGGTGGCTCAGTCACTTGAGCAACCGACTCTTAATTTCAGCTCAGGTCATGGTGTCACAGTTCATGAGATTCAGCCCCACGAGGGAGCTCTGCCCTGACAGTGTGTAGCCTGCTTGGAATACTCCCCCTCCCTTTCCTTCTCTGCCCCTTCCCTGTTTGCATGCTCGTGAACTCTCTCTCTCTTTCAAAATGAATTAATAAACTTAAAAATGCTCCTGCTCTCAGGAGCTTTCTAGTTAGAGGAAACACATAATAAGTAATTTCACAGATAAATAAAACATATCAAATATTTCTACAATATATAACTGCCATGGAGAAAAAAAAAATACAGGGTAAGGTAGATTGGAGTGAAGTATTCATTTTTCACACAGGGCAATGTGGGAAGGATGCCTACCAGATATCAGACATAAGAGCTGCTGCAAGAAACTGAGACAATTCCAACCTGTAACTTTAGCAGTGACTTATCCCCCAGATACCAGGATTAGTATAAAGAATTTCAGATAGTGAGGGTGTAGAATTCATGGGAGTCCTCCAGCTTAGAGATCTACTGCATTCATATATTCACAGATACAGTTTAACTAGGTCTGGGAGAGAAGAGAAAGTATTTGATGGTTTCTGGTCTGCTAGCTTTACACAGTTGGAACTACATCCCAATCACAGATGTGTTTTGGAGGATCAGGCTTAGGACAGAGGTTTGCACATCTTCCAGGTGTGAAACGAAATTTTTCCAACAGACAATGACCACAATCAGAAAATAGGAATACCGTCTGATTTAGTTATAGCTCTCATTCTAGTGACACTTCCTTCTTTAACGTTTAGAATGGCAGAAATCAGCCAATGTTTCTTCAAGGATCTAGCACAGAGAGTTCAATTAGGAGATAAATTCTGCAGCAACTTCTTACTTTTCAACATATAACACAGAGGCAGAAGGACAGAAGGATTTGCTCCCAGGCAGAGTCCTAGCCTAATTTTATAAATGCTTACATCTGAACTGTAAATACTCAGTAACTTACTCAAATAAATCTAGAGTGCTCTAAACACATACTCCCACCACCACCACCCCCAAAATAAACCAGAAAGATCCCAGAAAACCAAAAGACTGAGAAAAGTCTCACTCACTCCATTGTATATCTCCATGTGCTCATATGTAGACACTTATCTGCATATTCTTTGAATTGCATTTCCCTCCACTTTCAGAATTTTCATACATTCAATGAAATATGCTGTTTGTCTTTGTATATTATTATTATTTAATCTCTTAGGTTTTGCATTCTCATCAGGTCACTTCCTATACTTGTAGTTTCCTCTTTTAGACCACAGCTGCCTCAAGCTGACTGCTATACTCAAGAGCATATGACATAGGAAAACAGTGATCGGGCACTCCCAATCCACTGACGGTTAAGGATACGTTCTGAATTATCAGACTGGCTTTCAAAGCCCACGGCATGTTTAATTATGTGGACATCTCTTCTGTACTGCTTTTTAAACTTTGAAAATATCAAAATCATGGCATGACGTGGGAAGAATTCCATTTTGACAAAATGAAAAACACAAAAATTCTTCTACTCAGAAAAAAAAATGTAATGGAGAAAATAAATGCAAAAATAGAATTGGCTAGAAACCAGCAAGCACAAGAAAAGAAATATTGCAGGAAATGGAACTAATCAGTTACTATAGTGAAGATTTTTTTTTCCCAGACTTTCTTTGGGAAGGGGAAAAAAAAGAAATTGTAAATTAATGTATGAACCAAGTTTGGACAAAGCTACATATGCGGTCTTGAAGTATACAGAACTCCATGTGAATGTATCTTGAAAGGACAACAGAGTTTTGATTTAGTGGAATTTTCCAAGTTAATCTTGAGATTCTTCTGATAGCCTAGTAAAAACGTTAGTTACAAAGGTTGAAGCTTTTGAGGAGGAAGGTCTATATAATTATGCCCTGATACCCTTTCCAAAGGCATAGTTACCTTTGTCCCTAACTCAAATTACTCCAAGGGGCGGTCCATTCAGGAATGGACTTGCTCTGGCAGAACTTTCCTCAGCTCAACAACAGTCACTGCCTACAGATGAACCTTCCATGAATTAACAGTCGTCCACACACTGGCAAATTTTATAACCTGAGAAAGTTGCTCCTTTGGGTCATTCTCTTATAACTTCCTCATATCACTTGGCTATTTTGGTATAAAATACACTGATTGTTTTTTAACTGTTTTAAGCCTAAGAAATGCCAGTTCTAAATATGGATATGGAAAATTGATCTCTGTGTTTTTAAAAATAGATTTAGAAATAATTGTCATTTACTTGCTAGGAGTTTTTGGAAAACCAGGGTTATCAAACTTGCCAAATATTCTGTGATTCTAAGTTTAAAAAAATTAGTTGCTTATTTACTTAAAGTTATTTTTTTAAAGTTTGACAGCCTTTGGGCACTGCAGGGATGGCAGTTTCAGGACTATAAAGGGAGTAAAATAATCTTTATATAACGTCCAATATCATACTTGAATTTAGTATGTGGTGTCAAGAAAAAAATGGGTGCCCAGAACTTCAGACTTTATCCTGACACCCAGGTTGACAACAATCATAGTATTAAAAACCCAGAATATCTATACATCAGAAACCACATGGCTTATCTCCATGTAGTTTATATACAAGAAAACCCAGGTCCTGAGAGTTAAAATTTTTTTTATTCAAAATCACGCAGGTGCTTAGCAGAAGAGGCAGGAATCAAACCCAGGTTTCTGGATCCCAAGGGACATTGAGGGTCACTATCATGGGGTAAGAGAGCTCCAGTCAGTAACAGAACAACACAACAGGTAATGAATTTAAAAAATGGTTGACATGGAACTTTTTTTACACCTTGTTTTAAACCACAGAAGTTTATGCACATATAAATTAGTGAAGGTCTTGAGACATTTTATAACCACTATGTCATAATATTCAGGCAAAAGACAATGATTGAAAAAAGAATGGCTAATGGAAAGGTTTTTGAATCAAAGTATTTTGTGGAATTTTTCTTTTGCCTGCTCTTCTTGTATTTTACAAATTTAAGTATGAAAGTTGATGAATGTGTATTTCATACAAGATACTCTGCTAAGTACATTACATACATTACCTCATTTATTTTTTTATAACTACCATATCAACTTTTAATCTCAATTTTTTAAGACTTTTAATATAGCAATTGTCATATAGCTAGTAAGTGCTGGAACCAGCATTTGAACCCATTTCTATGTGATTCCACAGCCCATATGTATATCCAACAAATTAAATCTCTTAATTCTTGAAAGTTATCCCTCTGACCCTGCCTACCTTCTCCTTATTAGTCTCTAATAAAATATGTATTTCTTTTAAAAAAATTTCATTAAAGAAGTTGTTTCTGTCCGTGGAAAAAAATCATATTTCTAAAACTGGATGGAAATAAACATGAAAATTGATTCTGAGTAGGAATAAATAAGATAACCAGGATTTTCAAAATGAAAATCTTTATGTATCAAGCATCTAAAATGCCTTCTCAAGGTTTCCATGCCAACCATTCTAGATACTAAAATAAGCTGTGAAATAACATTTACTCACACCACGTTATGTAGGCTTTTGATACATTAAACTGTTTTAATAAGCCCAACTAAATTTTGAATCTTTAGCAAATGGGAGAAATAACACTGGCACAACTCATCAGTGAAGCAAGCAACATAGTTTTTGTTTTTCTAAATGAGAGAAGCCTTGTCAAACAGATTTAAAGGGGACTTTTCATTTCCGTTAACTTTCTTTTTATGTATTTCCATAGTTAGTCATAGCTTTTCAAAATAGAGTTTTATAAAGTTACGCTTAAGCTATAAACGGCGCTAAGTGCTTAACACTGAATTTGTAGGCAACAGTTCCGCAAATGTAGGGCACTTCCATCCTTGATACAGACCACCTAGCAAAAAAATAAATAAATGAATAAAAAGTCAAATGGAGCTGAACAGGTCTGCTGATTCCTCTCATGCAGTATGAAGGGATTTCTTTTTATTTGCCAAACTCCTTAAGGGTGAAAATATTGCAGTTTGATTGACAGCTGAGTATGACAGGGGCCTCCACTGGGGAAGAAGAAGGGACTTCTGCAGGTCAGGAGGAGCAGAAAGGAGGCCCAGCCTCCAAAATGCAGAAGGCCCAGGCACAGGGCAGCCCAAACGGAGTGGTTAGAAAGGGATACCACTGCTCAAGACAGTATTTTGAGAGAGGCACACAAGGCACTGGGAATAACAACCAGCAACCCAACAACAGCAATGACAGTGAGTGTAATCAACACTTAATAGCTACAAAAACTCTATCAGGCAGGTTACAGAAAGAGGGCAATGACAAGGCATGCATGGTCTCTGCCTTCAAGGAACTTAGAATCTAATTACTAAGAAAAATGAAGGTTGATTAAGCAATGCAAAAAAAGTGAAGTGTAATGACAGGTGAAAGTCGAGGTGTTACAGGAATGCATAGCCAAAACATCTAGCCCAGTGGAGGGAAGGCGTCTCTATGAAACTGATACGTGACCACGCATTTCAACAGAAAAATGGAATATAAAGGGAGAGGAAGTAGCAAAAGATGAGGCTGAGGAACTATTTACTGGAACTAATTTCAGGTGAATACAAATATCAGAATTTAATTTGTATCTTACCAGCCTTCCCATAAGCATGCAATATGTCATATCTAAAAACCAGACTGAGGTATCCATAGATAAACAGGAAAAGACAACTCTAAATTTATTAGAGTCACGACTACTCGACTACTCTTATGTCACCTATGATTGTGGGCTGCATTGAGTTGATGTCTATGGTTTATTGGTTTGTGTTTCCTGTCCATAAATTATAATACATCTGAGTGGGACACTTATTTCTGAGGGGGTAGCATCAACTATTACTTTCCCTTAATGAGACAGATTTAAAATTTGGCCAAAGGTGAACAGACAAAGAACTTCTAAGTAAGAGCTTTCGGAAAGACCCTAATTGACGACTCTTCTAATAACAATTTCCAGGATTCCATGCCTCTCTCATTAGGAGAGACCCACAACTGCAAGCTTTTTATACCTATTAATAATTTTGAAACTTATTTTATGTTTTTAAATTTTATTTATTTATTTTGAGAGAGAGAGAGAGAGAGAGAGAGAGAGAGAGAGAGAGAGAGAATGAGCTGGGGAGGGGCAGAGAGAGGGAGAAAGAGAAAATCCCAGGCAGGCTCCGCACTCAGCACAGAGCTTAGCACAGGGCTCCAACTCCCAAATGGTGAGATCATGACCTGAGCCGAAATCAAGAGTAGGATGCTTAACCAACGGAGCCACCCAAGTGCCCTGAAATGTATTTTATATACTGATTTAAACCCTCAATCAGTGACTCCAAATCATAAAATACATTCACAGCCCTTTCAAGTTATTTTGAAAAGTATTTGTCACAAACATTTCTTGAAACATGCTATAAGGCACTATTTAACTCAGTCTTGAAGATTTGTCAACCTACTTCAATGACATGATTTAGTATCATTCATCTAAACCTGTAAGATTTCTGCCAACTCACTTTTCTTTCTCTGCCTTCAGGGTTCAAAATGCTATTTTGTGGCAAATGACATCATTTTTGCTCTGGCCATGTGCATAACGTTCCTGACTTCTGTCTTCTTCTTCACAGCCATGCCTTTCTGCTCTGATTAGCTCTTGATGTCTATGTTACTCCTTTTTTTTTTTTTTCTCTCCTATCGTAGAGGAGATCCAACTGGTGAAATAAAAGGAGCACTGCCATTTGTGGCAGAAATGACTGGAATGACGCTGGCAAGAGCTGTCTGGTTGGATCTCTAGTGTCAGGAGAAGCTCACCACAGGTTCTGCTACATCTCTAAAAGTGAGTGGACAAACTCCCCTCATTTGAATTATATTTATGAAGACAACCTATTCTCAACCAAATCTCTGAACATCTATCTGCCAAAAATTTTGTGTGTGTGATTTATGCTTTTACTTATAAGAAGTCATAATGCTGAACAACTGAACTATATTATCAAATATTTAATCTATCATTTCAGCGAAAGGAATGGGGGGCTCTTATACTTATGACACAATAATTACTCAATTTGGCAAATTAGTGTGTGAAGCTTCTCCTTTAAAATATGCTATAGAATTTTATATGTAAAGCTTTAACTATTGATCTCAAGATCCCAATTTCCTGGCGTATCAGTTTAGATGGAACATGAATGTGCTTCTAATGTCGTCTTTGAAAGGCACAGATTCCCAGCTGACAGAATTTGAATATGGCCAAGTCTCTTTACTGTTCTTTCTCTGAGAAGTTAGAAAAGAGGGATCTCAATCCTTACAAATGAAGTAGCTTTTTTTGTTGTTAAAGAAGATTAAAGAGTTTACAAGAAGCAAGGCAGAAGAACAAAGACAGACAGATGAAGGTAGGAGGAAAGGGTTATGATCCAATCAGACATCCTTTATTCTTTAAGAATAAATTGTGTCGTTTCCTAGTGATGACAAAAAAAAGGGGTAGGAGGGAAACTTGACAGGTGCTGCCACAAAAAGGCTTTTAAAAGCCATCAATAGATGCATTTTTAACTTGTTGATAGATGAAGACAAATCATTTAGCAAACTCTGTATCACATGTAGATACGCCACACAAATGTTCTGTAGAAGACGTGTTTGTATTTCAAAGGCTGTTCCACTTAAGTCCTGAATATTAGAAAGCAAGACAGTGCTTGTCACGTTCCCTTTGATGGGGTTCAGGACCGGTCACCCCAAAAGGTGCCAGTTGGCATACTGATTGCTTTGAAATTAAAGACACTTAAGAAACAGCTGAAGTAAGAAGGACAATTTGATTCTTCTCTGTCCTCATGAAAGCAGGACATGAATTTCCTCTGTGAAGGGTACCCTCCCTGAACTTGGAGGGCGGAAGGCCTCCTTCTCACCATCGATAGGGATTTCAGGGCCAAAAAGCCTATATAAACAAATCTTGCTACTTCATTAATTTGCTACCCAAGCCTAAACTTCTTTGTCTTGTCAACTCTTCACAAATTTATGGTTTCTTTGTCTAAAAGGTATAAAAGCTGCCTTCTTTCATCACTTCTTTGGATCTCATATCTTTGGGGCCCATGCATGAATGAAATGAAATTAAATTTGTTTTTCTCCTGTTAATCTCTCTTTCATTACAGGGTTGTCTCAGCTGAGAACCCAGAAGGGTAAAGGGAAATTTAGTTTTCCTCCCCTACACCTTCCGGCACACTTCTTGGCACGTCATGGTGCTCACAAAAGCATTTCTTTAATGAACCAGAAATTTACTATCTGTAAAATGTACATTTTACACAGACTGGAAGTAAGCTTGCCTGAACACTAAAATAGCAAAGTATAAGTTCTAACCCTGACTTTAGAGGCAAGTTGGCAAAATGAGGGATTCTCAAACAAGGACGCCACACACAATCTTTAATCTCACTGTTGTCTATCAACATTATTTCAATAAGGTAGCAATTCAGCATAAACAGAGTTTTGCTCAAATGTTGCTGTGTGATATGGGCCAGGGTAAAAATAATCCAATAATATACAATGAAATCTAAAACTGAGTCCACTAAAAATTATCCTATGAAATGATAACCTCTTGAGAAGTAAATGGCCTTACTCACATGGGAAAGTAATTTTCCTTGTTAAAGGATGACTCCTAGAAGCCTTATGTTGTCTGGAGAATTTCCCCTTAGATACATTCCCTTATGATTAGAAGTTAGGTCTTCATCCCCAAATTAATAAAACAGAACAGAATAAAATGATATCAAATGATACTTCTGCTGAAAAGATTAAGCCCTTGTAACATTCTTTACTCTGCACAGGAAACTAAAATGTATGTAGGGGAAGGGTGCTGCTTCATTATTAGTCATTATTAGAGCTTTTCCATGTCTTCCTTTAGAATGCTAATATATGCACATACACAAATACACATTTTCAACTGTTCCAATTAAATTTGAAGAATTTTAAGGAAAAAAAAATAACTTGTATGGAAAAAGAATGCTCTCATTAGAGTATATGGGTTTTCGCTCTGTATATGTATACATATATGAAGAAATTAATAACTGGATGTCTTATAAGGAAGCCTGGTCTTAGTAATCTCCAGATCTATTTATCATCAGCAGATGCTCATCTGGGTGCAACCAGAGTGATTACTCCCAGAAAGCTCATAATTGCAGTAATTAGGGTCACGTGACCTCCAGCTTGCATTTCTTTAAAAAAGCAGAAGGCCAAACATTAGCATTTGAATGAGTACCAGAGGTCCACCAGTTCAGAAAGTTTAAGTTAAATGCACCAGAAAGCTTTGAACACACTTAAAGGAGTAGTTTAAGTTATTTTTATATTGTCCACTCCGCCCTCTGCAGAGCCTGAGCCTTCCCTGACAAAGGCCAAATCTGAGCAGTACGGCCCCACTAATTTACCCAGCAATGGCGTTACAATGACTGAGGAAGAAGTGATGATTTTACCTAAATCTTTCCACTTTAAAGCCTATTTTTTCCCTTTGTTTTAGAATATATTAGCAGTATATTTGGAGGACCAAAACAATCCATTGCCTTTTTTAAAGAAAGTGATTTTATTCATTGGAAGGGCAAACACAAATGAAAAATAAGAGGCTTAATTCTGCCCATTAAAAATAAGAGACTTCACCCTCCTCCTTTATCTTTTAGAATTTTTTTCATTCTCCTTTTCAAATGCATATAAGTCTTTATAATGGCTAATTAAGCCTTTGGCCCCTCTTACACTCAGGAATGTTTCTTCAAGGGCCTAGGAGCCTTTTTTTTTTTTTTTTTATGCAAACATGAAAGGAGGTAGCTTCTCTCTCTCTTTATATCTTCCTGTGGGAGATGAGGAGCCTAACTTCAGTGGGCTCCTTGCTCCAAACTGTAAAACTACTTGCTATCATAAAGGTTAGGAGAAGTGTGTTTCTCCTCTAGAGAAAGCCAATTAGCTAACACAGATGGTCACCCCAATTACCAGGTAAATTTAGTGCTCTTACAGAAGGATTAGTTATTGTTTCTCTTGAAAGCATGTAGATAATGGGTTTTATCTGCTTGATTATAAAAAAGACTGAAATTTCTTTTGGTCTTTGCAATCTCTTCTTACTGGATTGCCTTCAATGTGCATCACATTCTCATTTAATGTTTATTGAACAAAAGGTGGTGTTTTGTTTTTTTGTGTGTTTTTGTTTTTGTTTTTGTTTTTCCTCTACTACCTTTGTGGAGAAGATTTCTGAGTTGGAAGAAGTTTGTTTTTAATTATATTTCCCCAATAATTTCAATTCCAATTAACCCTTCTCCCTTTAGTGGAGCCCTTTTAGATAATTTAACAAATAATTTAAATGGTGAAATTCCAAATTTCTCATGTGAAATTTGATTATAGTACTTCAATTTAGTACTTCATTTACCTTTAATTATAAACATTATTGAATTATAAATTTAATTATAATTATATACCCAAAATAATTATCATTTGATTATAGTACTTAAATTTAGTACTTCATTTACCTTTAATTATAAACAAGTTTGGCGACATTGATATCAAAATTAAATAAAACCTGATAGCACGAATGTCAGCTGGAGCATTAGTTCCCTTATGTTGAGATACTGTGTTTTTTTTTTTTTGGTTTTGTTTTTTTTCATAAAATCTAACACACAAATGTAACTTTCTTAATGGAAGCTCTTGGAACAGACATTCACATTAGTATTTCTGTATGTAATTATTCTTTGTGCACCAAAAGAGTATGAAAGATCTAATGAATTGAATTCCTGCTTAGAGTGAAAAAAACAGATACACATTAAAGTTGACAAAGGATATGTGGATCAACAAAATGGAGGCTACCCACCCCAGTGGCACAGCCCAGGTGACAAATCTAAACTTAAGTCAGACTGCACTTTTGGGAAATAACTGTCCAGGAATCCTATCATATACCAGTCACAATCATCCAACCCAGCTTTAGCTAGGTTACCTTTCCCTAGATAATAGAACCTGCTTAGAAAGAAATCCTCAACCTCCTAGCCAATCAGGCCCTGTTTCTGCATTGCCTCTTCTAATGCTCTATAAAACTCACGGTTAACCAACCAAAGTCCCCAGAAAACCATTCCACTGCTTGTGTTCCACTGTGCTCCTTGTCTTTCCTTGAACAGAGGACATAAGATTTGTTACTAAATTGTATTGTTATTGTCATCTGACATAGTTCAACAAATATTTGTGGAAAGAAAAAACAAGAAAGGGAAGACTGAGAAGAGGAGAGGGAAGAGGTAGAATCAGGTCCAAAGTAAAACCGTCTTGCACCTTCTGTTTCAGGTTTCCTAACTTCTCAGTCTTTGGTACTTTCTCTGTGCCTTGGCTTCCATAGACCCCTTTCAAGAAATGCCCTTCTTTCTCGACCTCTCACTTCCTATTTTGCCTAAATTCTATTCACCTTTAAACCCAACTTAAGTTCTTTTTAAAATGAGGTAGGTCTCTGTAAATTACAGTGAATTATATCTTCTCTAGATCTCCCTAGAAGGTTATGTCTGTACTTAGGATTTGATTGTATCACATGTATTAGTTACTATTTACATGCTTTAGTTTTCCCTTTCCTTAACTTGACCACAAGCTATTAGAGAAAAAATGAATCATTTTTAATACTTCTAAAGCATCCACAGAACCCAGCACTCAAATAAATTGCAAGTGTATTCTCAATACTTGACTTATTAATAACTGTTCTGTTTCACTGGAACTATACTTTCTCATGTAGGCTATTTCATATATGCAAAGACTTTAATATGAGAGTACAGGTAACAACTCATGATTTAGAAATCCTTTCATCTGTAAATTTCCATGAAACAATGAGACTGAAAAAAATAATTTGATTCCCCACAGGCACAAAGAGTTCACATCTGGGCTATCTTACTCCCCTCCCCACTCCCTGCCTCTTTCCTTTTTAAAAATTTCCATTTGGCTATCAGACATTTATCTGTGACTAGGATTTTTTTTTTTTTACATAAACTATTCTCCTCGTTGGGCATATTTCTTGCTTCCCCCACCCCTCATGATCATTTCACCGTATGAAGTGATGTACCTCCATGTGGGGCCACCTTAGCTAATGACTCCTGCATCCAATAATGCGCTACATTGTTTGATAGGCTGAGTTGGACACCATATATGGCAAAATCAAAATGATGAAATAAACAAATAAGTATCAAGAACAAAATCTGTGTGGACTTCATGGGATAAATAATAACCTGGGAAAAATATCACTGAGCAAACCATGACATAGAAGTGGAAAAGATACTACATTTAATCCAAAGAGAAACTAAATACAGGAAAATAATAAAATTAACAAACATTGCTTCAGTCTCTGCAATGTAAAAAGAGAATACAATTCCAGGTACAGTGGAAAAGGCAGAATGATATTTGATAAGGGAAATAAAAATTACTTAGGTAACTTCTCTGGGGAATTTATGTTTATAGTTGATGCACAATCACTCAAGTATCATGAGATATTTTAAGGTCATTTAAGTAATTATTAATATGTACCATAGGGGCACCTGGGTGGCTCAGTCGGTTAAGCATCCGACTTCGGCTCAGGTCATGATCTCGCGGTTCATGAGTTTGAGCCCCGCGTCGGGCTCTGTGCTGACAGCTCAGAGCCTGGAGCCTGCTTCAGATTCTGCCCCTCCCATGCTCATGCTCTGTCTCTCTCTCTCAAAAATAAAATAAACATTAAAAGAAAAATGTTTTTTAAAAATATGTAACATGCATTTGTTTATGTTGTGTAATACTTGTGTGAAATATAAGAAAAGGTGATCACACTACACTTAAATACCTACATGTAATAGCCTGGCTTGAAAACAGAAATAAATTTCTCTTTGGTCATTGATTTCACCTAGCCTACATAGCTGCTTGTGCATGCCTCAAATATACTACTAATAGTGAAAAATGTATATCCTAATTTCCAGTTATTTAAAACAGGAAGAAAATCCCAAAGGAACTGAGTACAAAGGTCCTCTCCCTGTGATATTATTGCCAAATCATCTGTATTACATCTCTCAGTCCCTGAAAGATAATGGAAAGTCAAGTGGAATTTGAAAGTGTTTGCATCTATAAAGTTGCCTATCAAATTAAACATTCTGTTTACTAACCCATTTTTATACTTATTTTATCCCCCAAAACACCTCTATATTTTTAAGAACTATTACATTTTACACAGAATCAGTCGTTAATAAAAATTGTCTGGTTTTGGGGCGCCTGGGTGGCGCAGTCGGTTAAGCGTCCGACTTCAGCCAGGTCACGATCTCGCCGTCCGTGAGTTCAAGCCCCGCGTCGGGCTCTGGGCTGATGGCTCGGAGCCTGGAGCCTGTTTCCGATTCTGTGTCTCCCTCTCTCTCTGCCCCTCCCCCGTTCATGCTCTGTCTCTCTCTGTCCCAAAAATAAATAAAAATGTTGGAAAAAAAAAAATTGTCTGGTTTTGTGACTAAGTTTCTCTACTCATAAAATGAGGATGATAGTACCTAAAGTTTTAAATATCTATTCATATTCTAAAAGTTAGAATATAAATATGCTTGCCCTACTTTTGAACTATAAACTTTATTTGAAAGACATATAACTTTTACAAAAGACAGAAAGGGGGGCTGAAAGAGAGACATGGATGGATATATAAATATAGACATAGAAGCATGTGTATAATGTACTGTTTTGTTTTTATTCAGCTCTTTACTAATTAGATTAAAATAGTGGCAAGAAAAGTAAACAAAGCAAAGACTGAAAAAAACATAAGCTAATGGTCACGGGACATTGAATAATATGGAATGAAACCAAGTCTACTTGGTTTTTCAACTAACATTTTTATATTGCCAAATAACTGTAGGGAGTTTGTTCAGAAAAGGCAGATAATTTTACCTTCTTTAACAAGAATGGCCCATCAAGTATGCCCCAAAGCAAAGCCCTTGTATTGTTTATTGCCAAAACTATCCAACACCAGTAGGCATATCTATGTATCTATCTAACATCTATATATGTTACATTCCTTTTTCTGCTATGCAACTGATGATTTTCTATTGGTAGATGAATAACTAATGAAACTTAATAACATCACGTGGGTTTATAGAAGCTGAGGAAGAAGAAAGCATATCCCCTTTCAATAATATAAAGTTATTACCTTGCAGTAAGTAGGCTGTGAAAGAAATAAAGCATTTCTAAATGAATGGGCTCCTTACATAAGAAGAAAGTACTTCTTGTTTTTAAATCCTTCAAACTTCCCTAATAAGATATAGGCCCAAATTAAATTCATGGTATTCTTTAATGATATAAATAATCTGCAAAAAGATCAGCAGAGCTACTCTTTGGAACAGCATTCTTTCTTTCACATGAATTGAGGAAAAAAATAAAAATTAGCTGGTCAGTGAATTAAACCCACAAGTTTGTTTTCAGAAGCAAGGGATTTATTTGAAAATATAGCCAAAGGACTGTCTTTTGTAGCCATTTGATACCATAAACATTTAGTTAAGAAAAAAAGACTCAGCTAGAATTTTTTTTTTTTTTTTGACAAAGAAAAAATAGACTCATTAGTAGTTACTTGATATATTTCCAGTGAGTTGCTTTATCCTATTTGTCCTCTGTGGCAACAACAAGCCTGTTTCTTCAGTATGTCAAGACTCTCTCAAAATAAAGGAGCAATTCTGGTAATACATCTTCCTGAGGTTATTTCCCTAGATCATATGAGGAGATTGAGAGGTGATAGCAAGTTTGTCTCTGATTAGGTTCTGGGCAGGCTACCCCAAAGTATGTCACTTGGCATATTGATTATTTTAAATAAAATTTATTTAAGGAATAGCCAGTGCAAGAAAGACACCCTGATCCTCTTTTGTCCTCCCGAAAGCAGGAAATAAATCTCCCTTATGAAAGGTATCCTCCCTGTATGAGGAGGTAAAGAGACATCCTTATCACCAGAGAGAGGGAATTCAGAGTCCAGAAGGCTGAATGAACAAACCTTGTTACTTCCTCACTAATTTACTACCCCTGAGCCCAAACTTCTTTATCATGTCAATGTTTCACAAATTTATCGTTTCTTTGTCTAAAAGGTACGAAAGCTGCCAGTTTTGGTCGCTTCTTTGAGTCTCATATTTTTATGAGCTCTCATACAAAATTAAATTTGTTTATCCCCTATGTTAGTATGTCCTATGTCAATTTAATTATTAGGGTAGCCAAAGCACCTGGAAGGAAAGAAGAGAAAACTTTTCCTCTCCTACACCTGTCACCCCCACTTTCACCTGCCCCCACCTCTCCCATTCCAAATCATGTCACAAGCTTATTTCTTGATTTCAATGTTCGTAATGGGAAAGGATTACCTTTTATAAAAAGGAGAAAATAAGGATTTACGATGCTTCAGATTTCAGAAAGCTGCACCAGAGAAAGCAAATTCTCCCTAGAACCAACTGGTCTTTCCAGTTTGACATGTGATTCTAGTAGCTTTGGATCTTTCCTTAAAGTGGCAATCAAATAATTAGGCATTCTGCAAATTTTCCTGGAATCTCAGAGTCACTTTGTCACATGTTAATCCAATGATTAGAATTCTGGGTAAGTTTTCATCCATTAGTATATTTATACTATTATATTATGCTAAATGTAGGGATAAAACAGAATGACAAAACAATCACCTTTACTTTTTTAAATTCCACATATTAAACCTAATGATTGTTACTGCTTCAAATGTTTTTTGGGTGATTTATTGTTCAAATAAAAGTCCCTGCTTTTTTGTTCAAATTTTTCCATCACCAGGGGAGAAAATACGGTGATTAATAATTATTAGGACTGGGGCGCCTAGGTGGCTCAGTCGGTTAAGTGTCCAACTCTCGGTTTGGGCTCAGGTCATGATCTCACGAGTTCGTGTGTTCGAGCCCCGCATCAGACTCTGTGCTGACAGCAGAGGCTGCTTGAGATTCTCTCTCTCCCTTTCTCTCTCTCTGCTCCTCTCCAACTTGTGCCGTCTCTGCCTCTCTTAAAATAAATAAATAAACTTAAAAAAATAATTATTAGGATGTATATATACGCAGATCCATATATATGTTTAACTGTGTATTTCGCTTATAGACACACAGCAAAATTGTTCATTGTGGCTTGCTTCTAATCTTCAGAATTCATACAATAAGCAATTCCTGGATGTTCACTCCTACAAGGCCTGACCAGAGCATGAGACAAAATGGCAAAGACCCCAGTTGCTATGAGTTACTAGGAGAGATAAGAAATATCCGGAACTAATCATAACATATCGAGGTATGAACAAACACTGTGAGGTATGTGTGAAGCAACATGAAACAATTTAGAGGCGAAATAGAGTTTCTCCCTCACGTGATACTGAAGACTACATAGCTGGTCAAAGACTTGTTGGTCTTGACCCTGGAAAGCTCAAAGCACAAAGCTTATTCAGAAGACATAAGTGTATCCTCTCTCCCCACTCCTGATTATATTATTCTCATTTTCTACATTGGTTTTCTTTTTTTGTTTGTTTGCTTGTTTTCAATTTTTTTAATGTTTATTTGAGAGGGAGAGAGACAGAGAGACAGAATATGAGTGGAGGAGGGGCAGAAAGAGGGAGACAGAATCTGAAGCAGGTTCCAGGCTCTGAGCTGTCAGCACAAAGCCGGACACAGGGCTCAAACCCATGACCCATGAAATCAAAACCTGAGTCAAAGTCAGACGCCCAACCGACCGAGCCACCGAGGTGCCCCATTCTACACTGGTTTTCTTCAGTGAAAGTCCATTCAGTTGTGCAATATGCAGCTTAGTTTGTCATATATGTGTATAAAACTTCTGGCTTCCTTCATTTTTACACTTTATTTTAGAATATTTATATTTTATTTTTAAAATTAATGTCAATTTAAAGATCTTCATTAGTTTTATTGCCTGCCTTAAGAGAAGCACCAGAATGTATTCCTTACGCAAAACCTAGAGGAAAAAAAGACCTTTGATAGAGGTTTTAAAAGTGATTTGGAACCCTCCCTTTTTTTTACTCATAATTATACATTACCACATTTAATATTTTAATTGAAGTATAAGTTATTTTTGTTCCCGTTTTAGAGATAAAATAATGAAAGCAAAGAACTTGATGGCAAGCAGCCTAGTAGTATAGAAACATAATAGAAAGCATCAGAATTCAAGGCAGAGGTATAGACTAGAATTAGGAGGAAGGACCACGTCCAAGTTGAAATGGTGAGATATTAGAAATCATCTTGGGGCGCCTGGGTGGCGCAGTCAGTTAAACGTCCGACTTCAGCCAGGTCATGATCTCGCGGTCCGTGAGTTCGAGCCCCGCATCAGGCTCTGGGCTGATGGCTCAGAGCCTGGAGCCTGTTTCCGATTCTGTGTCTCCCTCTCTCTCTGCCCCTCCCCCGTTCATGTTCTGTCTCTCTCTGTCCCAAAAATAAATAAACGTTTAAAAAAAAAAAAAAAAAGAAATCATCTGAGTGTCCAACAATAAGTAAAATAGTGAAAAAAAATATAGAATATCTATAGGATAAAACCATGCAGTCACTAAAATCACATTTTCAAGTAACCAGAAGTTACAGGATACAAAGTTTAACTTCAATTTTGTGAAAACAAAGCAAGATAAAAAATGGAGGGAAATATACCGAAATATTAGTAGCAGTATAAATAATGAAGAGAAAAAATGAATCGGAAAAGTAGATACACATTTATACACATTCTTTTAAAGATAAAATGGTGGTGCAAAATGTTTTAAGAATCAGTAACAAGTCTGACTTTCTAGTTTCTGGACATCATTCTGGTTCCCATTTGTAATAACTTTAGGGAATTTAAATTTTTTGCCAATCTAAATTTAGTAATACTGTATTTCATAGAATCTAAGATACAATCTATTGTAAGACATACTTCCATTTGCTAGGATAAAAGAAAAAAATATTTGCCAACTATGGCATTCTTTTTTAATTTTACATAGTTTTATGTGAAAGAAATGGACATCTTAGAATTGATGAAATTTTACAAAGACATTTCTCTTTTAAAAATTTTATTGAGGTATAACTAACATATAACATTACATTACTTTCAGTATATAACATGATTCGATATTTGTATATATTGCAAAATGATCACCACGATAAGCTGTGTTAAATCTGTCACCACACATAGTTATAAAATTGTATTTTGTTCTGATGAGAACTTTTAAGATCTATTTTCTCAGCAACTTTCAAATAGGTAGTACAGAATTATTAACTACAGTTACCATGATATATATTACATCCCCATGACTTATTCATTTTAATACAGAAAGTTGGTACCTTTTGACTCCCATCACCCATTTTGCCAACGCCCCCATGCCCTTGCCTCTGGCAGCCACCAATCTGTTCTCTGTATCTATGAACTTAGGTTGTTTTCAACTTTTTTTTTTTTTAAGATTTCACATATAAGTGACATCATATAGTATTTGTCTTTCTTTGTCTGACTTACTTCATTTAGCATAATGCCCTCAAGATTCATCCATGATGTCACAAATGGGCAGATTTCATTATTTCCTATGTCTAAGTAAGTCCATTTTACACACACACACACACACACACACACACCACATCTTCTTTATTCATCCATCAATGGACACAGATTGTTTCCATACCTTGGCTATTATACATAATGCTGCAATGAACATGAGGGTGCATATCTTTTTGAGTTAGTGTTTTCATTTCAAAAGTGAAATTGCTGGATTATATGGTTGTTCTATTTTTAGATTTTTGAGGAACCTCCATACTGATTTTCATAGTAGCTGTACCCATTTACATTCCCACCAACAATGCACAAAGGTTTCTTCTTCTCGACAGCCTTGCCAACACCTGTTATTCTTTATCTTTTTGATCCTGGCCATTCTAACAGGTGTAAGGTGGCATCTGATTGTGGTTTCGATTTGCATTTCCCTGATGATTAGTAATGTTGACCATCTTTTCATGTGTCCAGTGGCTATTGGTATGTCTTCTTCAGGAAAATGTCTTATTTAGTCATCTATCCATTTTTTAATCAGATTGTGTTTTTGCTATTGAGTTGTATGAGTTATTGATATATCGCGAATACCTTATCAGATAGATGTTTGCAAATATTTTCTACTATTCAGTAGGGTGCTTTTTTATTTTGTTGATGTTTCCTTTGCTGTGCAGAAGTGCAAGAACATTTCTGGCACCCCCTTTTGTATACCACATCTGTATCTTGCTTTTATCCAGTGTCACTAGTTATTTTGCTCAGCTAATATTAAGAAGGAGCTTTTCTATGAGGAAGACTTTTTTCCGGAAGCAAAAGACTTAGCTCTAGTTTTGAAAAGAATGGTCATTTTCATTATATTATCTTATTTTATGTTGAGAGTCTGGCTGTTTCTGGTGAATTAATACATTTTTGAAAAGCCCTGCTATATCTAGCTACGTTTCCAAAGTATGATTTAGATAACTAACAAATTTAACTCTTTTCGTTCTCAGCTGAAAAGAAAAACAATACCAATTATGCTAAACCACACATATACATGTGGGAAGACACCTAGCAATGAGAGGATTAAACACGTTTCCATTTCTACACACATTTTATATATTTTAATTGATACCTTTATTTTGGAATATGTAAGTCACTCTGACTTATCTCAGTTAGACTGAACACACTTAAATTATGTTCACCCTTCCACAAAAGCAACTCTCCATATGGAAGATGGGTAGTGGCTCAGATCAAGAAAAGTTTCTGTGTATTACTCTTAACGTTTTTTTTTTTTTAACAAAATTTTTTACTTCTTTTCTTTTACATGTTTCTTTTTATTTTTTTTCTTCTTTCTGAAAAGTGGCCGAAAGGAGATAAGATTTCAAGTTGCCATGTCAATCATACCAACCATAAAACACAACCCAAGAAGGACGAGGGGCAAAGTATGATTTACTTTTAATTAAAATGAAAAAGTAACAGTTCAAAGTTAACCCTATATATGAAAATATTCCTAATTCAAAGGTTTACACTTTGCCAAAAATCTCATCTACTTGTAATTTCTGCTTGGCAGATGGATACGGACTGGCAGGAAAAAGAGGAGTAGCCAGAAGTTCAAAAAGTCTTACAAGAAATTTCATGTTTAAATGTGTGCAAGTTTACATAGAATGTACTGAGGAGTAGATGTGAAAGGAAGCCAAGCTAAGTATCTTCAATAAACTCAACTCCAAACTATATGAATACACATGATAAAATAATACAGGATACAAATAAAGATTTTCAACTATCCTTGTGTAAACATTTTACTTTTTTTCTTATTGTTTCCAATTATCAGTAGGCATGATTCCAACATAGTCTTTTTACTATAATCCATACATATTTCAAAGATAGGAAAGCATAGTTTGTACATGAAAAAGAGAAACAACAGTCAGTGGTGTGTGTGTGTGTGTGTGTGTGTGTGTAGGGGGTAGAAGAGTGAGGTCAGAATTGAAGGCAGAAAAGGTACATATTTACTGTGTGCCTGCCATGTGCTAGACACTGCAATTTGAAGGGTAAATGCGGGCTTTGAAGGCTAAATTCGTGATTAATGTAAGCATAAATGAAAAGCCAATGTTTTTCTTTGTTAATTATTAATCAAAGCCCTACACAAAAAATTTAGCAACACCTGGCATTTTGCTGTTATATGAGCAACAAAAGCCCTCGTTTCATACAGTGACTGGTTTTTTCCTTTGTTTTAAAATCTGAATACATATTCTAGAGAAGAAAATAGAAAGGATAAGTAAAATTCCAAGCTTACTGATGTGAGCAAACTTCAAGATTCTGTTACTACTCTAAACCCAGTTAAGCTAGTTTTGAGTCTCCCATAAAACCAATTAACAAGAAAATAGAACAAAAGGAATGGCATCTTAACATTTTTGCCAATTAATCGAAATTTGCAGCTGATAAGCAATGTCTCAACTCCACCCATCTCAGGAAGTGTGGACACCAAACTGTGGGTCTCAAGTGTTTCCCTGCAAATTCAGGAAGCTGACCGTTCTTTAAAATGTTAGCCAGCCTTACAAAGAAGTCATTCTTCTGACATATGTATTTATTAAATGAATAAATTAGAATTGGATCTTATTTATTTGATCAAAATTCAGCTAGTAAGACAGGTAAAATAAATGAAACAACACTTGATAATGAAATAAATTATACTAACTATGAAAACAAATGCTGCTGAGGAAAACATGTGTGTTAAGTGCCCCAAGTCTGAAATCATCCATTTCTCACGAAGTTTCGGCTTTCAACACCACGCTCTGCAAGAGTTGTTTGACCCAGCTGTCCAAAGGCCCAAGATGCCTCTATTTTATTTCACAGCTTATTCATAATCGATATAAACACATCACCAACCTTAATTCCAGCCAGCAGTCACAAGATACCTTGGATCAGATCAATAAAATCTGAAAGATAAACAGAAAAACATCCTGTAAATTAAATCAACTGAATGATTCAATCTTTTATTTTACTAAGAAAGAAGATGAAGTCAAGTTATTTGGTTCCTTGACCATAAAATGTACTGGCTGACAACACATACGTTTATAATAAGGAGGGTTATGTAGTTATAAAACTTTATTTTCTGGATCTTGTTTAACAGGATGTATTATATGCCCAAATTAGGCCCTATTTTTATGTTCAGCGGTTTTTACATAAAGCAGAACAATGCTTGTGCTTATGTTCTAAAACATCAACCTCCCCTCAATTTTTTAACCAATTCTGTACTCATAGACTACCATTTCTCATGAAAGATGTTTAATTGAAAATAATAAAACGACTGCATTTGGATCCTTAATCTGGTTTAACAGTCTGCAGATTTTTAGTCCAGTATCAACAATCTGTTAAAAAGCAACAGAAGCCAAATAAGGCAATTCCAGGGGCAAAATATCCATCTTCCCACTCCTGTCTTACACTTTAGTCCTGCCACTGAATTATGCTGAGAAGCACACCATCAAATGGAAGTACCAAAGAAGATACACCAAGGACAAAAGCAAACCCAAAACTTCCGTGCCAAAAGTCAGCCTATCTTTTGGAAAGTTAGTAAAGATAATAACTAAAATGACATAGAGCATAATTGTTGACTTGCTGCAGGGAGTGTCTACTGCTAAATCTCCAATTAAAAACAAAAAACAAGTGAGAAGTATATTTGTGAGTTAACTGGTTAGAAGTTAGAATTTGTTCCCCAAGATATTGTTACAAATGGTCATTATTAGACTCCTAGGTTAAATCCAAAAGTAAAATTAACCTTAAATGGTAATTATTTAATGAAAAGATAGTCTAAAGTAATATTCATATACTCTAGGGAGTTCCGTTAATTAGCTTGCCTACAAGTAATCATTTCACTATGTATATCCAAGCATCACGTTATCCACCTTAAGTATATAGTTTTTATTAAAAGATAATATAAAAGAAATACTAATAAACCAAAAAAGTATGATTGGACATGAAATTCCTGATTTTTAATCTCAAGGGTAGGTGCTTAAAAAAAAAGTGAACTTTATTTTGCAAGAATGAATTAACAGGTGGATAAATTTGTGAAGATTAAACGATAGGATTTGGGGGCATTTTGAGGGACTTTCAAGATTAATGCCTTTAATATGTCTACTCCCATTTCAAACACCTGCCTTTATCTTACTTTGATACCAATATTATTATTTTTCTATAAAGCCACCAATTCCCAGGCTGTGTGTCACAGTACCCCAGGGCACCAGTGTAAATTCAGAGACTGATAAATACATTCAATAAATGAAAAACACAGCAACATCCATCAGGCACAACACAAACAACTAACTTGAAGTAAGCCACAGTTTCTTTTTTTTTTTTTTTTTTTAATGTTTATTTATTTTTGAGACAGAGAGAGACAGAGCATGAACGGGGGAGGGGCAGAGAGAGAGGGAGACACAGAATCGGAAGCAGGCTCCAGGCTCTGAGCCATCAGCCCAGAGCCTGATGCGGGGCTCGAACTCACAAACCCTGAGATCGTGACCTGAGCTGAAGTCGGACGCTCAACCGACTGAGCCACCCAGGCGCCCCAGAAGTAAGCCACAGTTTCAATTTTAGATTTTGCAATGTGTGTTTCAATGATACGATAACTTTGCAAAGTTGGATTTTGATAACGTTTGTAACATAAAAGCAAATACGGCATGAAAACCAACGTGAAATAAGAAATGAGGATGACAACATCCAATCAGACTCCCAGCTTGGAGGGCTGGGCTGTACCCAGCAGCCACACACACACATACCATTGGTAAGTAACTGTGGGTTTCTAAGTATGAAGTAAAAAGACTTTTCTTTCAATGTTTGTGTATTTTTTTTTCCAAAAAGCCATTCAGTTGTTAGGACATACATACTTATGCTAATGAAACAGAACTGTGAAGCATTTCTTTTGGCCTATGGGGTGCCATGAAAAAAATTACTGAGATACCCAGAATGCCACAGAGAAAGTCTGGGACACTCTCCATTAAGCCTAGTTTTGTTTTGTTTTGTTTCTTTTTTGCCCCACAAATTTAAATAAAAAAGAAAGTGGGAGGGATTAAACCAAGAAAAAAAGACTAGTAAAGGAGAGAAAAGGAAAAAGAGAGGAAGGAAAATTTTCCTAAAATAAGAAGAAAAATACTGGGAGAGCAGGAAGGTCAGTGGTTCAACGAACACAGAGCGACTTTGTATGTGTGGCTGTGTGTGCTATATATGTACACGTGCATGTGTGAGTGTCCTACTGTGTGTGAAAGAGGAAGCTAAAATAGTACACATGAATACCAGAAATGAACGACAAAGAACAAGTAGTGGGCACACTGCATACATGTACATTCTCACCATGTTGATTACCAGCCGTCATTCCCTAAGAAAATGTGGCTCCCTCGTTGTCTGGAGCCAAGAGAGACTACATAGATCTGCACATTCATTTGTGTGCTGTCCTAAGCCTCAATGTACGATTTGGCCATAGCTACTGCTTGCTAAGACTTCTTTAACATACTAGATCAAGATCCTGATATCTTTAATATTCTTTTAAATAAGTTGGATTTTATCCTTTCTACATATATGTTTTCATAGTAAAAACAGAATGATATTTATAGAGCTTTTCAGAAGTCAGGCTTTATGGAATATGAACCTGGCTATTTATGTATTCCATACATGGGGAGAAATTCTAACTTGCCACGGCCACTACCTCCCCACCCCAACCCAGCCCTGCCTCCAAAAAATTCTAGTTTATTTTCTTTTCAATATAGCATAAGTCAAATACAAACTTTATTTAAAATATTAATTCTGGGGTGCCTGGGTGGCTCTTGATTTCGGCTCAGGTCCCAAAGTCATTGGATCAAGCCCCAGGTCAGGCTCCATGCTGAGCGTGGAGTCCGCTTAATTTTCTCTCTCTTGCTCCCTGTGTCCTTCTCCCCCACTCATGCTCTCATGCTCTCTCTCAAAAAAATAAATAAATAAATAAAATAACAATAATAATAATAATTAATAATAATAATAATAATAATAATGCTATTTTAGCTATGCAAATCTTATATTTGAACCCTTTGGCTTAGCACAGTGTTTAGCACCCAGGAGAATGTAAATAAATATTTGTCAAATGAATGAGGGTGCTTGGTGTTGTGCTTTTCTGATGCTTTGCCAAATTTCAATAGTTGAAAATTCCCCTTTGGGCAGAAATAAGAAAAAAAAATTTCATCCTGTCCCACCTGACTTGCATCAAAAATATTTAATGGAGGGGCACCTGGGTGGCGCAGTCGGTTAAGCGTCCGACTTCAGCCAGGTCACGATCTCGCGGTCCGTGAGTTCGAGCCCCGCGTCGGGCTCTGGGCTGATGGCTCAGAGCCTGGAGCCTGTTTCCGATTCTGTGTCTCCCTCTCTCTCTGCCCCTCCCCCGTTCATGCTCTGTCTCTCTCTGTCCCAAAAATAAATAAACGTTGGAAAAAAAAATTAAAAAAAAAATATTTAATGGAGACAAAGTTCTGAGGAAGAAGGGGTGGACAGTCTCGACCTGGTGGACTTATGTTCACTTGGGCTCTTAGGATTTTTGTTTGTTCGCTTGCTTTTCTTATCTTAAGGGGGCTCTTCCATTTGCAGTGCCAAGCAAGAGCAGCTGCTTTCTAAATAACAAGTCTCTAGACCGTTTTTTTTTTTCTTTCATTCAACCCAGTTATTGAGCAAATAGGCACAGAATAGTGAAGATTTATGTTGCCCTAAGGCTCAGCCTTCACTGTGAACATCTGCCATTTCAAACACACAGGTCAAGACTCAGTGTAGTATTGCACTAAACAATGCCCTAAGCAGAACTCAAATGAAATTCTTTTCAATAGGATTCTGCATCTGCTTCCAGGCAGCTTAACTTATCAGCATATAAAAGCACCACTTCTCCATCCTCTTGCTCCACAACAAAAAGGTAGGGGAAATGTCAGAAAATAATCTTGAGAGTTAACTGCTACAGCTTGTTCCCCCCCTCTCTTTTCCAATAAGAAATGATCTCCTGCCTACATTTTATAAATCATATTGTAATGATGAAATCAGATTATAAACTCTGTATCAAGCTGAAGTTTGCTTGTTTATACCTCACAAGAAATAAAAATGGAAAACAGCAGACATATTTTAACTATTAGATTACCCAGGTCCGTTGTGAATTGAAAACCCACCTTTCACACTTGCTGTGCTTTTCCCTTAGAGTTACACATGAATCTCAGTTTACAGAAACTGTTGTTGATTACTAGAAAAGTTACTGCTTGAGCATCAATTTACAGATACAAACGTAGGAAAGACTGCAGTTGCAAGACAAATTAAAAATCAATTCTGTTAAAAAAATTAATCAAAGTGCTTTTTAATTGTTTATAATCTTTAGTTTTTAAAATATAGAACAGTTCTGTGGGGTATTTTTTTAATAGCCTTGTTTAATATTTCAGAGATCTAAAGTTCTTTACCATCAAAGAGCTTAGTGAGAATGCGGTGGGATGGAGGTGGTTATGAAAAGCCAAAAGACAAAAGCTATGATACTAAACAGAATATGCTTGCTGTCACAAAGAAATACCAGCAAAGAGCTACAGGAGATCAAAGAATAGGAAATAAAAAACACAGCGAAATCCTATTATATAGATAAGGATTCACAGAGGACAGGCATTTGAGTTGGGCCTTGAAGGAGGTAAAGGATTTTGATAAGCAGAGATGGAATGGGAAGGAGACCCACTCAGATTAATGGACTCAGCAGAAACCAAGTAATGAAAGAAGCTAACCCCAGGGGCTGTCTGTACAAACACCTGCAAGCCTACCTGACTGGAATATAACACATAAGAAAAACACTAATTGGGTGAAAGGCTAGGTTGGGTCTGTATAGGGTAATAACCTTGAATGACAAGCTGACGAGGCTACATAATTAAATATATTTAATTTTGTATGCTAAAGTGAACCACTGAAGGTTTTAAATTCAAGAATGGCATAATTAGGTAACTGAATCTGGCAACACTGTATAGATTGGATCAGAGACGAGATGAGATTAAAGAGTCAACCACTTAGATGACTCCTTCCAAAGTCCAAGTGAATGATAAGGAAGAGTCAACTCAGGTAGAGATAGTGTCAGTGCAAAGGAGGAAGAATACCCTAACTACTGCATAGCAAGTATCTTAGCTCAGGCTGCCAGAACAAAATGCCATAGATGAGGAGACTTAAACAACAGAAATGCATTTCCTCACAGTTCTGGAGCCTGGAAGTCTGACCTCAGGGTACCAGCTTGCTCAGTTTCTGGTAAAAGCCCATATCCTGGCTTGTATACAGCCACCTTCTCACTGTGCCCTTACATAGCCACTGTCAAATTAGGGCCTCATTTTATCGACCTTATTTAATACTAGCTACCTCCCCAAAGTCCTATCTGTAAATACAGTCACTTTGGGGGTTAGGGCTTCAATGTAGGAGCTTTGAGGGGATGCAATTCAGTCCATAGTGCTGTGTGTAAGTCACGGAACTTAGGAATCGGTTGGATATGAAAGGCGCAGGACAGAGAAAGGTGCCGAAAGAATTCTGAGGGTTTGAGACAGACTCCCAGAAAGATGGTGCCATTCTTAGAAACGGGTAAGGCTGAAAGAAGATCAAGGCGCTGAGCAAGAGTAGAGGGCGAGGGGCTTTTGTAGACACATTAAGTTTGAGTTTCTGGCAGGATAATCAAGGGAAGGTATTTATCAGACAACTGACCTATTCGTGGAGAGTATGATTCATGTGATATGCAAAAAGAATGAAGTCTTACTTAACACTAAAAACAGAACAAAAAGGAATGAAAACTATGGTGATATAATTAGGCTAAAACATATCAATATAAAATCAGAAGTATATGTGTATGATCCAAACCATAGAGTTAGGTAATCTAGCCAGCCCACATTATTGTATATTTAGTCACCATCTTGATAGGTAGATAGAACATTAATAAAGTACTGGCCACATGCATACCCATATTGTTCTTAATGAATGATGCTGTAGCCTGCCTACCCAGACTGTGGGCTGCTCTGGGTCAGTGACCCAGCAAATCCATGTTTGTATCTCAAGCACTTAATGTGGTGTATGGCATAAAGTCAGGGATCTATCTATAAATGTGGAATGAGTCACTCCCCGGAAAAACAGGCTGAGTCATGGACACTCCAACTAATTTCACCTCTAGACTTTATATTATTCATATAAAATAACACTGTAGGAAGCCAGGCACTAGGTATGGCTCTTAATGGAATGTTCTGTACTCTGACATGTTTGCTGTAGCTGCTATAATAATGATGGCAAATACAGGTTAAGACTACAGAGGGCCAGCTACATGTGTCTAAGTCACTCATCTACTGTCACAACACAGAAAAAAGAATGACTGGGTGTTAGGGCAACTGGATAATAAGAGCTCACTTAAAGTGAAGCACTTTCAAACACCTCAGTCATGGAATTTGTTTTCCAAAACTATTGTACTGTTTCTAATACAAAACAACAGCAATAGTAAGAAATGATCATTAAGTGTCTACATAACTCAGACATTGTACAAAAATATGTCACACTCATTATTCACTTCACCCTTACAAAACCAAATACAGCAGATACTATTATTATATATTAGTTTCCCAGGAGAAAACTAAGCTCATAAAGATTAAATATCCAGTACCTATAAATAAAGATCACTAAGTAATTGACACTACACAAACATCATTTATTAAGGCAAAGAAATAACAATAGAAGTCAGAGACAAGATGGGGCACCTGGGTGGCTCAGTTGGTTGAGTATCTGACCTCGGCTCAGGTCTTGATCTCACAGTGGTGAGTTCAAGCCCCACGTCAGGCTCTGTGCTGACAGCTCATAGCCTGGAGCTTGATTCAGATTCTTATTCTCTCTCTCTCTCTTTCTCTCTCTCTCTCTCTCTCTCTCTCTCTCTGCCCCTCTCCCACTTGCTCTGTCTGTCTCACAAAAATAGATAAAAACATTTAAAAAAAAAAGTCAGAGACAAGGTGAAATACATACATACATTTGGGTGTATGGCCTGTGTATATTTATATATACATATATTCTTTAATCTCTTATTTTAAGTTAGAATTCTTTTTTTTTTAATTTTTTTTTAACGTTTATTTATTTTTGAGACAGAGAGAGACAGAGCATGAACAGGGGAGGGGCAGAGAGAGAGGGAGACACAGAATCTGAAACAGGCTGCAGGCTCTGAGCGGTCAGCACAGAGCCCGACGCGGGGCTCGAACTCACGGCCGTGAGATCATGACCTGAGCCGAAGTCAGATGCTTAACCGACCAAGCCACCCAGGCGCCCCTTAAGTTAGAATTCTGATGGTTCTTTCCAACTGCGTGATTCCTTAAGGAATTCTGGCATATTCAAATTCAGGCAGAAACAGTGACTGTAAGCATGCTCTAAAGAAAAAAAAAAAGACAAATTTTGGAAATAGAGCCTGGTCTCCTGTAGTTTTCTCTCCAAGTATTTTCAGTGGGACAAATATTTGGAAGATGGCAGTATTTATTTTTTAAGAAATATTTTGCTGACCTTACCTTATAGGTCTATAGGAAAAAGATCTAACATATTTTCATCCAAGAGCTTTTCATTTTTTTTCTTCTTTATAATTTTTCTTTTATTAATGTTAGGCATATAAATAGTTTAAGAAGTTAACTGTTATATTTAAGGCTTATGATGAAACACAGCAGTAGGGAACATGAGTTATTTGAGAGTTGGAAGGTATCTGAATGATGCTGTATTTATTTAGGTAGTAAGGTGGTACACTGACTGGAACGAGGATAGAATCTGCAAAAGCCAATAAGCTCGCTTTTTTTCAGTATGAAAAACCTATCGGTTCACTCAAACCATTAGTCGTTAAAATCCAAGGTCTCCTTTGAAATGGTTTTATAGTAAAGTGAATGCATTATTAATTATTTGTCCAAAATCTATAGTGAAGAATCTTGACACTAATACTTGGATTTACAGCGGAGATTTGGAAAGATGTGGGAAACATACGAGACACTCATCAAGAAGGAGAAATGTTGCTTGTGTCTAACATCACGATATTTTTTAAGATTGTCACAACCCTGATTTTCTCTAATTCAGAAAGCACACATTCTCCAGGCCTACCAACAGGTCATTTTGTCATCTCAGTGAAACCTGGATTTCAAAGGAATGTACAGCTATAGGCAATCCTTAAACAATAAAGTAAATCTGTTGCCCAAAGCTCTCATTTCCTGAAAACTCTAGTACGGCACTAACAAGCCAAATTGGAGCATTCCACACATTACTGAACCTACTTCTCTGAGTCACAGGCTTTCTCCTGGGTGAATCCAGGTATACTTAACTCCTACATATGTTGTTATTATAACTCATTTCCAACATAATTTAATTAATTTAATAAAGAATTGCAAATACCCAAACGAGGTATAAAAGGATTGACTTCAGAACTATTATTATAGAGAACATTTTCATCCATTTGAATATTCTTATTCCATTTCATATTACATACAAAGGACTAGAAAAAAGTCTAGAATTTGTACATAAATTTATACTTTTTTTCTAGAAAAAAGTATAGAATTTATACATAATAACGGAAAATCCTATATCTGGAAGAAATGTAACAGCAGCAAAAAGTTAGGGTTTCCTATAAGTCTAAAAGCATTAATGTTGGAAACAGATCTGCTGTTACCAATGTTAAATATTAAGTACTTTCTCAGACTCTTGCCATCCCTCAACTGAACAAATCAGGGGCTAAAGCTTTAATTTCCCGCAAAGTAGCACTGAAGCAAAAAGCATTATAGTGGAACGAAAGTAAATTAGCAATACATATTTTCCCTGTATTTCACACGCAGGCACTCCTATACTAATAATTTCCCAAACCATTTATTGAAAGCTATAAAGGAACTATTACAAATGGTGGTTAAATTCCTAACCTGGCCTGTTTAATTCTTAGTAAAACCAAATAGTGCTGCCTCGCTAAATAGAATGTTTATAGCCTGACAGTGTTCCAAGATACAACTTCGTCATTATTTTCTGTAAGGATATTTTCCCAAGCAAATGGAATACCCTTGGGAGTTAGTTATTCACTCTTTTAACTAATAATTTTTGAATACTGCTTCATGGCAGCCATTTCTTGGGACTGGTATATGTTGGTGGCCAATAAGTTATCAACAAGATTCTTGCCCCTTTGGAGCTTCCATTCCTCTAACAGAACACAAATACATAAGATTGTGGTCATTTCTATAAAGAAAACAAAGCAGGGTAAGCAATGGTAGTTGGGAGCCTTCTCTACCGCCCAATTTCAGCAGCTGATAGATACAAGCTGAAATGGCATGATCACGGCCAGAAAGCTAGACCTTCACCCGCTGCCCTTTCAGAGGGGAATATTTCAACCAGCAGATAGATCCCTGGCTTACAACTGTCCTCAAGTTTGAAAGTGCAAATGTAACACGTTCATGTGCATTCTCAAAATGCACCCAAGATGCAGTTTGTGAACTAGCGTGGGGTTTTAGTAGTCGTATCGGTGCGAACACTAAAAACTATCACTTTACATCTAGAGACTTTAAGTTCTTCCACATATACAGTGTTGCTTAATTCTGTAAACTAAGATACCTCTGTTGACCTAGATTTAGTTGGTCCTGGCTCATTATACCTGCTTCCCAATGAAAGGCAATCTCTAGTAACCGGCTATCCACAACCGTTAGCTTACCAAAGTGTCAAATGTCAAGCGAGAAAGAAAATAATCTAGAGACCGAGGAAAACAAATGACCTAGGTTTTGATACACTCATGTGCTGAAGTATTTCCAAATAATAACATGTGTTTCATGTTTCCAAACTTTTAACATAAAAAAAAAAAAAATATGTTGGAGAAGGTAGGTTCTATAATCCATCCATAATGAATGAACTCTTCTTGCTTGGGCCGGGCACAAAATTACTTACAATACACTAGTAAAAGTTCCCCTTGGTACAGACATTTTCAACCAGTTATCAGAGAGGGAAATAAACTTTGACAGCAGTCAGGCAACACTAACATGCTGCCCCATGTGACTCATATGAAGACAGCCAGCAGTAGCCTGTACAGCCGGTCCCCTTGTCACTTCCTGGAGCACTCAGTATTTGATGGACCCAGTGCCACAGCACTGTAACTGAATATACTCTTTAGCAGTAGAGAAAGTCAACAGGCCTCTCCCTGACGATAATAAGGAACCCAATTACCAACTTCTGCTGTGTGTATGTCACGGCTGCAGTCGTACTGCAAAATTGCTATTGTGTTTCCATCTGCCAGTTTCAGTGTGCTTCTGGGAACCGAGCTAGAAGATTTAAGTTCTTTCACAGAATTTTTCTTTTTTAACTAGAGCTTACAGCTTATCGAAGAGGCATTATTTTCTAGCCAATCCCAAATCAAGAAGGCCAAGGTGCTAAAAAGGCAGAGTAAAAACAAAATGAGTATTTCCTGACTTGGAATAACTCATTCCCAAGCAAACTTGTTGAGAAAGGTAAGATTCGGTATAAGGATGCATTAAAGAAACCGCCTTGACTTCCTGGTGGTATGCTATAAACTACTGACCACACATCAGTAAATGTTCACTTCTGTAAGAAGGCAAACTGAGTTTCCAACTGAACTCAGGGGAAGTCATTTTACTGTTCTAACAGTCAACTCGAATGGCTCCCACAAGAGTTAAAATTTTTTTTTCAAATGCAAATGATTTTTTCTTTATATCATCCTTAGGAAGATTAGAGGGTATAAGGGACCTTACCCATATATTTGAAAAATAGAATCAAGCTTCAAGAGATTAAGGGGATGTCCTAAAGTCATCTAAATTATCAGAAACACAATGAGGTCCAGAGCCAAATTTCCTGGTGGGATGATAACCTGGGTGAAGCTATAAGGGAACTGGCAGAAAATGCTGCATAATCAATCTTCTGGAAGACTCTGAGGCCCCTACAAAAATCTCTCCCAGCTGTCAACCACCTTTCCAGACTCCACGCATTCTATGTAATCCCTCCCAGGATGAAAGGACGGATAGAAGTAAATGGTGTGTGCTCTCTCACAGCAAAACATGCTGATGTGACTTGGAAATTTTTCAAAAGATTACTACAAACTCTGGCATTGCCCAAAAGGCAAATTGAACAATGAATTATGATATTTTGGCCTCAAATTTCAAAATGCATTTTCTTCTTGTATATAAACAAGAACCATAATAAATAGACTGGATCACCAAAGTAAAATAAGTAATTTCAAGAACAACTTTTTTTCAACAAAGGGTAAATGTGCCACTGAATTTTGGTACAAATACTAGTAATGAAATCAACACTAAAACAAGGAACCCATTTCAATGCTGTTATTTTTCTCTTCTTTTATATTTATCTCATTTTTTTGTATTAAGTTTTCTTTAATGAATATGCATCATATCCAGTAATAAAAAAATAGAAGAAAAAATAATTTTTAGAAAATATTTTTTCTGTGGTCACAGTACAAAATTTCTACTTTAAGAAAAACATTCTGAAAACAAAATTTCAGGTCATGTTTGCAGTCATTAGTGTGTAATAAAGAATTTAGATTGTCCTTAGTTGAATCTAAGTGTTTAATGAAGTGTCCTTGCATCCTGCCATTTTTTTTTTAACCAATTAGTGTTTAAATATATGTATGAGCCTCAGTTTTCTCATCTTTGGAATGGAGATAAGAATACCTATTTCCCAGATTTCTTTGAGGATTACATAGATATTACGTATTCAGAGTATATCACAAAATTTGGCATATAGTGAGTTTTTTCACTCTATAACATGCGTGTGCAAATCTGCTTACATTTTAAGACTGATGTCTATCTTGCCAATAATATATTAATCTGTACACATATTACCACATGTGCCAAATAGGAAAGGGTTCACCTAGTTTTTAATGAGGCAAACTCTGATAGGCTACTGGACACTGACACTGAAGTGACTGAAACTGACATTAGATTTCTGATGGTGATATTATTTTACTTAATACAAGCCTTAACTACCCATGATTATTACCAACACATTCACTTACACAAATATTTTTATGTTGTCTACACTATGCAGGGTCGGGTGCTGTGTGATCTAAGCAACACAAGGCAAGCATACCTATACTCCATTTTCAGAGAGTTACAATTTAATAATAGAGCTAAGACACATGACCCATCCTTATGATGGAACTACAGATATTAGTTTTTAAGTATGAATAGACAAGGTGTCAAGACTGATTCCACTGTTGTCTTTGAGACAAATCATTCAGCCCCAGCTTTTCCTATGTGTTTCTTCCTAAGACACTTCATTTAAATACAGTTAAATGAGTTTACTCAGATGCATAAGAACATACTATTTTGAAAAAAAATGAATGAGATTCATGTATACTTCAATCCAGAAAAAAATCTACAATACCATAAACTCCACATGAATAAGAAATTCATGCAAACTAGCTGTCCCTTAATTTATATTATACTGTGAGCTAGTAAATACTTAATAACAGAGGATAGGTTTAGAACAAAAACATATCCAGATTCTATGTTCTAAATAAATATCCACCATATACTTTCCTTCATTTTTCAAAATTTAAGATGACCTGGCTTCATAGTTAAGAGATCTATGTGAGGAATTTTCATGTATACATATGTTTCATGTACAGTATATGTATGTATATTTTCATGTATACATATATGTATCTCTTCTTCTGGAGCTGAATTCACCTTTCTGGGGAAGAACCGATTTTATACACTTTAGATGGGGCTGACACAGAAACCAAACCCACCCCAGCCTCTGTCATAGGACACAATAGCTCAATTTATGGACTCTTCTTCCTGGACACCTTACCTGGTTGAGAGGTTCCCTACTCTCTGGCAAATTCCCTAAACTATTTCAAGGAACCACTTAATTTCATAACTTGAAAATTAATCACCAAATGCTAGGATATTAAATATTAATATTAATTTTATTCATTATTACAGAATGCTTTATTAATTGCTTCTCAAATAAAACTGCTTAAAGTGAAAACAAGTCGATAAAACTGTGTGACCGGGTAAATGCTACACACTTCTTTACAAAGTTGTCTCAAACCCTGGCATAGTCCACACAGCCTATTGAATTTCACCCCATGTAGTTACAGTGAGGGCGTCCAATTGAAATATGAGCAGCTCCTTCAAATTTAATACATAACCCATGATGTCAATTTCAAAAATTTACATTTGCATATTAAATCTGGAAAAGAAATGGGAAACAAGTGAACAAAGTAAATAGGCAGAACTTTATAGTGAATGGAAGACAGCAGCCCCTACAAGGTGGTATTTAAATAATGTAGGATGAACACCAGCAAAAACTAAATTATTTACATGAGTCTGCCCAACATACCTTTGGAAAGTAGACTATTCAGGAAAAGAGCCTAAGTAGAAGTGATGTGCTACGTGTTCACAAGAGTTTCTAACTGTTCATATTTCATATTCTTCTCAAATGAGGTGTTGCAAATTGTACTTCAAATACCCAAAAACATTTTGAAGTCTTGGCAGTACTAGTAGTTAGATACTACTGTAGTTAGATAAATAAGCTAATACTCACTGATATTTTATATTAAACAGACACACATACATATACGTATACATATTAACTCACATGGTCTTCTTAATAAGCTTAAAAGGCAGATAATATGATGGCCACCCCCTTCTAGAGATAAGGATATTAGGCACTAAAGGTCACAGGTAAGGAGCGCGATCTGGGTTTGACTCTGTGCTGCTTGATTTCGGAAACCAGGTTCCTAACCTAACTATAACTGACACCCTTCCCTTCACAGGTAATTGTAGCAATAAGAACATGTTTGCTATGATTTTTTTTTTTTTTTCATTTTCATCTCCCACATGTAACTGATCCAAACCAGGCTCTATAAACCTTTAGCCTGACTTGGTACTTCTCTAATGCAGTAGAACTAGACTAATCCAGCACTACTTTTAATGTCAGAACCGTCAGCATAGAGGGAGGGGGCCAGGAGGAAAGAGAGGTCAGAGGAAGCGAAGGAAACATACAAAGAGACAGACAGATTTAAATATCCATTTAAACCCACTGTGCTCTGGCTACAGAATAATCTAACACTCTTCCACCTCCCCCTCCACTACCTGCAATAGTAAAGGGTTTTAGGCACATGCATGTGCCTAACATGCATGTGCCTAAACAATAGAAAGAAAAAAAAACCTGTGTTTAACTTTGTATTCCATATTTATTTTAACTAAATTTTTTGAAGATAAAGCCATCCTTATACATTACAGTTCGGTTCTTTCATATTTAGTTGCTCTGGTTGTCCCTTTTACAATATAACTTACGCCTCACCAGAAGTTGTAGAAGAGGCTCAGATTATTGTGTACCTTTCACCTGGCTTCCCCCAATTCCACCCTTCATTTTTTTTTTTTTGTTTGTTTTTCTTTTTGTATGAGAGAAAGCAAATGGACTGCTTTACTTCCAAATCTACCATCTGAAAGCAGGGAAAATAATACTTGTGCAGAAAGCACACCACTGGCCTGCAAGGTGGCTTCACTGCAGGACTCTTGAAGAAGCTTTGAGCAGACGTAGTGAAACCCTGGCCTCGGATGTTAAACCTATTGGCAAACTGCCCGTGCACAGTATGGTCTTCGTCATGGGTGCCAACAAGACTTGGCCTCATTTAAAAAGAAAAATAGCTCAGCCGATCTTTGTGGCAAAGTTTTTGAACACTTAACTGAATTCAATTAAGACGGGAAAAAGGATTTGCCCTAATACATGCAGAATAAAAAATCTTTGTTTTTATTTTTTTCCTCTAGAGAGCTCACTCTTCTCAAATGAGAAAGGACATCTCGTTTAGTATAAAAAAGATGAATTGTAATAAAGAAAACTTAAAAGACTTTGCATCATGACATATTACATTCAAGAGCAATATTTAGGGGACAGGTTAAGGGAACAGCTGGTACAATTAAGGCCTGAATGTGCAGTCTGTGGCTGAAAAGAAACTGAAGAGCATTTAATCATATGGACATTGTGTATTTTTCAAGAAATGAAACCTCCAATGTTGCTTTTCCCAGACTAAGGTTAGTGAAAAATCTCTGAGACTGTTTTTATTACTTTGGGCCCTCAGCCCAGTTTTAATCACCGTTAGGGAAACAGGGAAACGGGGCTCTGACCAGGATAGTATGTTTCACTTTCAAGATAGCTCGTGGAAATACAGCAATATACTTCCAAAATTATGGCCTGAATTATAAGTATAAGAGAATTAAAAAAAAGAAAAAAACATCGTGGGAGGATAGCAGTTTGGCTATTTTACTTTCCTCTGTAAATGAGACTCTTTCTTCAGCATCCGTTTACTGAGATGCTTAATTCCAAAGTAAGAGAGACAATCTTAAGTCAGAGGTCAATGGATCTTATTCCTGACTGTTACCACTTTTACGTGGACAGGACTCTTATTTCCAAAATTAAGATCTATCGTTATGTTCTTGGAGAAGGTCTCAGCTTAAAATTTGTACCAGTTTGTAAAGTATTTTCTAAATGTTTGTTTCTTCTGGAGGCTTTTTCCTCTGTCTTGGAAGGTAAGAAACTTGCTTTTTGAGATGTGAAGTTCTCACTAGAATAAAATACATTCAATCTGAAAGGATAAAATCATTTTAACATTGAAAAAGTTGTCTATTTTGAGGGAGGGAAAGTTTTGTCTAATAAAAATCCAACATTTACCGCCTGACATCACATTAATTCTTTAACAATTTTCCTAGACAATGTTCATAGAAGGCTCTAGAATAGTACTACATTGTGACCCACCCTATTCATGTTTCTTGTACTTAGGTACTTAGAATGTATGTTCCACAGAAGTTGAGATAATACATAGCATTAAAGTAAAAAATGTATTAGAAGAGAGGAGAATGCATACATACAAAGGCTGATACTTATTTAGAATTGATATATAAATAGACGTTAAGAACTATACTTCAAAATGGCATTGTTGTTTTATGAATACATATAAAACCAGAAGGATGGTCGCTCCCATTAGAACATGGCAATAGTGATTTGACCCTTAAGTTGTACTTCACTATTTAACATAATTTCTGGTTAAGAGTTTTGTGAGACTCTTCTTTTCAAATATACTCTTTGTATAAGAATATACCTATTAGACATTTATTGCTAAATAAATATTATTCTTCCCCTAATGTTATAGAATATTTTGCTCTCAAGACCCTGCACTGGAATGAGAAGAAGAGGAACACTTGTAGTTGAGTGTATACAGTGGTTTAAGTTAAAAATATATGAATAAAATTCCATCTGCAATTTATAATTTTATAGTAAATAAAGAAAACACAAAACCTTACAAATAAGTATTTTTAAGACCTGCTTGAAGGTGGTTTTACATTCCCTGGCTTGTGATTTGTCTATCACATGTGTTTATATCATAAGCACATGGTAGGATGTTAACCTCTTTTATGCAAACTTTATGACATAAGCAAACTGCTCCACCAGAATACATTGTGTTTAAGGATTTATGACTATAAATCAACTTTCCAGTCTAACGGACCAAGATAAGGAAGAGAGAGCTAAACTCACTCCTCTCCATATATACAGAAAATTATTAGGTAGGGAAAACGTGCTTTCCACTAAATGAAGGATAGTATAGTGAAAAGCTATCACTTGCAAAAAGTCTCTATTTTAAATTATACTTGAAATTATCCCTGTTAGGAGGGAGAGGATAAATCATGACCAAATTGCATTCAGAAATACTACTGGCTGAATTGAGAAAATGACCTATGTTCTCCTCATGCCTGTTTATAGGTTTAAACTAGATGTATCTATGTAAGCCTGGAGTAACAATTCCCATGCATTTTACTTGCTGGCAAGTCAAATATTACTTAACTTTTTGTCTGAAAATCACTCACTTCAACCTCCAAGAAACACTGCTTTTTCCTAGTATTTTTTGACTTACTGAAGTTGCCATTTGTTATTGACATGCACATTTAATTTTTGTAATACTATATATATATATATATATATATGTATATATTGTAATATATATTGTAATAACATGTAATTGGTAATATATGTATCATATAAAATGTATGATATTTTTGTAATAACATATATAAAATACACACCTCCCCACTGTCTTTCTCATAGCAATACTGATCTCCAAACTGAGGGATACTGACTATATCATGCTGAATATAATGAGAAACCTTTTGTCAGAAACTAATATTGAGAATCCTTTTCCCATAGATTATGCTTTTTTCCTAGGTTATTGGAATAATCGAATAATAACTATTTTTTTAATATGAATAATAACTATTTTAAAGGCTGTGTGATTGCCTTTCTACCATCCTGTATCATATGACATGGAGGGTCCTGTCATATCATATGGAGGACTCATAATTTCCTTTTCTGGCCAAGACAAAAAATCCAGCTGACAAAACATATGCATAAAGGCATTGTCTTCAGGCACTTACAACATTTGGCTCCACGGAATTGCAGTGACTTCCTAAAACCTAGATCAAAGGTAAATACATCCGCAAAGATCAAATCACAAATCAGTTGTAACCAAAATTGCTTTGGTTCATCTCCTGGTGGAATGCCCATATCTCAAGCTCCCCTTGGGTTAACCACTACAGAGTGCATCTAAGGTAATGAGTACTCATTTCTAAATTTGCCTCCCCAGATTGGTTCAATGTCACAAAACACTATGAATCAGGTTTGTGAAATGTGAGTAAAGTGCTGGGTAGTGTACCCTCAACTGGTGAAACCAAAGAGAAATAGTAGGGTGGAGATTGCATGGAGTGAATAAATGCAGTAATCTGGAGAAACTACTAGAACTGATATATGAATTCAGTAAAGTTGCAGGATACAAAATCAACGTGTAGAAATCTGTTCCATTTCTATACACGAATAATGAAACAGCAGAAAGAGAAATTAAGAAAACAATCCCATTTACAATTGCACCAAAAAGAATAAAATACCTAGGAATAAACCTACCCAAAGAGATCAAAGACCTGTACTCTGAAAACTATAAAATATTGATGAAAGAAATCGAAGACAACACAAAGAAATGGAAAGATATTTCATGTTTGTGGACTGAAAGAACAAATATTGTTAAAATGTCTATATCACCCAAAGCAATCTACAGATTTAATGCAATCCCTATCATAATACTAACAGCATTTTTCACAAAACCAGAACAATCTTAAAATTTATATGGAAGCATGAAAGACCCTGAATAGCCAAAGCAATTTTGAAAAACCAAAGCAAAGCTGGAGACATCAGAATTCTGGACTTCAAGTTATATTAAAAGCTGTAGTGACCAAAACAGTATGGTACTGGAGTAAAAACAGACACACAGATCAATGGAACAGAATAGAAAACTCAGAAATAAACGCACAATTATATGGTCGATTAATCTCAACAAAGCAGGAAAGAATATGCAATGGGAAAAAGATAGTCTCTTTAACAAATGGTTTTGGCGAAACTGAACAGCTATATGCAAAAGAATGAAACGACCATTTCCTTACGCTACAAACAAAAGTAAATTCAAAATGGATTAAAGACCTAAAAGTGAGTCCTGAAACCATAAAAATCTTAGAAGAGAGCTCAGATAGTAATGTCTTTGACATCAGCTACAGCAACATTTTTCTAGATATGTTTTCTGAGGCAAGGAAAATAGAAGCAAAAATAAATTATTGGGACTACATCAAAATAAAAAGTTTCTGCACTGTGAAAGAAATAATCAAAAGGCAACCTACTGAATAGGGGAAGATGTTTGCAAATGACATATTTAATAAAGGGTTAGTATCCAAAATATATAAAAAACTTTTAAAACTCAACACCCAGAAAACAAAAATAATCCAATTAAAAATGGGCAGAAGACATGAACAGACATTTCTCTCAAGAAAACATTCAGATGGCCAACAGACACATGAAATGATGCTCAACAGCACTCATCATCAGGGAAATGCAAATCAAAGCTACAATGAGGTATCACATCACCCTTGTCAGAATAGCTAAAATTAAAAACATAAAAAAATAAGCAGAAAGTGTTAGTGAGTATATAAAGAAAAGGAGTATGTAAAGAAAAAGGAACCCTCTCACACTGTTGGTGGGAATGCAAACTGGAAACAATTATGTAGTTCCCACAAAAAGTTAAAAATAGAACTACCATACAATCTAGTAATCACAATACTGGATATTTACCCAAAAAATACAAGAACACTAATTGAAAAGGATACCTGCCACCCTGATGTATATAGCAGCATTATTTACAATAGCCAAATTATGGAAGATTTGTTCAACATCCATTGATAAATGAAGGGATAAAGAAGATGTTGTAATATATACAATGGAATATTATTCAACCATAAAAAAATGAAATCTTGCCATTTGCAATAACATGGATGGAGCTAGAGAGTATAATGCTAAGTGAAGTAAGTCAGTTAGAGAAAGACAAACACCCTATAATTTCACTCCTAAGTACAATTGAAGAAATAAAACAAGTGAACAAAGGAAAAAAAGAGAGACAGACAAACTAAGAAACAGAGTCTTAACCATGGAGAACAAACTGATGGTTACCAGAGGGTAGGTCGGTGGGGGGATGGGTGAAATAGGTGATGGGGACTAAGGAATGCACTTGTGATGAGGACTGGGTGATGCATGGAAAAAAATGCAATAAGTTGGAAATACTAATATTCTCTCCTACTGAAATCTTAAAAAAGAAATATACAATACTATTCAAAAAATACATGCTAAAAAATACCATGGTATAAATATGTTTAATCATTGTTTGACAAGGTAGTTTTAAAAGAGTAATTCATAATTTTAGTTTTGTTCTCTGATATGTTCTAATTTATTATTAGTTGCTTCATATCTAAGCCCTTTATTAAATACATCATAAACTAGTCTCACACATACTTCAGAGGACTCTACTAAGAATTCTTGTACCTTTTTACTTATAAGCCACAACTATCTTATAAAAGTAGACAACTATATATCTCTATTGTAGCTCTATGTCTATCTCTATCCCCAAGTACAAAATTTAAAATTAAAATCCAGACATTTGGGGGTGATAGCTCTTACTAAAATCCTGCAGGTCCCTTGATGAAAATGTGCTTGGTTAATGCAGAATCCTCAAATATATATGTGACGATAGCTCCTTCTACCTCTTAGGCTCTGCTGTAGCCTCTTCCCTCAAGACCCTAACTCTGTAACAAATGGATTTTCATTAATTAATTAATCTACATTAAAATACTCACAAGAATGAAGGGGAAAAAAAACATTTCTACTTGTAAATAAATCTTCCAAATGTTGCTAATTAGATTAGTTTATGATTATTTATTTTCCCAGCAAAAACTAATTATTGAGAACCAACAGCTTGTGAATCACTTGTCAAACATGTAGGATCCATAGATGAACAAAATATGGTGGTGGACACAGACCAGCCCAAATACACCACAGTACCCGGTGGGTAGTGCAGTAACAGCTGCCGTGGGGACAATGTTCTATGAAACCTTGACTTGAGGTTTGGCTTGAGTTGGGCCAGAGAGCAACACCCTGCCCCTGGAACTCAGACTGTGATACTAGCCATCAAAGGTCTTCGTCTGATGATGACAGAATCAGAAGAATATAAAATACGTATATACATAAAAATAACCTGGAACGCATTTGTATCGATTGACAATTCTTAATTCACTATTTTTTCTTTCTGTAAAACAAGACTGGACTAGAAGATCTCTAAACTTCCTTCTAACTCAGTGCTAGGATTCTATTAAGTAGTATCACTATTTTATACAAATTCACAATTGTTCTTGGATGTAAAACAATGACAAAGCAACAACTTGGCAATAACTTTCAATTGAGCAGTCTGAGCCATTCATAACTGTGTTATATAATTGTCTTTTTTTTTTTTTTTTCTTCCTCCTTCAGGTTTTAGGGGCAAAAAGTCCTCAGTAGTTAGGGTTTAATTTCTCTTTCTTTCATCAGGAAGAGCCACTTAAATGCTGATGCCTCTGTCATCAGTAATTTGATAAATCATTACTTTCAATCTTTTGGAAACAAAAAGCATGGACTGCAAGCTTTAGCTTCCCTTGAGATTTACCTAGCCCTAAGCCTAAGGAGGGTTACTTTATAAGTCCAATGTAACTCAGAGCTGGGTCCACCCATTGGAATGCTGGTCTAATTGTAGCCAAGAACCTGGAGTACTTTTCAGCACGGTGTTAATATACCTGCAACAATCCTAAGGGACCCATTTTCTCCTTAATACACCCAGATGCGAATTTAAGTCCCTGGCTATTGGCCCAGACACACACTGGCTCTGAGGGGCATCAGTAATGATATCCCAGAGGGGCTCCAAGTGAAAATTAATATCTGACTGTTTTCCAAAACATATCTAGTATATTAACCTAATGGAAAATCTTCAGGATGAAGGCGGGTGGGGACAGCAGTACAGCTGAAACCTCTTCTAACCATACCATTTGACTTATTCATCTTTTTATTGTAGCAGTGAAAATGTGCAATACCTAATTTCCATGAGCTCCCCTTAAGGACTTTGTAAAGCCAGAAAAGCTTTTCAGACTTTTTATTTATCTTTTTTAATTTTTAATGTTTATATTTGAGAGAGAGAGAGAGAGAGAGAGAGAGAGAGAGAGAGATTGCAAGCAGGGGATGGGCAGAGAGAGAGAGAGACAGAATCCAAACGAGGCTCCAGGCCCCAAGCTGTCAGCACAGAGACTGACGCAGGGCTCAAACTCATAAGCTATGAGATCATGACCTGAACCAAAATCAGATGCTTAACTGACTGAGCCACTCAGGTGCCCCTGCTTTCCTGACTTTTTAAATCCAGAGCTCCCAATGCTCTGTGCAAGCAGTTGTGGCCCTTAGAAAGTGTTTCCTTTCTGTATTCACTTTTGGAATCCAGGTGTCTGATCTTGGAAGAAGACGGACGAGACTGGGGAGAAGGTGACCCTAGCTAACTTCAGGGCTGAAAGTAAACTGTGTATGGGAATCCTGATAGAGACAGAACCAAGGGTGGTGATGGGCTGACCTTGAGACACTGTTGATGGGAAAGACAGGGTCTCTTCCTGATTAGGTTTTGCTTTTTACCCACTGTGGTTCAGTGGCATTACCTGCTTTAAATGGGTAAACACGCATGTGTGTGTGCACGGGCACACACACACACACACACAAGGGAAAGGGGATTATTGAAAAAACATTTTCTTAACTGAGTTTCTTCTCTAAATAGAGCAGAAGTTACAAGGGAGGGAAGTATGTGTAATTACAATGTAGCACAAGCTCAAACTGCTAAAGAAGACACATTAATAATATGCCCGATTAGATAAATATACAAGAGCACTTTGCCATATGTAATTTTTTTTTTTTGCTTTTAAAACAGTGCCAAGGGGGCATTGCTCATCTACATGACAAGCTGTTTCCAATGATCATCTTCTCCTGCACATCATCTGCCTTGCCCAAAGCATTGTTTGGATTTTCACTTCTTTCAATTACAAGTGTTTAAATTCAAACATGCCATACTAATTTTGAATACTGAAGATTTGCTATATTAAAAAAATATGGATGACTAAGGTCTGAAAGCAAACATGTGTGTTTGATGCAGCAAACCATAATAAAACTAGTAGGTGGGCTCTTGAGAATGTAGACCCACAGTGGAACGGAAACCCACAGTTCTTAAAAACTTATATAAGCCAGGCTCTCTCACATTTACTATTTCATTTAATAGCCACCACTTGCCAGTGAGAAAAGAATTTAATTTTCCATTTTGCAGGTGAAGAAATGGAAATGCATTCAGTTAGGATAACATAGCTAGTAAGTGGCAATGCTGGAATTCAAATACTAATTTGTGCAGCTGAAAGGCAAATAATCTTCATAATACTGTCTGCAAGCATGAGGTAATTTGCTTAGGCAATTCTTAGCCTGGGTAGGAACCAAGGCACTGAAGGTGGGGGGTGCAGGGGGTGGGGGGAGGGGTGGAATAGAGACAAAGAGAGACAAAGAGGTTGAGTGTGAAGGGAAAAAAACAGCAGGTGTAGTAGAAAAGCAGAGAAAGGATAGAGTAGGCTGAACATATCACTGCTTTTTCTCTTCCTAAGATGGAGAGGAAAATAAGGAAGGGCCCATTAATCACCAACGAAAAAAAGGACACTGTGCATATATTTACGGCATAGAGTCAGTAAAGGTTTTTGTTTTTAAGTAAAATATGAAAACTTGTGCCATATTAGAAACATATGAAAGAACTAAGGATATTCAACTTAGAGAAGAAGACACGGAGATGGGGCACAGTATCTGCCTTCTTATACTGGAAAAAACCTTCTTATGGAAGAATATCAGACAAGTCATGAATAGTTTAAGGGAAGGACTTGCAAAATGGGCAAACTACAAGAGGTCAGGCTATGCCTTGATACTCAGAAGCTCTTTCTAGCAATGAGAAAATGTGGTAAGCTAACAAGAGATAATGAGCTCCTTAACATTATAGGAGTTCAAATAAAGGCTGAATGAGCTCAGGTAATACATTTGTTTAAAGGGGATCAGTATAAGGAATTGAACAAGATGATATCCAAGACCTCTTCCAACTCTCTGATTCTTATTAAGAAAATGCCACGATCTGATGCAGTCTGTGGCTCACAGTGTGGTCCTAAGAGTATCGTCCTGGATATTATCCTGCAACCTTCGGAGGCAACATATCCCGGAGGTTCGGAGCAGCAGAGAAATGTTCCCACATGTTGGCAGCCCGGGGCACTGGAGGAGTCAGATGGCTCTAAGTCCCATCCACATTGCTTGGCTGCCCTATGCCTCTGCTTCCTGTTTCCTCACCTACTAAGTAAGGGTAATACGTGCTCAGATCAAAGACATCCACATGGTTTAATTAGATACACTCTGTAAAACCCTTTGGCTAAGGTACCATATCATTATCTGTTGGTATAGATTGTGAAAACACAAGAACCATAAAGCCTATGAGGCTGAGGACTGAAAGGATAGACTCTCCATCAGTTGAATCTAAAGTTTTGTGTGCTTAAAAATTACCGAACTCATAGGACATTTCAGTTCTCTTAAAAACTCAATTCACTTGCTCAGAGAGATATGGCAAAGCTAACCAGACAGATAAGGCCGGCCCAAACCTTAGAACAATTCTATTGGGCATGAAGATAAGAATGAAGGAAGGATGAGGATCTTTCAAGGACCAAGTACCAAATCCCATTATGTACAAATATGATGAAAAAAGCAAAAATCCCATCCTCAAGTTGGGGGTGGGAGGGGACAGGCTTAGGTAAACACGCAAGCAAATAAAATGGTGCAGGAGATCACCACTCATAAAGAAAGTATTAACCAGTTGCTGCAGTCAATTCTTAATTCTTTCATTTAACAAACTTTTATAGTGCTTCCTGTGAGCCCGGCACCATTCTAAGTGCTTTTCATTTAATAGAATCCTCAAAACAATCTAGGAGATAGGTACTATTACTGGCCCCATTTTACAAACATGATAACTGAGGCGCAGGGATGTTAAGAAATGACACAGGTCTTATGGCTAGTAACGGGCAGAGCCGAGAATGAGCCCTTGGCGATCTGTCCATGTTTTTTATCCTTTTTTGCTATCCTGCCTCTTCTATCCAGACAAGAGAGAGTGAAATGACTCTTACCCCCAGGGGGAAATGCAGGAAGCAAATCAAGTGCTTTAGTAATAAGATCCATATGAGATTTTGGCTGGTAGAAGGGGAACAAAATGGCAAAACAGAGATAGAGAGAGTAGCACAGAAAAGGCATAATGAGAAGAATGGAATAAATAAAGAAGGAATGAATAAAGAAGGAATGGTGGAAAATGGTGTGGGTGCAGGTTGGCTGGAGAGGAGGGTCCATGAAAAGAAGCAGTGAAAGATAAACTAAGAAAAGCACATTTGCAAAATTATAAGTGGCCTTTATTGGTATGTTGTTGGAAGTTAGAATTTATTTTTTAAAAACTGACAGACATTGGAAGTGACTATTCAGGAGAGCGACAGGGTTGAGGATGGAATTTGGCAGCAGTCTGTAAGACAACGTGCCAGTGGTAGAAATGGAACAGAGACACTCCAATAAAGAAGTCACAATACTTTTACAAGAGGGACATAAGGCCTGAACAAGCGGGGTGGAAATAAAAGTGAAAAGTAAGATACAGCAAAAAATGGCACAACTTGAATAAATACAGAGGTGAGGGAAAGGTTACACTCTGTCAGAGTCTGGATGACAAGGTGGATGTCCTGCGTCCTCAGTAAAAATGGGAAAAAATAGGATAAATAGGAGAGGGTTTGGAGGAGGTGGTGAGTTCTAACGGGGACATACTGAGATTGAAGTACGAGTGGAACATTCAGGGAAAAATGTCAACTGGTAGCTGGAATCTGGGAGGTTGGGGCAAGGAGGGGAAATCTAACTCCACGGACCAACACTCTCTAAGATCCCACATCCTAGTCAGGCCTACAGTCCCTCTCACCTAGTAAGATACCAGGTAAGCCTTTTATTTTGAAGACAGCAGGAATCTGATATACTCCCTTCTTGGCTTATTGTCGCGTCATGGGTGAAATAAGTTCTTTTCAACCTACTATTGCAGAAACAAATACAACTCCCTTCTTTAAGTGTTTTCATGGAGGAAGAAATATATAGTACTTGGATAATGGAATGCAACGATTCTGGCTTGAACTCTTTGCTCTGTTATCCCTTAATTAAGTTACCATTTCAAAGTCCACATTTCTTCATCTGTATAATGGGTATCATTGCCACAAGATCAACTCTGATGGTGTACATAAAGTGTCTGGTACCTAGGAGTCCCCTGATAAATGTAGCTATAAACTGAACACTTATTATGGCCCAGGCACTCTAATTGCTTAGGCAATCTTCACAACGACCTTTAGTAAAGGTACTATTATTAGTCTCACTTTACAGGTAAGAAAACTAAGTCATAGGGAAGTTAGGTAACTAGTCCAGGGTCACAATCCTAGAATGTTGTTTTAGAATCAACTGTTTTAGAAAAAAAATCAGCTTAGAATGAGGTGTCAAGATGAAGTTACTGTGAAAAAAGGAATGTGAAGGGTGCAGACAGTGATTTGCAGGTGATATCTGAATCAGGAGATAATACTGGAAATGTAATTGCACTGGGTGGCAAAGGCAGACACCAATAGCTTATAGAATCTCATTTTATTCTTAAATATATCTCTACAAAAAACAGACAAAATCTGTAGTAGTATTCCTTGGGACTAAATATCATTTCTCCAGAAATATCATGGGACTTTTATAAGAACCAGCCTGTTCAAAGTTTGGTGATATTTGAATACATACCTTCAATCTTAGCTTTAGGTAATTTGGCAAGGAAATGTTCTTCATAGCCTAAAGTAAGTGCCGGCGTTTCTGATTCTTTTGGTCCCTTGCCCGGTAGTCTTAACTGGGTCTACACCTGAGAAGGACTTAGGCTTCACCACCACACTGTTCTTGGAAAATGAAGCATAGCCCACTGATGCACCTATTCTTAAAAAATCACACCTCTAGACACCATTAGAACAGGAAAAGGCTAACATCCCAAGAACTGACATATATCCAAGACCGAAGGGAATTTACTGAATAAACTATCATTTAGAATGACATGGAAGCCATAAATCACAGTGTTGTGAACACTACATAAGGAAATGAAATATAAAGTTAAAGGCCGAATAGTTACATCCTAGAGTGGAAAAAGTATTATTGTTCCTTGCAATAACTCAGATTATTAGAATGGAAAGAATTTTAGAAACCAAGTTTACTTTTCAATATGTGCTCTCTTTATAGTCATGTAATTAGCTCAGTTTGGAGAAAGCAGAGCAGAAACTCACTTTCTGATTTTCACTCAATGTGATGTTTTGTGTGTCCCTTTCTTTCAGCGATAGCAACTACAAAAGTTATGTTATGCGAATGCATTTTGCCCTTTAAAATGTGAAGAAAATATTTATAGCAAATGATATATTAGTCACCCCAATGATAGATTACTCATCCATATTTTTTATTCTATTTCGAAAGTGCCTTGACTGATTTAGTTTATTTTTCTTTCACTATTTTTTTAAAGAAAAAATATTTCTGGAATTACATAACTCACATTTTTTTTCTAAAGAAAATAAAATAATCCCTAAGTCAATTAACCTTTCTAAACCTTAATTCAAACTATAAAATCTAATTATAAAAGGAAAAGAACTGGATTAAATCTTCTCTAACCCCCTTCCAACTCTATGACTTTATTAACCCATGACTTTTGGAAATAACTGAAGTGCCCAACAGCAAGAGAATGGTCATAGTCCATTCTTATGATAAAATGTATTCAGCCTGGAACAGAAATGTTATGACATGACATGAATACGGTAAAGCACAAAACAGTATACAATTATTCACACACAATTATAATGACCTGTGTATATATACACACACATATACTCACACTAATTTAAAAAAAAAAAAAAGAGCTAATTAAAAAAAAAGAGCATGTTTTAAAGAAGATGTTACAAAATTATTTCACTTGTTAGGGAAATAATACAATTTTAATTTGTCTTTATACTTTAAAAAGTCTACTAGCTGTCCATAATGACCTTATATTATAAGTAGACAGAATTATTTTGAAACATCTATGTCTTTGTAGCCTTCCATTCAAGCTGATTTTTTAACTTGACCATGTATATTATTAAAATATTACTGATAGGGTCGCCTGGGTGGTTCAGTAGGTAGAGACTTTGGCTCAAGTCATGATCTCACGGTTCATGGATTCAAGCGCCACATCGGGCTTTGCACTGACAGCAAGGAGCCTGCTTTGGATTCTCGGTTTCTCTCTCTCCTCTCTGCTCCTCCCCCACTTGCATGCACACACATTCTTTCTCAAAAATAAATAATTATTTTTTTAAAAATCAGTGATAAATTCAAGATAATTAACAGTAGGATGGTTAATTGAATGCTGGATTGGGATAAATCAATCACTACTGGAATCAATGAATAATGTACAATTTAATATCTATAGAATCATACCTCTGTTTTTCAGGAAAATTGAAATAAAAATAATTCTTTCAGGAATAGAAATATGTCTCCTCCCACAGGATCCTGAAACTTCCCCCTCCCTAAAGAACAAAAATTATCTAATAATGTTACCAAAAGAGTCTGTCAACAGTTTTTCTTCCTTAGGCAGCATAATTTGAGTAAACTGAAGTTATTTCATTGAAATTATTTTAATTAATCACATGTAGGGATTTTTAACACATTATTTCAAGGGTAGAGAACAGTTATAAATACCTATAGAAATTTATATTATTTTCATCCAAAATAGTCATGCCTATTCCTCAGAAAGAAGACTAAAATTAAAGCTATGTCAACAAGCGACAAGCTAGTCTTATTTTGGTACTAAGATGGAATAATCTATTTTATTTTCTTAAGTTTATTTCTTTTTGAGAGAGAGACAGAGATCATACATATGTGTGAGCAAGCAGGGGGAGAGGGACAGGGAGAGAGAGAATGCCAAACAGGCTCTGCACTGTCAGCATAGAGCCAACACAGGACGCAACCCCATGAGACCGGGACCTGAGCTTAAATCAAGAGTCAGAACCTAACCGACTAAGTCACCCAGGTGCCCCAATTAATCTATTTTAGTGAACCACTGCAATCATTCATGAAATTTGGAGTGGCACAGAGTGTGGTTTCAAATTTCAGACTTGCTACTGTAGACTGACCTGTTGATGATAAAAAAAATAATAGAGCCCATTCACCCTAGTCATTCATTCAACATTGAACTCTGTGATTTGTGCACCTGTGACATTCAACAAATTAAGAATTGGATGTCTCAGAAAGAGAAAGTTGTTTGCAAACCACTCTAAATCTAGGGACATAGAAATAGTTCAACAGCGAGCAATCCCTACATCGATAATTTTATTGACTTTACTGAATCTAGTCTCTAATTTGACTCCAGCTGATAATAATATTTTACAAACATTCAGACCTTCAATAAAAAGGCACCTGTTAAGATAAAGCAGGAAAAGGGACTAGACAACTAGTATAGATTTTTTCAATTTTTTTTTTAATTTTTTAATGTTTATTTATTTTTTAGAGAGAGAGAGGGAGACAGACAGAGCGTGAGCAGGGGAGGAGCAGAGAGAGAGGGAGACACAGAATCCGAAGCAGGCTCCAGGCTCTGAGTTGTCAGCACAGAGCCCGACATGGGGCTCGAACTCATGAACTGTGAGATCGTGACCTGGGCCGAAGTCCGATGTTTAACCAACTGAGCCACCCAGGTGCCCCTCAATTCTTTCTTTTAATAATAGTTTAAAATATGGTATTGTAGTAAGTGCCCTGTGAAGTAACTGGAGACAAAATTTAATCCTGGGTTTTACCTACAGTGTTTTTGAAATAACCCTCTTTTTACCCTATGATCCTATGCAATTAAGTTATCGTTCTGGATTCTAGTTTCCTCATATGTGAACTACAGGCATTGGTCTTTTGCTACATACATTTTTAAGATTTTTCACTTTAAATGTATCATAAGTGCATCTCATAAAACTCCAAAAATAAAGAATCGGTTAAAAGCTGTTTTCTCTTCAGAGAGAGACCAGAAAAAGAAAAACATTCTCAGGGTATCTAATGGCTAGAGAAGTCAGACCTTACTTAGAAATGGATCATAAAGCACTAAAGGGATTCTTCATTAAAAGGACACTTTTTGTGAGACAATAAAAGTTAAGAAGTGGTAGGAAGTTGATTTGCATTATTTTCTAAAACATAAAACATAGTAGTCATATTATAACTAATCAGAACAATTTTTTAAAGACCACATTACTAAATGAAGAATAAGTTTATAGTAAAAGAATGACTATGTAAGGTGTTGTATAAAAAACCATTTCTCAAGGCACCTGGGTGGCTCAGTTGGTTAAGCATCTGACTCTTGATTTCGGTTCAGGTCATGGTCTCAGGGTTCGTGAGACTGAGTCCTGCGTCAGGCTCCACACTGGCAGTGTAAAGCTTGCTTGCAATTCTCTCTCTCCCTCTCTCTCCCTCCCCCACTCATGCTCTTTCTTTCATCCATATCTCCCTGCCTTTCCTCCTTCTATCATTTATGAAATAAGCATGATGAGATAGATACTGAGAATATGGAGATAAAAGACACATTGTTGCTTTCAAGTTGTTCATGAGCACGTGTGTTTGTCGGGGTGGGTATGTGGGTGGGTGTGGTGTGTGCACACACACGAGAGTACTGGGTGCTGACAGAAGAGAAGACAAGTAGATAGATAATTACACACAAGTTCCCCCTCACTGAAAGAGATGGCATTTCCAAAAGCCACTTATGCTAAGGTGATTTACAGCTAAAGATCTTAAAACTAAGTTGAGAGAAATCGTGTCAGAAAAAATTTAAGTAATCTCTTTAAAATATATTTATGTTTATTAAACCAAGCAACTAAGGACATAACACTAGCAAAATACTAAATCAGTGACTTATCTCTCATACTAGTAATAATTTGTAATTAGCAATAATTAGCAAAACATTTGTGGAGGAGAACATCCAAAGTAAGAGGCGTGGTGTGGTTTCGAATGGGTTAACGCTTCTCTGGTTTCATGACCAGAAATTAACTTCTTCAGTCTATTGGATCCCAAATCCTAGTGTCTATAGAGCTCTCAGAGATATAAAATAGCATGTGTGCTTGCCAAAGTTTCTGGTTACATGTATATAACCTAATTGGAATAACTAAGTTTTTTAATCAAACCTCTGACCCAATATTGGATTCCAAGGCATTATTTCTTCCCATGTTGAGTTCATTACAATGCCCCTGCTCTTTCTACACATGACCCTCTCTTCAAGGATACCACTAGAGTGCAGTTCTGAAGCCTGAGTTTTCTTCCTGTATATGAATTGATCTTGCCCAATAACGTCTCTTGAAAACTCTGCCATTCACTTTACTTCTCGTTTCTATATCCAAATACTAGTTTCCTCTTTTTCTCATTTATTCTCAAAAAGAAAATTAGAATAAATAATTCAATGGTTGTCCAAAATTAAACAAAGTAAAATTCATACATTACCAAGATTTTCTATAAGACAACTCAAGATACAAGAGGAATCATAGAAGAATTTTGACAAGGGTGATGATTCATAAAATAAAAATAAACAGAATGTGCTATTGAGACTCAGACTTTTAAGGGCAACTAACCTAGAGAGAGAAGAATGAGCAAAGTTTTCTGCCAGGTGGTATCTGGACTAAATTCTAAGATGGAAAGCAACCAGAGGAAAAGGGGCAATCTTGGCAAATAACGTGTAAGGGGACTGAGAATGTATAAGAATAAAAAAGATCAGTGATTGCAGAAGGAGGTTCAATACAGCTGCAAAGTGGCAAAAGAAGAGGCTAGAAGACCAGAGGATCAGGAACCAAAGAATAAAACGATAAAAACATTAAGCTAAGAGTCTATTAAGCTAAAAACCAAGCATAAACAGAGAAATGACTTGAAGCAATGATGTACAACTGAACTTTCTGCAGTAACCCAGTACTGAAATTACGTGAATCGGTGCTATCCAAGAGAGCTTTCTGAACTGCCTAACATTGTAGCCACTGGCCATCTGTGGCCATGGAGCACTTGAAATAATGCAACTGAGAAGTTAAATTTTAAATTTTGTTTAATTTTAACTCATGTATTTACATTCAAATTTAATAGCCACTTGAAGTGAATTTTGGACAGCATAGATTTTGAAAAAAAAGGTTTATTTTTACTTTGAATGACTATGAGTGGTTTTCTACTAATAATAAATTCATTTAATGAACACGTTTTCTGGAGTATTTACAGTGACTTTTTTATGTTTTTACTTTCTAGTAGAACTATTTTGTATCTTTAAAGTTTCCATTTTTTAATCACCCATTTAAGCAATTCTACTTACCACAAACAGGTAAAAGGAAATTTGTTATTAATAGTTTAAAAATGAAAAATAAAAGAGTAAAGAGAAAGGGAGAAAAATTATTCCTTCACAGTCCACCCAGATCTCAGGTACTAAGAGAACTTCTTCGGGGAGCCTGGGTGGCTCAGTTGGTTGAGGGTCTGACTTCGGCTCAGGGCAGGATCTCGCAGTTTGTGAGTTCTAGCCCTGCGTCGGGCTCTGTGCTGACAGCTCAGAGCCTGGAGCCTGTTTCAGATTCTGTGTCTCCCTCTCTCTGCCCCTTCCCCACTCATGCTCTGTCTCTCTCTGTCTCTCAAAAATGAACAAACGTTAAAAAAATTGTTTTAAATAAAAAAAAAAGAGAACGTCTTCTCCCTGCAATTTAACACACCTGAGTGACTTAATTTATTGCATTGCAATAGTTTTTCTAGGGCAAACCAACATTTCCATTATGAAACCAGTATCCACACCCAAAAGAACCAGTTTGTTCTTTTTCAAACCACCCATGTTGGTTTCCTTTGGATAGGTAGAGCCTGACAAAGACTGTCATTGAGAACATTAGTCATATATTAGTAATTTCCATACATTATGGTGGCCAATTTTTTTTCATCTATTTTATGTATCTCTAACTTGGCTAAAATGATAATTCCAGAATTTATCAAGGAAACTATGCACAAACTAAACACACACACACACACACAGAGAAATATCACACTTGTACTAGAAAGTAAAAACAGGTCACTGTACAAACACTGAGATATAATTTCCAAAAAGGAGAATTTAGATGCTGAGTTGAGAAATTCTGGTCTGCTGATTTGTATGCAACTATTTGTTTTTTATAAGGGTAGTTGAAATCATAGAATATCAATCTAGAAATGGGTCTTATTTGCTCATTGAGGCTAGTGTTACTGGGCAAGGCAGATAAGGAGGGTGTAAGACCTGGATATACTATTCACAGAGAGGAGACGGTTTCAGGTACTAAAGAGAGGTTCCAGTAAATAATCAGATGTAATGATCCAAGACCTACGGAACATCCAGTGCAATCCTGTAGGCATGAGGAGTAAGGTCCAGAAGCTCCAGGCACTGAATATCAAAGAAGTTTGCCAATGAATCTGTTGTATGACAGTCCTATGGGGCAGAAATAAAGGATCTCAGAGGCAAGAGAGTCCAGGGAGTGTCAACAGAGAGCTAGAGTACAAACCAAAACACAAGAATCATATTAGAAAGTCACATATGTAAACTGAACAACAAGATCAGGCTCTGCCTGGAGGACAGGTTGATGTAACATTGAGATACACATAGAATGATTACTTAAAGATGCTCCTGTGTCTTTCAATTTAGACCAGGTTTGGTCTTAAACATTAGGGAAGGAATAGATACGAATGGAGTATCTAGTGGTCCCAGAAAGTTACAGAGAAGAGAAATTGTAAAGGAAATTAATGATAATAATGCTAGCATTGGATGAGCACCAAGCATGTGCCAGACATTGTTCTAGGGCTTTCCATGTCTTACCTCATTTACTCATTACTTACCTCCTAATACCTCTATCGTTATTATCCCCACTTTACACATGAGGAAACAGAGACAATAAGAGGTAAGTTACCCAAAATTACAGCTAACCATGAATGAAACCATAATTCAAACAGAAGCAGTTTGACTTCCTAACTCATTCTCTTAATCACTACACAGAATACTAGAAAATAAAAACGTCTTTTAGAGGTAAAATAAATTTCATAAATAGCAACAGCTTGATTTAAATTTGTCATTCAACTTTGATCAGTAGTATTTGTTAGATAACATTACCCTTAGCAATTCTAAGAACTTTACATACATTAAATTGTGGCAATCTTCCCATCGGCCTTGCGCAATAGGTATAAGTATTACCCCTGCTTGACATGTGAGGAAACTAAGATACAGAGAGGTTCAACAACTTAACCAAAGCTACTCCAGATCCTATACTCTAGCCAGTATCCTCTACCGCTTTTCAGGTAGGGGGAGGCAGCCATGAAGGCATCATACAGCTTTATGGGACTTTTGATCTGCAGGGATAGCCTATGAGATTTGGGGACTAATGTTCCCAGGTTTGGAACTATAGAGCTCTACCCATACGAATTATCATTCTGAGTAGAAGTAAACAAGACAGACTTTGGGGGAAATTTGTGATTCAAAATATCTTTCAGCATTTCCAAACTCCCACTTACTTCATTATTCAAATTCAGTCATCCATCCTTTTAGCCAATCCCAACCATTTCTCAATGGGCAGTCTGACTCCTTCATGTGAGTTTGATTGGCATTAATCTATACCTCTGTTTCCCCATTTACTTTGCTTCCAATATTATTTCCACCTCTTTTTAAAAAGTTTCAGTCAACAGAGGGTATACTTGGAATGCATCTTTTCATGTAATAGAGGTATAACTATACATCTTTGAATTGTTTGGGGAGGTGAATTCCCTCCAGGTCCTCTGTGTTACTTTCTCTGGATAATTTATATTCTTCCACGACTCCAAACAGAGAGATGAAGACTTTGTTAACAGGTGGTTTCTCACTGGGGAACCTCCTGTTCTGGGAGTCAAGCCAAGCCCTTTATAATGATTCTACTTTATTAAATGGGATTCCTGGCATTTTAACAGCAGGGACTTCTGTCAGAGAGAAAAATTGTACCTGTTTATTTGTATTATTATCCTAATGCTTAGGACACACTGATAACCAATAGGGTTACACAGTGTGACCTTTTTAAATTTAACAAGGCAAATTTTCCAATCCCAACAAAATCAGGAAAAAGCATGTTGGTAAGATAACTTCTTTTGTAGTTGCAGTTCATTCGAATGGTTGAGATGGATATTGGCATATTGTGGAACATGGTTCATAACTTACTGTGGACCATTTTAACTCAAGAAGGAAGGGGAAAAGTGGCAATGAAACTCAGGTCTCTATATCTATAGGACACATTTTGGCCTAACCTCTACCCCTACCTCCATTCTTCACCCTCAGAACACTTCTCAGGCATTTTGTAGTTTTCGAAGAACTTTCATATGCTGCATTAAGTTTGGTCTTCTCAACAATCCTGTGAAATATACAGAGTGGATATTCTTGTCGTCCTTAATGGATGGGAAGTTTGATGCTTGGAGAGAATACGTTAAATGCTTGGATCAGAGAATTCATAAGTAGGAAAGCTGGAGTAGATACATTCATATTTTGGTACAGAATCCAGCACTCTTTCACTATACTATAGTAGCCCACTCATGCAAAAACTCTAAACTGAAAGAATCTTTGTAGGCCTCATTAGTTTGTTGTATTACATTTTTCTTGCTTCCAAAACTGGGCGATGACATAGGGCTTTCTTGTGCCTACTCACAGTCATTTCCTAGCTGCTGGCTCACTGCGCCCTAGCTGTGATACTCAGGTTAACAGGTGCCTCTCAAGACTAGCTGGTGGATAATTTTGGAAGATCTTACAAGACCCAGTGAAGTGCAGGATAGATGTGGCAGTACCCATGTGAAAGCCAATCTGGGCAGCTGCCATAAACCATTCATCCTTTTCAAGATGCATTCTCTTGCCGGGGCACCTCGGTGGCTCAGTTGATTAAGTGTCTGAATCCTGATCTGGGTTTAAGTCATGATCTCATGATCATGGGATCTAGCCCCATGTTGGGTTCTGCCCAGAGTGTGGAGCCTGCATGGGATATTCTCTCTCTCTCTCTCTCTCTCTCTCTCTCTCTTTCTCTCTGTCCCTCCCCTGCTTGTGACCTCTCTCTCTCCCTTTCTCAAAATAAACACATAAATTTCTTTTAAAAAAAACAAAAACAAAAGACTTTACTTAAAAAAAGATTCATTCTCTTTGAGACTCAGTGTCTACATCTGTAAAACCAAGAAAGTATTAACTACCACTTCAAAAAGGTTGTAATGATTCCATGGAATAATGTACGTGAAATACACTTTTATACAACAAAGTACTAAATAAATATTGTGATTAAGATGGCCACTTATTGGTGGGAATAGGGTTTTCATTAAAATGATCCATCTGCTTTCTTCTTTGATCTGTGTGTTTTGTGTGTGTGTGTGTGTGTGTGTGTGTGTGTGTGTGTGTGTAAATGTGTTAAGTGGGGAAATTCTTCTAAAATTCCTACAATGTGACCATTTTTTTTCTATTCCAAACATTAATTTCCTTTAGGAAAATAAAGTCCCTCACAATCCTGCCATTCTTTGATTTTTTTTTTTTTTTTTTTTTTTTTTTTTTGAGCAGGGAACCAATCCCCTCAGCCTGAGATTATAATTCCTAGACTGCACTGGAAGATCTTACACATCCTTTCAGTTCCCTCAGCCAAAGCAGGAAATTCACCATTGAGCATCTCAGATGAGACCTGCCCCTTGGAAGAGGCCACCTGAAGAGTACTCAGAGGCATGAGAATGACATGATATCTGGGAGCCTGAGTGACAGCTGCCTCTTACTACTGCTTTAGATTAAAGATGCACAGGTTTTAACCTTAATGCTAAGAGGCTGACGATAATCTGGGGTAAACTAACTTAATAAGATCATTATGAGAATTTAAGCAACATAGTATAGGTTTAGTGCTCAATAATATATCTGGTACTTAGGAAACCTAAGTTCCTATTCACAGTAATAGTGTAATAGGAGTAGTTGTACCAGAGTGGTAGTTCTCACATAGTTGATGTAGATCAGTCAAGTTCATAGCCAGGTGAATGATTAACCCCTAAGAATGAGAATCCAGTTATTCCAAATCACCAAAACTGAGTCACAATCAGGCTCTGGATTTCTAAGTGGATTCTCTAAACATTATTAGTTTTCTTTAAAATATTTGTAAGTATATTAGGGATATGAAGAGGCAATTTTTATTTTGCTCTACATCTTACAGGAGTATTTAGCATTAATAATTTTTGCCCTACGCCAGGAAATCTTCCTAAAGATGCATCTGTATTTCAGCCATTTGGGGATTATTATAAGGAATAGTGAATATAGAACAAAAGTAAACAAATTTGCCCTTCACTTTGGTTATTTGAAGTACAGACTTACATTGACATAACTAAGCAGAGAGCTTGAGCAATTTCAAAGACACCTTGTTAATCCATTTTATTTTAATGTACCTTTAAAATGTGATAGTTGATAAGCATTAAATGCCAGAGATAGTGTAGAATAATTTCATACAAGTAAAAATATTACCTAAGTAACCTAGAGATTACTTTGAATCATAAAAATATAGCAATCCATTAAGAAAATTATATCAAGGAATTAAGGATGACCACAAAAATATCTTGAACTCAAACTCACATAAAAGAGAACACACACAATTTTACAGGAGAAAGTTGACTCTAATTGTTAAGATTATGAAATAAAATTGTAACTTCAAAACTAATTACCTATGTGACCCTGACAAATTATGTAACATCTCCTTCTCCTCAGCTTCCTCCATTGTAAGACCAGGTTAATAATAGTACATATTAATGAGGTTCTTACACACACAAACATACACATTGGGAAGAGTACAAGACATATGCTTAACCCTCACTATAGTACATAAACAGTATCTATTATCACATATTTACATATTATGTCTCCTACATGTTGCATCCTACATATTTTAAAACAGACTTTTGTCATATATGGAATTTATTAAGATATTCATCACTCACTGAATATATTAATGATTTTCTAATGTATTAGCTTCTAATGTATTATCCTACCTCACACCATGAAGAAGAATGACTACACAATTCCTTTTATCTGATGTTAGGACTATCACTCACTACTGGCTGAGCTAATGGCATTAAACTTGCCCTTGTTTTTTTTTTGTTTTTTTTTTTTTTATTACAGTAGAAGGGTGATTCTATATAGTCTATATGTCTGTGTATTGGTACTAATACCCATATCAAGATAATTACTCATGTAACCAACTTTGTGTTCCATGATAGGACACTTCCTCTGAGTAAACAGAGAATTAAGGAAACTTTGGATGGGAAAAAATTTTATTGATATAAAAAGAAATCCAAATAAGAAATTTGGTTACTAAGAGAATGTGTGGGATCTTTATCATAAAGAGTTTCAATGTAAGACGGGCACATAAATGTTTGGGATGATTTGGGTTTTATTCTTTTGGATAACAAATATAATCAGTCATAAGTATTAATATGTAATCCTAACCCTCTTCTAACCCATCTTAAATTGTTATGTTGCATTGTTGTGTATTAAAACTGTTCATTCTAATCTTAAAATATTGTAATGTTAATTGATCATAATTTGACATTTTATTTCCTGGGGCAGGGAATAAGTTTGCTTTTTAATTTATGAAATCTTACTAATATAGGATGGAGTGTGCCAAATTGTTACTATCATGGTCAGCTTGTCATTAATTTCTTAAACAAAAGCGTAAATTCAAAATGGATAATGGCTGATTATGCATCATTAAAGTAGAGAAATATCCGGGGGTTCAGATCATTCACTAAAGAAACAACAATATCTCTATAATTATATTGCCATTCTTAGAGGTAATAACAGAGTATAAAACACAAAGACCATAAGGCACATTTCCACTCTGTGTGAAAGATGTTTTTACATAAGCTACAGAATGCACTTTTTGGCTATTCTACATTCAAAATATAGATGAGCAGGAGAAAACATAGAAAGGAACAAAGAAAACAACAGGTTCGAAGAATTATGAGCGAAAATTAAAGGTTAGGGCTAAATATCTTCAAAATCTTTTAGAGTGGAAAAGAAAAACTAGACAGATGTAAATTATTATTCGTATACAGGAAAGATCAATAGTATTTGCAAAAAGGGCGGTGACCAACCAAGTGTGTCCCCTTTGATTACAAAACAAAACAAAACAACAACAAAAACCGCTTAAGGTTGCAGCAAAGGGTTTAGACAAGACACTGAAAGTATTCCCCTGTGCCTCCCTCCATGTTTCAACTTACATAGAAAATTGTCGGCTGGTACCAAGGTGTGTCTGCAGGCTAACCAAAGGGAAGAAGGAACGTCATGACTGATGAGGCTGGGTACTGCAGGCACCAAACACATTGCTAACAAGGAAACTAACATTTGGGTCCGTCCTTTAATATGGGTTTATTCTAATCCAACTGACAAAGTTTCATTATAAAAATATACTTTATCAGAAATGTCATTATCAGAGGCAGAAGGAAAATGGATGCCTAAGGATATGCCTCAGGACATCATAAAGGGCTACTAAAATACTATGACTTGTTTCTAGGTGTGTGACAAAATTCAAAATGTATAAGGAGGTCCTCAGATTAAAGGAAAGAATACTGATTTTGTCTCAAAAAAGGATAGGAGAGCTCCTGATAGAATGCCTTTCGTGAAAGAACGATGCGCTATGAGATTAAAGTGGGTTTTATCTCCTTGAAGAAGCCCGGAAAACCAAATAGCTCCTAGAAACAGGTCTTTAGTATTTGCATATAGGTCAACCCTCCCCCTACTCTCTCTGCTTCTGGAGACCACAGGTCCACCCCTAAAGGAGAAAAATACCTAGACTGTCACTTCATACTCTTTCCTACTCCTAACCTCAAAGAATGATCAGGTTTACTCTCAAGGCTAGACTTGCAAATAGACCTAGTTTTATTTCAAGATGTTCTTTTGGGTCCTCAAGTCCTCACAGCTGCCTAAAATTCCATCACACAATCAATACAGTTTTTCTATATATAATGAGAGAGAGATGATTGAAAAGGTGGATGCTAGGCTGAGAAGTGAGGTACACTTCTCTAAAATTCTATTTTAAAATAGTATGTGGTCAGGTAAACAAGGGTAACTGCTGACTAGTATCAGGTTGTTTTTGAGAGTGGGGAGAGGATTCGATTGCAAGTAAAAAGCTGGTACCAAAAGATAAAGTTCTTACCAAGCCCAAAAAATTGGAGTTAGAATTGCAAAAGATTCCCAGAAAAAAAAAAAAAAAATAGATGCTGCAGGCAGAACTATTCTTAGCCTCCTACAGCTGTGCCTACATATACCAGGCAGCAAGTTTGCTGAAGACCTGTGTTAAACACTCCAACATTGTTTAGCATGTGTATCTGTCATGGTCTGATTAGAAAAGTGGGGTTCTGATGAGGGGGTCCTTTACAGAGATGTGGATAAAATTAAGGAAATCAACCAGGGATGTTGCAGCAACCAGAGCCTAGAAGAGCAAGAAGCTGTTTCCAACCCTGGCACTTGGGAGCCAGCAGAGGCAACAGTGTAACCACACTCCACAAAAACTGCAGTCATCCAAGGGGGCTGCCTTATCTACCAGAGAGATACAAGTCTCTCGGGAGTTACAGCAGCAACAAGGAGGTGGGAGAGATCCTTCTCCCACTTGCTGTTTGCCTATCTTGCTTCCCATTGGCCGAATCTGACAGGAAGCCAGAGATAACAGGAGATTGGATGGGGCAGATCCTGAGAGTCGCATTCAATCCCCTCACCAGGGCTGAGAGAAAGATGGGGAGGCAGTGTGGATGAAGAGTACATAAAGAATCTTTTATAAACTTTGTTTTGCTGTAAACATGGCTCAACTGCATTTTAAAGAAGCTTCCATATCAAGGCGTATATTATGGAGGCAATGGTGAATAAGCAACTTAAATAGTCACAAATTATGTGGATTTGGATTATATCCCTCAGGCTACCAGTCCAATGGATATTGTGTTGCATGCTCCACAGGAGAAATAAAAGGTAAAACTCCAATTTACTAATAGCGTTGAAAAACAGACAACTCTTTCACAAAAGAACTTTGAAATTCTAATAATTATAGCCATTAAATAGTAGCCTATAGTTTACAGTACAATTCAAAAAAATGTTATATGCTCTACTATACTGTCCATTTTACTAGGCTGCATTGAGGTGATTTCTATTAGATTCTGTTAAAATTATTTTATTCTGTTTTTAAATTTTTTTATGTTTATTTATTTGAGATGGGGCGGGGGGGGGTGGGGAGAAAGAGAGAGAAAAAAGGAGGGGCAGAAAGAGACAGAGATAAAGGATCTGAAATGGGCTCTGTGCTGACAGCAGTGAGCCCAGTGTGGGGTTTGAACTCACAAACCGCAAGATCATGACCTGAGCTAAAGTCAGACATTCAACAGAATTGAGCCACCCAGGCACCCCGACTGTTAAAATGATTTCAATGAATCAAAAAAATCATAGAACAATAGGACTTTCCAATTAGCTGTAGCCCTTAATCACCATTTACAAGATGCTTTTGGATGATATATAGAATACTGCAGTTTAAGACATGACCGTCTTCATTACAGATGTTCTGAGGAACATACGACTACAGTTGAGCAAGGGCAAATAATGGAGTTTTAGATATTCTAGTACTAAGTGATACAGTGAAAATAATGTGGTCTCTCTTGTAGCACAGGAAGTAAACATTAGAAATTCCATTTATAATTTTTTTCTGAAAGGGAGGAAAATGAAATTAAATATTGCTACTGTTTAATATGTTAATTGATGCTGGCATTTTCACTTTGTCTGTATGTCAAATGCCACATTACCATGACGAAATGAGCTATCCAGCAGATGACCATATGGTCGTATGGTCGCTAATAAAGGGAACTTCTCCCACTTGTTCATTGTTCTTAGCTTATTACAATGTATAGCAATGTGTCTTTTTAGATAAAGACAATGAAAGTCTACACACATCTGACAAGAAGTCGGCCAAAGAAATAGGAAAATCAAGAAGATTATTTATAATACAGATTTATATCCAATATCATTAATAATAAAACTCACTTAAATTACATATTAAATGATATTTTATTCCATACTTCACTCACCCTTTTTATTTTCTATTTTTATATTAATAATTACACAACATAGTTCTAATCCATGGAACTTTATAAGGTATAGAAAATAAATTAATACATATTAGGCGGTATGTTCAATGCTGTTGTAGTACTAGGGCGGTCTATCAAAGGATTTTGAGATCACTGGCACAGACTGGGAAGATGGGAAAGCTTGATGGAAGAGGTGAGCCTTGGAATGAAAACACAGGACTTGGTTATACAGAGAGAAGAGGGAAGGACATTCTCTGAATATCTGATTTTCTTAATCAGTCCTTCCCAAAAGTATTTCTATAGTTCTGGAATAAGGAGCAGGACCGCTTGTTCCTTCCTAAATATTTGTGCTTGGGCCCAAAATACTTTTCTGACCCTATTGGTTGTTCCTTCTTTCATTAAAAAAATATATATATATGCTAAGTACCTACTATGATCCAGCCAATGTACTAGGTGATAGGCTGGTAAATAAGACTCACGGAACTTATAGTCTAATGGTTGGGTCTCCAGTTGTCTCTTTAGCCCAACATGCTAAACACGCTTGGGTAGCTCCATATCTAATCCCTAGAACAAAATCAGACACTAAATCAGAGTGCATCTAATGGAAGTAGGTTCAAGACTTTCTCTAGTTAGTTGTAGGATTCTAATAATGACATTATGAAAGTCGGCTCTAGTGTCCTGTATCTCTGTCTCTAGTCCAAAAACCACAGCCATCAGTGCCAATGGTATGTTGTAGCTACCCCATTTTTCAGAAAGACGGGTGTAAGGGACTGAATAGTGATCCCCCAAAAGATAAATCCACTCCCTAATCCCTAGAACTTGTGAATGTTACCGTATGTTTGTAAAAAGGATTTTTGAAGACGTAAGTTAGAGATCTTGAGATGAAGAGATGATTATGAATTATCCAGATGGACCCCAAACCCAATTACAAGTATCCTTACAAGAGACACAGGAGGGAGTTTTGAAAGACACAGGAGGGACTCTTCCTTTGGGAGAACGCCTTGTGAAATGGAGGCAGAGAACTGGAACGATATAGCCACAAGGCAAGGAATAACAACAGCCAATAGAAACTGAATGGTCCTTAAGTCAGTTAAGGACCTCGGCTCAGGTCATGATCTCACAGTTCGTGAATTTGAGCTTCATGTCAGACTCTGTGCTGATAGCTCAGAACCCGGAGTCTGCTTCAGATTCTGTGTCTCCCTCTCTCTCTCTTCCCTTTCCCCACTCGTACTCTGTCTCTCTCTCTCTCTTTGTCTCTCTCTCTCTCTCTCAAAAATAAATAAACATTAAAAACAAACAAACAAAAAAGCTGAAAGAAACACGATACAGAATCCCCCTTAGAGCTTGTACATTTTGATTTAAGAATTCCAGCCTCCAGAATGGTGAGAAAATGAATTTCTATTGTTTCAGGGCACCGATTTGTTACAGCAGTCACAATAAATTAATACGACCAGTTATAGTTCTAGAGTCCCAGTAAGTGAAGCAGGGAAGTATTAATCCTTGGGAAGCAGTAAATGTAGGCATTAGTAAGAATTCTTGATTGGAAAGCATGCAAGAGGATGGTCTGCACTCCCTGAGCTAGGGTATAGAGTACCGTCCACTATATCCTGAGTGATCAAGACTTGGCTGGTACTCTGTTTCTTGTTTGGAAGCACTGACAGCACAAGTCTCTCAAACTCAAGAGGATCAGGAACAACCCTCTTAAGGGTTGTTAAGTGACCCTTGGGGGTTGACAAAATCACCAAGGATAGTATCAAGAATTATATGGCTATCCTCTCCAACAGCAAGTGAGAGTGTCCCGTGAGACTCTCTAGACTAAATGGTATTGCTTCTTTTGCTAGCTACTCGTATTTTTAGCATGAATTTCTTCATACAAATAAGATGCTAGCAGAGGAGATTTCTGGAGCTTGAGGTTTTGTACCATATTATATTTTAACTCTAGTTAAGCTGAAAAGAGACATATACGACACAGGCAGTTTAAGGAGCCATGGTGACCAAAACTTCAGTGGTTCAAGTTATATCTAGTTCCACAGAAGTGACCACTTGCCTCACAGTCAAACTTGAAAGCTTGTAAGCTACTAAAAAGCCACATTTAAAAAAAAAAACATTTCGTTAATGTTTGTTATTGAGAGAAAGAGAGAAGCAACACAAGCAGGGGAGGGGTAGAGAGAGAGGCAGGCACAGAATCCAAAGCAGGCTCCATGCTCTAAGCTGTCAGCACAGAGCCCAACACAGGTCTCAAACCCATGAACCGCAAGATCATGACCTGAGCCAAAGTCAGACACTTACTTGACCAAGCCATCCAGGCACCCCTCAAAAGTCACAGTTTTAACGTCACTGAGAGCTGACTATAAGGGGTATCTTCATTAGGCACTAAGATAGGTCAGAATCCCAGGTCCCTGTGGAAGCCAGGTCTGAGAAAAGAAGCCACAATTACTCTGGTGTCCCATGGCATTCCTCCACTTACTTACCCGAACACTAGCTACACAAAGAGAAAGCCAGATACAGGCAGTGGCAAACTGGAACTTTCCTGCAATAAAGATTTGCTGGCCTTGGAGAACCTAATTAAATCTCAATAGAAGGCCATGGGCTTCAAAATCTGCAGAATTTACAAACAGACTACCAGGAAGGTATGAGGTAGCAGCCTGTTGGGCTCTATTACTGGTTCCACAGAGAAAAAACAAAAACAAAAACAAAAACAATTCCCATGATCTGAGAAAACCAAGTATTTATTCCAACTAGGGTGGAGAGATAAAACAGCTGGAACCTCCCATTTTAACAATGTGATTGTAGATGCTTTTGTGGTGACTACAACATTGTTTCCCTTCGTTCATTCACATTTAGGTAGTTGTACATCAAAAACTTTCTACCACTGTAAATTTAAAGTGTGTTTCAGGGGCGCCTGGGTGGCTAGGTCGGTTGAGCGTCCAACTTTGGCTCAGGTCATGATCTCACAGCTCATGAGTTCAAGCCCCACGTCGGGCTCTGTGCTGACAGCTCAGAGCCTGGAGCCTGCTTCAGATTCTGTGTCTCCCTCTCTCTCTCTGCCCTTAACCCACCCGCATTCTGTCTCTGTCTCTCTCAAAAATAAATAAATATTAAAAAAAATAATAAAGTGTGTTTCATTTTTAAGCATTAAATATCCACATTCCCAAAATAGTTTTAAGGTAGTAGCCTTATTATTTTTTTTTTTTAACTGAGATTGGTGGTAGTTCCAAGAAGGGTAAATATGTCCAAGCTATCCTTGAAACCTTTCTTTTTCAACACAAAAAGATAAAATATACAATGTAACATTGAAGCTAAATCAAAGGAAGACAAAAATCTAAGGCAGACCCTTGGACAGAACTACAGGCCTACATAAATCTAAAGAAATCAGGACCATATCCACCAGTCTACTAATATTTCCTTTCCTTCTGTATTTGACATTTGTTAGCCAGTGAATAGAACTGTGGTTAGTAAAAACTGAAAAGCTATACGAAAAGTTACACTTTTCTTAAATAATTTTACTCTTTCTAAAAACACATCAAGCTTCTAACCATGTTATGACATTAAATTGAACAATTTTAAAGTTAACCCCCAAATCCAAATATTTTCCAATATGGCATCTTGCAGATGAATCTTGTTAGGGAATATTGATCTTTTGCATGGTATTCTATAATGGGCAGGAAGCACAGGAACTTAGGTTTTGATTGTCAGAAACATGTGGCTTTTAGTTCACTTAGTTTATGGTATGTTTTATGGTCTGTAGACAAAAAAAAAAAAGGCACTGCTATGGTTTCCTTGTTGAATTTAAACCCACATATTATTAAAACATGCTGCTTAATAATACCTCAATGCAAAATTGCTATTATGAGTAATTTTCTTGGAAAATGTAGGTGGTTGAATAGTTTGCCAATGCTTCTGATTATTATTCCCAAGTTTAGTCCTACTGGTGGAACATGATTTTCTCCATCATATTTATTAGTAAACCATCACAGTTAAGATGTTACATAAAAATGGCATCTTACTCTCTTAATGCAGACTATGTGCCCAGCAGGATCTTATATTCCGAGCGATTTTTGCTTTTCCATAAGGAGTAAAAGCACCAACTTTTTCTCTTGGCTTTATCACATTTTTGGCTACATGTTTTAAATGTGTTGCAACTTGTCTGCTGAAAAACCTGTGCCACATAGCTTTAGGGTTTTAAGAAAACCCAAACACTGAAGCCACACTCTGTCAATCTATTCTGAACAGTGACTATGACACTGTTTTTATTTTCATGTGATATTCACTCTCATCGTTGCCTAAGCAGAAGCTTACATTGTATATCTCAAAGATACATTCTTTAAATGTGATCATAAACCTCGCTCCTGAGAGCATAAGGATAATAATGACATTAGTGTCCTTATCACCCATTAGATGTTAGAATTGCATTGTATTTTATTAGTAATGTTTAAAATTTCTTAAATATGGGAGCCATGTTTAAGTAAGCTAACAAGACATTATGTGAGTAGGTATCACAATGTAAACACTCTTAGATTATAAACCAAAATCTGAATGATCCAGACATATTTTCTAAATCCAAAGGCTTTGAAACTAAATAGTTCCTGGGATGTTTACTGACTACAGAATCAGGCAAAAACAATATTGCATTCAAACCAAAATGATGATCCATGTCTTCAGAGTAAAGCTGGTAATCCATCCATCATCACAGAATCTTGACTTATGCTTTTTTTAAATGTAACAATCACAAATTTTTTTGAAAGTGTGCAATTTTACAAAACATTTTAAAATTTAAATACACACTATTTCCAAAGTTGCTCCCAGTTAAAATAAAATTAATACAGAAACCAAGTGGCGTTTTTTTCCCCCACATTTCTTCAAAGGATATTTCAATAGCAAACTGTCTCAATAATGACTCAATTTGAAAAACAGTTGTTATAATTAAATTCCAAGTTAAATAAATAACTCCCATACCCCTCTAGAAGTTACAATAATAGGATTTGAATTATACTTTAATTTTTCCTTTCCCCTAACAATTTTAAAGTAATTTTATTAAGCTGCAACCAAAAACTTACTTAAGATCTTGGTTCAAAGTATCAACCCAGTTCTAATTTTAGACCGATAGCTTTGCCACAGTATACACTGTACTGACTAGATGCATTTAATTGGAATGTATATTAATATTTGACCTGATGGCCCTATATAGATGTAATCCAAGACTTCTAATTATAAGATACTAATTAGTATTGCAGAGATGTTCACTATATATTATTTAGACAAAAATTATTAATTTTTTATTCACTGAGACTGAGCAACATAATAAATCCTTGAGCAAAGGTAAGAAATAGTAAATATGATAGACATAAATTTTGTATTTTAGTTCCCATGAAAGACTTCAAGTTTCAGGTCCTAATTTCCTGCACTGACCTAAGACAAGTATGATAAGCTTCTGATTACTTTGCTGATTTTATTTTATTTTTTTTTAATGTTTATTTATTTTTGAGACAGGGAGAGACAGCATGAACGGGGGAGAGTCAGAGAGAGAGGGAGACACAGAATCTGAAACAGGCTCCAGGCTCTGAGCTGTCAGCACAGAGCCTGACGTGGGGCTTGAACTCACCGACCGTGAGATCATGACCTGAGCCAAAGTCGGATGCTTAACCGACTGAGCCACCCAGGTGCCCCACTTTGCTGATTTTAATGATTAATCTATTTGGTAAATCATTTATTGTCATTAAATTAAGTTAACCTAAGCAAAACAATATAGATTTCAAGCATACTAGGATCCTTGCTCACTTTATGAAATGCTAGTATAATTGTCACTTAAATATTTAATTATTATACAAAGGATATTGTTACAATAATTCTTTCTCACTGGTTTATTCTAAAAACTCAATTTGCTTGGAGGCTTGTTGAGGTCAAAGTTATGTCAAATGTGTAAAGTCAGACCCATAGCATGGTCCTATGATAGTTGAGAATTTTAGCTCACCTCTCTCCTATTAGCAGTTGAACATTCATTCTTATTTCCCAACAGCAATGCTGAAACATTTTAGAAAGCATGAAGAGTCATTATTTTTTCTGAAAAATCACTAAATACTTATTGAGCTCTAATGCTGTGCTTAACACCATGCTACCATTTTCACAAAAGCTCTTTATCACAGTTAATTCTCATAAGAACCCTTTGAAAAGGAACTAGGGTGAAGAAACTGAGGTTCAGAGCCTTTAACTTACTCAGGGTTGGGTGGAAAAATGAAACAAGGTGCTCTCTGGGAGTGGATGGTGAAGAGATGGGGAGCACAGATCAAGAAGCATGATAAAATTACTTGGTACACCAAAGTATTTGACTGAAGTTAGCTCCCTGTATGGAAACTCAGTATAGTAGACAAGCACCCACTTAATCAAAGTCATCAGTAGCAAAAGCTAAATGCAACCATAAACCAGCATTGTTTAGTTCAACAGACAATTACTAAATGTGTAGTATATAGCAGGGCACTCTGCCAGTGCCTGGATTTACAAAGATAAATATGATCATTCCTTCCCTCAAGAAGCATAAATACCCCAGTGGGAGAGAAATACAAAAGCTGATCTGATTTTAAAAAATGAAAAGCAGTTAGTGAAGGAGGAAAAAAAAAAAAAAAAACCTGTAATGGGAAGAAGATAGTAAGTCATCGGTAGTTTGGTAGTTTGGTAGTTCTGAGGGTGGCCAAAAATACACGCAGGGAGTGACTGGCTGACAATACGATTGAAGAAGAGACAGCGTACTTAATTTACATGCCTTTAGAAGCTATGTGAAAAAGATAATAGATTCAGGATTTTAAGGAGAAGAGTAATCTAGATAGATACACAGTTTAGAAAGATCACTCCAGTTCATATAAAGATGGAATTTAATAGGAAAAGATTGGAGACAGGAAAATTAATTGCTATATTACAGATAAAAGGTGAAAAACCAGTGAGAGTAGGGGATGAAAAGGAGAAAAAGCTGAAAGGAAAATACATGTAGGAAATATTTTGAGAAGTCTAGGATGACCTTTGGTTTCTGACTTGGAATAATTCCATTACATACAACAGGGACTCTAAGAGGAATGCAGGACGGATGTTGGAATCAGTTTCCTTATGAACATGTTGAGTTTCAGATGCCCACAGAACCCAAGCAGAGCTACCTGGTAGGTATTGGAGTATATGAATCTGAGTCTCCAGAGAAGAAATCTAAGCTGGAGACACAGATTAGAGAGTTATGAGAATACAGACGATTGTTAAGGCTCAAAAAATGGAACAAATAAACCAGCAAGAGTGCATAAAGAGAAAGAGTCATGGATCTAAATGAAACACTGGGTTGGGGGTAAGGAAAGGTGCTAAAATTTAAGCTTGTAATTAAATATTTATTTACTAATCAAACCCCTTATTATTTCAGACATTAACTCTGATCTGATTTTTAGCTGATCTGATTTTAGAACACTATAGAAATTGTTCGCCAACGCAAATAAACTTTATGGTCATATAAAAGACAATTATTGACCACTTTTTCATAAAAAAATGTGTAAGGCTCCATACCCCAAAATCTTAGAGTTTAAAGTTATTTTACTCTCTTTCACAGTTTGTGTAAAACCCAAATATAAATTATATATATATTCCCCATTTTTTTTTTCCTCACTGACATTTGATTTCTTCATTACAGAAGCGTGATGTCTGAGTAACAGCGACATTAAATACTAGGACCAAAAGGTCAGTTCAAATGAACATATACCTGTATGACTTACATGTAGCCTTTTGGATCTTTTATGAAGCACTTAAATTTGAACAAAAAAAATAAAATAAAAACTAATTTGGGGCACCTGGGTGGCTCAGTCAGTTAAATGACTGACTTCAGCTCAGGTCATGATCTCGCAGTTCGTGGGTTCGAGCCCCGCATCAGGTTCTGTGCTGACCGCTTGCTTGGAGCCTGGAGCCTGCTTCAGATTCTGTGTCTCCTTCTCTCTCTGCCCCTCCCCCACTTGTGCTCTGCCTCACTCTGTCTCTCAAAAATAAATAAATGTATAAAAATTTTTTTAAATAGGGGTGCCTGAATGGCTCAGTCGGTTGAGCATCTGACTTGGGCTCAGGTCACGATCTCACAGCTCGTGAGTTCGAGCCCCACATTGGGCTCTGCACTGATAGGATAGCTTAGAGCCTGGAGTCGGCTTCAGATTCTGTGTCTCTCTCTCTGCCCCTCCCCTGCTCATGCTCGCATTCTCTCTCTCTCTCTCAAAAATAAACAAACATTAATTTTTTTTTAATTTTAAATAAAAGCTAATTTATTCATGAAAATCCTTGCATTTGAAAGCTTTCATGGGTTTTTGTCCTCTGATTTATGTAGAAAATCCTGAACAAGCTCATGCTTAATCTTTCTATTTTGTTCCCATGTGGCACTGACTGTTGCCCTGTACTCAAAGACTTCTGTTTTGATTCATAAAACCACATAAATTGAAATGCAACTCATGCCAGCACCATAGTTCAATTTACAGCCCTGCCATGGTACTGATGCAGTGACTTCCTCAATTCTGTACAGTTACCTCGTGATTTGGATTCAGTCCCAGCAGAACTGAAGGTCTGTTCCTCAATGAACTCAGCTGTCCAGAGTACTAGACAATCCATGGGTTGTGTCCAGTTGGGTTCTTGTAAATCACTTCCCTCCCAGCCTTTGAGTTCATCATCCGTGACTTGTGCATAGTAGAAAATCTTCCCAAACCCTTTGCTTACTCGGATTGCACTGGGCATTGTCTGAAAGGAATGGCTCTCATTATCCTCCTTTGATAATTTACATTTTAATTCTAGTTCCAAAACAGCTGGCCTCTGCTTTGAAAAAATGGTACAATAAATCCTCTGGGCACACCTCCTCCTCCTTTCCAACCTTTTCAAAGCGTCATGTCTTCCAAAGGACTTCCATTTGAAGCAGAAGTCATTCTCATAGAATTTAAATGGACATTTAAAGATCATCTGGAATTAACAAAATTAACTTAATTAACTTAAAGGAGTCATGAGAAATATTTTCTCCATAATGATTTCGATGGAAGACTTACCACACAAAGAAATAAAATGTGCATCATATATATTAGTGAACAGAACATTTTTATTGTCCTTCTATTACAAAATAGCTTTTTCAAAAACAATTCTTTTCTTCTTTTTTTTTTTTTTTAATTCCCACTGGCTATAAGAAGGGCAAATATTTGCCACGTGTGTAGAGTTGCTTCCATCTTTTCCTAAAGCCTTGTCACAGTCTCATCTCTCCATCAGCTCACAGTATTTGTACCACTCATAACCATACCATGACTTGGTTCCTAGTCAAAGCTGGCCCATACACACTTCCTCCTCCATGTACTTGACACAGGGAAATTAGTGATGTGCTGTAAGTGTTCATTTATAGACTGTTTAGTTATCCAAAGCATGTGACCTGGTTGTCTTCCCCTACCCTGTAATAAGTTTCTGGAGAGTAAGGATGCAGTCTTGTTTTTTTCCTCATACGGTTAACATGACTCACCACAGCAGGGGGCTCATAACTGGTTCTTAGTAAGCATTTGCTGAATATAAAGAAGGTGCCCACAATGGATAAAGTGTGAAAGACATCTCATAATGCCAACCTTCTTGGTGACATTCAGCTTTCCCTAATAAAAAATAAATTAAAAAACTTATCTGTACAGCACTTTAATCACTGAAATCTTTGCTGGCCAAATAGCTAGCTAACATGAAAAACTGATTTGTGCAAAAGTGGAAATTAAGGCGATGTCCTTTCAATTCACTATAGAATGTGAAGCAGTCTTAAAGACAATGGAATTCATCTCCTCATTTTGTAGATTAGAAAACTGAGGCCCGGGGACTCAAAAACTTTCTCAAGGTCTCAATAAGAGTGTAGACTGATAATGCTTTCTACGTCTTGTACAAAGGTAAAGATTGAGATTTTAGACAAATGGCTTTTTTTTTTTTTTTTAAGAGAAAGAGACAGTATTGATTTTTAAAATATTACCACCCAGGGGGCGCCTGGGTGGCGCAGTCGGTTAAGCGTCCGACTTCAGCCAGGTCACGATCTCGCGGTCCAGGAGTTCGAGCCCCGCGTCAGGCTCTGGGCTGATGGCTCAGAGCCTGGAGCCTGTTTCCGATTCTGTGTCTCCCTCTCTCTCTGCCCCTCCCCCGTTCATGCTCTGTCTCTCTCTGTCCCAGAAATAAATAAACGTTGACAAAAAAATTAAAAAAAAAATAAAATAAAATATTACCACCCAAAAAAAGAGCCATCATTTCCTTTTGGGTGCAGTACTAAATAAGTTGGGATTCTAAACAACTTTATCTAAAATTGTTCATTCTTTCAAAAATATTTGTTGACCACTCCCTTCACAAAATTTTCTTAGCAGTAGGGATATATTGTAGTTACTGTACAAACAAGCAAAGAAAAATTATATACTAACTATAACATCACATTCTCTAATAATGAAATTATTGAATTTTTCAAAGAACTACTCTGTGAAAATGTTTATAGCCTACATACAATGACTTAGAAATCTAAGTGAAATGTAACAGAAAGTTTTTAATTCATCATTAAAGATGATACTTGTCAATACTTAAGTCAATGATAACATTGACTTAAGATGTTGTGAACTGCTAAGCCTTATGTCCAAAAAGTCTGCACAGTTCCATAGTTTCCAACTGGCTAATATAACCACTGGGTGACAGACATCTCTCTCCCTCTTTTTGATGTTTATTTATTTTGAGAGGGTGAGAGGGAGGGAGAGACGGAGATAGAGACAGAGAGAGAGTGTGTGTGTGTGCATGAGTACGGGAGGGTCAGAGAGAGAGGGAGAAAGAGAATCCCAAGCAGCCTCCTTGCTGTCAGTGCAGAGTTCCATGTAGAACTCATGAACCTTGAGTACATGACCTGAGCTGAAATCAAGAGTTGGACGCCCAGCTGACTGAGCTACCCAGCACCCCTAGACATCTCTTAAATATGATAATTCTGTCACTGCCTTTCTTCTTTGGAACTATAATTGTGGAAGGTAGAGCATTTTGTTCACCATGTTTTGCTACCTAGAAACAAGAAATCCTGTCCTAAAAGATAGCTCTAATTTGGCTTCCAGATTCTTATACCTAAAAACAAAACAAAACAAAAGCCTGAGAGATCTTTGGCAGCTATCCTCATTTTTTAAAATTAGTTTAATGTTTATTATTTTTTAGGGAGAGAGACAGAATGCAAGTGGGGGAGGGGCAGAGAGAGGGGGAGACACAGAATCCAAAGCAGGCTCCAGACTCTGAGCTGTCAGCAGCCCAATGCAGGGCTCAAACCCATGAACCACAAGATCATGACATGAGCCGAAGTCAGATGCTCACCCGACTGAGCTACCCAGGTGCCCCAGCAGCTATCCTCGTTTTAAAGATAACAAAAGAAGGGCCAAGGTGGTTGTAGATTTATTTGGAGGGCATTTCCTTTATGAGTCTATGCTAAGACAAGTTGCCCTTTGTAAATCATACACATAAATACAGGTACATATGCACGTGCACACACATTAGGCATCTTGTTCAGAGGAGTATAGGTATTAATAAATGTGGACCTTGGCAATCACACATAGTTGTGGAATTATGTAATTAAGTGTGTAGTCTTACAAATAACAAATGAAACAGCAACAATGTGGGCTCACAGAAATAATGCAAATAAAGCTGGAGTTAAGCAAAGTGATTGCCATATGATTCTCCTCTCTGTTCTCCATTTTGTCCTCTCTAACTTCAGATGTGGAAAGAAATTTTTATAGATCTTCAATGACCAGTCAATGTACATAGTTGTACATGTATATACTCATGAATAATTTTAAGTGTTTAAATTTTAAATTTTATTAATTTAAGTAGTGACAGAATAAAATTCTGTAAATTACATTTTTTTATTTTTATTATTTAAAACAAAAAAAACCACATGAGCAGAGGAACAGACAGAGAGAGAGAGAGGAAGGCACAGAATCTGAAGCAGGCTCCAGACTCCAAGCTGTCAACACAGAGCCCCATGCAGGGCTCGAACCCACAAACCGCGAGATCATGACCTGAGCCAAAGTCGGACACTTAACCACTGAGCCCCCCAGGTGCCCTACTAAATTATATTTTAAGTGCAAAATGAAATTCTCATTAGATTTGGTATAAATTTTTCCAATACCGGGTCAATTTTTCTTCTATTATTAGATATTATAACTAATTGTAAAACATAGTTATCCAAAATTTGAAACATTGTTTCAGTGTTAACTACATCCCGTGTAGATACATGTACACATTTACCATTTCCTATGTCACTCTCCTTGGGTAGGTCTAAAGATCATTACCAAGTTGCACCTAATTGATAACACTTTTTTTTTTTTTTTCAGGCTAAGAGCTCCCTTGTCCATTATACCATATCTAGAAGAGTAAAACAAAAACATCTCACTATTAATTTAACTGGATGGTCAAAAATTGTCCAACTATTTAATTCCAATGTATTAACAAGGTCTTACTGAAATCAGAAGGCAACAGTATCATTTCACAAGAAGAGTATGTAAAACAAAACAAAACAAATTAAAACTCGTAGTTTCTTATACCATGAGTCCCAGATTTCAATTTGGAGTGAGAAAATCTCACACAGCATTCTGGAGAGAAAGAGAACAATATTTAAATTATCTGAATCCTAATCCCCAGACTATTTCCATGTTCATGTACTCATAAAAGAGAGAAAATATTTGAGTTTTAGCAGCTTCCTGCCAGGATCACTTGAATCCTGAGGGTTTAAAACTCATTTGAAAGGCATTTGTGACCACAGACACAGTGAAATGTTCAGAAGCAACAAACCATCCCATTTTTTTTAATGTGAGGATAACAGATTTAATAAATGTCCTCTGATATCATATTCACATAAAAGTTACAGTTTATGTGTGAGAAAACTATTTCAGTTGTGTAAATAGGGTAACAAGAGCAATGCAATCTGTCCTAATTTAATAGCAAACATGATTGAAATGCCACACCACCTTCACTCCTGGAAAGTAAGAATTCTCTGCACACAGACTTTAATTAAAAATGGCTCTCTCATGAAAATATAGAAAGGAGCCTTATTTTATCTTACCTTGTTCTAAAAAAGGGTTCAAAAGATAAGGACAAAAGAAAATCATAAGTAAGAAAGTAAAGCATAGAAGAGTTAGTATGTGAAATGTATTAACTATAGGTTCAAACAGTTTTGGAAATGGAACACAATTTTATTCTGAAGTTACCAGAGGCTGAGGAAAAAATAATGTAAACACAATCCATGCCCATATGATGAAACTAACCCAGTGGCTTAGGACAAGTTCTATAGTTTCTAATATGTTCTGATATGTTCTAATATGTTCGGTTACATAATTTCAAAGACATTTTCTAGATCTATGCCAAAACAGGACACTACATGCCAGGAGTTGGTAAGTTACAGTCCACAGGTCAAATGGGCCTATCACCTTTATTTGTAAATAAAGTTTTATTGAAACACTTCAATACCCAGTGGTTTACATATTACTTATGGTTGCTTTCTTGTTACAAAACAGAGCTGAGTAATTGGGGACAGAGAGTGTATGTGACCTACAAAGCCTAAACATTTTCTATCTGGCCTTTTACAAAATAGCTTACATATAACCATATGATATTAGTTATAAAGATGTCAAACATTTTAAGAATCCAAATATTTAAAATCAGAACTAAATAACAAAAATAATTTTGTAATTTTTTACAAAAAAAAATCTGTTTACTTAAACACACACACATTTCATTGATTTTTCAGTCACTGTTTACTATAGTAATTTGTGAAGTCATGTAGTCCATTTCCAATATAGCCTAGAAATCAGAGGAGCTGTATTGAAATTTGTCCTAAATTCTTTGCTATCTTCCAAAGCCAATTCTTTTTAAAAGTACATATTTTGCACGCATGTGACATCACCCCAGTAGAGGCTCATATTACTAACTGCAGTTCTACCTGGCTTCTAACTCTTTGGGCTTCCTCAAATCTATCTTTCAAAAAATGTCAAAGAGCTGACATTCCTCATTCCATCTCTATCGGTGTCACCTACTTTCATTTGTTGGTATTGATATTTTCTTTAACTGTTCATGAAAATGTCTGAAACCAGAGCTCCCAAACAAATCTTTTAGTCTCGTACTCAAAATAGGTTGGTGTCTCTAGGCTATGCCATACGTAGAAATTCTAAACCTGCCATTCTGTTCTCTCAAATTTGTCTTGCTAATCTTAGGGTATCACATGCTTTCTTGCCATTCCCCAGGTCAAAATCCCTCACTAATTTCCAAACGCTTGCCTCCAGTGGCCTTAATGATAAAACCAAAACCTCTACTAAGTCCAGTGTTTAAGGACCTCTACAAACCCAGGACTATCTTCCAATCCCATTGTTCTCTTAACGGAATCCTCTATTGCTGGCAATCTGGTTTACCTTGCTCATTGTCACCTCCCTGCCTTTGCTTTCACAACTGTCCTACCTGGGCACTTTTCCAAACCCAGCCACTTATACAGCCCCACTCCACATTCTGCTTCCCACACAAAATCTTCAGTTTCTACACATGGTGATATACCTCCCTCTTCTGAACTTGCAAAGCATTTATAGGCCATACTATATCATTTACCTTATTGTGCACTATATTCTTTTTTAGTTTTGTGTCTCACGTCTCTAGTGAATGTCAACTAGGGGACAGCAATATGCTGTATATTTTATATTCCATAGCATAAGCATGGTTGTATATTTAGAAGAAAATTACTGTTTCTTTTTAAAGCCTGATCATCAATCCTTTGAAATAACATGTTCCACTATATTTGATGCTTAGTGATATCTCAATATTAAGAAGCCCACATTTGAATAAAATTCTAAGAATACTATTTGATTTAATATATATCAGGGGGCGCCTGGGTGGCGCAGTCGGTTAAGCGTCCGACTTCAGCCAGGTCGCGATCTCGCGGTCCGTGAGTTCGAGCCCCGCGTCGGGCTCTGGGCTGATGGCTCAGAGCCTGGAGCCTGTTTCCGATGCTGTGTCTCCCTCTCTCTCTGACCCTCCCCCGTTCATGCTCTGTCTCTCTCTGTTCCAAAAATAAATAAACGTTGAAAAAAAAAATTAAAAAAAAAATATATATATCAGAATTATTTCTTGGTTTGTTATTCATACTTCTAATATTTAAGTTGAGTAACCGCAAATCTGGGAAATAGATATATCACTCTATCTAATGGTTCCACATAAAACCAATTAACATTATGATTTAATTAATCCTAAAAACAAAACAAAATGGAGTCAAGAAAAGAAGCTTGAAGAAAAATCAACATTAATTCAATTCTTCCTTATAAAATAAAAATACTAATTTCTCCTACATTATGTGGCATATTGAAATGTCTGGAAAATAACATTACATGAATGAACAAAAAAAAAAATAATTCTCTTTTCTACTGAGGAATGCCTAGAGAAAACGTTAACAGCCTTGCAGTATGCCAGAGGTAAAATCAATCAAATGTCTGGCAAACTGTGTTTAATGCTAAGCTCAACAGAGCATCACATTAGATCTACAAATATATGAAAAGTATATTAAATATTTTAGTATAATATATGCATGATCATTAATCACACAGGTGATCCAATATCATCAGGAAATTGGATCAGCTCACTTATAAATTCTCAGATTTAAGCTATTGCCTTAATAATATGTGCAAAATATGTGAAGCAAAATATGTGTTGCTCTGTTATTTAATTTATTTAGAAATTTCAGTACAATGTTGGTTGTTGCTTGGCACCTGGACTTGTTTACAATAAAGCTGCTGTGGGGAAATAGCCAAAGAACAAATCCATATTGAAACTAAAATGATTTGGGGTTCTTTTCTCATATACATACTTGTACTTTTCTGTTTGGATTTATTTTTTAAAGGTTAGTTTGGGGTGCAAAAAGGCTACAAGAGGTTAAAATTACTTATATACATAATTTTCCAACACCTAAAGAAAATGACACAATTTGGTTTACTATGTTTATTTATTTTTTTTTAATTTTTTTTTTAATTTTTTTTTCCAACGTTTATTTATTTTTGGGACAGAGAGAGACAGAGCATGAACGGGGGAGGGGCAGAGAGAGAGGGAGACACAGAATCGGAAACAGGCTCCAGGCTCCGAGCCATCAGCCCAGAGCCTGACACGGGGCTCGAACTCACGGACCGCGAGATCGTGACCTGGCTGAAGTCGGACGCTTAACCGACTGCGCCACCCAGGCGCCCCTTTTTTTTTTTTTAATTTTTAATGTTTATTTATTTTTGAGAGAGTGAGAGAGAGTGCGAGCAGGGGAGGGGCAGAGAGAGGGGGAGACACAGAATCTGAAGCAGGCTCCAGGCTCTGAGCTGTCAGCACAGAGCCTGATGCTGGGCTCAAACTCATGAATTGCCAAATAATTACCTGAACCAAAGTCGGATGCTTAACTTAGCCACCCATCACCTCAAGGGTTGCCTATGTTTAAACTGTTATATTAGACCAGGTTAACACACGTCTAATTTTACCCCCACCATTGATTTTTGATTTTCTAAATTATTTCTCTCTTGTGATTTAACACATTAGTGAATAAGATACAGATATGTCCATAGGGACTTAGATAATATAATTAATCTTTGGAAGCTTTTATGAGGTTCTCAAAAAATTCTGCTTCTACTACCTTAAAAATCAGAAAGCACTGCAAGTCACATAAAAGTCAAACCCCTCATCAAGAGGACCTATGTGGCCTGGCACCTGCCTTCTGCCCCGATTTCCTCTCCAACCCTTTATCGTGTTCGTTAGATTCCAGTGCCATTGGCCTTGTATTTGTTTCTCCAATACGCCAGGCTTCTTCCTGTTTCAAGGCTGTTGTTTACGCTGTCCCCACAGCTTGAAAATTCTTGCCCGCCCACATTCCCATGGCTATTTCTCATTACTTGAGTCTATAAAGGCAGCCTATCCCATCCCAAATAAGCGTTATCATATGCTTTTGTTTCCTCTTTCTTATAGCATTTCTTCATGCTTCAAATGTTCATTCACTTATTTATTAGTTTCTGTCTCCTGTTATTAGACTATAAGCTACATAAAGGCGGGAATTTGTATGCTATGTCCCAATTTCCTACACATTTAGAAAAATTCTGATGTATACTAGGGATCCAATAACCTTTTGTTAAATAAATAATGAATGATTTATGGGCGATGACACTAGAAATATTTACGGCTCACTAGCCTGATATTTAAGTGGAAAAAAGACAGAGAGTGAATCCTTCCCAAGGAAGAATACCATTTTAATTTCTTAAAGATCATTTAGATTTTCAGATTATCAAATTCAATAAACCACAACAAAGAAGAGCAAGGAATATCTTAATTTTTTAAAATTTGCCTTTATAAAGTATAGATTCGTGGTGTGCAGTTAAGATAACTTTTCCTGTATTTATGGCTCAAAATAAAAACATCCCAGAGAAAGACAATATGCACAACACAGTCTTTCACAAATGTACATGGAAAATATTTTAAGGAATTCTGTTACATCTACTCACTGATAAAAGTCACTCCGATTCTGACGGGCGATTAAACATGTTCATCTAGATAAACAGGACCTGCTATATAACATTCTCTAACAGAAGGGTAACACTAGAATTCCTTCATTCCCTAGGTAGTGATATCGTTTCAGTTTTCAGTGACTAGGAATATGTTCCTCTTTAAATATTTAAGCATGGCTTCTGCTTAATTTCTTTCCTCCAAGATGCTTTTCATGCCTTTCAAATATTTGTCAACTTAAGACTCTACAACGCCTAAGCAATGTGGGTGCAGGTGAAGCTCTACTGAACATAGTAACCATAGCAACACCTAATTCTTATTTAATTTGCTGTCTCCTTGGAAGAAGCAAAATCCAAGAGGGATGGAGCACTGGAAACAGAAACAGGAGGACATACAAGAGTAAGAAAGAGGGAAACAGGCACAGACACAGAGGCCCACAGCCTTTCTAGCTCACTTCCTCCTAGCTAAAAATATTAAAGCTGGGGGAAACACAAAAGGAAAGCTATTTTTGAGAAAATTTCATGTTGCTATAGGTCAGAAAAAAGTTTCAATCTGGCTATTTTTGTTGAATTCCCTTGTACATACAGCCAAGTTTAAACACAGACTCCATCAATCTAGAAGCATCAGTATGGATAGTTCAAGCTCAGAGAAAAGCTCCTTGGCTTCCCAAGTACCTTGAGTCTGGGCACACATCCCCAGAGAGTTTAAACTTCTGTTTTAAGAGATCCAAACCACAGGAATGGCCCTGGGCAGGAGCCCAGTCAGTGTTTCCTGGATCAGGTTTAGTCTTAACAATTTCTGAAGTGTGGCTGGCATGGAGCTGGTTGGAATGGCCTTAGAATTCCAAGTCCCTCCCTCTTTGGTGTCCATGAGAAAGTCACAGTAGGATCACAAAGTTGGGCAGGTATGATTGTCACTTCACCTAAACCCCTCAGCTCAGAAAACGACAATATAATCAGAATTGGAAACAGAAAGTCAGAGTGGAATGGTTCTTCACTGGCACCCTTAACAAGCTCTGAGTTGAATCCATAATGACAGTTTTAGGCCTGGCTCTGCTCCTCAGGACCTTGGGTAAGTCACTTAACAGCTCTGTGTACCGGTTTGTTCACACGTATGTCAAAGGTTCACATCATTTTCTCTTGACAGTCCCTCTTCCCCTTCAAACATCATCTAGTTCATGTATAATTAGCAAGCCTTAAGAACTAATGTCCTTTCTGCAATGAGGCAGAGGCATAAAACTAAAGAATACATTAATGTCATCTTATGTTTCCAGGTACGTAAGCACATAATCCTTCGAAGCTACTAATTAATAGGGTTATGAAGAGCTACTCTGTTATATACAGTACAAATAAATTAGAAGCAAAAGGAAAATATTTTATTTTTTAAAAATATTTATTTATTTTTGAGAGAGAAAAAGAAAGAGAGAGTGGGAGAGAGACAGAATCCCAAGCAGGCTCCCCGCTGTTGACACAGAGCCTGACGTGGGGCTCAATCTCACAAACTATGAGAGCATGACCTGAGCCAAAATCAAGAGCTAGATGCTTAACTGGCTATGCCACCCAGGCACCCCAGGAAAATATTTTATTAAAAACCAAAAATCAGGGGGCGCCTGGGTGGCGCAGTCGGTTAAGCATCCGACTTCAGCCAGGTCACGATCTCGCGGTCTGTGAGTTCGAGCCCCGAGTCAGGCTCTGGGCTGATGGCTCAGAGCCTGGAGCCTGTTTCCGATTCTGTGTCTCCCTCTCTCTCTGCCCCTCCCCCGTTCATGCTCTGTGTCTCTCTGTCCCAAAAATAAATAAACGTTGAAAAAAAAAATTTTTAAAAACCAAAAATCAGTTAACTCATTTTCTTTTTTTTTTAATTAAAAAAATTTTTTTTAACATTTATTCATTTTTGAGACACAGAGAGAGACAGAGCGTAAATGGGGAAGGGACAGAGAGGGAGACACAGAACCCGAAGCAGGCTCCAGGCTCTGAGAGGTCAGCACAGAGCCCAACGTGGGGTTCAAACTCATGGACCACAAGATCATGACCTGAGCTGAAGTCAGACACTTAACCAACTGAGCTACCCAGGCACCCCTCAGTTTACTCATTTTCAATATCAGCTTTTTAATGAACATTTGGATTCTTATCACATACCCCCATGTAGTTTTTAAGAAGGGGCTGATATAGGGCTGTGAGATTATCCAGAATTGTGCAGTTTTCATAAATTCTAATTTTGATAGTGACCACCCTCATATAATGTAGTCCTATTTAAAACAAAAGGAACAAAAATCATGGAACTGGTGACTGAGTCTGAAATAGAGAACTTAAAAAAAAAACAAAAACCCACAAAATCTCAATTTCACCAAAGGCCATTCAGTAGTCTATAATAATTTCCATCACGTAATCTATGAATGAGGCAAGCTTTAGATTGAGACACGATGGCTAAAGTCCATTTAAATAATGCTAGACCATACTCACTTTATTGTTTTAGAAGAGATTTGGCTTTCAGTAGGATGCTTAGTGTTTTAATGCTTTCTTGGCAGTAAAATTTCTAAAGTTCCATCAACTCAAGCTTCTCCTGTTGCAATGAAGATAAATTGCATTTTATATGCAAAAGCAGTGCCACCTAAACTTCTTAAAAGATAAACTTAAGTGGCCAATATTTCATTTTAGGACATTTTGACTTGATCAAGACAGATATTTTTATTTGAGCACAATATTTAGCCTTATCATTTGATTTCAACAATGGACAATGGAATCTGGACTATTATCTCTAAACAGAAAAGTACACAAATAGGTTGAAATTAATACAATTTAATTTCATTAATGAACACCCATATCATTGTTTTGCCTCTAAAAATGTATTTAATACCAAAAGTTCTCATGTGGAACATCATAGTAAAATTTTAATTTTCTCTAAATCAACTGATTGTGAAATAATTTATTTCAACTACAAAAAATGGCATAGTTATAATAGGCTGTCTTAGATTATCTCACACACACACAAACACACACACATACACACACAACACCATGCAAGCCCTTTGTGAAACAGAAGGAAAACAAATTTCATGTGTTCATAAATTGTTACATGTACTATGACTCCATATTATTGTTCCCTGAAGAAATTGTATGCTACAGATTGCAAATTTTTGTTCAACAATAAATGATAAACATGTGCAGTAAATTAATGAGTGAGAGCTTTTCCTAGCTATACAGTACTCATTATCAAAAAGAGAATGCATAACTGAATGCTTAAACTTTTTTGCTTCTTTTTAAAAAGGGCCAAAGGAATATGGTATCTCATACAAACATCAACAAAAAGTGAGCAGCATATTGTTTAAAATATTGTTCTGCCAAAAGCATGTATACGCTTAAGGAAAGACTAAATTACAATTTTGAAAGACACAATGCCCAAATAATGAAATTTCAAAGCTGAGCATTACTTAATTGCTTTCATGTCAATGCAACTGATGTTGCATCATTCTTTCTAGCCAATAAAATTAAGAACACTTTTTCATATCAATTCATTAGAGAATTTCACTGCTGTCCATTAACAATACAACACAGTACTGTTAAAATTGTTACAGCAATAAAACATAGTCAACTATAAAGCCATTAACACTTAAAGTAATGTGAAAGGCTGATATTGGCATGATTAGCGGACCTCAAATTAATAGAATTTGTGTATTTACTTATGAGTTTGCTTTATATGTAATAGACCTGGACAATTAAGTGATGAAATATCCTCATGGATAGTCAGGCACTCTGCTTTATGATCATTTTGAAATGGATTCAAGATGGCTAATGACGATGTTGTTCAGAGCAATTTAATCAGAAATATTTTATATGAAACTGAATTAATTTGGTTCAGCATTTTCAGAATAGTCATTGACTAGCTAGTACTCCAAGTATTAGGTATATATCTGTGGAGTTAGTTAAGCAGCATAAAATGAAGATAATGGATTGACTTTACTAGTCGATTTAATTTATAAAAATAGCTGAACCATTTTACTCGGCTTAAGGTGAACAAAATGACAAAAATAGCAGTCGGTTAACCAAATTTTTCATTTTGAAAACAATTAGTCATTTAGATGTACCATTACCTGCAGATTTTTTAAAAAATTAATTTAAAGAAGGCTGGTGAGGACACAGTTGGGATGAGAATTTATGTTTAAGATAAGAGAACCTGGGGAAACTTGGTTCCAATCACGGGAAGAAACAAGGTAGTAACTTTTCTTCCAGATTCACAAAGGCCTTCTAGAAGAAGGGAACATGAGCAAACACTAGAATACAAGGAAAAGATTATTCAAGGCTAGAGGATATAAAAGGTAGGATCAAAGAAAGAGCCAAGATAGGGATGGAATGCTAAGGAGGAGGAGAATGTAGCATAAAAACTTCATGTTAAATGAGAAATATAGGTGTAATGGAAAATAAATTTTAATAAAAATAGTATTGGCACCTTTCTAATGATCAATGATTTTTGCACAAATTGAAAGGAAGGAGCAAAGAAAAGAAAGAAGGGCAAAGTCAAGCTGTGTGATCTTATAAGTGAAATTATTTTCTCTTTTTTTTTTAATTTTTTTTTTTAACATTTATTTATTTTTGAGACAGGGGGAGATAGCATGAACAGAGGAGGGTCAGAGAGAGATGGAGACACAGAATCTGAAGCAGGCTCCAGGCTCTGAGCTGTCAGCACAGAGCCCGACACGGGGCTCGAACTCACGGACCGTGAGATCATGACCTGAGCCGAAGTCGGCCGCTTAACCAACTGAGCCACCCAGGCGCCAAAGATATTGTTTTCTCTAAAGGATTGTTAACATAACAAAAAAGCAAAATTAAAAAAAAAAAGATTTTTGGGGCGCCTGGGTGGCACAGTCGGTTAAGCGTCCGACTTCAGCCAGGTCACGATCTCGCAGTCCGTGAGTTCGAGCCCCGCATCAGGCTCTGGGCTGATGGCTCAGAGCCTGGAGCCTGTTTCCGATTCTGTGTCTCCCTCTCTCTCTGCCCCTCCCCCGTTCATGCTCTGTCTCTCTCTGTCCCAAAAATAAATAAAAAAAAACGTTGAAAAAAAAAAAAAAGATTTTTGCCTCTTCTGGTGTGTTTTAATGGAAGTAAATTGTTTTCAACTTTCCCCAAAGCCACAGTACAAGTTAACCAACTGTAAGAGGAAATCCTGGGCTCTTTAGTTTGTCTAAATTCTCACAGAATTTCCCTCAAATGTATAAGTAAAAATATCAGTTAAAATACTATCACTCAAAGGAAAGCTTGTTTCTCTTGAACAGGAAAGATAAAGTTCAAAGATTAGATTCAAAGCATTTTGCATAAAACGTCAACTAATCGTGCTCACATTCTTTTAAAATTTTGATTCACTACAGAATGGCTTCCAATAAGCATCCTTTATAAATTTTATAAGGAAACATCTACGGCCTTAGTTCAAAGTAATGAAAGGGAGGAATATGAACAAAATATTATGAGGAGGTAGAAAAAAAGGACTTCTTCCTTCCCCACCCACTTAGACACAGGCTCTTCTCCATCCTGAATGGACAACTATTAACAACTGAGAATTTGCTTTCATTCCTCATCTCCTCTACTCCCACCCACCCACCCAAACTTTCCCATAGACCCTTTCCCTTGATTTTGGTCCTCTGTCTACCACTTCTGACTTCATAGTTCTTTAACTGCTTTTGAGGCCTGGAATCAATTCCTGGGACAGATAATTCCTTGAGAATATCCAAAAAACTCTGAATTTGAATTTTCATGTGCTGTACAGTATTTAATGACATGACTTTCTACAGCTGACTGATGGAAGTATTTGAGGGGCTATTACTATTTCCATTATGTAGGTATGTATATGCGCACACACACACACACACACACACACACAGTTATGTTTTGTCATTCTCCAATTCAAAAAATATATATGGAATAAAGAAGGTACGTCTACATTAAGGCATTTATATAAGTGATGCATAATAGCTTGTCTTTGAGATGCTGGGGCATTGCAGTCCCTTGCACTCTGTCATATCTGTAATACAACAGCTACTCATTTGAATGTCACCTCTTATAAAAGAAACAAATCCTTCCAACTTTATTTGTAAGTTTCTTTCCTCTTATTTATTTTTATTTATATTTTTATATGAAATTTACTGTCAAATTGGTTTCCATACAACACCCAGTGCTCATCCCAACAGGTGCCCTCCTCAATGCCCATCACCCACTTCCCCCCCCCACCCCCCACAAACCCTCAGTTTATTTGTAAGTTTCTTAAAGCCAAGGACTATGTCTTCCTTTTTTTTTGGTATGTCATTACATAGCCTCCCGTATGATACTTCGCATCTCGTAGAAACTTAATAGATGTGTAATAAATAAATAGGAATAAATGTTCTCCTAAAAGTTAATTTGTACTGAAAGCAATACTATGAGAGAATAGTAGTAATAGTAATAGAGAAGTCTAACATTCAGATGTGAGATTAAAATGGTGTGAAGGGAGGAGAGAACTGGTGAAATGATCAAAATACTGCCGCCTGTATGAGAGGCGTACACTGAATAGATCAAGACGATGATGATAATAAAAGCATTGAGAGAATTAAAGTAGCAAAAAGAACTGATATATCTGAAAGAATCAGATGTGACTTGCAGACCTTAACAGCATCTTTAACTCATGTATCAAGAGACAAAAGAGCTTATGACAGCTTCAGAATGTTATCTTCAGGTTCACGCATCTAGTAATGACTTACCTAATGACCACTTTTAGCATTAGGAAATACAGTATTGACCTAGGGGTGCTGTTGTCATCTACTATAACTCTTATTTCAGATTCTTATTTTAATCTGTCACAAAGAAATTCAGCATTGAAAAGACTTCATGAATCAGAATAATCAACTTGAAAATTGAACTTGCCCAATTGGTTTCATACGGTCTGCCTCCTATGGATATTGATGAATAATTCAGGAAAGTACATATTGTCATGTATACATCTAATCAAACATAATAACTATTTAATTTTCAACTCCAATAATGCAGCTATAGTTCTCAAACAGCATAGTGGTCCAGTCTATTATCCAGTTGCTAGTAAAATTCAACACAAAATATGTGTGTCATAAGAAAACATACAAAAAATACAGTAACAAATATTTTTCTTCCTTTTCCCTTCCGATGTTTAGAAAATTTGCAAATTGATTTAAGCCAAAAGCGGTAAAGGAATGAAATAGTTCCTTCAGGCTCAGATTCTGTGCCAAGTTTCATTTCTGGCTACATATTTTCGTCCAAGTTCAAGATCTCTGAAATACTTAAAAGAGAAAACATCTCTTTAACCTCAGCAAAGCAAAATCAGTAGAGGCTGCTATGGGAAGAGGAGGGCTTCTGCCTAGAGATGGGTGTGCTCCAGTGTTTGGTTTCCACTGAGAGGATGTCTGCTCTCTCAATGAATCTGAAGTAGCTACTACGATGAGGTAATGGCTGTTTCACTGGGTCATGCTCTCTCAGCACATTCTTTCTCTTTCTCCTCCCTGAGAAGGTGCTGTAAACAGGTCATCCCGAGGGAGAGTTGCTGCAGAGAATGAACAATTCCTACACTCAAAATTCCTGAGAGAACTATCTCTGCTTTTGGTAGTCTAGCCACAACTAGAAGCTGAAAGCAGCCCTGACAACCAGAAAGAAACAGGGTTACTTGACAAGAAAGAGGGGGGAAAATAGGAGAGAAACGAAATGAAAACTAAGGTAATAGGGGCACCTGGGCGGCTCAGTTGGTTAAGTGTCCGACTTCAGCTCAGGTCATGATCTTGTAGTTTGTGAGTTCAAGCCCCATGTCAATCTCTGTGCTGACAGCTTGCTCAGAGCCTGGAGGTTGCTCCGGATTCTGTCTCCCTTTCTCTCTGCCCCTCCCCCGTTCACACTCCATCTCTGTCTCTCTCAAAAATAAATAAACATTCAAAAATATTTTTAAAAAGAAATTAAGGTAATCAAAACAACGCTTAAAGGAAGATCAATTTTTAAATTACTAAGATCTCCAGATGCATATTAGACAATTTTCCACTTATGTGTAAAATTTTTAAAAACTTTTGTAAATTAAATAATATGACAGCAAACTGTGAAATGCTACAAATTAAAATCAAATAAATCATGAACAGATAAACAGCCTGTGCCAACAATCTTAAAGGCACCATAGCTCTGATAATATACAAATCATACATACAGATATAAACCTATGATAATCAAATAAAATCACCAGAAAATCAAGGTTAAAACACACACACACACCCACACACACAAATAAATATTCTTTATTGAAAGAAAAAATTCAATTTACCTTTTCTTGGAGGGACGATGCTTTGTGCATGAAGGGGAGAGGGTTGACTGAAACACCTAGGATGTACAAATTCATAAAGATTTCTACCTAAACATACCTATTAAACATGCCCAGTGAAATGGGTGTTCTGTGTCACATTCAGGTGAAAGGCTGTAATCTTCCTCTTGGGCACTCTAAAGGGCTTTTATTTGTTTAATCTATTTCCATTGCCAAATATATATATATATATTTGCCCACAGTGAAATGACAGAGTGACAAAGCTATGCTTTACACTGGGCTGGTACCTGAAGTTCAAGCATGGGACATTTTGCATAATGTGGCTCACATAAAAGGCTTTGTTCTCCATCGCCTCACTGCGGCTGCAAACCTCAATTTCAGTTTGCAGTCATTTCCTCTCCAGGACCAACCATTTCTAAATAAATTACACCTTTAATATCTGAGTTAGTTCCTGCCAACATCCATTAATCCTTCTGCCTCACATTCAAAATTATATATCACCTGAGAATTTTTTTTTTTTGTTTTGCACTACAGATTTCATTCACACCATAAGCCCCAAACCCTCAAAGATAAATTTTAAAAGATTTGTCTTTTAAGCAGTTACTCTCTTCTGTATATATTCTGTATACAGTGTATTACATATGTGTAAGCGTGTGTGTGATGTGCACAAGTGCACACATCGTATGTATGTGTATGCATTGAAACAAAAACCCTTCACATTGTGTCAGTTTTAAAGGTCTGTATCCTGGAATCATTGTGCTAAGGGCTTACAGCAGATGGCACACAGTAATTGTGATAAATGGGCTTGTTGCTAATGAAAGCTTTTTATTTTCTGACAAAAATCCTTAAGCCCTGACGCCAAGCAATATAATATCAATTCCAGTTTTCCAAAGATGCTTTTTTTCTGACCCCATCTGCTTTACTCTCCCCTCCCCTCCCCTCCCCTCCACACACCCAAACACAACACCTCCCCTCTCCTTTCATACACTCCTTTAAATTTCCACCCTTAAACAAAAGACTACATTGGGGAAGGAGGGCAATTGGCAATGCGGGCCCCCAAAAGCCTTTAAAAATAAAAAGAATAGATGGACTGTAGGTGCAGCTTTCTCACCCCTATCGTTTGAAACAGAAATATTGTGTAAACGCTCAGGCTCATCCAGACATTTTTTTTTCGTGTCCCGCCCTTCAACACGATCATAGATTTCTCATTTGCCTAAAATTATACTTATCAATTTTTTCTTCCAGCTGTTTTTGGAAGAATTACAAGGAAAATGATTTCAAACTGACAAGGCTTCTCTAACTCACTCATTCGTCAGTATGCAGTTCTCTGCAGCTAGATGGACAAAAAAATTCTCTACCTCGAATTCTCCACACACCCCCCCACCTCCATTACCTTTGTATAACCCACTCCTCCTCTTTCTACAGCTCAGGTAATATTAGCTCTCAATATGGATATCCTAACCCGACGTAAGTTCCCCGGGTTTCAAAGTGGTACCTGACAAGGTCACACACTCTACAAATCTAGAGCCCAGGCGCAGCGCCCATTCCCGTGCTCAGTGGTGACACCTGGAGAGGCCGGGCCTGAAGCTTCCGCCAGGTGGGAGACGGGATAGCCGACCAACCTGTGCCGGCTTCCAAGGCAGAGAGGACAAGAGGTGACAGCCCAGCCCCTTCTCCAGTCCCACCCGTTTCCGAGCTGAGGCTCCCTCTAGCAGAAAGCTGGGCGGAGGAAGGAAGGGCACCGAATACAGAACCAGAGTGGCGACCAGCTCTCTTACCTGGACGCAGAATCTGGATGCACCCGCCCTGGCGCTGCCTGCGCTCACGGACCTGAGGACTAAGGCCTCGGACAAGGAGAAAAAGGGGAGAGGGGCAGGGGAAGGAGAAGAGGGAGAAGAGAAAGAAACGGAAGGAAAGAAAAGGACGCGAGGAGGGAGGAGGAGGAGGAGGAGGAGGTGGAGGAGGAGGAGGAGGTGGAGGAGGAGGAGGAAGAGGAGGAGGAGGTGGAGGAGGAGGAGGATGCTGCCCCGCAGCCGCCGAGAGCCCGCGCAGCCCGAGCGCCCGGCCCAGTCTGAGCGCCGCCCTGGCCCGGGCTCCCCTAGCGGCCGCCCCGCCCTGGCCCCGCCTCCCCGCGCCGGCCCCGCCTCCCCGCTCCCAGCGCCCCGCCCCGGCCCCTCCTCACCATGCGGCGGCCGCTCGGCCGGGGGGCTGTGCCCCCGCCGCAGTGTCCGGGAACGGGGAGCGCGGCAGCCCCGCCTCCTGCCGCAGCCAGCCCGCCGCCCGGTGGGGACCGCGGGAGTGGCAGCCACCCAGAGCCTGCCGAGCCCCGGCCACACCGGGCTCCAGAGAATTCCCGCTCCGCCGCCAAAGGGAGACCAGCGCCCTCGGAACAGAGGCACCCAGCGGACCTTCTCTGCTCCTGGGGGGGGAGATGGGGGAGTCTCTATAAATACCTTCCTTTCCTTCCTCTGTCACTGTGAGGCGTGGGTTCCCGTTACCCCTCCACGGAGAAGGCCCATTGCACTTGCCTCCACAAACCTGACAACAGTTGCATTCGGAAAGGACAGAAAAATTGGGGGGAGCATGAGGACAGAGACCAACTTTTGTCAACGCTAAGGGAGCAATGGCTGTCATCAATCAGATTCAGACATTCATTTATTCATTCAACAAATGTTTATTAAAACCTACTCTGTCAGGCACTGTTGTGGGCACTGTGGAAGCAGCATTGAATAAAACAAGATTGCCTTGCCTCCCTCCCCTGCACTTTGGCTTCATGGATTTAATTTACATGCTACTTAGCTAGATGTATGATCCAGAGTCCCTTCACTTAATCTAAATCTCAGTGTATGAATGAGGATTAAAAATATTAGCCATACCCCTCTGCCATGTTTAATATGAGGATACAATTAGATCATGAATAAGAAGAGTCTGTGAAAAATATGAAGACAAATATAAGAATAATGAATTAGCACAGAAAATGTTGACTTTGAAATGTCGCCATTAAAAATATCACCTCAAATACTTTTGAAAGTGATATGACCAACTGAGACAACAGATGATTCTTTACCATGGAATCTTTCTAATCAGAGAACAGCACTTTACTGTAAGTAAGAGAGGTAAGATGCAACTCAGAATTGCTTCAAGCATCTATATCAAGTCGTAACAAGGTGTTTTTAAGGTCAGCCAAGATAGAGAGGTGTGGCTTGCACAGTTTCAACAGTGCTGATGAAATAGCACCCATAATTTGGTTGTGTCATTTCAATTATCCATAGAATCATAGACCATAGAACATTAGAGTTGATTTTCTTGGCATTTGGTCCAATTCTCTTAATTTTCATATGGAAGACAGAAACCTAATGATGAGAGGCTATGAAGATTAAAAACTGTAACAGAGCAAAATCTGAAAGCCCGGCTTCTGAAGTCACACCCCTGCTCCATGTGTTGCTTCCCTCCGCCCAGCTACACCCCATGTCTCTGTGACGCTTGCAGTGAGGCTGGAAGTATCAGGGCACACCCAAGTAGCAGGGAAGTTGGAGGAGTTAGGACTTTTCCTCAGAACATGGTCTGCGTGAGAAGAAGGACATCTTAGGAGACTGTGAAATGATATGAGGGATGGAAGGAAAAGTAAGAATCCTGCTACAGCGTTAGTGGCTGACAATTATGACCTAGCACACAGTTGCGGATGCTCACTGAGAGTATCTCTTCAGTCCCACATAGTCCAATTATTGAGTGTTTCTCAGTTCCTGTTAATTCCGTGCTATTTGATAGAAGAACCACATTCCAAAAGGAAGGTGCTCCTTCTGTCTTCCCTCACGCCAGGCAGAATTCCCCTGAGTCTGCATCAACTCTGAGCCTCAAGTAGACAGATGGGGGGTGCCTGGGTGACTCAGTCCATTAAGCATCTGACTCTTGGTTTCACTCACGTCATGATCTCAGGGTTCTGGGATGGAGCCCCGAGTGCTGGGATGTCAGCATGGAGCCTGCTTGGGATTCTCTCTCTCCCTCTCTCTGCCCCTCCCCAGCTCATGCACACACACTCTCTCTCAAAATGAATAAATAAACTTAAAAAAACGAATAGAGTGGACAACCACAACTTCGGGCCTTGAATACAATCCTGCCCATCCTCATTGTCTGCAAACAAAAACACAGTTCCAGTTTTACAATTAGTCTTGAAGTCAAGCATTGCAAGTCAACCTGAGTGGCTCAGTCGGTTGAGCGTCCAACTTCGGCTCAGGTCTTGATCTCACATTTCCTGAATTCAAGCCCCACATCAAGCTCACTCCTGTTAGTGCAGAGCCCAATTCAGATATTCTGCTCCCCTCCCCAGCCCCCTCCCTGCTTGTACTCTCTCTCTCAAAAATAAATAAATCTTAAAAAAGTACTGTTCTAGCTTTACAATTAGCCTTGAAATCAAGTATTCCAAGTCCTACAATGTTATTATTCTTTCAAAATTTTCAAAATTCTTTTGAATCATCTAGTTTTTTGCATTTCTATATAAATTTTAATGCCAAAAAGTCAATTTCTATAAAAACAGTGCTGTTTTAGCATATAAAAAGAATTATTCACCATGATCAAGTGGGATTCATTCCTGGGATGCAGGGCTGGTTCAACATTCGCAAATCAATCAACGCGATACATCACATTTATAAAAGAAAAGGTAAGAACCGTATGATCCTGTCAATCGATGCAGAAAAGGCCTTTGACAAAATTCAGCATCCTTTCTTAATAAAAACCCTCAAGAAAGTCGGGATAGAAGGAACATACTTAAACATCATAAAAGCCATTTATGAAAAGCCCACAGCTAACATTATCCTCAATAGGGAAAAACTGAGAGCTTTCTCCCTGAGATCAGGAACACGACAGGGATGCCCACTCTCACCGCTGTTGTTTAACATAGTGTTGGAAGTTCTAGCATCAGCAATCAGACAACAAAAGGAAATCAAAGGCATCAAAATTGGCAAAGATGAAGTCAAGCTTTCACTTTTTGCAGATGACATGATACTATACATGGAAAATCCAATAGACTCCACCAAAACTCTGCTAGAACTGATACATGAATTCAGCAAAGTTGCAGGATACAAAATCAATGTACAGAAATCAGTTGCATTCTTATACGTTAATAATGAAGCAACAGAAAGACAAATAAAGAAACTGATGCCATTCACAATTGCACCAAGAAGCATAAAATACCTAGGAATAAATCTAACCAAAGATGTAAAAGATCTGTATGCTGAAAACTATAGAAAGCTTATGAAGGAAATTGAAGAAGATATAAAGAAATGGAAAGACATTCCATGCTCATGGATTGGAAGAATAAATATTGTCAAAATGTCAATACTACCCAAAGCTATCTACACATTCAATGCAATCCCAATCAAAATTGCACCAGCATTCTTCTCAAAACTAGAACAAGCAATCCTAAAATTCATATGGAACCACAAAAGGCCCTGAATAGCCAAAGTAATTTTGAAGAAGACCAAAGCAGGAGGCATCACAATCCCAGACTTTAGCCTCTACTACAAAGCTGTAATCAGCAAGACAGCATGGTATTGGCACAAAAACAGACACATAGACCAATGGAATAGAATAGAAACCCCAGAACTAGACCCACAAACGTATGGCCAACTCATCTTTGACAAAGCAGGAAAGAACATCCAATGGAAAAAAGACAGTCTCTTTAAGAAATGGTGCTGGGAGAACTGGACAGCAACATGCAGAAGGTTGAAACTAGACCACTTTCTCACACCATTCACAAAAATAAACTCAAAATGGATAAAGGACCTGAATGTGAGACAGGAAACCATCAAGACCCTAGAGGAGAAAGCAGGAAAAGACCTCTCTGACCTCAGCTGTAGCAATCTCTTACTCGACACATCCCCAAAGGCAAGGGAATTAAAAGCAAAAATGAATTACTGGGACCTTATGAAGACAAAAAGCTTCTGCACAGCAAAGGAAACAACCAACAAAACTAAAAGGCAACCAACGGAATGGGAAAAGATATTTGCAAATGACATATCAGACAAAGGGCTAGTATCCAAAATCTATAAAGAGCTCACCAAACTCCACACCTGAAAAACAAATAACCCAGTGAAGAAATGGGCAGAAAACATGAATAGACACTTCTCTAAAGAAGACATCCGGATGGCCAACAGGCACATGAAAAGATGTTCAACGTCACTCCTCATCAGGGAAATACAAATCAAAACCACACTCAGATATCACCTCACGCCAGTCAGAGTGGCCAAAATGAACAAATCAGGAGACTATAGATGCTGGAGAGGATGTGGAGAAACGGGAACCCTCTCGCACTGTTGGTGGGAATGCAAATTGGTGCAGCCACTCTGGAAAACAGTGTGGAGGTTCCTCAAAAAACTAAAAATAGACCTACCCTATGACCCAGCAATAGCACTGCTAGGAATTGACCCAAGGGATACAGGAGTACTGATGCATAGGGGCACTTGTACCCCAATGTTTATAGCAGCACTCCCAACAATAGCCAAATTCTGGAAAGAGCCTAAATGTCCATCAACTGATGAATGGATAAAGAAATTGTGGTTTATATACACAATGGCAATGAGAAAGAATGAAATATGGCCCTTTGTAGCAACTGGATGGAACTGGAGAGTGTGATGCTAAGTGAAATAAGCCATACAGAGAAAGACAGATACCATATGTTTTCACTCTTATGTGGATCCTGAGAAACTTAACAGAAAACCATGGGGGAGGGGAAGAAAAAAAAAAAGAGGTTAGAGTGGGAGAGAGCCAAAGCATAAGAGACTGTTAAAAACTGAGAACAAACTGAGGGTTGATGGGGGGTGGGAGGGAGGGGAGGGTGGGTGATGGGTATTGAGGAGGGCACCTTTTGGGATGAGCACTGGGTGTTGTATGGAAACCAATTTGACAATAAATTTCATATATTGAAAAAAAAATAAAGCATCTCACCCTTTAAAAAATAGTGCTGTTTTTTCAGTTAAAATTGTATTCAATTTACAGGTCAATTTTTGCAGAATTGCCATCTTATCAATATTGAGTCTTTCAATCCATGAACATGGTATAAGCCTCTATTTCTTTAGACCTTCTGGAAGTTTTATAGAAAAATATTATTAACAAACTTTATTTCTGAGTGGTTTTACATTTACAGAAAAATTGAACAGGAAGTATAGAGAGTTCCTAATATACTTCCTTTCCCTCTGCCCAGACTTTCTCCTATTAGTAACTTCCTGCACAGATATGGTACGTTTTTTTATAATTGATGAACCAATATGGAGACATTATTATTATTAAAGTCTATAGTTTACATTATGGCTCACTCTTGGTGTCATAGTTTTACAGATTTTGCCAAACATATAATATCCACCATCTACAGTGTGATGGAAAATAGTTGACTGCCCTAAAATTCCCCCCGTGCTCTACTTATCCCTCCCCCCTTCTTCTGCTCCCTACTCAGATGTCATATAGTTGGAATCTAATAATGCACAGCCCTTTCAGACTGGCTTCTTTGATTTAGCAGTAAGCATTTAAGATTTCCTCATGCCCATGGCTTGATAGCTCATTTCTTTTTATCGTGGAATAGCGTTTCATTGTATGAATGTACCAGTTTATCTATTCACCTATTGAAGGCATCTTGATTGCTTCTAATTTTTGACAATTATGAATGAAGCTGTTATAAACATTCAAGTTCACGTTTTTGTGCTGACATATGTTTTCAACTCATTTAAGTAAATACCTAGGAGCACAATTGCTGGATTGTGTAGCAGACTGTTTAGCTTTGTAGAGATTGCCAAATTATCTTCTGAAGTGGTTGTACTTTTCCACCAATAATGGATAAAAATTCCTGTTGCTCCACATCCTCAACAGCATTTGGTGTTGTCAGTGTTTCAGATTTTAGACTTTCTAATAGCTGTATGATTGTACCTCATTGCTGATTTAATTTGCAGTCCCCTCTATTAGTGACCCCTGTCTCCTGGTTAGAGTAATCGAACCATAAACTCTGGGATTTTTTTTCTGAGGGAAAACACCAACTGGGAACTAGTAAATCTACCACCTCCATGAAGAGCAGTAACTGTCAAAAAATGTAAATTGCCTGGGGTGGAGGGCATAAGGAAAGAGGAGAAACTATCTAAGAACTGCACCAAGTGGGTATTGTATGTCCTGTCCATAATGCTTTTAATAGTCTTGTGTGACCAATAAAAAAGCCACATGGCTCATGGTAGATGACCATGGACTACCAAGAATTAAATAAGGTATAGTACCCCCCTCCCCACAAGCTATGAGGCTGTTCCCTGTATTGCCATCATCTTAGATAACTTGGCCATGGTCCTAGGAGAGTACCATGCTGTACTGGACCTTGCAAATGCTTTTTTTTTTTTTCCAGCATAACCTTGGCTGCTAAGTCAGAGGATGAATTTTGCCTTCATGAGGGAGGGGCAACAGTAGACCTTTCAAATCCTTCCTCAAGGCTACCTGCACAGCCCCACAGTATGTCATGGGATGCTAGCCAAAGATTTGTCTCTGTTCTCCTTCCCCACAGTAAAATGGGTCCATTATATTGGTGGTATAATAAAGACTTGCCTCTGCTGCAAGACACTCTGCAGACTTTTCTGGAGCATCTGTGAGCAAGAGGATGGACTGTGAACCCACAGAATTTTAAGACCCAGGCCCTGCCATAAAGTTTTTGGGAGTCTTCGGTTGGGTGGAGACACGGGTTGTCCCAGACACCACGATTCATAAGGTGCAAGCCTATCTGACCCCTAAGGACATAAGAGAGGTACAAGAGTTTGTAGGGATTTAGGGATTTTGAAGGACTTTTATTAGTTTGAAGGATCTGGCACAATGCCTCCACATCTTACATAACTTGACAAAGAAAGGGCACATGTGAGACTGGGAATCAGTATAACAACCTGCCTTTGAGAAAGCAAAAATGTTAGTGAAGCCTATTGAAGCTCTGGGATTCCATCTGAGTTAGATGTGTCTATAACTCTGGAAGGTATAGGTTGGGTGCTATGGCAGAGACAGCAGAAGAAGAGAACACCCTAGGATTTTGGTCCCAGCTGTGGAAGGGGGCAGAAACCTGAAATGCCTCCATAGAACAATAGCTCCCAGCAGTGTACACAGTACTCCTGCAGGTAGAGCCTCTCATGAAGGAACGAGATGTGCGAACTTTCCTTCTTATCACGGGGTGGCTTAGGAACGTGTTCCATGGGCTCACTTCTGCTGTGGCTCAAACTCCCACTTTGACGAAGGCCTGTCTATTTACAGCAGAGGAGCACCCTATCCACCAGCCCACTGTCTCTAGGAATGCAGTGCTATTAGGCCTTGTAGAGTGTGTAGAATTTCTATATGCCTCCGCCACATTCCCGTGGTGGTCCCTTTGGCCTATAGAAAGGGAGCAGAGGAAATTCTCCCTGAAGCATGGTAAAGAGAGGAGTCTAGTCTGGACAACTCATCCACATAGACTGCAGCCCAATACTGACACCAGCTGGGTAGAAACAGGAACAAACCACAGCAACCACTGGGCTGAACTCAGAGTGGTTTAGTTGGTATTCACTCATGAGCCCTGGCCATTAACCCTTTGCACTGACAGTTGGGCTGTTCCAAAGGGTTTAACACTATGGCTTGACCAATGGGAATCTAAGGGGTGGATGATCAAGAATTAGCCCTTTTGGGGTCAGGATATGTGGAAAGACATTTGCATTCCCCTGTAAGAGTCTGAGGCAATCCTCACTGTCTTCCATGTCCCAGTGCATAAGGGGCTGACACCCCTTGGAAGCTGATGCCATAGCTCGGGTATGAGACCTAGCAACTGAATTTTCAGAAGATGCAGCAGATTCAGTGTTAAAAAGAGCAACTACCATAGTGCCTAGGATGTGTGATGCATTGTCAAGGAGGAAGGATTAAAATACAGTGACTTGGTTAATATGGTAACAGCATGTTCTGTGTGTTCTAGACGACACCCAAGGCAAACGTCAAAGGAATCTGGAACATCCACAGGAATTCCCAACCCGTGAAGAATTGACAAGTTACTTATTCTGCCCCCTTCCTCTGAGTGACAATTCTAAGTATGCCTCCGTTTGTGTGGAAACACTGGGTAGGGCCTAACCTTTCCCCTTTTGCTGCACAAACCAGGCTTGCCACCATTAGGGGATGAGAGGATGCTAAGTACCATGTACAGAAACTCTCATTCAGGAGACAATGACCAGGGGGTCACATTTCAAAGGCTATGATGTACAAGATTGGGCAAAAGAACACGACATTGAATGGAGGTTCCATCTCCCCTACAACATGCAAGCAGCAGAGTTGGTCAAAAGGAAGAATGGAATATTAAAGCAGCACACTGAATTACTAACAGGTAAAACCCACCTTGGGCAAGTAGTACTTTCTCAGGCTTTAATACACTTGAATGATCAGCCAGTAGGGCCTGTTGCTCTGTATGCCTGACTGGGGATGCCTGCCAAGATGCCCAATACTGTAAAAGGTATAGAAGTTTGGGGAAATAGCCAACGTTCTGATTCTCACTGGGGTGAGGTTGTTGAGAACACCAAGGTCCATTACAGCTGGGAAGGGCATCATCGACTGGAATTTGCAACGGGACATCTCACCTGGATGGGGAGTCACTTGGCATCACTGGGTGAGGAGGAACTACTCAATCTTCACTGAGATCCCATTGTCCTGCTTCAGGTTGGACCTATTGAAACACACCATACCTAGAATGGAAAATTCACCATTGAAAGGGGAGAAGGTGAAGTACTGGTGTGGCACATGCCTTCCCCAGTACATCTCCTCACTCTGAACAGTGTTGCTTCCCCTGGTCAACAGGTAGGGTATACACAGCCAGGTCAAATTCCTAAAGCTGTACCACATTAACATCTAAGGATCAGGCCACAAGTGTAATTCTTATAGGAGGGGAAGACCCTCCCATAGAAGTTCCTACTAAATATCCATTTTTCAACCTTAGACTTCTGCTATTCCTATGGTATCCAGTCATAGGACAGGCATCTGCTGGAAATACCTACCTACAATAGGCCCAAACATGTGTCTGGCTAGAAAATCAATCCAGCTATTGGATATGTGGACAACTGCCCCCCTCTAGCTTGTCATGATTGCAGGGTGGGTATCACCACTCCAGGGAGGGAATTGGAAGACACTAAAGCAGTACATTAAGGAAGAACAAGCTAGGACTCTTATTCTTAATTCACCTGGTATTACCAATACTGACCCAGAAACTTGGCCTATGGCACACAGTATCAACCCTGGGCATGGGGATTCCTTTGCTATCAAACTACACAGGCAGCCCATCAAACCGCTGGCTGGAAGGGTCCTAAAAATATCACCATTGAGGCCATGAGTGGCTATGCTCAGATTTGGGATGCGTTCCTGTGGCTCACCTCAGGTTCTGCAGATTTGAGCACAAAGGCACCCTTATTGCAAGTTGGGAAGAGAAAAATGCCAAACAAAACCAACTCAATTATACCAAGAACATGGGATGCATTTTACTGGAACTGTGTAGCCGTTCTGTCATCTTAAGGTTAGCCATTGGTTTGACACTAACTAGTCACATCACCCAGGTGTGTATTGGGTAGCCCCGAATGAATCCCAATGGTTGCGAGATATGAATCTTTGCAACTTTCCACCTATGTGGTTGGGCTGCTGTACCCTGGGTTTCCCCTGGGCATAGGGGAGAATCTGCCCCATGGCAATATAACTTGCCAATCTTCTTCTTTTCAGGGCCAGATGGAGAGATTCTATTTTCTATTGGTATGATCATTTGGCCACTTTTTTCCCCTCTTCTGGCCTGGAAGATGTTAAGGCACACATAGAAAAAGCCCCTACTGAGTTCAGTCAATAATCTTAAATGACAGCCTGCAAATCTTGTCTTTCTTTTCTTTTCTTTTTTAATTTTTTTTTAATGTTTATTTATTTTTGAGGGAGAGAGAGGGAGATAGCACAAGCGGGAAAGGGGCAGAGAGGGAGACAGAATCCGAAAGAGGCTCCAGGCTCCGAGCTGTCACCACAGAGCCCGACGCGGAACTCGAACTCATGAACTGCAAGATCATGACCTGAGCCAAAGTCGGACACTTAACCGACTGAGCCACCCAGGCGCCCCAAATCTTGTCTTTCTGCACACCAAAATGACTCTCATAAGAAAGGCTGTCCTCCGAAATAGTATGGTCTTGGACATTATTACTGCTTTGCAAGAAGGCATGTGTGCCATTATCCAAAAAGAATGTTGTATGTTCATACTTACACGAGTAGGTACACATATATGGTAAGTCTGCTAATGTATCATCTTGATTAAATTACTTGAGGTGAGGACACAAGTGAACACCCTGGGTGATCTGCCTCCCAGCCTAGGGCACTTAATAAATTAGTGGTTTGGATGATAGGGCTTTCAGCAGAAAAACATTGTTACTTAATTTAAAGATCATTATCTTAATCTGTGTGTGTGTGTGTGTGTGTGTGTGTGTGTGTGTGTGTGTTTTCCTGCGTGTGTGCCTATACCATCACTGTAGCTTCTACTTCCAATGCAGTCAGATAGCTGCCAAATGAGTCACCTCCATGGTTAGTGAAACCCCTTGCTAACATGCTGCAGACACAGGGGCATTTAAAATCGTAAGAGCTGCTCACTGGAGAGGTGAAGTGTTAGAAGAGGTAATTGAGAGGTCGTGACCGCCAGTTGACCTGTGAGCTGGCTCTGAGCAATTAGAGGTTCCTCACCCCCTCCTCTGTCCTTGGAATGTACTTTCTGCCCACTATTCCCACAGTGGGAGAAGTTTTCAAGGATGCAGCTGTGAGAGAGCAATGTGTTGCTGAGACCATCTGAACTGAGGTGAGGCCTCTTATAAACTTTTTTTCCTGGTGGGTGAGCACAGAGATCCGTTCATCTTGTGGCCACCCAAGGCAAGCCTTGAATGTCAGTTTCTTTGCATGTTAATCCTGCCACCTACCAATATGAGGTGGCCTGCTTCTTTCTATGGTCTCTTCTTGACCTCTGTGAACAGTTTCAGATTTCACGCGGAAGCTCCCAAGCTTCCCAAGTGAACCAAGAGTCATGTATTCTGTAAAGGCTTTGTATGTAGAAATTATAGAGAGTTCTCAGAACTCAATAATATGAAGATAAACAGCCCTCCATCCAAAGACTAAATATTTGAATAGATGCTTTACCACCGAATATATAGTAATGACTACCAAGAACATAAGATGCTTAATAGCATGTAACCATTAGGAAAACATAAATCTGAACATGAGATACCATTACATGTACGCTAGGAAGAATATAATCAAAGACCCAACATTACCACGTGTAGTGTGGATATGAAGAAATTGGAATTCTATACACTGATGGTAATAGCATAAAGCCATACATTCACTTTGGGAAACAGTTTGTTGGTTTCTTAAACATTTAAACGTGCACTTACATATGACTAGGTATTCTACTCTTGGTTCTCTGCCCAAGGAAAATGAAACATATGTCCATACAAAGATGTTTGTCTTCATGTTCGTAGCAGCGTAATTCATAATAACTGAAAACTGGAAGTCACCCATATGTCCATGAACTATTGAGCAGATAATATAGTTCTACATTAGAATACTACTACACAGTAATGGGACAAAATAGTGATGTATGCAACAAGCAAGATAAACCTCAAAGACGTTTTTCTAAGTTAAAGAAGCTAGACACAACAATTGACTTACTGAGTTATTTCATCCATGTGAAATTTTAGAGAAGGTAAAACAATAGAAACAGAAAGTAGATCGCTGGTTGCCTGAGGTGAGGAATGGGAACAATGATTAACTACAAACCAGCATGAGGGAATTTTTTTGTGGTGTTTTTAGTGTTTCAAAACTGTTGTTATAGGTGCACAACTGTGTAAACCTACTAACACTCATCACACTGTACGCTTACAGTGAGGGAATTTTATAGTATGTAAATTATATATCAATCAATCTGTTAGGAGAAAAATATGCCTTGTGCTTTTGCTAAGTGAAGTGTTTATTAAGTGTCTATTATGCCAATTTGCCCTGTATGGTTGTTTATATCAATATCCCTGTAGATTTTCTTTTTATTTGATCTCGAGATGAAGACAAGAGTATTGAAATATCCAACTGTAATTGTAGATTTGTCTATTTCTCCTTTGAGTTCTGTTAGATTTTTCCATCATGGTTTTTGAAGCTCTGAAAGAGTATACATGCACATATAAGGATTATTAGATGTTTTCTTGATGAATTATTCCACGTATTATGATTAATGTTCCTCCGTTCCCGGTAATACTGTTTTTGCAAAGTCCACTTTGTCTGAATTAATGTAATCACTCCAGACTTCTTTTGAGTAAGATTTATAGAGTATATCTTGCTCTACTTTTAAAATTGAGATTTAATTCAAATATTAATGAAAATTCACCCTTCTAAAAAGTGCAATTCTGTGGGTTTTAGCATATTCACAAAGTTGTGCAACCATCTCCACTAATTTCAGAATGTTTTCATCACCATAAAAAGAAACCTCCATACTTATAGCAGTGTACTGCCTGCTCCCACCTTTCCCAGCCCCTAAGAAGTATTAATTTACTTTATGTCCCTATGGATTTCCCTATTTTGGACATTTAGTATAAATGGAACCATATACTATGTAGTCTTTTGTGCCTGAATTCTTTCACTTAGCTTAATCCATGTAGTAACATGGATTAGTTCTTCATTCCTTTTAATGGCTTAATAATATTACATTGTAGGATATGCCACATTTTGTTCAACCACTGATAAACACAGTTGATGCACATTGGGTTGTTTCCACTTCTTGGATGCTGTGAATTATGCTACTATGCACATTTGTGTATAACTTCTTATATGGATATATGTTTTCAGTTCTTTTGTGTATATGCCTAGGAATGAAGCAGAAATGTATATATATGTATATATATATATGTGTGTGTGTGTGTATATATATATATACATATATATTTATATATGTATATGTATATATAATGTGTATGTGTGTGTGTATATACATACACACACATATATATCCTATACATCCTATAAATGTGTATATATTTATAGTTGTATTTAACTACATTTTTAATAATTTGACTAACTGCTAAACTGTTTTTTTAAAGTAGTTGCACCATTTTACATTCTTACCAGCAGTGTATGAAGGTTTCAGTCTTTCCACATCATTACCAAAATTTGGAATTGCTTGCCTTTTCTTTTTGTTAATTTTAGCCATTCTAGTGGGTGTAGAGTAGTATCTCATTGTGGTCTTGATTTGCACATCCCTACTGACTAATGGTATTGAGCATTGTTTCGTATGCTTCTTAGCCATTTATATATGTTACTTGGAAAATCATCTGTTCAAATTCTTTACCCATTTTGAAAATTGAGTTACGTCTTTTATTGTTGAGTTGAAAGTGTTATTTGCATATTTTGGATATTAATCCTTTATCTGGTATATGATTTGTAAATATTTTACCTGATTCTATGGGTTATCCTTTCATGTTCTTGACATGTCCACTGAAACAGTTTTTAATTCCAATGATGTCTGATATATCTATTGGGGGGGGTTACTATATTTTTTGGGTCATATGTAAGAATCCATTGCCTAGTCTAAAGTCATGGAAATTTTTATGATTTTTCTAAGAGTTTTATACTTTCAGGATCTACATGCAGGTTTTTAAATTCATTTTGGGTTGATTTTTTATGTGGTATGAGATACAAGCTCAACTTTATTCTTTTGCATATTGACCACCAGTTATCCCAGTACCATTTCCTGAAAACCATTCTTTCCCCATTGAATTGTCTTGGCATATTCTTCAAAAATCAATTCACAAAAAATGTGAAGATTTATTTCTGGAATCTCATTTCTATTCTACTGATCTGTATATCCATCTTTATGCCAATGCTATATTGTCCTGATTACTGTAGCTTTGTAGTAACTTTTGAAATTGGGAAATATGAGCCACAATGATAGGACTTGCATTGAATCTATAGATAAGTTTGGGAGTATCACTATTATAACAATATTAAGTCTTCTAATCCATGAACACAGGATGTGCCTCCATTTATTTAGGTTTTTATTAATTTCTTTCAATGTTATTTTTAATGTACAAATCTTGCACTTCTTTCGTTAAATTTATTTCTAAGTATTTAATACTTTTTGATGTTATATATGTTGGGGGTTGTTTGTTGATAGTTAAGGGAATGTAACTGAGTGTGTTTTCTGCAAATTTGCTGAACTCATTTATTAATTCTAATAATTTTCATCTTTTTTTTGACTCCTTAGGTTTTTCTGTTTCAAAAAAAGTGTCATCTGCATATAGATACAGATTTACTTCTTCCTTTTTAATCTGGATGCTATTATTATTATTATTATTATTATTATTATTTGCCTAATTTCCCTGGCTACAATCTTCAGCACCATGCTGAATAGAAGCAGTAAGAACATACATTTTCTTCTTGTTCTTGGTTTTAGAAGAAACTATTTCAGTCTTTTTTTAGGAAGTATGATGTTACCTGTGGGATTTTCATCAATATTCTTTATCAGGTTGAGGAAATTCCCGTCTATTAGTTTGTTGAGTGCTTTTATCAAAAAGGATGTTGAATTTTGTCAAATGCTTTTTCTGTATCCTTTGGGATGATTATTTGGGTTTTGTCTTTTATTTTATTAAAATAATTTATCATATAGATTACATGTTGAACTTATCTTACATTCTTGAGATTAATCACACTTGATCATATTGTACAATCCTTTTTAAATGTTATTGGATTTGGGGATGCCTGGGTGATTCAGTTGGTTAAGCGTCCAAATTCGTCTCAGGTCATAATCTCACAGTTTATGTGTTCAAGGCCTGCATGGGGCTCTGTGCTGACAGCTCAGAGCCTGGAGCCTGCTTCAGATTCTGTCTCTCTCTCTCTGTCTCTCTCTGTCTCTCTCTCTCTCTCTCTCTCCCTCTCAAATACAAACATTAAAAAAATAAAAATAAATGTTATTGTATTTGAATGGTTAATTTGTTGAAGATTTTATTTATATATTTATATTTAACGACTTGTTTTGTGTGTCTCTCTTATGGATAGTATATATTTGGAACAGTTTTTAAAGTACATTTTGTCAATATCTGCATTTTCCAATCCATTTACATTTAATATATTTATGGTAAGGTAGGATTTATATGTCATTGGTTTGTATATATCTTAAGTCTTTTTTGTTCTTCTATTGTCCCATTACTGACTTTGATAATTAAGTGTTTTATATTGTATCATTTTCATCATTATTTCTTTTACTATATTTTTCTGTTATTTTCTAGTGGATACTTTTGGGATTGTAATCAGCATCATAGTTTATAGGTATATAGTTCAGATTAACCCCAATTTAATTTCAACGGTATAAAAAAATGTGTTTCTTTTTTTTTTATTTTTTAAATGTTTATTTATTTTTGACAGAGAGAGAGAGACAGAGCATGAGCAGAGGAGGGGCAGAGAGAGAGAGGGAAACACAGAATCTGAAGCAGGCTCCAGGCTCCGAGCTGTCAGCACAGAGCCCAATGTGGGGCTTGAACTCACAGACTGTGAGATCATGACCTTAGCCAAAGTCTGACACCCAACTGAGTGAGCCACCCAGGCACCTCTAAAAACTGTGTTTCTATTTAGCATCATTTCCTCCCTTCTTTTTTGTCTTACTACTGCTGTACAAATTATATCTTTATACATTGTATTCTCATCAATGTAGATTTATAAGTATTGCTTCCGAAATTCTTTTAAATCAGAAAAGAGAGCAAAAGAATTGCAAATAAAAAATACATTTGTACTGTCTTTAATATCATCAAACTATGTAGTTATCAATTGTAGTATTCTTATAGTTTAGGTCTGTGGGTAACAAATTTTCTCAGATTTTATTGTCTTTAAATTTTTTTAATTTTGTCTGTCTTTTTATTTGTTTGTTTGTTTGTTTGTTTTTATAGTGCCCCAGTGTACTCATACTGTAAACAATTTTTTTTTTTATTGTCAAGTTAGCTAACATACAATGTACCCTTGGCTTCAGGAGTAGAATCCTGTGATTTATCACTTACATACAACACCCGGTGCTCATCCCAACAAGTGCCTTCCTTTATGTCTTATCACCCCCATTTTCCCTACCACCCAAGCCCCACCCCCATCAACCCTCAGTTTGTTCTCTGTATTTAAGAGTTTCTTATGGTTTGCCTCCCTGTTTGTATTTTATTTTTCCTTCCATTCCCCCATGGTCATCTGTTGTTTCTCAAATTCCACACATGAGTGAAATCATAGGATATTTGTCTTTGTCTGATTGATACTTCGCTTAACACAATACCCTCCAGTTCCATCCATGTTGTTGCAATTGGCAAGATTTCATTCTTTTTCATCCCCAAGTAGTATTCCATTGTTTATATGTAGATAGATTCATAAATACATACAGATACATATATTAATATAGACACATACATATATATATATGTAGAGAGAGAGAGAGAGAGAGATACATACATATATATAATATGTAGCACATCACATCTTCTTAATCCATTCATCAGTTGATGGACATTTGGGCCCTTTCCGTAAGTTGGTTATTGTTGATAGAGCTGCTATAGACATTGGGGTGCATGTGTCCCTCCGAATCAGCATTCCTGTATCGTTTGGATAAGTTCCTAGTAGTGCAATTGCTAGGTCATAGGGTAATTCTATTTTCAATTTTTTGAGGAAGCTCCACACTGTTTTCCAGAGTTGCTGTACCAGTTTGCATTCCCAGCAAAGCAAGAGGGTTCCCCGTCTCCACATCCTTGCCAACATCTGTTGTTGCCTGAGTTGTTAATTTTAGCCATTCTGACTGGTGAGAAGTGGTATCTCATTGTGGTTTTGATTCGTATTTCCCTGATGATGAGTGATGTTGAGCATCTTTTCATATGTCTGTTAGCCATCTGTATATCTTCTTTGGAAAAGTGTCTATTCATGTCTTCTGCCCATTTCTTCACTGGATTATTTGTTTTTTGGGGAGTTGAGTTTAGTAAATTGTTTATAGATTTTTGATACTAACCCTTTGTCTGATATGTCATTTGCAAATATATTCTCCCATTTTGTTGATTGCCTTGCCTTTCTTTCTAAAAACATTTTCACAAGTAATGCAATTTTTAGTTGATAAATTTCTTCATTTCATCACTTTAATGATATATCTCCATTTTCCTCTGTCTTGCATATTTTTTGATGAGAAGACTACAGTCATTTTCCCCCTGTATGTAATGTATAAAGTTTTACAGCTGCTTTTATAATTTTTCTTTAGAATTTAATTATTATGTTCCTTAGTAAATGGTTTGTGTGTTGTATGATGTGTATCCTCCTTAGTGGTTTATGAGCCCCCTAAATCCTTGGGTTTATAATTTTCTTTAAATTTCAAAATTCCCTGACCAGTATTTCTTTAGTATTTTATTAGTGTTTACATGGTATATTAAATATTAAGATACATGGCTACTTAAGTCCTTGATCTTGTTTCATATGTCACAGAGATTGTTAATTTTCTCTGTCTTTTCTTTGTGCTTGTGTCTAGAAATAATCTATTTTTGTGTCTTTAGATTCATTAATGCTGTCTCTATGTCGTTTAATCCTCAGTGCCTCTCAGAAAGTTGAGTTTCCATTTCCAATATATTTAGACGTTCCATTGTTTTTGATGCTTCCATTTTTCTCTTCACTGTGCTTTTCTTTAAAAACTTGAACATCAACATTTGTACCTTTTTAAGATCTTTTCATTCCTATTTCTGCCATCTGTGTTATTTCTGCTTCTTTTACCTTTGAGTGATATTTCTCTTAGTTATCATCGTATTGTTAACTTATCTAGTAATTTTCAGTTGGACACTGGACATTTATGGTCTAATATAAGCAGTTAAACTGAAATCCTCCCTGAATATTGCTTTAGTTTCACTCTAACAATGTTATGTTGTATTTTTATTATCTTTAAGTTCAAAATATTTCTAATTTCCTTTGTAATATCATTTAAATAAAAATTATTATGTTGTTTAATATCCTAAATATCTTACTTTAAATTAACTTCTAATTTATTTCCAATGTGGTCGGAGAACATACTCTGAATGATATGCTTCATGTTGGCCATCTCCTACACAAGGTCATGAGGCAAATTTCCATGTTAATTTTTTTAAATTTATTTTTAAGCAATCACTACACCCAATGTGGGGCTTGAACTCACGACCCTGAGATCAAGAGTCACACACTCTCCCAGCTGAGTCAGCCAGGCTCCCCTCCAGAAGCTTTTTGATTAGGTTTTACATTAATATCTATGGTGCACCTGAAATTAATGTTTGATGGTATGATATAAATGTTTTTTTAACCATGAATCTCCTATTCACCCAGTATCATTATTGAATGATATCAATTACTCATATTGAAAATATGAGTTATGATATTGTATACCTTTATCTCATTCCTTATCCCAGAGAGAATGCTTTCAATATTTTACCATTAAATATGATGCTTATATATATTTTTTGTATTCAACCTTCATCACACTAAAGATGGCCCCTTATGTTAAATTTTGTGAATAATTTTTTAAATTATGGCACAGAATGGTATTGAAATTTATCAAATGCTTTTTATATATTTGTATTAGTTTACTATGGCTGCTATAGCTAATTGCCATAAATTTAATAACTTGAAACAACACAGATTTATTATCTACAATTTTGTAGGTTAAGTGTCTGGCATGAGTTTGACAGGCTAAAATCAACATGTCAGTAGGCTTGCCTTTGTTACTGGAGGTTGCAGGGAAGAATCAGCATTCTTGCTCATTTCAGTTGTTGATAGAATTTAGTTCCTTGTGGTTATAGATCCAAGGTCCCATTTTCTTGCTGGTTGTAAGCTGAGGTCTATTTCCAGCTTCTAGATGCTACTGCATTTTTTGGACTCATTCCTCAAATTTAAAGCCAGTATGGGGAAGGGGTATCAATCTTTCTCACATTGCATGTCTCTGACCGCAGCTAGGAAAGGTCCTTCACTTTTAAGGACTCATTGTTAGAATGAATCCACGTGCGTATTACAGAATAATCTCTCTATCTCAAGATCTTTAACCTTAATCACATCTGAAAAGTGTTTTTACCATGTAAGGTAACATATCCACAGGTTTTGGAGACTAGATGTAGACATCCTTGCAGGAAGGAAATGTTATTTTGTCTTCCACAACATCTATTGATATATTTGTGCAATTTTCTTTTTTACTATGTTAATATGGTGAGGAGATTTGATTTTTGAATGTGATACCAGTCTTGAATTCCCAGTTCAACTGTGTTATGATTTACATCAGCTTTGTTGCTGGACATGATTTGCAAATATTTTATTATGTTCATGTTTCATGTTCTTTGTGTTACATCTATGTTTAAAGAAGAATTGATCTGCAAGTTTTCTTTATTGCTATATCCTTACCAAGTGTTAATATCAAGTTTATTCGACTCTATGAAACCAATTTAGACATTTTCCTTTTTTTCTATATCTGGATGAATTTGCGTAGGTTTGGTATTCTTTCTTTCATAAATGACTGGAACAATTTGCCAGTAATGCCACCCAGACTTGGTGCTTTTTTTGCAGAAAGTTGTCCAATTCAAAGTTAAATTTACTTAACAAATGTATTTAGATTTTTACTGCTATTTTTGTGTATTTTAATATACTTTGTTTTCCAGATTATCATCTCACTAAATTTCCAGATTTATTGGTATTAAGTTTTTTATGAGATCCTTATTATTTTACATTCATAATTTTATTCATGATATTGGCAATTTGTACCTTTTATATTTCTTTTTCATCAGCTTTGCCAAGACTATAATTTCTTAAGTCATTTTGACAAAATGACTTTTGTCTTTATTGAAATAGAAAATAATTGCTTTCTATCATCAGTTTTTTCCTATTATCTATCTTCTTTATTCTGTACTACCTTTTTTGAAATTCATATGCTGTTCTTTTTCTAGCTTCTTCATATAGAAGCTGAAATTCTTTTCTAACAATTGCATTTAAGGCCATGACTTTCTCTCTAAACATAGTTTTAGCTCTATTTCTTAGATATGATATATCATATTTTAATTATCATTCAGTCAAACTTATTTTCTATTTTCCATTGTGATTTCCTTCTTGACCCGTGGTTATTTAGTAGAATAGCATTTCGTTTTCAAACTCTTCAGAACTTTTTACATTATCTTTTTTGTTTATTTCTGGATCAAAAATACATATATTTCTCTACTGTGGTCAGAGACCACATTCTTTTATGACCTAGTACCTGGTTAAGTTTGCTAAATCGCCCATTTGCACTTAAAAATTACATGTAATCTGCAGTTGTTCAAGTTATTGTTTCACAATGTATCTACTAGATCAATTTTTCAATTTGTAGTTTTAAATCTTGTCTTTCTTACTGATCTTTTGTTAGCTTGTTCTAGTAGTTTCTGAGGGCTATGTGTTGAAATCTCCCACTGTGATGATCTATTCTTCTCTTAATTCCACCAAATTTGGGGTCGCTTGGGTGGCTCAGTCAGTTAAGCATCCAACTTTGGCTCAGGTCACGATCTTGCAGTTCGTGGATTTGAGCCCCACATCAGGCTCTGTGTTGACAGTTCAGAGCCTGGAGCCTGTTTTGGAGTCTGTGTTTCCCTCTCTCTCTGCCCCTCCCTACTCACACTCTGTCTGTCTCTCTCTCTCTCAAAAATAAATAAACATTAGAAAATAAAAAATAATAATTCTGCCAGTTTTTGCTTCACATGTTGAAGGCTATGCTAAACAAAGCATCGAAATGATCGAATGATCATATATTCTGGGTTAATTGGTTGTTTTATAACATGAGCTATTCCTCTTTTTTGTGGTAATGTCTTAGAGCCTATTTTACTCATATTTGTACACTTCCATCAACCTTCTTTTGGCCACTGTTCACATGGAATAACTTTTTCCATTATTTCATTTTAGTCCTTTTATGTTAATTCTTAAGTAGTTTGTGTGCAACATTGAGTTAAGTTTTGTTCTTTTTCCAGTCTGACAATTTTGGTCTGTTTTGTCTGTTTCCACTTACTGTAATTCATTTACGTTGAGGCTTCAATCTTCCATCTTACTATTTGTTTTATATTTGCACATACTGCTTCATGTTCCTTTTTCTTTCTTTCTTCCCTCGTCTCAATAAATTGGCTATTTTTATTTCATATTCCCTCCATTAGATTGTTGCCTGTACATTCTTTTATTTCTGCTAGTGATTTCAACCTGCATGTATCCTTTTATCACTTCCTGGAAATCCAGAAAAGTTAGAGCACTTTAATTCAGCTTATATCCCCTCCTGACTCATGTGCAATTTTCATTTATTTTATTTCTTTGGGTGTTTTAAATGCCAAACACATTATTGTTGTTGTTTTATACCATCAATATTCATTTGGAGCTACTTTCACACAGATATATGTTTACATTTTGTCCAGATCTTCGCATTCTTCTTGGAGGGAGAATCGGGCTACAATAAACTATTCTACAATTACTAAGAGCTAAAATCCCTAACATCCTCTTTTCATTATCCAGTCTTCAGTGTTCCTAGGGGAAACGAGAGAACTTCTGTCTGGATCATCTTGCAGTAAACAAAAACCACTCAACATACTTTAGACAGAAAAGGATTCAATATAGGAAATAAAATACTAACACATTTTTAGAACCGATGGAATAGGGGGCTGAGGCTTGGCCTTCAAAGGAGAATGAGAACATCCCTTCTGGACTGGTCAGTCAGGAACACTCTTACCTCTATCACAACCAGAGAACTGCAAATCATGAAGCTGCTATTGTAAGTAATGAGTTTAAGAGCGGTGACCTAAATGAGATCTAACTATCAGGAAACCAGTCCTGCTTACACCACAACTGCCTCTTCACAATCACACAGCTGGTGATAAATGCAGAAAACCCATTGTCTCCTCAACTACACTAATCAGCAGCAGTAGCCGAATCACTATCCTTACTTCTTTCTAAATGGCAGGAAATCGTGAATGTAATTTCCAGAACCCAATCTGCAAGAGCATAGGGCACGTGTCTGTTTTGGTTTTCTAGCCTTTGCAGTGTGCAATGGAAGGATGAAGGTGGAAGAAATGCTGTGTGCCAATTTATTATACCCAAATTGATTAAATTGTAATGTGTAAGCAAGCTGTTCTCCAAACATGAGTCATTATGATTTAGTTCTTTCAACACTCTGTACAACTCAGCATTCCAAAAGAAACCACTTAATAATGAGACATTGCTATACAGTTAATAAACCTTCCTTTGTGCAAAGTAGCACTTTTCCCTGTTCTATCTGAATGATACTTTCTCACTGATCAAGGATATTTTGGCTGCATCTTCAACTTTGCAGGGCACAGTGATAGTCAACATGAAATGAGAATAGTTATTCTTGTGACAATGATATGAAAATGTGTAGGATGAATATTAAAGCACAGGATACCATAAACTCTAGCTGCTAAGAGACATATAGCATCCCCCCCCAACCCCCCCGCCATGTCTTGCCAGGTGCTTAGAAGGCAACTGTAATAACATCAATCAGCAGCTCCATGAAGCTGCTCTTACTTACCATTGGAAAGAGAGTCAGAGTTCTCTGTATAATTGCACTGGAAAAGGCACAGTGTTGAACAGCTCCTGACACAGAAGCCAGTTTGCCCCAAGGCCAATGGGGATAATTCAGAGCTTTTGTATTTTTCCATCAACAAACAGCAGTACTTTTGTACTGCCTTTAACCAGCCCTGAGTTATGGTGATTGCTACTGAGCCTGCTCAGACTTTGGACAGTGTTGTGAAGTTTCACCCCACCTTCAGTTCTGCAGAAAGACTCAAGCACTCCAACAACTGCCTATTCACTTTCTTTTTGCAAAAGTAACATTGGTAATACTTGAAAGTGACGGAAATGAAAAATACAAATACATTTCTCCTATCACATTATAGATCATTTATGCTCTCTTCCTAACTTCTCAGACTCATGTCTTGCAAGCCCACCTAACTATACACACATACACCCCACTCAAAACACCAGTATAGGGGCGCCTGGGTGGCGCAGTCGGTTAAGCGTCCGACTTCAGCCAGGTCACGATCTCGCGGTCCGTGAGTTCGAGCCCCGCGTCGGGCTCTGGGCTGATGGCTCAGAGCCTGGAGCCTGTTTCTGATTCTGTGTCTCCCTCTCTCTCTGCCCCTCCCCCGTTCATGCTCTGTCTCTCTCTGTCCCAAAAATAAATAAACGTTGAAAAAAAAAATTAAAAAAAAAAAAAAAGAAACAAAAAAAAACACCAGTATACATTTAAATGATGACCTCATGCTCAAAGTAGCCCACATAATTAAGAAAAGCATTTCCAGTTTCATTTTTCAAAATTTGTAATACTTGACAAGGTCAGAAGACAAGGTCTTTAGATATCTAGAGGCCAAATAATTCTGCAGTAATTGTTGTAGCACTCTGAATAAGTCTTTGTGCTTTAATTAACAAGATTGAAAAATGCAGATATAAATGTAGTTTGACATAAAGTGAAGAATACTAGAAACCTCCTAGTCACATATGCTGCCCCCACTTGTTCATCATTTTGTTATGAAATTACTGAAGAGAGGAAAAAAAAAAAACAACAACAATTGGATAACTATGCTATGTCCTAAAATATATTGTACATTTAAAGACATATTGTTTCTCAAAGCAGTAAGATAAAACACATTAGTCTCTTGAATAGTGAATCAAAATATTTCTATAGCATTTGTTTTAATTTAGCTCTTTTTACATGAAGAATTCAGAAAGCCTACCAGCTTAGAAGCTCAAGGAATTAATTTTTATTTTAAATACAAATGAATATTCTAATATTTTATTTTACCGTGGGGTATTTTTTATTATTTAAGTTAAAGTAAAATTCAGGCTAACATCTGAAACCTAGAGCAACTTACATTAAAATTTTCTACTGTATGCCTTGTGCCATTATTTATTACACAGTTCTTCAGACTTTATTACCTCAAGAAAGGTGTTCACAGAAAGCCAAAATAATATTCCTGATACGATTCTAAATTGAGCTAATGAAATGAGTGGATGATTCCTTTTAATGATCAGTTTCATGGAAATATGCTTTTTTTCAAAGATGAAGCTGGTTGAGTCCATGAGTGAGGAGGAATTTGAATAGTAATCTCCCAAACAAGGCCATTACATCCAACAGCAGCTTTGTCTGTTAATAGGTTGACCTGATGGGAAAATCAGTTACTAAAGTCTATCTTGACTGACATGTAATTTAATCCAAGTTTGTCATAGTAAGAAATAAAGTGATCATTGTATCTGCTATTTAAAAATAAATTTTGGAACATCATTATTTTTAAAATGAAGTACATGTGGCTGTTTTCGCAAGGAATGTTCTTATTTTTATAAAGATCTTAAAGAAAGAAGGGCTTGAACATTTCACAAGGCATTTTGAGTACTAAGTTTAACAAAGAATACCACAGTTCCTAAAGATGGAAGTGAACAAGCTATAAGATTACTTTCAGTGTGAGAATATAATGATATTTAAGGAAGAAGTGTGAAGTTTGCAGTTGTCAAAATGTGAATTGGATATTATTCTCAATAAATTTCTTTCTCTAAACATACTGATATCCTAATATAATTCTCACTTTTTTATCAACTGAATTTCCATTTGTTCCCTTAAGTGTTGGTTCCTTTCTTATGATTCTTTTTTTATTTTTATCATTCATTCATTCATTCATTCATTTTTCTTTCTTAGGATTCTTTCTGAGAGGCCCAGGGTGTTCCATTGAAGCATCCATTCCCTTGTATGCAAGTATGTATGAGTTCTTCTAACATTTACAAGTAATATAGCAAAATTGAACAAAAAGCAATTTTTGCACGTGACTCAAGATGGTGAGATATTAGTTGTCTGTAGAAGGTGATGTCATTAAAATAGCTCTGTTAAACTGTACCGAGTGAAGTTCCGTCATTTTTTTCCAAGGAATTATGGAGCTGCATAGGTGCTAGAGCTTCCTTATTATTTGAATAATAAAAGCAAAATTTTAAAATTTGATCCACTAAAGATTGAGGTTTAGCAACTACTTACATATTTAAAAATTGAGAAAATATTAAAAATGTCTCATAAGTCACATATAAAAAGAAAAATCCCGATTGTTCCTCGCAATCTTCATTTCTTTAAATCTTGCTCTAAACGTGACCCCACTTTACCATTCTTAACAATTAATGAGTACTTAGTGTTAATGCTTTGTTCAATGGGATCCAAAAAGCAAGAAATATATACCAGGCATGGCTGGGCGCCATGTAACATGCAAAGATAAATCAAATGAAGAGTTAGGTTTTTTTTGTTTTTTTGTTTTTAGGAAAGTGCATTTCTTTATATTGTGTGCTTTTGCTCATACCTTCTTTTAACTATAGCGACACTAATCCTAGTGATTAGGTCTTGCTTTATAAATGCAGCGTCAGCAGTCACCTGGTGGCTGGCAAGGCAGAATGTATTACGTGATAGGAAGAAATAAATTGATTCTGCAAATCCGGTCTTGCAAACCAGAAAGTAAATTACTTGGCACTTAAAAACAATTTTGTTATGAGCAAGTTAGCACAAAAGTTGTTTTTATGGCCACTGATGCTCAGTGACACCAGCAAAATCACTGTGTATTCTTTGCTAGATAATTATCCTCCAGTGCCCTTTAGTGCAAATGCATTTATCGTGCTTTGGCGTTTCTTCCTTTATACAGACAGTTCTCTAACCTTGGCATTCTTAAATCTATTGCTATTTTTTCCCAACATTTTTTTGTTTCCAGGCACCCAAAAACCAAATGTTCTAGTAGGTCTTCTTTCCCCACATGCTGCTTTAGAATGTGATTGTCCTTATATCTCTCTCAAAACCATTTTCTCTGTTATGAATATTTCTCCTAGCTGGGTCATCCACAGCATGATTTGGTGTCTCCTTGGCAACCGCATGGTCTTACCATTTCTCAGTATCCCTTTTTACTCACACTCACTTCTTTCTAATCATTAATCCTTGAAATATCTTCATGTAGTCCTTGCCCTTGCTTTTATATCCTCCATGTTAATTGTCCATATTCTCATACATATTCTACACCCCAGTCTTTTAACGGCATTAATTAACTTTTTTATAGGTCAGGGATCAGATCTATTTAAGATAGATAAATCTCTCTTACAGTTCCTCTTGCTGTGTTATTAGGCTGTACAATTTGCAATTGAACTGGAAGTTTGGTAACTGAGGGTGATGCCTGATGTTCCTGTAACAAGGTTATATAATCTATTTTGATCCCAGATACAAATCTGAAATTTAGATAGGCAACCAAGTTTTATGAGCACGCCCTATTCTAGAATTGAGCTGCTGTCTCTAAACAGTAGTTAGATAGTAGAGTGTTTAAAATTAACAGGCTTCAAAATCATACAGAATTCCTAAGTTTGAGTCCCAGTTCTGCCTCTTACCAGCTGGATGATGTTGGACAATATACACAAACTCTCTTACCTAAAGTAGGAAAGTAGTATCCTTCTTGAGTGGTTGGAAAGTTCAGCTGAAATAATGCAATACACAGTGAATAGGTAGGAGCTTAATTAATAGTAGCTTTTAATAAATAAGGCCCCCTCCTAGCCACGTGGAATAATTGGAGGCCTCTATTTCGAGTAGATTTAGCCCACATCCACTTACAGTTGATGCACCTTATAGAAAACCAAGGCAATACTTTGACCTATTTTCTTTCTCCATTCACTGGTTTAATAAACTGTAAAATGTATATGTTTTTCATTACCCTTTTTATAGCTCTAGAAACTAGCTTTACTATGTATTTAATATCTCAACATTTTTACCTAGAGAGAGAGAGAGAACTGTATACACTATCTGAGAGTAAGGATGTAGAAATATATCTTTCCTTATAGTGGCTTTTCATTAGTTTATCTTTGCTTTCAGATTCTTTTGTGTTAAAAATTTTACAATTTTCACACAGACGTAGGACAACAAGAATTGTGTGTTATGTTGTAAGCTTTGCATCGATAATTTCATGCACCATTATGCTTTCTGCAGTAATGAGTTTTCTACAGCTGTAATTCTTTCCTTCTCTGGGTCTTGAAACTTTCCACAGCAACATTACTTTACAGTTACAGGGTAAACACATCGTGACATGGAGGAGTGTGTGTTCATTGAGAGGGTACATCCTCAATCCCCTGACTCTTGTTGGGCTCCTGGCTGCCCACACTTCTTCAACTAAGCCTCTGATTTATCTCCGTTCCTTGCTGAGTCAAACACAGCTTGCATTCTTTAGACTTCATTTTATGTTGGATTTATGTACAGTCTTCTCCAGAAACTAATTGACCCATTGTTTTTGAAGTATCAGTCCTCTAAAAGAATGTCATAATCTGTGTTATTTTCTCTTCTAGTTGCACGTGAATATATAACATTGTGCTCTGGGTAGATTTAAAAGGATTTCAGCACACCCATCTCCTTTGATACTGACATCTTTCAAATTTTTACTTTCTTCTGTCTTCATTGGATAATGCCTGTCAGTGTTCTCTTGAAAGAGCTGGTGCCAGAGCTAATTATTTCTGGCTGCTATCCTATGGCTGGAATGTTCTGAAATGCTTAGTCTTTGACCTATTTTGCATGGCTTTTTCAAGTCTTATTCCAATCTCCTGCCTGCAATTTACATTGTTCATTTTAATTGTTGCATCAGGTAAGGGCATAATGTCATGACTTTCAGTGTTTTTCCTAACTTCTATCCTCAGTGTAAAGTTAAGGTTTTATCAGGCATGCATTTTTCTGCCACTGAGGCACTTTTTTTTAATCTTATTTTTTTTTTTACTTAGACTAATAAAAGTGACTAGAAATCTACAAATAGACATGCCATTTGACCAGCAATTCCATCTATACCTATGAGTACATAAAAAAGAAAAAATAATAAAGATTTTGTGATAGGAATGTTCAATGTAGCTTTGGTAATAATAACAAAATTTGGAAGCAGTCTAAATGACCTTATATGATGGTTGGTTAAATACATGTAAGTATAAAATTATATTGAAATAATATATAGCCATTAGGATGATGAAAACAATTTAATGAGCACTTAGCGTAGCTAGGTACTATGCTACTTTATGCATAATCCCATTTAATTTGTGTATCAGTGCTATGAGGTAAGTACTTTTGTTATTCCCATTACATTTATAAGCAATTAAATCTTAGAGAAGTTTAGTGTGCAAAAGCACACAAGTAATAAGTAGCAGAATTTAATTCCAGAATTTCTAACTTCAGAGCCTAGGGTCTTGACCAGTAGTCTGTCTTGAATTTGTAATAGAGAAAACAATATTCATGTGTTTACTTATAAGATTTATTACATGCAATAAAAAGCAATAAGATGAGCCTTTTACTTATTGCATTTTAATTACATTTTTGTGCCCCACACATTATATAAATTATTATATAATAAAATAGCACATGCTGAAATAAAAGTATGAAAACACACAAAAAATATTGTTTACAACACATTTATATGTAAATATAATCACTTTCCCCATCTTTCTTTATAGTCCTGGTGTTTTAAAATTCTTTTCAAAACAAATATTCTTTGTAATTTGGTAAAAGGGCTCAGGGCCATGAATGTAGTTTTCCACTCCGTTCTGTTCAATACTATAAATATTTATCATTCTTATTGACTATGTCACCCATTTTATCATAACCAATTAGACACCTCTTTGGATGTACATCAAGTATACTTTTCACTTTAAAGTAAACCCAGTAAAATGCCTCCTCCAGTTTGTTTTCTCTTGACCATAACTGGACTCACTGACCACCCTTTCTTTTTAAAACCCTCTGTAATTATATTTCAGGTACATTTTATAGGTTCACTCTAGCCAATTTTTTAAAGGCTGGTGAATTTTTATAAAGATTCCTATATGTATTTGTTTAATTGAGAACTTTCTTACAAAAGTGACTAGAAATAATCTAGACCTGTATTATCTTTCTTCCTTCAATATTGTTAAATATTTTTTTCATTCAAATAAATTTAGTGTTCCTCCCTTGCCTTCATTCTTGCCAGTTGGCATTTCTCCCTCTCTCCATATCCATATCTATATATTTTTATATACCTCTACATATAGATTTATATGTGTCACCATAACCTATGCGCTAAGGATATTAACAAACTGATGTCTGATAAGAAAGATGAGGAAATTAGTGAGTCAACATCCTATTAACATATCTCCTGCTAAAGATAGTCATAAACCAACCCAAAGTTTTCTTTTTGGTAGGAAGAATAGTGAGGAGGCTGTTGTGAAGAGCCTATGCAAGAGATATTCATGAAGAGAACCCTCATGGTAGTGGTGAAAATGGAGATAAATGCATACATTCCAGCGGGGTTGGGGGTTAGCACATAAGTTTGCAATAAATAATTCTTTAATGAATAAATGGGTAAATAAATTTAAAAATTACTAATATCAGATCTTTGCCCTTAGGTAATGCATAATCTAATCATGGAGATACATAAATACAAACAATTATCAGATTTTTTTTAGTATCATTTTCATTGTGTGGATCTTGAACTAAATAAGCAAGGGGCTTCATTCAATCCATTAATCCCCATATTATTGTTGAAAAATGAACAAATCTTTTTTTTTTTTTTTGTTTAATGCTGAAGAAAATCAAGATTAATATGAAAATTCTGCAAAGGAGTTGCAATACATATTCATAAGATCTGAGAATGAAATGGCTAGTAAGCATGTTTTAAAAATACAGCAGTATAACTTGATATATATTTTAACTTCAGTTCTTTTACTATTACAAAGTGTCTTTGTTAAAAAATAGTAACGAATCAATTTATCGGGAGGAGACACATAAAAATTAATGAAATAAAAGAGGACAGGACATAGAATCATACTCTAGATTTGCAAAAATAATGATAATTTTTATTTCATTATTACTATGTATCAGACCTTGGGTAAAGCACTTAATGTACATTACCTCATTTAATAATGATATTTAATATCACTATTAAACATTGGTAATTTGAACTATTTTAAATATATAAATTAAATTCTAAGCAAAAATGTTTACTTTAGCATATGCTAATTTTTTAGTGTATGTGCTGCCGAAGTGAGCACAAAATATGCTAATTTTTTATCAATTTGTCCAAATGGTTTTTGATCCCTTCCAGAATCTTAAAGTTTTTGAATCATCAGGCAAATATACAAGTATAACTAAACAGTTGATGAAAATTTACTCTCCTCATTTATTTTTATAACATTAATTTAAAGTGTTTACATTTCTGGGGCGCCTGGGTGGCTCAGTTTGTTAACCGTCCTACTTTTGGTTTCAGCTCAGGTCATGATCTCATGGTTCATGAGATCGAGCCCCACATTGGGCTCTGTACTGACAATGCAGAGCCTGCTTGGGATTCTCTCTCTCTCCCTCTCTTGCTCTTCCCCTCCTCCTCTCTTTCTCTCTCTCAAAATAAATAAATAAACTTTAAAAAGTATTTACATTTCTTTGCAAGTGCTAACAAAGATGCTGAAGCAAATATTTTTAAGTAATTATTAAGTCTCAACAGTAACACTCTTCCTTTCCTGATGTTTCTGAATCTTTGTGGAGTGAATGAGTGGTAAGATTTAAGGGATGATCTATTGGGTGATGAGCTAACAGACATACCGAGCAAGTGACTGAAGTAAGGACAGCTGCTGTTTTCTACAAGATTCGGACTGCCAGGCAGCTAAGGACAAATGTCATTATTTCAGGGAAATCTGAAATCTTGGACTCAGACACAATCAATGAACCTGGTCATTTACCACAGTTTGAGGAGTTTTGGGAAAAGTCCCTCCTATCCCTCAACTCTGAAACAATTTCTCTACCTGCTTGTCCACAGTCCCTGAAAAATTCCAATTAGCCATCCTCTGTGGTTAATTTAGAGGACTTGTTGGGCAATATAGAAAAACATACTTTGTTGGAAAAAGCAGCAGATTTGGAGTCAGCTGGTTTGCCTTGAACAAGTTACTCAGCTTTCTGATTCTCCTGTTGCAAAATGAAAAGAATGTCTTCTTCAAGGAGTTATTCTGTGAAAATTAAATGTAATCATGTAAGTATTTCTGTACATGGAATGCTATTTATGGTGATGCTAATTCACCTAATTTTTCCTACTGTGGATAGTTCACAGGCTTCGGGAGATGAGGACACCAGTTAGGATTCAGGTAATATAGTGAGTAACATTCTACTGTAGAGAAAGGCAAGCAAAGCACATTTAAAAAAATTTTTTTTTTAATGTTTATTTATTTTTGAGAGAGAGAGAGAGTGCGAGTGGGGGAGAGGGAGACACAGAATCTGAAGCAGACTCCAGGCTCTGAGCTGTCAGCACAGAGCCCGACGTGGGGCTTGAACTCACGAACTATGACATCATGACCTGAACCAAAGTCAGACGCTTAACCGGCTGAGCCACCCAGGTGCCCCAAGCAAGGCACATTTTGATTATGTCAGTGTTTTGTAGGAGGCTGACCATCAATGAATGCATTGAAAGTTTGATAAGCATGTGATAAAATGTGATAAATGGAGCTATATTAAATGATATGGAAACTCCGGCCTGTCCTTCAGATTTCAGGATGGCATTGTTCCCAGACAAGTTACTCATCCTGTTCCTAAAAACTTCAGAGAAAGAGCTTTCTGCTTTAGTAAAGCACCCCAGGGTTTGCCAGCCACAACAACGTAGAAACCCTTCCAAATATCTCACTGCATTCCTGCTGCGATTGGCCTGACTGTGCCCTTCTTGGAGATGGAAAAATACAGATGGGACTCACTTAAAGGAAATCCAGTATATATGTAAAAAAAATTAATGATGCTGATGATTCAGTGTGCAAAACTTAAAAAAATTACATAGAAAATGTGTTGTTACATACAATATTGCCTTTCATCTATTTATGAAATAATCAGGAATCAAAATTAATCATAGAATATAAATGATGAAATAAAAATACAAATGTTGCTGTGGCCAGTAGTTTTATGGAAGACAGTTTTCCTTTGGGTTCCTAACACTTGTAATTACCAAAGGTCTAGATTGTTGAAGTCACTTTTGCACATTTTTAGTTAACCTTACTAACTGGAGAATTTAAAAAGGGGGAACCACGGGGAAGAGAGGGGGGAGAGGAAGAAGGGAGAAAAGGAGGTTCCTGAAGGTCTTGTAAAATTGAAATTCACTTGCCAAAGGTAAAGTGGAAAAAATCTTGGGCCTAAATTATGCTGAGATATACAGAGAAACTGACTCTGGACAGGCTAAAAAACAGGCTTGTTTAAATAAAACATAAAATCTTTTATTCTTTTAACTGCTTTTTTAAATATTAAGCAGCATTGGGGCAGCTGGATGGCTCAGTCCAGTAAGTGTCCCACTTTGGCTCAGGTCACGATCTCACAGTTCATCTTCCATCGGGCTCTGTGCTGACAGCTCAGAGACTGGAGACTGCTTCGGATTCTGTGTCTCCCTCTCTCTCGGCCCCTCCCCTGCTCACACCCTGTCTCTCTCTGTCCCCAAATAAATAAACATTACATTAAAAAAATTAAAAAAATAATAAATATTAAGCAACATAAATTTTAAGAGTCATTTGCCAATATTTTCAAAGAATTGAATTTAATCAACTTCCTGTTTTCATTATATGCATTAATTTCCTCTAATAATTCCTAAAATGATAAGGATAATGTTTCATAATAGATTTTTGTTATTATTCAAGCAGATTAAAATATGCCAGCGTGCCTTAGGTAATTAAGCAAGCAATGGACTGCTTACTTTGGAGGCAAATAAACATTTGGGCAACTAGACCATTATCAAGTAAGTGAGCACTTCAGTGCACTAAATGGTACCCTAAGGAATGCTTCTGAAATGATAACATAATAATAGCTAATATTTATTGAGTGCTTATGCTATGCAAGGCACTGTTATGTGCCTTACAAGTAGTGACTTATTTATTTCTCACAACTCCATAATGGAAGTACCATCATTCTTATTTTACATATGTAGAAACTGGGGTCAGAGAAGGTATGGAAGTTGCCTAAAGTCAAAGAGCCGGAAGGGACAGATCTGGGAATGGAAACCAGATTGTCACTCCCAAGGGTCTATTCTCTTATCCACAGGGTGACACCTTCTGAAATAATCAGTGATGTGATGGGGAGAAAATGAGCAGAGAAGTTCAGATTTAATGTCACCCCTGCTATGTAAAGTTAGAAGATGCACTAGTACACTCTAACTTTCTTACATTTGCCACAAGAGATTATGAACGTTCAGTGATTAGCCCTGAAAAGAGCTACATTTTGTAACACAATGAACTACAAAAGCTGATCCTGCAAAACTCAACAGAGTCTGTGCAGGATAAAAACATATCTTTTCACCTGTTTCAAAATGAAAACATTATGCAATGCAAAAACAGAAGTTTTTGTTATTGACCATTTTTCTGAGGAAGTCTGTTTGCATGGAGGTCTTAAATGACAGATAGCACATGGCATTATATTTTCTGGTTGATAACTTGAAGATCCTTGGAGGTAATCGAGTTCAATCCTTTCATTTTAAAGGGGAAGAACCCAAGACTCAAGTATTAATATCAAGCAGTAAGCAGGACAGATTAAAACCTAGGCCTTCTGAATCCTTGTGTTGAATATTCCCAGACAGCTTACATAAATAGAACCACTGGAGGCAGAATGGATCCATCTCTCAACCCCCATTTCTTCCTGTTTTGTACTCTGAATACTCTATTAGCTCCAAGAAAGCAACATGAAAAGAAAAGCTTTAGGATGGAATTTTATTCCTCTCAAGAGGTGTCAGAAAGTCATGAAATCTGGGGAAGGATTATCCCCTTGTGATGGGCAGGGGATAATCTTTGCTATTGTGGGTATGGTGGTCTGACAAGACTAGTGACTCCCTGGGGCTGTTTGATATTTCTTAAATAAAGAGTCTTTGGAATACCTTGCTAGGACTGGGTTGCCATGGAAACAGTGGAGTCAGCGGTTGCAGCCTGTTAGTAAAAGATTTCCTCTATTTGCGTACCTTCCAAAACGTGGTTGGTGCAGATTCTCAAAACAGCAGCTTTGCCTGTAAAGCATTTGACATAGACCATGGACTCTGATTCGGGAGGTCACCTTTTAAATGTCATTCTGCAATCAATGATGCTACAGTAGCCTGGAAAAACAATACGGTGAGGATTGCCAAGCTGGCACCGTATAGCTTGAAGTAGGGATGCCTGTGTTACAAAGTCTGCAAAGCATTTCTAGCTCTCCCCGCCTCCCGCCCCCACTCTCTACCCTAAACAATTTAGCCATAGATATCTGTTTCCATGTCAGCGATGGAGTGCAGAGAAGAAGGTACACAAGGGATGAAAGGAAAGGAGAAAAGGGAAGGGAGGGAGGAGACGGAAAGGAGACATGGGTCCAGCATGACTTGCAAAATTGAAACGCACAGTATATAACGTGAGAGAGGAAAAGGGCCAGTGTAAATTCTTAGGCAACGCTGGCGGTGACACGTTTGGGGGAAAAAATTAACATTCCCAGTGGATTTGAAAATGCTCATAATCCACGAGCCACCAGTTGTACTACTTGGAACAGAATCTCAAGACATCCTTGCATATGTACAACAGAATACATGGTCAAGAATGTTCCTGGCATCTCCGGGTTTAATAGAAAAAATGGTGGGGACTTTACAGAATGCTTCACACACATCAGCGTCGATGATTCTCACAACCTAATGTTGAATGGAGAAGCAAGTCATAATAGGATATACGCAGTAAGAAAGTAAACTATTCAAAACTAAACATAGCGTTTAAGGAAGCATACACAAAGGATACAATTATAAAGAAGAATAAGAGAATCATTAACACACAATCCAGCATTGTGTTTATGTTTGGAGAAGAGAGGGAATGATTTTGGTTGGCAGAGTAACATGGGTACTGGTAATATCCCACTACTTTTAAAAAGAAATTGTAGGGGCGCCTGAGTGGCTCAGTTGGTTGAGCGTCGGACTTTGGCTCAGGTCATGATGATCTCGCGGTTCAGGAGTTCAAGCCCCACGTGGGGCTCTGTGCTGACAGCTCAGAGCCTGGAGCCTGCTTCAGATTCTGTGTCTCCCTCTCTCTCTGCCCCTCCCCTGCTCATGCTCTGTCTCTGTCAAAAATAAATAAACGTTAAAAAAAAATTTTTAAGTATGCATATCTTTACAGACACTCTTAAAAGTAATGTTAAAATAATAAAAAGTTGAAAAATGGAAATTCACCTGCAACCATTATTTTTACCTTTGTCAGAAAAGAGCATTGCAGATGGATATTATTATTGTCAAACATAATAATAGCATTTGCATAGAATTCGATAATTAGTGAAGAAAGTTCACAACACTTTAAGGAGGATTTAATTATTTCTAAATCAAAATAATAGAGGCAACCAAATAATAGAGGCTCAGAGGTGATGTGTACAAAGAAACAGACCTACAAAATGAGTAAACTGAAACTCTGGGCGGGCAACTCAATAACCTGATGATCTTTCCCCTAGACTCTACCAAAATCCACACCTATTCGTGCTATCCTTCTTACACAGTACAGTCTTTGACTGGAATCATTTGGCTATTACTCTTTCTCATCTCCTCTCTTAACATCTCTCACTCTCCCATTGCTCACACTTGAAAATTTTGTGCTGTCTCATATGCCCAGGTCTTTGCATATCTTTGCATATTTGCTCAGCAGACAGGGCTCTCTCAAATCACAACTCCCCGCCAGTCCTTTTGGTTTGTTCATTCCTCTTCATCCGTCAGGTCTGAGCTTAGATGCAACTCAATCTAGGGCACCTGAATCCTGGACATTAGGTTAGATATCTCGTCGTTACCCTAGACAGTAATTTACCTTCTGCCTGCTGATTTGTATCATCTAGTACATTGTAAATCCCTTGAAAACAAGAATTGTGTCTTGTTAACTGCCTTATCCTCAGCACCAGCACCAGAATCAATCTATCTGTTTGCCCTTGCCACAGTGAGATTGCAAAAGAAAGCGCCATAAAGCTCAACGGCTTAAAGTAACAATCATTTATTCTTCCTCATGCATTTGCAGGTCTGCAGGGGGTTGGCTGATATACATTTGGCTCCAAGGTGCAGACTGAATCCACCTCTGCTCCACGTGTCTCTCTCATCTTCCCTGGACCTGTGCACTAGCTTGGTTATGCTCTACTCACAGCTGTTGAAGAGGACAATAGAACGCACAAGCACATTTGAAGCTGCTAGGTGCATCATGTTGGCTAGCAGTCTTTGGGATAGCCACAAAGCCAAGCCCAAAGTCAAGGGCAGGAAAGAACATTTTGCCTTTAGTGGGAAGAACTTCAAAGGCACAAGGCAAAGATGCTGGATATATGGAAAGGTGACAAATCAGGGCCAATAATTCAAGATATCAGGGCATGCCATTCACAAGAGGGCTTCTAGATGTCAACATATGGCTTTGGGGCTCCTTTGCCTTCCCTTTTATGGGCCCCTTCCCCAATCACAGAACTTTTCTCTTACTCTGCCTCTTCTCCAACCTGCATCTTTTTTATTCCTCCCCAAACTGTTTCCTACCAAAATATGTCCTTTTGCTCAGCTTTGTGCATTTTAATGGATGACTGTCAGTCCTCAACATATTTCAAGATCCAGGATAATGGATTTTAATAGACTTGGGTAGGTGGTTGGGAAGACTTGGGAGGACCAATTCCTCATCGGGCCCCTACACATGTTTATGGATAGTAGAGCTGAACCACCAACATTCCTTTACCTGTGTCTCTTAGGGCAATTGTTAGTTTATCACTAATTTTGAATGTCACTCATTTACTCCTTAATGTAAAGAATTTTCCACCCTTCTATATATCCATTTTTATTCAAATGGGTAAAAATGAACTGGGGAAAAAAAAGAGTAAATAATGCATACATATTTTTCAATGTAATCTATATTAGTTTCTGCCCCAAATACATTTTATTTGGGCAAAGAAAATGCTTTACACCTCTTTTAGAAGCCAGCATAAATATATGTAAATCATTTTATAGCATTCATAAAACCTTTTAGTATTTTTTTTATGAATAGTATATTGTTTATAGAATTGAAAAGGAGTTTAATTATGAAATTCTGATGAAAAATTGAAGATAAAGATAATGGAAATAATTTTACCCTATATTCATCCTCATTCAGTCATGCTTTTATTAGGAAAATTTTTGCATTATTGGAAAAATGACAAGTCTGTAGACCATTTCTTTAATGTCACATTATTGAGAGGCAGAGCAAGTTTTATTTGTTGCTGTTGAAGAAATAATAGAAAAGCAAAAAAATAATTATCAGATTTAAAATCTTACCATGGAATTACATATTGAGAAACACATGAAGGTAATGTGAATGTGTGTCTAGGTATCTTGATTTTTTGATTTGTAGCGATCACTGTGGTTTTAAACATACCTGCAATTTATTTGGTCCTTTTCCCATTGAAATCAGGTTATGAAGATCACAGACTTATTCTAGGCGGTCCTTGAGTTTCTGAAATGTGAACAGCTTTAGTCTAATGATTGTAGCTTGGGATATTTCCCACTTAAGAAAGGGTAACTAATGTTTCTGTTTAATATGTATTCTTATACTGACTGTGAACCATAAACTACGTGGAAGTATTATGCACAACTCTTTTTTTTTTTAATTTATTTATTTAGAGAGAATGAGAGACAGCAAGCGAGCATGAGCAGAGGAAGGACAGAGAGAAAGGGAGAGAGTGAATTCCAAGCAGGCTCTGAACTGTCAGCACAGAGCCCAGTGTGGGGCTTGATCTCAGGAACCATGAGATCATGACCTGAGTCAAAATCAAAAGTATTAACCAACTGAGCCACCCACGTGCACTGATGCTCAATTCTTTTTTTTTATTTTAATTTTTATGTTTTTAAATTTACATCCAAATTAGTTAGCATATAGTGCAACAATGATTTCAGGAGTAGATTCCTTAGTGCCCCTTCCCCATTTAGCCCATCCCCCTCCCACAACCCCTCCAGTAACCCTCAGTTTGTTCTCCATATTTATGAGTCTCTTTTGTCTCCCTCCCTGTTTTTATATTATTTTCGTTTCTACTCAACTCTTAATAGATCTCCTCTTCCAATTAATTTGGAGTTTATGGGTTCTGCTAATGTTTTAATTTGTCATGTTTAGACCACAAATCAATAAACTCTTGGTCATTTGTGAACATCTAGGAATTAAAGGCATAGAAAAATATGGCTCTATTGCTGATGTTTTACTTTTGCAATTTTGAGGTCTCCAACTTCCTCCTCATGGCATTTAACTATGTATTTACTTTGAACCTATGGGAGCTTAATTAATCAATTGATGTCATATCTTTTACTTTGTTTTATAATTACATTTATTAGAAAAAAATAGTATGGGCTATAAGCCTTTACTTCCCAGGTAGGTGAGCTTAGAGCTATGTTTGAACCTTGAGATAATAAGACCTTGAAGAAAAACCAGCCAGCCAACCAACCAACCAAACAAACAAACTGAAGGGAAGCTTTCCTCCCTCGTCAGGATCATTAGCTATGAAACTCTGCTGTTTTCCTCATCCCAAAGCAGGGAGGTTGGCTAATGTTAGAAAAATTCCCTTACAGCATAGCACTCTCTGACTCAATGGATATGACTCAGCATGCTTGACAGCCAGGTCTAGCCTTAAAACATCAGATGCAATTTCCTGGAAGCTGTTGTCAAATCTATTCACAAAGCCAAGCAGAAAGAGTTTCATCAGGAACTCAGTTGTGCACCTGTCTTGAGTATCTATGGAAGCTCCTTTATCTGCTGTGAGGCTATAGTTACAAGGGAGAGGGTGAGCTGTGAAGGGTTTACCTGCGACAATAAACTGAAAAAGAGAACAATGAGTTCTTTGCCTTTCTCACTCCTCCGCTGTCAATACATGAACTTACAAAAAAAAAAAAAAAATCACAAAACACACACGCACACACACAGGAGAGGAGTGTAGGAAGGGAGGGAAGACAGAAGATTGCTATTTGAGTGGAGACCTGGCTAAGTGTCAGAATAAGGCCTTTGGGAAAGAGATTATAAGAACTAGAAGAACCGGTTTGTCTCCACTCCTGAGTTGGAGCAAAAGGGTGTGGGAGTGAAAGGAGCATCAGGGGAAGAGATTTGGAGAAAGGTGTCTGAGAGCTGTGTTGCCCCTCTCCAGGCCACCCTCCTCACAATGGGGGCTGCTGGTACTTCATTCATCTTCCTGGGAGGTTAGATGTCCCTATGGAACATGTCCATGGAATTTTGGGGTGAGTCTTTAATTAGAGGACTGGTGACTACTTTTTAACTGGAGTTTGTAGAGCAGCAGAATTTGAGAACATAGAAGAAGCTGGAATGGCATTTCTTTTTTTAAGTTTTATTTATTTTAAGAGAGAGACAACACAAGTAGGGGTGGGGTAGAGAGAGAAAGAGAGAGGGAGAGAGAGGATCTCAAGTAGGCTCTGTTGCTGTCAGCGCAGAGCCTGACATAGGGCTCAACTTCGCATAAACTGAGATCGTGACCTGAGCCGAAATCAGGAGTCTGACGCTTAACCGACCGCACCACCCAAGTGTCCCAGAATGGCATTTCTAAATGAGAGAGGAAAGAGGTTCCTCCACCCCCATGTCCTATTCGGGAGTGGCTGTCATTTCTAAGTTTCTCATATAGGCTGAGGGTCGGCCAGAGAAATTAATTTGAATCATGAGACTGACTACCAGTTTCCCAAGGAATTGCTCAGTAATGTGAGAATCACCTTTGCGCCGTTTGTGACATACATGGTTGTAACTGGGCACCCAAAGACGAAGTGGTCCAGAAACAAGAACTTCAGCTCCCATGGGTCTTCACAGCTGTCAGCAACGTGATCATCCCGAACACCTGGCTGAGAAGCAGGCAGGGCTGAAAGAGCCCAACTCAGTCCTCACGACGCCAACCTCTGCCAGCTCACGGTCTCAGACTCCTTCCCCCTCCACTGGCAGTGAGGCATCTGTGACTTCTGAGCAGTTGATGGTCAGACCAGAAGGAAGGAGAATTGTCATTAAATGAGAAAAAAGAAAGCTTGGAAAGATGTACTAAATAATAAACTTAGTGTTTGACTGAACGATATCCTCCCCAAAAGTTAGGTTTTTAACAAGCAGGGAAGGAGGCTGCTATTTTTCTTTTTTTTTTTTTTTTTTTTTGAAATCTGTGACTAGAACTCTGTTTTTGTGTACGCATCTAATAGTGACTGGCTGAACAATCAACTCCATCTGTTCTGTATGTTTCTTCTGGCAGTGAGACGTCAACTTCCAATCCTTCGGTAAGTTTGCTCCCAACGGTGAACAACTCTAGCGCATCAACCCTTTACCTAATTTCCTGGTCAAGGATTGCATCCAATTTCTCTAAAATTAAAAGGAAGAGGGGGAGGTCTGTTGTTTGATCCTGAGTTTGTAACAGTTTTTATAATAGGGCAAATGTACACAATGTTATAGTAATATGTAAGCCCTAAAATTTCAGTTGCTTGCTTAATGCAACCAAAAATTATTTCTTGCTCAGTTTGCAAATTATTTCTTGCTCAGTTTCTAGCCACCTGTGGTTATTGAACATTTGAAATGTGTCTAGTCTGAATTTAAAGATAATACACCGGATTTAGCCTTAGTAAAAATAAAACCGCAAAATATCTCAATAATTATTTGTATATTGCTTACATGTTGAAAGGATAATATCTTGGATGTATTGGATAAACAGAGTACATTATTGAATTAACTTCATGTATTTATTTTAATGGACTGCTAAAAAATTTAATGTTACATATGGGGTTTGTATCATATTTATTGCACAGCACAGATCTAGGAACATGTGGCCACCTGCTCTTAGCTGCCCAGCTTGTAAATGACACATGTCATTTTCATTCCTGTTTCCTTGTCCAGAATTAGTCATGTAGCCCAAACCTAAGGGGTTATGGGAAATGGATATTTTGTGTGTCCTCAAAATCTCTGCTATACAGTCCTTTTTCTCTGTTTTACAATTGCTCATTATTCCTTTGCATCTGTCCTTTCCCAGTCTCATTTTTTTAATATTAAGACTTTATTTTTAAGAGCAGTTTTAGGTATAGCAATTGAAGAGAAGGTACAGAGATTTCCATATATTCTCTGCCTCTACACACGCATAGCCTCCCCCATTGTTAAGACTCCCCACCAGAGTGGTGCATTGTTATAATCAATGAACCTACATTGAAACATTATCATCACCCAAAGATCATAGTTCACATTATGGTTCAACTTAGTGTTGTAAATTCTATATGTATAAATTCATTATACATATATGTATAACGACATGCATCCATCATTATAGTGTCATACAGGGTAGTTTCACTGCCCTAAAGATTCTTAATGCTCCACCCACACATCTCTCTACCCTCTTTAATTCCTGACTTTTTAAAAAGACTTTATTTTTAAGTAATCTCCACACCCAACGTGGGATTCAAACTCACAACCCCAAGATTAAGAGTCACATGCTCTACCGAATTCCTGACTTTTGCCAAGTGTCTCCATAGATCTGCTTTTTCCAGAATGTTATATAGTTGGACTCATACAGTATGTAACCTTTTCAGATTGGCTTCTTTCACTTAGTAATGTGCATTTAAGGTTTCCCCATGTCTTTTTATGGCTTGATAGCCCATGCCATTTTAGTACTGAATAATAGTATTCCAGTGTCTGGATGTACCATGTTCTATTTATTCATTCACCTAATGAAGGACATCTTGGTTGCTACTGAGTTTTGGCAGTTATAACTAAAGCTACTATAAACAACCGTGTGCAAGTTTTTGTGTGGATATAAGTTTCAACTCCTTTGGGCAAATACTAAGGAGCACAATTGCTGGATCATATGTTAAGGGTATGTTTAATTTTGTAATTTTTGTCTTCCAAAATGGCTGTACCATTTTGCATTCCCACCAGCAATGAGATTTCCTGTTGCTTCACATCCTGGCCAACATTTGGTGTTACAGATTTTGGCCATTCTAGTAGTAGTGGTATCTCATTGTTCTAATTTGCATTTCCATAATGACATATGATGCGGAGCATCTTTTTGTATGTTTATCTGTCATTGGTCTACTTTTTTGGTAGATGTCTGTTAAGGTCTTTGACCCATTTGTTAGGTTGTTTGCTTCTTTCTTTTTCATATTTCATTTCCTAGTCTTTCTCCCCTTTATCTGCCTTTTAACCGTTCTTTGCCTTATTTTGTTTCCTTGTTCTATATTACTAAATTTGTAATGTGTTATTTTAAAAAGTACACAGTTACAAATTAAATCTTTGGAGAAAGTGTCAGGGAGCAAATTAAGTGAAATTGATTATTCTCATTAATATTGAAGGATAATGAAGTGTACATTCGTCATTTTTGAGGGGAAACAACTCATTAAGTTGTAAGCAGAATTCCCAGTAATGGGTCTGTATCCTCTACCTCCGCTATATTGTAAGGATTCTTCCTTTGCCCTCATTCAATCCCCAGAAAAGTGCCAAAGTGCCTTTTCTCTTATACTGGCCCATGGAAAAAAATGCCGGCTAGTATGGTCCAACTATAACATATTCTCATAGTATGTGTTTTTCCTGTTGCTCTCATTTTAAATGAAACTCCTTGCCTTCTGAAGAGCTTACTGAACTTGGTCCAACACCATGGCCTCAGGACATTCAAAGTTCTCCCCATACTTTTGGAAATCCCTGTTTACATTTTCATGGTTCTTCTTCTGGTTCAATTTCCTTTCTGCTCTTGGCTTTATTCTAAGTCAGTGGTCAAACAAAAACAAGTCAAAAATTTAGAAACTTTGCTGAAGATCTGAGAGTCACAGAAGGGATGGTCAACTTTGTTGGTGTCTTGCTAGCTCCTGTGTGAATAGATTTCTTTTGAACCACAGTCGATACACAGGGGCTTCCTGCTCTCTAATAATAATATTACCAGTGTCTGTGACACTGCTCTCTGTGCCCAACCTCCTGGTAGGAGTAGCACAGTCCATCCTTCTCTTCTGCTAGACTGATCTTCTAGGATCGTTGTAGAAAACAATGTTAAGTACATCATTGAATATACTTGTATTAGTCAGCTTAGGCTGCTATAACAAAATATCATAGAGTGGGTGGCTTAAACAACATAAATGCATTTTTTACCTTTCTGGAGGCTCGAAGTCCTAGATTGGTCAAGTTTTGGTGAGAACGCCTTCCTGGCTTGTAGATGGCCACCCACTTGCTGTGTGCTCATGTGGCCTTTCCTTGCAATGTTTGCATGTCAATAAAGATACCTCCCTCTCTTCCTCTTCTTATAAGGCCACAATCCTATCAGATTAAGACTTCACCCTTATGACCTTATTTAACCTTCATTACCTCCTAAAAGCCCTGTCTCCAGATACAGTCACATTGGTAGTACGGGCTTCAACATACGAATTTGGGCAGGGAGGAGGGAATACATATATTGGTTCACAGCAATACAACTCTGCATCTAATTACAATATCATTTAGGTCTTAAGAGGTACATGCTGAACTTTTCAGTTAATCAATTTGAGATCAAGGGGCAGGTGTTCGAAGCCTCCAATTTTAAGATATCTTGTGGCTATTAGGGCTAAAAGAGAATAAAACCATCAGAAATCCTTGAAGAATTAAAATAACTAAAAGTATTGGTAGAACCAGAAGGAGAAGGCAATAATCCTGACTAATCTCCCCCTCCTGGATCCATAGCATAGAAATCTGAGTTTAGAATGAGAAATCAGGGGCATGAGAGACTAAATTGTGTATGATGAGCCTTGTTTCCATTCAGTCTACTTCCTCCTTTTCAAAACTCATTGTAAATCCCTTGTCTATCTCATTTTAGCAAGGCTATCTCAATTATTTTGGTGTAAGGAACTGGAAAAACAGAGGTGATTCAGGAAAGCAAACCAGGAAGACTCTGGGCACCACACAGAGATCAGATTGCAGACTGAATTGGCCTATTATAAATATTAGGAGCCGCAGTAACTGCTCCAGTATGGCTCCTAGGTTTTCCTTTGCAACATCCTGCCTCAATGTTCCACTGCATAAGCTCCCATTACAGAGCTACAGGCCTTATTGACTCATTACTGGGGTTAGTCAAGTGTGGAATGGGTTAAGAATTGCTATAATATCCCATTATGTTGCTGTTCTGCCCCATTATCTGAGCTGGCCTAGGGCAGTGTGCTGGATACAATGCTGCTCGGCAGTGCAAGAAGGTACAGCTTAATTCAGAGACCTTTAACAACTCACAGGAAGAATAGTCTAGAAATCAAGGCACACGTACAAACAAATGAACAAGTCTCAGTTGCCACATACTGCTCTCCAATTGCTAAGGCACACTTCCAGTATTCAGGTTCAAGTGCTGAGAGAGTCGCAAGGAGTCTCTCGTGGCTAGAGTGAGCATTTTGAAGAACAGTTGTGATTAAATGAAACTGTAGATTTCATTTCACCTATAGGCTCAGGAGACAAGTCCCTTTGTTCTTGGTCAGGGTTGTCAATGACCTGGCATCAGATATCTAATTCCCTAGGGGATTGAGCCAGGCCACACCGTGGTGTCTGTAGTCTTATTGTTCTTGACTCAACCTCTCAGGCCAACTTCCAAGCTTCTGGTTCGTTATTCCTTAATGGTAACCAAACCCTCAACTCTATCTTCCTTCAACGCAGAGTCTTTAAAATATGCTTTGGAAACCCTGGGAACTGTGAAAACCCAGGGCAAAGGCAACAGCAAATCCCACTTGGGTGTAGAGTTATAGAATATTAATTAAAGTCATATTTTTTTACATTGAAAATAATACAACTACTCTGAAAAAAATTAAGTTTGTTTTATTTTTTATTATTTTTTCAATATATGAAATTTATTATCAACTTGGTTTCCATACAACACCCAGTGCTCATCCCAAAAGGTGCCCTCCTCAATACCCACCACCCACCTTCCCCTCCCTCCCACCCCCCATCAACCCTCACTTTGTTCTCAGTTTTTAAGAGTCTCTTATGCTTTGGCTCTCTCCCACTCTAACCTCTTTTTTTTTTTTCCTTCCCCTCCCCATGGGTTTCTGTTAAGTTTCTCAGGATCCACATAAGAGTGAAAACATATGGTATCTGTCTTTCTCTGTATGGCTTATTTCACTTAGCATCACACTCTCCAGTTCCATCCACGTTGCTACAAAGGGCCATATTTCGTTCTTTCTCATTGCCATGTAGTACTCCATTGTGTATATAAACCACAATTTCTTTATCCATTCATCAGTTGATGGACATTTAGGCTCTTTCCAGAATTTGGCTATTGTTGAGAGTGCTGCTATAAACATTGGGGTACAAGTGCCCCTATGCATCAGTACTCCTCTTTCCCTTGGGTCAATTCCTAGCAGTGCTATTGCTGGGTCATAGGGTAGGTCCATTTTTAATTTTCTGAGGAACCTCCACCCTGTTTTCCAGAGCGGCTGTACCGATTTGCATTCCCACCAACAGTGCAAGAGGGTTCCCGTTTCTCCACATCCTCTCCAGCATCTATAGTCTCCTGATTTGTTCATTTTGGCCACGCTGACTGGTGTGAGGTGATATCTGAGTGTGGTTTGATTTGTATTTCCCTGATAAGGAGTGACGTTGAGCATCTTTTCATGTGCCTGTTGGCCATCTGGATGTCTTCTTTAGAGAAGTGCCTATTCATGTTTTCTGCCCATTTCTTCACTGGGTTATTTGTTTTTCAGGTGTGGAGTTTGGTGAGCTCTTTATAGATTTTGGATACTAGCCCTTTGTCTGATATGTCATTTGCAAATATCTTTTCCCATTCTGTTGGTTGCCTTTTAGTTTTGTTGATTGTTTCCTTTGCTGTGCAGAAGCTTTTTGTCTTCATAAGGTCCCAGTAATTCATTTTTGCTTTTAATTCCCTTGCCTTTGGGAATGTGTCGAGTAAGAGATTGCTACGGCTGAGGTCAGAGAGGTCTTTTCCTGCTTTCTCCTCTAGGGTTTTGATGGTTTCCTGTCTCACATTCAGGTCCTTTATGCATTTTGAGTTTATTTTTGTGAATGGTGTGAGAAAGTGGTCTAGTTTCAACCTTCTGCATGTTGCTGTCCAGTTCTCCCAGCACCATTTCTTAAAGAGACTGTCTTTTTTCCATTGGATGTTCTTTCCTGCTTTGTCAAAGATTAGTTGGCCATACATTTGTGGGTCTAGTTCTGGGGTTTCTATTCTGTTCCATTGGTCTATGTGTCTGTTTTTGTGCCAATACCATGCTGTCTTGCTGATTACAGCTTTGTAGTAGAGGCTAAAGTCTGGGATTGTGATGCCTCCTGCTTTGGTCTTCTTCTTCAAAATTACGTTGGCTATTTGGGGCCTTTTGTGGTTCCATATGAATTTTAGGATTGCTTTTTCTAGTTTCGAGAAGAATGCTGGTGCGATTTTGATTGGGATTGCATTGAATGTGTGGATAGCTTTGGGTAGTATTGACATTTTGACAATATTTATTCTTCCAGTCCATGAGCACGGAATGTCTTTCCATTTCTTTATATCTTCTTCAATTTCCTTCATAAGCTTTCTATAGTTTTCAGCATACAGATCTTTTACATCTTTGGTTAGGTTTATTCCTAGGTATTTTATGCTTCTTGGTGTAATTGTGAATGGGATCAGTTTCTTTATTTGTCTTTCTGTTGCTTCATTGTTAGTGTATAAGAATGCAACTGACTTCTGTACATTGATTTTGTATCCTGCAACTTTGCTGAATTCATGTATCAGTTCTAGCAGAGTTTTGGTGGAGTCTATCGGATTTTCCATGTATAGTATCATGTCATCTGCAAAAAGTGAAAGCTTGGCTTCATCTTTGCCAATTTTGATGCCTTTGATTTCCTTTTGTTGTCTAATTGCTGATGCTAGAACTTCCAACACTATGTTAAACAATAGCGGTGAGAGTGGGCATCCCTGTCGTGTTCCTGATCTCAGGGAGAAAGCTCTCAGTTTTTCCCCACTGAGGATAATGTTAGCTGTGGGCTTTTCATAAATGGCTTTTATGATGTTTAAGTATGTTCCTTCTATCCCGACTTTCTCAAGGGTTTTTATTAAGAAAGGGTGCTGAATTTTGTCAAAGGCCTTTTCTGCATCGATTGACAGGAGCATATGGTTCTTATCTTTTCTTTTATTAATGTGATGTATCACGTTGATTGATTTGCGAATGTTGAACCAGCCCTGCATCCCAGGAATGAATCCCACTTGATCATGGTGAATAATTCTTTTTATATGCTGTTGAATTCGATTTGCTAGTATCTTATTGAGAATTTTTGCATCCATATTCATCAGGGATATTGGCCTGTAGTTCTCTTTTTTTACTGGGTCTCTGTCTGGTTTAGGAATCAAAGTAATACTGGCTTCATAGAATGAGTCTGGAAGTTTTCCTTCCCTTTCTATTTCTTGGAATAGCGTGAGAAGGATAGGTATTATCTCTGCTTTAAACGTCTGGTTGAACTCCCCTGGGAAGCCATCTGGTCCTGGACTCTTATTTATTGGGAGATTTTTGATAACCGATTCAATTTCTTCGCTGGTTATGGGTCTGTTCAAGCTTTCTATTTCTTCCTGATTGAGTTTTGGAAGAGTGTGGGTGTTTAGGAATTTGTCCATTTCTTCCAGGTTGTCCAATTTGTTGGCATATAATTTTTCATAGTATTCCCTGATAATTGTTTGTATCTCTGAGGGATTGGTTGTAATAATTCCATTTTCATTCATGATTTTATCTATTTGGGTCATCTCCCTTTTCTTTTTGAGAAGGCTGGCTAGAGGTTTATCAATTTTGTTTATTTTTTCAAAAAACCAACTCTTGGTTTCGTTGATCTGCTCTACAGTTTTTTTAGATTCTATATTGTTTATTTCTGCTCTGATCTTTATTATTTCTCTTCTTCTGCTGGGTTTAGGGTATCTTTGCTGTTCTTCTTCTATTTCCTTTAGGTGTGCTGTTAGATTTTGTATTTGGGATTTTTCTTGTTTCTTGAGATAGGCCTGGATTACAATGTATTTTCCTCTGAGGACTGCCTTCGCTGCATCCCAAAGCATTTGGATTGTTGTATTTTCATTTTCATTTGTTTCCATACATTTTTTGATTTCTTCTCTAATTGCCTGGTTGACCCACTCATTCTTTAGTAGGGTGTTCTTTAACCTCTATACTTTTGGAGGTTTTCCAGACTTTTTCCTGTGGTTGATTTCAAGCTTCATAGCATTGTGGTCTGAAAGTATGCGTGGTATAATTTCAATTCTTGTATACTTATGAAGGGCTGTTTTGTGACCCACTATATGATCTATCTTGGAGAATGTTCCATGTGAACTCGAGAAGAAAGTATATTCTGTTGCTTTGGGATGCAGAGTTCTAAATACATCTGTCAAGTCCATCTGATCCAGTGTCTCATTCAGGGCCCTTGTTTCTTTATTGACCATGTGTCTAGATGATCTATCCATTTCTGTAAGTGGAGTGTTAAAGTCCCCTGCAATTACCACATTCTTATCAATAAGGTTGCTTATGTTTATGAGTAAGTGTTTTATATATTTGGGGGATCTGGTATTCGGCGCATGGACATTTATAATTGTTAGTTCTTCCTGATGGATAGACCCTGTAATTATTATATAAAGCCCTTCTTCATCTCTTGTTACAGCCTTTAATTTAAAGTCTAGATTGTCTGATATAAGTATGGCTACTCCAGCTTTCTTTTGGCTTCCAGTAGCATGATAAATAGTTCTCCATCCCCTCACTCTCAATCTAAAGGTGTCCTCAGGTCTAAAATGAGTCTCTTGTAGACAGCAAATAGATGGGTCTTGTTTTTTTTATCCATTCTGATACCCTATGTCTTTTGGTTGGCACATTTAATCCATTTACATTCAGTGTTATTATAGAAAGATACGGGTTTAGAGTCATTGTGATGTCTGTATGTTTTATGCTTGTAGCGATGTCTCTGGTACTTTGTCACAGGGTCCCCCTTAGGATCTCTTGTAGGGCTGGTTTAGTGGTCATGAATTCCTTCAGTTTTTGTTTGTTTGGGAAGACCCTTATCTCTCCTATTCTAAATGACAGACTTGCTGGATAAAGGATTCTCGGCTGCATATTTTTTCTGTCTAGCACACTGAAAGTCTCGTGCCAATCCTTTCTGGCCTGCCAAGTTTCAAAAGAGAGATCAGTCATGAGTCTTATAGGTCTCTCTTTATATGTTAGGGCACGTTTATCCCTTGCTGCTTTCAGAACTTTCTCTTTATCCTTGTATTTTGCCAGTTTCACTATGATATGTTGTGCAGATTGATTTAAGTTATGTCTGAAGGGAGTTCTCTGTGCCTCTTGGATTTCAATGCCTTTTTCCTTCCCCAGTTCATGGAAGTTCTCAGCTATTATTTCTTCAAGTACACCTTCAGCACCTTTCCCTCTTCCTCCTCTGGGATACCAGTTATGCATATATTATTTCTTTTTAGTGTATCACTTAGTTCTCTAATTTTCCCCTCATACTCCTGGATTTTTTTATCTCTCTTTTTCTCAGCTTCCTCTTTTTCCATAATTTTATCTTCTAGTTCACCTATTCTCTCCTCTGCCTCTTCCATCCGAGCCGTGGTCGTTTCCATTTTATTTTGCATCTCGTTTAAAGCGTTTTTCAGCTCCTCGTGACTGTTCCTTAGTCCCTTGATCTCTGTAGCAAGAGATTCTCTGCTGTCCTGTATACTGTTTTCAAGCCCAGCGATTAATTTTATGACTATTATTCTAAATTCACTTTCTGTTATATTATTTAAATCCTTTTTGATCAGTTCATTAGCTGTTGTTATTTCCTGGAGGTTCTTTTGAGGGGAATTCTTCCGTTTGGTCATTTTGGATAGTCCCTGGAGTGGTGCGGACCTGCAGGTCACTTCCCCTGTGCTGTGGTGTATAACTGGAGTTGGTGGGCAGGGCCGCAGTCAGACCTGATGTCTGTCCCCAGCCCACCGCTGGGGCCACAGTCAGACTGGTGTGTGCCTTCTCTTCCCCTCTCCTAGGGGCAGGATTCACTGTGGGGTGGCGTGGCCCGTCTGGGCTACTTGCACACTGCCAGGCTTATGGTGCTGGGGATCTGGCGTATTAGCTGGGGTGGGTAGGCAAGGTGCATGGGGGCAGGAGGGGCAGGCTTAGCTCGCTTCTCCTTAGGTGATCCACTTCAGGAGGGGCCCTGTGGCAGCGGGAGGGAGTCAGACCCTCCGGAGCCAAACCGGAGGTTTGGCTCCGAAGAAGCACAGCATTGGGTGTTTGCGCAGAGCAAGCAAGTTCCCTGGCAGGAATTGGTTCCCTTTAGGATTTTGGCTGGGGGATGGGTGAGGGTGATGGCGCTGGCGAGCTCCTTTGTTCCCCGCCAAGCTGAGCTCTGTCGTCCTGGGGCTCAGCAACTCTCCCTCCCTTTGTCCTCCAGCCTTCCCTCTTTCCGAGCAGAGCTGTTAACTTATGAGCTCCCAGATGCTAAGTCCCGCTTGCTGTCGGAACACACTCCGTCCGTCCGGCCCCTCAGCCAGACTCGGGGGCTCTGCTTGGCCCGCAGGCTGCCCCTCCGTCCCGGCTCCCTCCCGCCAGTCCGTGCAGCGCGCACCACCTCGCCGCCCTTCCTACCCTCTTCCGTGGGCCTCTCATCTGCGCTTGGCTCCAGAGACTCCGTTCTGCTAATCCTCTGGCGGTTTTCTGGGTTATTTAGGCAGGTGTAGGTGGGATCTAAGTGATCAGCAGGACACGCGGTGAGCCCAGCGTCCTCCTACGCTGCCATCTTCTGCCAGAAGCCCAGTTTGTTTTATATATACTGGATATTATGGTAACTAAATGTTTATATTCATTTTAGCACTATTCACATTGTGACTAAATGCTTGTTTAGGAATTTACTTGTTTCACGGCGGTCTCCCCCCATAGATGGTTAAATCCTTGAGGGAAAGGATCTAGGGTCTCTTGACTGTCAGATCATCCCTATACTTAGTAGGGATTATACACAACAGATTATCCATAAATTCTGGTTGTAAAAATAAATGAACCCATGGTTTTTCTAACCATGGTGATTTGGTGAAAGTAAATATTTTAGCTTATTTTCTCATCTTTCTGTGACTATGGCTTGGTACCAGTTGAGTTGGCCACTATTTTTGCTTCTCTACGACTGGGGCTTGAATGTTTCTGGGGTAAGGTCCATCAGGAAGTTGCACACTCATGTTTAATTCAACTTCTGTAGATACTTAACTAATTATGACATCAGAGGATGCCATGGAGTATAGAGGGAAGATCACTAGACTGAAAGTCAAAGACGTTTGTGTTGCTCAACTACCTTAGAATGTCATTTAATTTCTCTCAACTTCAGTTTCCTCCTTGAAAAGAAATGCAATGAAAATGACTATTATGCTTATTTAAAAAAATTTTTTTGGGGCGCCTGGGTGGCGCAGTCGGTTAAGCGTCCGACTTCAGCCAGGTCACGATCTCGCGGTCCGTGAGTTCGAGCCCCTCGTCAGGCTCTGGGCTGATATGGCTCAGAGCCTGGAGCCTGTTTCCGATTCTGTGTCTCCCTCTCTCTCTGCCCCTCCCCCATTCATGCTGTGTCTCTCTCTGTCCCAAAAATAAATAAACGTTGAAAAAAAATTAAAAAAAAAAAAATTCTTTAAAAAAAAAATTTTTTTTAATCCAAAATGGGAAAACAGCCATGGCTATGCTTGACATATAGTACAAATTCAATTTATGTTGAATCTGATCTCCGCAAAAATAAACCATTGTTAGATACAGTTTAGGTGCATCGGATAACGAGTGATGCTCTTTAAACCTGACCCCAGGAGCAAGTTCTCCATCGTTCCAGCTGGGCCACTTATTGCTTAGCTCACCCCTACACAATCACAACTCCAGTGCTCGGTCAGCATGTCTGCCCTTAGACTATAGTGCAGCTGGTAACATCAAGAATGCAAGCCATCTTGCAGAAGTCTCAGGAGAAAGAGCAAAATGTGAGTAAATAGTCCACAATATATAAGTGCTAAGAATTCCATCGTGTTAGGCTGGGAAGGACTTTAGAATCCACTTTCTGCTTAGGCTGTCTTTCCTGATACAGAAAACTTTCAGAAATAACCTCACAAGATTTATCACGTCACGGTGTACAAGAATGGTCAGGGAAAACTGAAGACCTGTCTTCCTCATGCTTCCCCAGCTGTAGCCAGAGAGTGAACCAAGGGCAGAGCCCGAAGGATACAACTGTAGAAATTACGGGAAAATAAAGCCTTTGAAACATCATTAAGACACACTACCTTATCTCTTCAGTTATGAAATAACAGATAAGGGAGATTCTGTAATTCTCTATTTGACCATTGTCTCTTCTGCAATCCCTACGGATTTGTTAATTTTCACATCTTGGGCTACTACACATAATAAAAAGACTGTGTCAGGTGGACTCACATGGGGTCTTTTGAGTGAATTAGTCTTTTTTGATTATATAGAGTATAGCAATGTACCTTAAAATTTGCTCACAACACTAGGATTTAAGTACTACTAAAGCATTTTTTCCTTCAGGAAATCTGCCATGGGCCATTACATTTTTTTTTTGTTGATTTTTGGCTATGGCATGTGCACCCCACACTCATTTTCAGTAGATGCCCAGTTACTTAAGCTCTGCTAATATAATGCCTTCATTTTAAGTCTTTTGTTGTTTTCTTTTTCTCCACAATTCTTCCTAATAAATTCTATTTAGCCTTCATTTCGGGCATTAAAAACCTGCCCGTCACCTTCTCCGGCATCTGGCCTTATGGCTGTTCTTTGAATAATAGTAATTAACATCTGTGCAGAATAATTTTTATTCACAGAATTCTGAGGCATTAATTAGTGTCATAACATCCCTAAGAGGTAAGTAATTATAATCCTCACACTTTTTACACAGGAGAGACTGAGACACATCTGGGTTAAGTCATATGCTTAAACTCATGCATAAGAAGGTAAAAAATGCACCAAGGCCTGAGTACACAAAAGCTTCACTATGTCTGACATCAGTGAGCAGTCTGTCTGCCACCTCGCTTATAGCATTACGCACTGCTGTCTCCTGGGTGGCTAGAACATTTTATTTTGATTCTTATAGGGAAGCCCTTGAGTGGAATCTCATAAGGAGGGAAATTTTCTGAGAAGTCAAATTAGCGAGTGAGCATGAGTTGTGCCCATCGAGAACTCTAGAGGAAATATGAAGTCCTCCTATGAAGACATGTGAAATGCATTGAAAGTACGTACAAGGCCGGTCAACCAGCCGTCTCCCTGTTTTCATCGTTTTGCCTAATGGCTTAGTGAACGTTACTCTTCCCAAAGGTTTCTACTTTGGATTTTAACGTAGGGCTAAGGAGAAGAAAGTCGCGGTTATACATTTCTATGTCAAACCTCAAAACATAATGGATCAATACAAATAGTATTAAAAATGGAGTATTTCAAAATTATTTGGCTTTTTAAAAATTTTGTTAATGTTTATTTATTTTTGAGAGAGAGAGAGAGAGAGAGAGACAGAGCATGAGGGAGGGAGGGGCAGAGACAGGGAGAAACATAACTCGAAGCAGGCTCCAGGCTCTGAGCTGTCAGCACAGAGCCCAACGTGGGGCTTAAACTCACAAACTGTGAGATCATGACCTGAGCCAAAGTCAGACACTTAACTGACTGAACCACCCAGGTGCCCCTCAAAACTATTTGGCTCTTAATTTACAAGTTAATAGCTTCCCACATGATGCATAAAGTTGGGGCATGATTCCATTAATAACAATGGAAATCATTTTGACCAAAACTAATTTTTAAGCTAATGTTTATTGATAAAGCTTGGGGGATTGTCATTTTGTGTGTGCACATATTTGAATACTTGCTTAATTATCAGAGACATAATTTCTGAAAAGCATTCCATTTTAGTACCTTGTAACTTATTTTTAAACTCCTGATGATTTAATTACTCGTGGAGTAATTAACCGGACTCTCTAGTTGCTTTTATGGAGCCGATGAAGTTTGGAGCAATTAAATACCCTTCCTGACTTTTCACACCCTTCTCTTTTCTCTGAAGTAAGGTAGAAATGAGAACCCACATGCTGTACCTGCAGTTCCCCTCTGCAGAGCCTTTGGTCAATCTGTCGTGGTCTCGATTTAATTTGGGAGAAAAGTAGATACTGATTGTGTAAATCTGATGTAACCCTAGACTCCAAGTTAAGAGTTAGACACTATTGTCACCTTAGATAAGAATATCTTCAGATAAAATGTTGACTTGTATGATTTCTAAACCTACACTTGGTCTAAGTGGTCGTGCAGCAAGCCAGCGAGCTGGGTTATATACCACCCTAGAGAAACTTGTCCCCCCAAATAAATACAGGAATGACCTGAGGAGAAAAATCACGACACCCTTTGGGAAGCAACTAGTGGAGGAAAGTCATCAGTTATATTTAAAAGCACTGAGTGTGGGGTGCCTGGGTGGCGCAGTCGGTTAAGCGTCCGACTTCAGCCAGGTCACGGTCTCGCGGTCCGTGAGTTCGAGCCCCGCGTCGGGCTCTGGGCTGATGGCTCAGAGCCTGGAGCCTGTTTCTGATTCTGTGTCTCCCTCTCTCTCTGCCCCTGCCCCGTTCATGCTCTGTCTCTCTCTGTCCCAAAGGTGGATAAACGTTGAAAAAAAAAATAAAAAAAAAAAAAAAATAAAAGCACTGAGTGTTGTTAATTCTGCTCCTAAAATAAGAACCCAAACTGCCACTCTCTCTTTATTCTCAGTACAACGGCTTAATCCCAGACTTTTTTTCTTTAATATATTCTCCTTCTTGTTCAAATTAACAAATTGAACCCCTACTTATTTACAGAAAAATCTTCCAGAATGCAGTGGATGGTGTCATTCGCTCCCCTATGTCATCTTCAGTAGCTCCTGGGAGCCCAAAATAGATGTAAAGCTCCATAGGTAGAATACAGACCATTCATCATGTGGCTTCTGTATATTCTGCAATTTCCCACTGAAACCTTGGGGTTTCATCAGACCAACTGTACTGCTATGATTTTATTTGGCTGAAAAAGGCATTCTGTACCTTGATATGTCATGATGCTCTCAGTAGAATATCCTTCTCCTCTTTGTCTGATAAATGAAATCTTACTCTTCAAGACGCTCCATCAAAGTCATTTTAGGAACACATTTCTTGCCATTCCCACACAAACAACAGATAGTCGTCCCTACCCCTGTGCTTCAGTTGTGCTTTAAATAAGTCTCTCCTCACACGTATCGTGTTATACTGCAATCACATTAAGGACAGAAATGATTTCTTTTTCTTCTTTGCTTGTGAGGCACATAATAAGTGCCCCATAATTGTTTATGGAACTGCCATTTCATCTTTCCTAGGTTATTTTTCCTCTGTAAATAATAGTGTTAAAATCATTTTCATTAATGTCCTGTGTTATTAGATACTTTATTTAACCAAGTCTCGGTTGTGTCATCTGGAAAAACCTGTGAAAATTGTAATTATTCCCTTCACAAGGATATCACGTAGATTAATTAGTATCCTCAAAGTGTTCATAAAATGTAGGACATATTGTTTAGGTGTTAAGTTCTATTGCCTAAGATCAGCAGTAAAGCTTTCTAAATGCCAAGAGTAAAGTTTGAGAACCTGCTGCCACAGAAAATCTATAAGAAGGTGCAAGCTAAGTGTGAAGTTTCCTTTTAGGTAATTTTGTTTCGGAAACTTCACATTGTTGGCTGGAAATTGAGTTTATAAGAATAAGATTAAAGGGGAAGCGGAGTGTTCAGTGTTCTATAGACAGACATGTCACTGTGTATTTATAGGCATATGTATGTTATATATAGTACATGTATAATGTGACCACAAGTATGTATGGTATGCCTGTACAAAATCATGATGCACATATGTTTAAATATTTTATACACACACACATTCACACACATGAACAGAAGTTAATTAGTTAGTTACTTAGTCCTGCTAAAGCCACTAAGGTTAAGTAAGGAAGGCTCTCTGGGAGCCTTCCAATTTATGAGCACTAAAATTTTGTGTCCTCTCCTTTCAAGCCATAATATATATCCTTTTGGCTTTGGAACCAACTGCATATCAGTCCATTCACTGGTTCTCAGTGAATTCTTCACTTACCAACTTTGTGATTTATTGGTAAAAAAGACAAGGGTCCACATAACTTAAATTTCTATAAGACTTGAAGAGCTGTAAAATTCTTTCATGTATATTTGAGATAAATCCCTGTTTTTTGATACTAACAGGTCTATGGTCAGTTGGTTTTAAAATAAAAGTGATTTTATTGCGGAAGCTTAAAAATAATATGTGCCTAACTTTAAGTGGTTTGAAAAATCCACAGTAACTTGTCAATATTTTGATTTTGTGCCAAGATCTTCTTTATTCTGGATTCCCTGCTTTGAATTGTCATCTTCCTGCCCAATCCACATCGAAAATTCATCCTATACAATTTTGAGATTTAGTTTCCTTAAAGAGGAATAGGAATTTAAAGATATTTACAAAGCCAGTAGAGTACAAATTTCTTTGATGTATTTTATGATTTTCCCTTCAGATTTTTAGTTTTCTAGATACACCTGAATTGATAAAGAATTTTGGTAGTATTACATTTATGATCTTTCCAAAGCATTCAACTTCGTTTTCATAGAAATGATCTTCTTTTTACATGCATATTTCCATTAATATATACAATGATTGATTCAAATATGTTGTTAATAGCACCGAAACCATATGCATCGAAGTCATATTCCATGAGCTCATGTCTGAAACTTTTCATTGACTAGATAAATACGTTTTTCTTAAATGCTTACTAGTGCTAGGCACTATTTATGTTTCTATTACAATATGTGCTTCACATTTTGCATGTGATATTTGCTATCAAAATTAATTCAGGACTGGTGTTTTTCTCACAGCTGTCAGGACCTAGGGCATGGAGAACCCCAAGACTCTCCCACTTTGTGCTTTATGGACTTAACGATCTGACAAAGCGTTGCAATGGAGCAGATAAAACAATGTCAGGTAACTAGAATTGAATATGTAGCTGCTAAATGTAAGGGTGCTAATTCATATGTGGGTAAAATGGGAGACAGAAGTCCAAGTCAACGAGCATCTGTTCAAATACTTTGACCTCTGACCTACCCGTCTGGACTCGTTTGGCTCTCGCTTCTTCTAACTGAAGGGAATCATCCCCCCGAGGCACCCTCCAGCTTGACAAACATTATTCTAAATAATTTGAGAAAGACCATAAATGCTTCCATAGCAATGCAATCTGCCAGATGACAGCTTTTGTTTATAATTCATATTGCACTTGTCATTATTACATAGTTTTTTATTACCAGTCAGATCAATTAAAAATTATTTTATTTCAAATAGTAATACATTTCTTATCATCTTTATGATGTGGTAAAGGAAAAAGCAATATATATTGTAGTGATGTGTCTTGCCTAGAATTTCAAACAAATGAACAAACCAAAAAGGGATGGTGTTGGATTGTTCATGGCTGCGCTTAATAGATGGCTATGCCTTGAGACAGAAAAAGAATCAGCAGTCTTCTCTGCCAAATGCTTGTATTTCTTTGCAGCATGGTTGCTTTCCTTCCTAAGGGCAAAAGTTGGACAGGTCCAGAGATTCCGTTTTACTCTATAGTGGCTTTGTCTTCACAATAGACTAAGACAACTGATGCTTCGCCTGAAAAAAAAAAAAAAAAAAAAAAAAGTCACACTCTATAGTGGTTGCAACAACCAGCTATTAAGTTTTTAAATAATGTTATACTTCTAGATGAGCTAAAGACATTACAGAAAGGCATGGTTTAAATATGGGTCTTTGCTCTGATTCAAATCAGAAATGTCTCAGGAATAATTTAAACATAAAGAAAATGTTCTAGCCACCACTTGTGATCAACATGAAGCCATAGTTCTCGATCATGAGTCTATGATGCCATTTTTGTCAACAAGATTTCTTGTTTCGGTGCCATTGTTGGTTTCATTCCAGTGCCATGAATCAGTCAGCTGGTGTGGTGTTGTCTCAGCTGGCAGGTGTAAGAGGCGAGAATTCCTGGCAAAGCTCCAATCAGATAAGAAGCAATGTAACCTGCTAGGAATGCCAGGCCTTCCTGAGAGGGGACAGAGAATGTTGCTGTTGTCTGGAATTAAAACCACTTTATTATGGTTAATGTGCAAAACCGCTTGAAACTTTGAAATTTACTCTAGGTATCAAGAAGAACAAACATTTTTTTTTAATGTTTTTAAATGTTTATTTATTTTTGAGTGGGGGAAGGGCAGAGAGAGAGGGAGAGGAACCTCAGCAGGCTCCGCACTGTCAGCACAGAGCCCGACACGGGTCTTGAACGCACAAACCATGAGAACGCACAAACCTGAGCTGAAATCAAGAGTCAGACACTTAACTGACTGAGCCACCCAGGTGCCCCCAAAAGAACAAATATTTTTTATTACTAAATTCTTGCAATGCAGTTTCAATGGCATAGCAGTTCTTTTTTTTAATTTTTTTTAATGTTTTATTATTTATTTTTGAGAGAGAGACAGAGCATGAATGGGGGAGGGTCAGAAAGAGAGGGAGACACAGAATCTGAAGCAGGCTCCAGGCTCCAAGCTGTCAGCACAGAGCCCGACGCGGGGCTCGAACTCACAGACCATGAGATCATGACCTGAGCCGAAGTCGGACACTCAACCGACTGAGCCACCCAGGCGCCCCGGCATAGCAATTCTTATTTTGACAGGCAATGTTTTGTATGACAGATCGAGATATTCTTTACTTGTAAGTGTGCAAGATACAGGGGCTGCATGAAGCTTTATTAAATATTTAAAGCCACAGACCACCAAGGCATGGAAAGCCCTGGCCCTAAGCAAAATTGTGAAGGAGTGAAGCTCACGTTGGGCTTTGCCACGTCTTTTTTTTCTGTAGTCCTTTCCTTGCATGCCTCTCTTGCTGCCGGGTGAGTCGGAGGTGGGATGGGCTGATCACGGAGCTTGGAGTTAGCAGTCAGGTTTGCATCTTGCCACTCACAATAATAACGAAGCTACCCGCACAGAACATATGTAACAAGAATATAAGATAAAACAAGAACAGAAAATAAACGCTTAGCGAGTCAGTCAAATACTCCTTGAAGTGATTTTATCCAGTAACTCATTTAATGCTTAAAACCATCCGTGATGTAGGTACTATTATTATCTCGGTTTACAGATGGGGAAAGTGAGACACAGAGTGGATGAATAACTTGCCCGAGTTCACCCAGCTGGTCGCAGCTAGAGCTGGGACATGGATTTGGGCAACATTAAAGCCATGACTCTTAGCACAATGCTGTCTGTGTTAAACGAAAGAAAACATTACAAGCGTTGAGTGTGCTATAAACACTTGTGGCAGAGACTATGAAATGCTTACCTAATAGTCACTCAACTTTTCTTCCTTAGTATGACGGCTAATTTTATTAGGGGATTTACAGTGCCCACCTGAAAGACTACATTTCCTAGCCACTGAGAATAAAGAAACAATAGCAGAAATTTTTAGGTGGAAAGTCCCACAAAACCTCTTTGAGGAGCGGGTAGACAGTTGGCATGGGTCTTTTCTGCCCCTCACTCCTTCCTTTCCTCTTTCCTCCTGGATATGCTAGACTACTAGTTGGCACTTTGCCCTACAAAGAAACCTTGGGTTTGTAAGCTACCTGCTAAGGCTGAGAAACCGGAAAGTTACTAAGGTCTTTGACAATGAAAAGAGCTGCCACTCCCACCAGAGTTGCTTTATACAGACTTTTTTTTTTTTTTTTTTAATGCAGAGAAATGAATTTCTACCCTATTATAGCTACTTATTTCTGGTCTCTTGCCAGCAGCTGACATTGGGAATTGATTAAGAATTCAATCCATTTTTAAAATTTTTTGATCAATTGAACCAGATTTCTTCAGTGTACTCTTAATGCTAACTACTGTGAGGATGGTAATAAAGAGAACTCAAAAGGACGATCATGCTGGCTCTGCTATTCGAGGAGCTTAGGCTCTTGCTGTGGAGATAAACACACGAAGCGATGATGAAGTGCTTAACAGTGTTTTGTAAATTTGGTATAATCTCAAAACTTAGAGAAGTGACTGACTTATGAAAGCTGGAACAATCAGGGAAGGATTCCTGTAGATGAGGGGCACTTCAGTTCAGCCTTGGAGGGTGGGAAAGGGACCAAGAAGGTCAGGAAGTCAGGTCAACTGTTCCAGAAAAGGTGAGAGACCCTAGGGTAACTGTAGGACTGTTTTCATGGGGCTATGAAGAGAGTGGCATGTTTAGAACAGAGTCCTAAACAGAATAATATATAGAAAAGCTCTTAGCACTGTGCCTGGTACATACTTTTCTTCTTTATCATTTCAATTTATATCCCAGATTCTAAACTCTCCCACCTTTGAAGTGATTTTCTATATTGCTCCTAATGTACTTTTTCTAAATTGCAATTCAATTCACATTTCTCTCATGTTTAAAATTATTCATTAAATTTCTGTTAAGTACAGGAAAGAGTCCAGCTCATTGTTTTGGTTTTGTAAAGCTAGCCTTTATTTCTGTAATTCCCTCCTTCCCCGATCCCCCGATCCTTTTTTAATAATATAAAATGAACTACTTGTAGATCAGCAGCAACATGCAATGCTATTTTCACAAATTTGTGCCTTTGAACACGCTGTGACTTCTCTCTGAAATGTCCTTTCTCAATGTCTCCCAAATAAACACCATTGTCTTTCAATTCCTACTTCATATATAACCCTTAACTCCAACTCAGAAAAACTTAACCTGTCCTGTGCGTGTATGTGTGTGCACGCACGTGTGTGTATAATGTGTATATTTAATTGAAAATACATTAAATATTTTAAAATTTGCTTGAGATTTCTTGAAGAAATGTGTATAATATGATACAAATAAATCAATGGGAAAATATATTCAAAAGACAGATAAGAAATTAGAATAAAAATGAAATACACCCAAATGTAGGAATACAAGATATTTTATTTAAAAATTTTTAATACAGTAGCTGAAGTTGACTGCAAATATGGTTCTAAGCTTCTCAATAGCCAGACAGAGATAGATATTTTTGAGATTCAGAATATCCATGAGATACATTTTTAAAAGACCAGATGCTTGAGAACTTTCAGAATGAAAATTTTCCCAAGGGTCTTCATAAATAAGCCATTGGCTGATATACTAATAAATCTTGTCAACTGCATTCAGGATTGCCATTCAGTGGGCACGTATTGGATGGCATCCTGGTTGTTAAAATATTGAAATACTTCCTTACTGATTGGTAAACTGCCACTGCCCTCGATGCCTTTTCTTCACTCTTTCTGATGTGAACCTGCCTTCGTAATTCTCTGCTTATCCTCAACATCCATGAGGCAAGGATGAAATCTGGCACAGCAAGCGGTGCCTCGAGATCTGCTCCAACGCTCTGGCGGTGTTCCTCCTGATGGGTCAGTGTCCAGGCCTCACTGGCTGTGAAATGTGTTGTCTTATCATTTCCAAATCAAAACAACATACTTCTTGAGACTTCGATACTATACGTAGCCACTTGGATTTCTCACAGGCACCTCAAAATTAACACATCATAAAACAACTTTTTAAAAAGTTGAACAAATGAATAGATACAACATTGAGTTGTATGTTCTTCTTCTTCATTTCTTTAACCCAAGCTGATGGTCTAATACCAAAGCGCAAGTTACTAAAAGAGAATCTAGGAAGACTAAATAATTTATACCTCTGAATGAACAGAATAACTACTCACACCGGCCGTGCTCCAAATAAAATTACTTATCACAGCCAAAATTTTAATGAGAATTAGCAACAGGGTGCTTCAGGCCTTAATTTTGGGGGAGACTTGAAGGGCAGTTGTTTTGCGTTGCTAACTAAGGAGAGCTCCACAGGCTTTGATAACTTGCCAGGCTGAGGAGAGGGGTGGAAATTTTCAGTGAACCTGGAGAAGTCAATCAGAACAGCTGTCTCGAGAGATGGCTGTTCCATCTCAACACCGGAGTGGCAGGAGATTTTTTCCTCCGAAAATAATTCTGAGACCATGTCCAATATGGCAAAATAGGGACCAGAGACCATTTATACACAAGAAACCAAGGCTGGGTTGTGTCATCATAATAAATTAGCAAACATGTAAATTAATCTCTTGATGATTTTTTTAAATTTTATATCAACTTTGTTGAGATGTCATTTATATAAAAAGAAGTGAACCCATTTTAAGTGTATAGTTCAATAAGTATTAAGAAATGATCACCCATGGAACTCATCCGTGATCAGGTTATAAAATTTTCCGTCATCTCAACAAGATACTTTCTCTCTCTTGGCATTCAATACCCTACCCCCACCCCCACTATAGGCCTCAGGCAATCACTTTTGTGCTTGTTATCATTAGAGATTACTTTCACTTACTCTAAAATTCCATATTAATGGAATTGTTCAATAATTACTTTTATCTCATTTATTCAGCATAAAGTTTGTGACAGTGATCTTTATTGTAGTTTTTTTCATTAAAGTAGAATCCCATTGTATAAACGTCACAATGTATTTATTCATTCAACTCTTAATAAACATTAGTTTCTAGGTTTTTTTAAATTTTTTTTAATGTTTATTTATTTTTGAGAGAGAGAGAGAGGGCGGGGGAGAGAGAGAGAGAGACAGACAGACAGAGTGTGAGAAGGGAAAGGGCAGAGAGAGAGGGAGACACAGAATCTGAAGCAGGCTCCAGGCTCTGAGTTCTTAGCACAGAGCCGGACAGGGGGCTCAAACCCACAAACTGTGAGATCATGACCTGAGCCAAAATCGAACACTTAATTGACTGAGCCACTCAGGTGCCCCAGGATAGTTTCTAGTTTAAAAAACTATTATTAAGAGTAGTGCTACTGTAGATATTTACTTATAAATCCTTTAAAAATTTTGTATTGAGATTTATGTACCTTTGCATCCTTTGCATTTATTTTGAGAGAGAGAGAGAGAAAGCATGAGGGGAGGGGCAGAGAGAGAGAGGGAGAGAGAGAGAGTCCCAAGCAGGCTTCACACCAGTGTGGAGCCTGATGTGGGGCTTGAACCCACGAACCACTAGATCATGACCTGAGCTAAAGTGGACACTTAACCGACCGAGACACCCCGGCGCCCTTATGTTTGTTTTTAGACTTCATTTTAACTTAAAATATAATAAAATGATTATTGGATTTAAAAGAAATAATTTTTAAAAATTAAAATTTTAAAATTTAATTAAAAAGAATTTTAGATTTACAGAAACATTGCAATAGTGCAGAGAGTTCCCACTTACTCTTCACCATAATTCTCCTAATGCTAGCATCTCCCATAACCACGGTAAAGCTGACAAAATTAAGAATGTAACGTTTGTGCGACTGCTAACCGGACTCTAGACTTTGTTTGAAGGTTCCCAGGTTTTCAGGACCATCTTGTCCTCCAGGATTCTGCCCAGGCCACCACATTACAGTTACTTGTCATGTCTCCTTAGTCTCCTCCAACCCATGGTGGTTTCTCAGTCTTTCCTCACCTTTATGACCTTGATACTTTTGAAGAGCAGCGGTCAGGTACTTTGCAGAACATCCCTCAGTTGAATTCATTTGATGCTTTCTAATGATTAGATGGAGAATATGAATTTTGCAGAAGAAAATCACAGAGATGATGTGGGGGTTTTTGTTGTTGTTGTTTTTTGTATTTTTGGTATACTGTATCAGAGTTAAGTGATATCACTCTGTCCCATGACTGGCGATGTGACTTTTGGTTGTTTGATAAGGTAGTGCCTGCTAGGTTTCTCCACAATAAAATCACCATTTTTCCCTTTCTGTGGTCTATGTTATTTATGTATCTATTTATCTATCCACTTATATTACATACATATTATTGTTAAATATACAGAAAATTAAATAAATGCATACATATATTCCCAATTCCAATCCACTACCACAGGATTCATTCCACCATGTCCCCTTTGCATATCTGTAACTTTACATTGAGGACCTACTTTACAGGTTCTCCTAGTGATAAACCTGGTTTTCATCACTTACAATACATTTACTTGTTTGTTCCATGCTAATACACCTATAAAATAGTTTCAGAAGTGCTAGCATGTACCCCTGTAAGAAACAGATTTACTAATTAGAGTACAGTGTTTTGTACATTTTTAAAATTTTTATCCTTAAAGTGTCAAGTCAAAACACTATTCCTTCCCCCAACATGACCATTAATCACAACTCTACTGCTAACTAGCTCTGTGGCATTGGAAAAATGACCTGCCCTCTTTGCTTTAGTGTTGTCGTTTGTGAGATGGAGAGTATAATAGTAAGAACTTTCTTGATTATAAATAGTAGATGCCTGGCACATAATAAACATTAAATAATCATTTGCTGCTACCATAGCCCATTAGTCATTAACAAGGCAATAAATTGACTTACAGTTATTGCACATATAATTTTGTGTTATAACTCATTTTTCTTTGTCCTCTTTAGGTGGTGAACTTTTTAAGAGTAGGAATTGTCTTTATTTTGTTTCTTTACACAGGTGTCTTGCATGATAAGTTCTCAAAAGTTGTTGGCTGATGTTATTTAGCAGTAGGTTCATGTTAAATATTTATAATACCAAACAATATAAAACAGTTAATGATATTAATGTGCTAATAAATGAAAATAGTTCAAAATTATCTTTTTTTAGTCACAAGCTTATGTTTTGACATAATTCTTCTTGAGAAAGTACATTTTCACATATGCATATTCTCTCTTCCAGAAACTTACAGAATAATGTCTAAAATTCCACTATTTGATCTTTCCTTTGGATCAACAGTTTTTTCAAACTCCTTTGAAGGCAAATCCAACATGATGTGTGATAAGAGCTAATCAGATCTCTTTTATCTTTCCATCTCAAAAAAAAAAAAAAAAAGGCTTGACCAAGTTAGCATAAAAGAAGGAGGGAATCAGGAAATGGAAAAGCAAGAATATAAAGATTGCAATTACTCTGTATTAAGGACAACCACTTAGCAAGAATTAAAATGTAAACATTAAATCATGATTTTGTTTTAGGGGAAGATAGAACATCCTCTTTCATAATGACAGATTTTATTCTTATTGTGGTAATCTGCTCTGGTTGTTGTATCCCTTTAATTTCTGCAAGTATTTTGGATAATAAAGCATTAGAGAGATATAAGATATATATATATATATCATGGATATATGGATATATATATCATGGATATATATATCATGGATATATATATATATCATGGATATATGGATATATATATCATGGATATATATATCATGGATATATATATATATCATGGATATATATATATATCTTATATATATGTATATATTATATATATATCTTATATATATGTATATATTATATATATATATCTTATATATGTGTATATATTATATATATCATATATATGTGTATATATTATATATATGTATATATTATATATATTTTTTAATTTACATCCAAATTAGTTAGCATATAGTGCAATAATAATTTCAAGAGTAGAATCCAGTGATTCACCCCTACGTATAACACCCAGTGCTGATCCCAAGTGTCTTCCTCAATGCCCCTTGCCCATTTAGCCATCCCCCCACCCACAACCTCTCCAGCAGCCCTCAGTTTGTTCTCTATATTTAAGAGGAGATATAAGAGATATTTTTATCTGTCTTTATTTTGAATCTATAATTAGGAATGACTTTATGCTAAAGAAATATCATATATAAATAAAATAACAACTACATAAGTTTCATATTATTATATTAAATCTCCAAGGAATGTGCAGAAATCATGTTTTAGGGAATCAAGAAGTAATCTGCATTACCCTGAATATAATAATTTGGAATTATAGAAGAAATTTAATGTTAAGTAAGTAAATGTTTTTAGAACTGTTACATTTGTGCTTTAGCAATAGCATTTGGCAATGTTTAAATAACTAACAGAAAGGAATTAATTTTCCTAAAAAATACTATTTAACCAAAATGATTAATGTAGTATTTGGTTTCTGGGGATTTTTTATAATGTCATGTCAGAAATGAAGACAAGATTATTAAACAATAAGAAATTGATTTCCTCAAATTTCCATATAAACCTTATAAGGTCAGATTCATATGCATTAGTACAACTTTGTAGAATCTCCAGTATTGCAAATTTACATTAGGTATTGCATATCATCTCTGAATTGAGGCAAAATTTACTGCCTTAGAGAAAGAGATACAGTATTTGTAATTTCACTAACATGTCACACTGACCATAAGCTTAGGTTTCTATGGAAGCAGGAACATTTAATTGCTATGCACTGAAAAATAAAAGCTGTCCTATTGTGTTATAGTCGAGATAATAAAATATCTGCTGTGACGGTACATACTGGCTGTCAATCTTTTACCCATAAACCACTTATCGATTAGGCATTCTGATCAATGTACTGGACTAGACAGTGGGAAATATAAAGATAAAAACCCACCCTACTTATGTACATACAGAATTACAATACAAGGTTGGAATTGAAAAGGGAATCTGATTAACATATTTATATTATGCAAATGGAAGGTAATAGTATGTTAAGTTACAATAAAATCAACCACAAAGAAAAGCATGGTGGCCTGCTTAGAAAAGGACTTGCCCTTGATCTACAATGCTATTGTTGCATCAAATCATGATCATTTTTTTAAACTTTTGTTTAATGTTTATTTTTGAGAGAGAGAGAGAGAGAGACAGAGCATAAGTGAGGGAGGGGCAGAGAGAGAGAGAGGGACACAGAATTTGAAGCAGGCTCCAGGCTCTGAGCTGTCAGCACAGAGCCTGACAAGGGGCTCGAACCCAGAAACCATGATCTGACCTGAATCAGGTCATGACCTGAATCAAAGTCAGATGCTTAACCGACTGAGCCACCCAGGGGCCCCTAAACCTTTTTATTTGAGAGAGAGAGAGAGAACAGGGAAGAGGGTGAGAGGAACAGAAAGAGAGAGAGAGAAAAAAAAAGAATCTCAAGTAGGATCCATGCTCAACGTGGAGCCTGATACAGGGCTCGATCCCACAACACTGGGATTATGACTTGAGCCTAAATCAAGAGTCAAATGGTCAACCAACTGAGCCACCCAGGCACCCCCAAATCATAGTCACTTTCATATCAGCGTATTTGGGGAGGAGACACTGCTAGGAAATATTATGGTGAACACACACATTTTATTTTCTAACTAATAACAATATTTTATTTTTCTAATAATATTTTTTAAATCATATGCTGTTTCTTTGTTTAGCATCACAAAGTAAGTTTTCTTCACGTTGAAAGTATAAAGATTCTTTTAACTTACTTTTGGGCCTTGGCAAATATTCATATTTAATATCACGGGTACATATTGCTCTTTATAACATTATTTTAATCATTTGGCACCATTCAGATGGTTAATATAATTTCAAAAGACAGCAAAGAGTACCACAGTACTGTTAGCATTTTTTATTTAAATGAATACATAGATTTGTTTTTCTTTTAATTGACTTTAGCATCGCGGGAATTAAACAACTTTTCTTGAAAAAAAGAGTGAACCAGAGAGTGAGCGACAAGCTTTTGACAGATACATTTTAATGACTTAAAATGATGGGTCACATCAGCCTGCTTGTTTCAAAATTTCTCTGATCGGTTCTGAGATAGTCATCAGTTTTAACGGCCTCAGATTTCTCAATGTCAAAACGAAATTCAGTTTTGTCTACTTGTAGGTTTATCCTTTTTGGGTTGGTTCGGTAATGTAATAGGCTATTGCTTTACAAGAAGGTAACTAAATACTGTAATTCTTCCAATGATGAATATCTATTTCACTTTTGGTCAATATATACTTTACAGATCTAGTCCTTCTCTACTGCTTATATAGAATCCTTTTGTTTCAAAGATGCCAGATGTGGGTTAATGGATGTCAGAAAAATAAAACAAGAAAGAGAAAAGTGTATTGCTTCCCATTGTTTGTATAAAATCTGTTACACACACATGTAGTTTTTTTTTTTAATTTTTTTTAACGTTTATTTTATTTTTGAGACAGAGAGAGACAGACCATGAACGGGGGAGGGTCAGAGAGAGGGAGACACAGAATCCGAAACAGGCTCCAGGCTCTGAGCTGTCAGCACAGAGCCCGACGCGGGGCTCGAACTCACAGACTGCAAGATCATGACCTGAGCCGAAGTCGGCCGCTTAACCGACTGAGCCACCCAGGCGCCCCTTTTTTTTTTTTTAATTTTTTTTTTTTAATACACACACATGTAGTTTTAAGGAATGGTGTGGCTCAGCATACACACACTCGGGTAAATTTATTTCTCCAGCCAAAAGGGTGTGTGAGTCCAGATGGGGACCCTACATTATTTGAGCAGGTTTGACAACAGAGCTCGAAACAACAGCTACCTGCCCTGGATTGGTGTGGTCATTCTCCCAGAAAAAAGTCCCATAGAATCTAAATCACTTCCAGTGAATCTGTAGCTAAGGGCCTCAGGAGAAAGCGTTGTTCTGCTCCAACAGAAGCAGGAAAATATATTCATATTGCTTTGCAAGAGGCTGTTTCTATTTTTCCGACTTTATTGCTTTTTTGAATTATGAATGCAATAATGTTCATTATAATAAATCCCAACAATACAGAATAAAACATTACAAAATTTCCTCCTCTTCCTCTTACTGTCTCCTTCCCCAAGGATGATCATTGTTGGGTGTCTTTTGAGATTTTAGTGTATACAAATATTCTCAATGTGTGAAAATTCCCACACACATTGAATGGACTATATCATATATAACCATCAAGTTTATCACATAGAGGTGTAACAACATTCTTCAGCATAGCAACAGAGTATTTTATTCTGTGGGCATGCTATCATTTTTCCAACAATTCCCTATTAAAGGTTGTATAGGTTGATTCATTTTCTATTTGCCTGTAATAAAAATGCTTTTATAAATATATCTATATTGGGGCACCTCTGTGGCTCAGTTAGTTGAGTGCCTGACTCTTGATGTTGGCTCAGGTCATGGTCCCAGCATCGTGGGATCAAGTCCGGCATTGGGCCCTGCACTGAGTATGGAGCCTGCTTGGGATTCTCTTTCTCTGTCTCTTTCTTTCTTTCTCTCTCTCTCCTCCCAGTCCTCTCTAAAATAAATAGATAGATAGATAAATAAATAAATAAATAAATAAATAAATAAATAAATACTTCTGTATAGAAATCTTTGCAAATATGTATTATATTCTTGTAGGATTCTTAGAGGTAAATTCATTGCCACAAAAACTTGTGTATTTAATATTTTGATAGATAACACTGAACTGTTGACAAAAAACAAGATTGTGTTTTTTGATATCCTCACCAAGTGTATGTGTGATTTTTTAGTTTCACAAATTCCAGTTATTATCATTATATTTTTTTAAATTTTATTTTGTACACTTTGATATTTAATCACCTAGAATTTATTTCATGTATCATGTGAAGTGGAACTCAAACATAGCTTTTTTTCCAAGTGAGTATAAAGGCTCAGAATCATTTATGCATTGCTTATCCTTTCTCTAGCAATTTTACTATAAACTGTATTCTCAAATGTAATTCATGTGTCACTTAAGATTCTTAGATGCAAACAGCAATATCTGCATAAAAGGAATTTGTTTCAGGATGTTATATAGCTCACAGAGTCATTCAATTGCTAGAAAAACAGATTAGAAACAAACTTCTAGGACACTTCCTGAACCACTGTGCTTGACCAGCCCAGACAGCAGCCATCACTCAAGCCATAAAAAAATGGAAGCCTGTTGATTCACAAAGGTCAGACTGACACTAAGTCTCACATAGGTGCATTTTATTGTAGGAAGCTGGTCCACGTGTCTGTCCCCTAGCTTTTGCACAGGCTAGAAATACCAGATTTCAGTACGTCTAAGAAGCTATCAATTATGAAATACCTGATTATTTTATGTACCACTAACGAAAAGAAAACGCTGACCACTAAACTCTGATATAATGCTTTCACTTAGAATTTTAAATTTATAATTATTATTTTTAAAGTAAACTGTATCCACAACGTGAGGCTCAAAGTCACGACCTCAAGATCAGAAGCACATGTTCTACTGACAGAGGCAGTCAGGCGCTCGTAACTTGTAACTATTGAAAAGGACAGTACTTTGAATTTTTTCAGACAGGTTTGTATTACGTGTTCTTATGTATATGTAAAAAGGATATTATAGGCAAAGCAATTTGTTTAAGCCATTCTAAAACTTTATTGAAGGAATCATCCCAGTTCTTATTTCGAATGAAGGAATCAGCCTAGTTCTGATTTCAAATAGGGAAACAGAGGCAAGCAAACTCCATAAGGAACTTTCTCAGACTGTAGATAGCAGCCTCGAGAGAGATTAGGAGGCACACCAATCCATCCAGAGTCAGACTTGAAAACAGGATTCGGTTTAAGTAGGGAAGGAGCAAAAAGTTCCTTGCTCTTTTACCCACTTTCCCAATCATTCTATTAGAAAAGGCTTACATAGTGGCAATACTTCATTATGTGTTGCTCTATTTGGAACATGGAAAGAGTGTGGGGTGCCTAGGTGGCTCAGTGGGTTAAGTATCTGACTTTGGCTCAGGTCATGATCTTGGCGGTTTGAGGGTTTGAGCCCCATGTAGGGCTCTGTGCTGACAGCTCAGAGACTGGAACCTGCCTAGTTTTCTGTGTCTCCTCCGCTCTCTGCCCCACCCCTGCTAACGCTCTCTCTTTCCCTCTCAAAAATAAACTTTTGAAAAAACTTAAAAGAAAAAAAAAGAATGTGGAAAGAGTGTTTTCCATCCTTTGGGTATATATCCAGAAGTCTAGTTTAGGAATACCATTCTTAAGAAGGCAGTCCTCTTTGACTCAGACTACCTCCTAAAACAGAAAGTACAGAATTTCACATTTATAATCTCTTACCGAGAGGATAGTATCAGAATAAAAAGAGTTGTAAAAAAGGCTACAGAATATATGTATGCAAATGAAAAGAAAATGCTCCAGAAGGAAATCTATCAAATGAATAGCAGTGAATACCTCTGGGGATGATACTGAGATGAGGGAAAAATGGAGAAAGTTTGATAAGACACTTTCATTTTTTATATATTTAGTTCCTGTTAAGATTTGTTTTTACAAGAAAGAAGGATACATGGAATCCCTATGTAGGTAAAATGTTAATTAACATTTCTATAAGGATATAGATTAATATTATCAAAAGATGTCAGCTGGGTCCTTCCTGCCCAATGAAATCTAGGATTGCCGTAAAACTCTACTTCCTTGGCCTGCGAAATTACCAATCTCCGGATTCCAAGAATTAACTTTTTCATGTTTTTTGGGGGCTTCTTCTTCCATCCTTAGGTGCTTTGTGTTATAGTAGATGGGCTGAGGTGTATAACCCGACAATCGCGAGGTTTCTGCAAAAATCCAGTCATATGAAAGCTATGAGGGCAATGCAGACCTTTATAAAGGCCTTGCGTGGGAAGTGAGGGAGGACCCAATACTACACAAGCTAACATGCTTGTTTACAGTTGTTTTCCGAAGATGCGTTTCACCGCCTTCCCACCCTCCAGCATTCCCTTTCCCTTTCTTCTTCCACGTAGTGCCGAGGATCCTTGGGTTCTCTCTTTTCCCTCCCAATTTTCAATTTCTGTCTTTCTATTTGCCTTAGTTATTTAGCTCTGAATGCCAATTTTCACTAAACATTTCAAGGTGCCTCTGAAGAATACAGCGATGATTTTAGAGAGAAGTTCTTGTTATAGGAGCCAATTATTATTATCTCTCATGTTATGCCTTCCTCCCTTGAAAGAAAAAAAAAATTGTAATTCTTAAAACTTTTCTGATTCAGGGCCCATTGCCTTTCTTTGTACTTGGAATTTTCTTGTCGGTGCCTTCTGCCTAACAGAGAGAGGATCTCTCGTCTTCTTGAAGGTTAACCACACTGGCCTCTACTCCGCCCTGTTCGGGAAGGGGCTTTGCTTCTCATTATTTCTGCATCTGGGCTGAGTCATACTTGCATGAACTTCAGTTCTCCTATTGCTTCCAGTCCTACCGAGACGATTCTGTTTTGTTCTGTAGGGAATGCTGAAGTCATTTTCCTCTCTGCCTCATCCCAAATTATCTCCATTTACTATGATAATTTATGGAGACACTCAGGGCTCTTCGATACTGTGTGGTTCCCTAAAATATTCTGCACCAAACTGCTTCTGCAGTGACTTGCAGTGAAAAACCAGATTTTTCAAACTAAGTTCAATAGCACTTGCTTGTAGGGCTCATTTCAGTCATCTCTGATTTGAAAGTATATGCAGAGGGATACTCAGATATGCATAATCTGCAATTGCAAAAAAAAATCTTGGACGAAAACCAAATATCAGTCAATACTGGAATGAATATATGTATTTCATTGGAATATGCAGTGAGATACCATTGGCAACAAAGAGTCAATTATTCAGAGCTATATGTGACAAATCATATAAATCTCATGATCATAATATTGAGTGGAAAGCAAATTATATGGGAATAGTCATAGTTTAATTCCATTTATATAATATTCAAAAGCACACAAGTTCAAGCAAAATAAAAACATATAACATTACAAATATAGGTGGTAAAACTATAAATAAAAGTAGGGGCATGATATCCCCCATATTCAGATTTGGGATACTGTTATCTCTGAAAGGAGGTAAATAGGTAGGATTGGAGAGGCTTACTCAGAGGCCTTCAAAAACATTCTTAATAATTTACTTTTTAAACTTCATGGTAGTCAGATAGAGGTTTTTGTCTATTCTTCATGCCTTACATTAAATTATAAGTGCTTTGTATACACATATATATCAATATTTATATCTAACATGTATATCATCCATATATATATCTAAATAATAACTTAAAACTCTTGTGCTGTATTAGTCTAATTCTGAGATTGGTTTTAATTTTTGAAATATATCATTTGGAATATGTTTAGGAACTAGGGTTCACTACAACTCAGAGGTGACAAAGCAAGAGGATCAAGAGAAGTAGCCAATACTGGCAAAAGAAACCAACTATACTGCCATTTCCTGTGAAATAATCTGTGTTTCTGTAATTTTAGAAAGAGAAACTATTTTGTTAGTGAAAAATGCTAGTTGTAGCTTATTACAACAGGCCTAGACCTGTTGTACCTTGACCCTGAGGAATTCCTCAGAGATTAGGCACATGGCCCCTTGAAACACCCCAGAGACTGAACTCCAAGAAGAACAGGTGTGAGTGATGTGAGATAACGTCAGGTAGAGTTTCATCCTGGAGATTTCTGTGAAGCAGGAAGAAGATATTTTACAATATCTTCCTCAGTTTTCTAGGGCAATCAAGCCTGATAATTAAGAACAACTGTCTGAGGGGAAACTGGCAGCTAATGAAAAGGACTGGAAACAAAGCTCTGTAACCTTAAAGTAAATTCTCAGATTGTATCTCTCAGGAGAGGCACCTTGGCACTAATATGTGCTCCCATGGGTGCCCCAGCGGCATCAACCACTAGAAACTAAATGCTGCCACCCAGAAAAGACACAGCCCTTTTACACACACTCTATTTGCAATAGCAACTCAACAGCAATACCTGACTTTAGGAGAGCAGGTGGGCAGTTCTCCAGGAGTACAGAAGTATTTGCATGCGCACACACAGCAGTCACGCCTACTGCCCTGAACAGGAACCAAAGACCGTTTCATTGGAAGTTCTAATTTATCTTTTTGTGAATGTTTCTCTAGGAAAAAATAATTATATGATCCCCAAACTAACCAGTTTCAGCAAAAACATCAACTGCCAACCCATAAGCTTGAGAAATCTCTTGTCCAATATGTCTGCCTTCATTTACTCACTGGAAGAGATGAAATTAATGTAAAGCTAACGGGAAAAGGGAACATATTTATTATATGAGCATTCATCACCCAGCTTCCAGGGAGTTTATGACCCTGAACAGCATATAGCAAAATAGAGCTTTTGCCCTTTCGAGAGCTTCCCCTTGGAGGAAAAGATAAACCTCCCACGCATCATTTCAACAGACTCTTCATAGATCACAAGCTACTTCAGTTAAAAGAAATAAGGAAAATATGTTAGGAAAGAGAAAAATGGGTCAGAAATGGAAGAATATTATTTAAAATGGAAGGGCAATGGATTAATTTTGAACAGTTTTGCCTAAACTGCTTATCCATCCTTTCTGTAGTTAGACATGGTAATCAGTTTGTTGTTTTTTTTTAATTAAACAGTTGTCAATCTTCCAAATAAAAATTGTGGCTCTCTTACTGCTGTGACAAAAATTAGGGGATCATTTAGCTGCAAGGGATATTCGATTCCATTTTATACTTGTCTCTGCCTTTGAGAAACTCCACCTTAGAACAGGCCAAGTCAGAAAAGTTTTAAAGTCATGCTTTGTATATTTTTCTCTATCTTTACCAGCCATTTTTTTTCTTCAAGCATTTAAATGTCCTTGGCTATCAAGAAGGTGAAATCTCATTACTCTGAATCAGCAATTCTCAAAGATTTGTAGGCTTAAGGTCCTCATAGGATTGTTGTTTAAAAAAAAAATCATATTCCTAGATGTTATCTCTGAAGATACTGACTCAGAAGATCTCAGGTAAGGCCCAACAATCTCCATTTTATTTTTTTTTTATTTTTTATTTTTTTTTAAATCTGTATTTTTTTTTTAAATTTTTTTTTCCAACGTTTATTTATTTTTGGGACAGAGAGAGACAGAGCATGAACGGGGAAGGGGCAGAGAGAGAGGGAGACACAGAGTCGGAAACAGGCTCCAGGCTCTGAGCCATCAGCCCAGAGCCTGACGCGGGGCTCGAACTCACGGACCGCGAGATCGTGACCTGGCTGAAGTCGGACGCTCAACCGACTGCGCCACCCAGGCGCCCCCCAACAATCTCCATTTTAAACCAGAGCCCCCGTTGGTTCTGTTGTCAAAGATCTGAATACAACCTTTTGAGAAACACAGTTATAAAGTGATGGACAACATAGATCAGTTCATTCAGGTATGTTGCAAAACCTGCAATAAACGGATGACCAGGAGACTGGCTGGTTACTATTCATGATGGCACCCCAAGGAAGTTGTGTGTTTCTATGGTACTGATTCTTTATGGAAACTTTGGCATTTGTTGTCCTGTGACCTCCATCAGTCTAGTAGTGAACTCCACCAGTAACAAGACACTAATACAGTCCCTGTGGAAAGCAACATAAACAGACGTTGGCACTGACCTCAGGAGCTTATACTCTTATGAGAGTAAATCCATGCAGACCAGTTACAAAGGAGAAATAGATGCAAGGAGGTGGCTTTTGACTGGGCCTTGAGGAAAAAGTAGCATCTTAGCAGGCATCTAAGTGAATTGAATACATTCACATTAGTGGGGACAGTATGGACCTAGGCTCAGATGGAGAGACACTCAATTATATGTTAGGAAATGACTAGTGATCCAGGTTGGCCATATGTCATGATGTGATAATTCTCTAAGTGATTTGTTTGCAGTCTAGAACTTTTTAAATAAACAATTTTTTTTGGTGGGGGGGGGGTGGGAATAAAGAAGAGAGGGGAAAAGTTGACATAATAATTTTCCCCTGATGGTCACTATAATAATCTGTACCATTTAATCTCAGTTTATTCTCAGGTTAATTCTTTAGTGAAAGGCCAAGAAATTAAAATCCTCCAGCAGTGGGGAAGGGGAGGAGGGAGAGGAGCTGAATGGAATGAGAAACCAGATGACACCCATGTGCTTGAAAAGAACATTCCCCAACTGCTGGGGTTATTGTGATCCTTCCTATTGGATTAAGCTTGGCATAAAAAAGCTACTTAGGAATTGGCAGCCACACAAAAGAAGGCAAGAAGGAGATAGACATGATTTTAAAACACAGTCAGTTCAAAAAGCTCCCAAGAAATTACTTAATGTACTCAAGGAAGTATAATATGTGATTTGCCTAAGAATAGTGTATAAATGCCATTTCCGATTGTGATAATATGTAATGTTATGTTCAAGGCCCATACTTTGCTCGTAATTAAAAAGGCTCTTAGAGAAATGAGAATCAGTTTGCCTGAGGAATTTATTCCATCACATATATGCTTATTCTATGAGATGCCCCATCTCTAATAAAAACAGTTATCACACATCACTCTCATTTTTGATTGATTTTTGACACTATTTGTTAAAGGATTTCTGAAATCAGAAGATGAATTAACTTTCCTTTTGCCAAAGCAGGCTGCATTGTAGTAGGTTCCAGAGAAATCCACTTAAAGTGCTTTGGTCAGAAGAATGTTTCTCCAAACTGAGAGGATGAACTCTGAGAAATATCAAATTGAATTGCTCTTATTTATGTAACACAATTATCTTTGAGTGTAGATAACATAATCTCACATATTAATAATCATGGATCTGTGCCATGGCATCATATTGGAGTCTGGGGTAAGTTATGTTTGTTTGTAAACTCCACGAATTACCTAGTGTTTCTCCAATGAGAGATTATGGTAAACAAAATCGCAACTTTAGATTTTTTCCAAAAATTTAATAGAATTTATTACCCTCTACCAAAAAAAAAGAATAAGATCTTTCAGAGCATCAAAAAAAGTTCCACATAATTTTCCAGAAATATGTCTATTGCAGTAAGTAAAACAATCACTAACATGGTAACAGATACAAAGAGAGAACATGGGAATCTCTAATCTGAGTATTAAATAGCACCAGACTACAGGGATATGGGAGTGGAATTTATCCTGAAAAGATATGTAGTAGACTGAAATGCTCTAGCAATGAGGATGTGCCCATTTTGAACATCTTTGTGTAGGATCACAATAACCCCCAGCAGTTGGGGAATGTTCTTTTCAAGCACATGGGTGTCATCTGATTCTCTCATTCCATTCTGTGTAGTTAGTTAACTGAAAGGTTGTGTAGCTGGAAAGAGAACCAGATCAATCTGTGCGCACTGAACAAACTGCTTGGCCTTGAGCCAATCGCCTAGCTTCTCTGGACCTCATTTTACTCATCTGAAAATAATGGGGTTAGACCAGAGGCTTGTTACTGAAAGCTTTGAAAATGCAGAACATTGGGTCTCAATCAGACCTACAGAATTAGTAATTAACAAGACTTATGGATGATTCCTGTGTACCTCAAGTTTGGAAAGCACTGGCCCAGATATTCTTTATGTTACCCGAAATTGTACTTTTCTTTGAGGGTCTCCTTCTCTACAAGTTCTCCTTTCTGCAAGAGAGGCAATAGGCTTAGGAAAAAGGTCAATGTTTTCCTGAGTTTGGGAATCAGACAAATTTGGGTTGGAATCCTGGCTCTAGAAGTTAGTTACTTTGTTACTCCAGGTAACTGACTTTGCTTTACTTAATCACAGCTTTCTCATCTTCAGTATTGCATACTAATGTGTTCCTTGCATGGTTTCTGTGTTTGTTAATGTATGTCAAGCCTCTGACACATACAGGCTTAATGACTAGTAGCTGTAATTATTGCTATTATTTCTATCATTTTTAAGACCCTGAATTGTTCTCCTTAACTCCTATTAGCTAAAGGGTAAGTATAGATACTTACTTAAGAGGATATTGTTCATGGAAGGGCATAGTCAAAATGGCCATCAGCTCTTTTCTCTTCTCAGTGTCTCTGGACTGTGACAGGACTCTGGATAAACATCCCCACCCTGCCATTCATACTACAATTGCAGAGAAGAGTGATGTTAGCTCCTATGATCAAAGGCTTTTTACTGTGGCAGGCCCTAGACCCACTTCCTCTAATGCTCATAAGGAAGTTAGAAGTTTCTTGTCCCAGAAATATTGCCAATCTCTGATTTAAGTTTTGGAAAATACCAACCATGACATATTGTCATATGCTGGATGAGCTGACAGAGGAGTCCAAATATCCTTAGTGCATGCACATACATGCCCATTTGGGGAAAAAATTGGCCCCAAAGGGTCTTTCCCAATCTTGGCAGTCATTGCTAGTGCAATTTATTTTGTCAGAAGGAGGTATCCAGCCGCTGCCCAGGTCATAGCAAATTTTATCTGGACTATTCTCTGACCCCAATACAGGCTAGTTCCTAACATCTGTCATCTTGCATCAAGAAACAAAGGCCCACAGGGGCACCCGGCTGGCTCTGTTGATAGACTATCCCACTCTCGATCTCAGGGTCATGAGCTCAAGCCCCACTTTGGGCATGGAGCCTCCTTAAAAAAATAAGAAATGAAAAAGAAACAGAGGCCCACATACCATATCTCTAAACCAAAGTTATAAATTGAAACTTAAAGTCAGCATTCTTCATTTATTATTTATTTATCCCTTCTATTGAAACATTTGATCATTCATTTATCTCTTTAATTGAAGTATAGCTGGCACACAATTTTACATTAGCTTCAGGTGTCCAGCATTTGTGACTGGAAAAGTCTATATGTTATTCTCTGCTCCCCACAAGTGTAGCTCCCATCTGTCACCCTACAATGCTATTACAGCACCACTGACTACACCTACTATGTTGTACCTTTTATCCCTGTGAAAGTCAGCATTATTTAGATAAGTCTGGAAGTTTTGTTTTAAGTCTGGAATTTTTATGTTAATTTTTAACATTTAATTAAATTATTAAATTACTTTTATAAAGAATATAATTATCTACCATTCTAGTATTCAATATCTTCTTAGTTGCCCAGGAGAAAATTAGTATTGCACTAATGTCTATGTTTCTTTCTCTAAAGTTAATGTGTGTGTGTATATATATATATGTATATATATATATATACACACACATATATATACATATACATATGTACATGTACATATATACATATGTGTACATATATATACTTGCATATATAAGGCTATATCACATCGCAGTAACCATTCGCAACTGTTGCAAACACCCCACTGGTTCATGAGTTTCCACAAATTGAGATATAAAGGGAAGCAATGAAATGGACCATCTTTATTCCTCGGAAACAACACTTAATTATGCAAGAAACAGAAGCATAATATCTGAGAAGAAGGTAGCAAGAAGTTACTTCATTAGTCTTTTTAGTTACGTGAAGGCTGTACCTACTCAGCTTTCCCCCACATTCTGAAGCAGTATATTTTTCCAAAGTAGGCAGCAGAGGTAAAACCCTCAAACCTTCATGACTTCCGTCTGCATGTGCTTTTCTTTTGAGAATGTGGAGCAAAAGATGTTGGGTAGCTATTCTCTGGAGCTTGAAGGGCGTTCCTCAAGAGAGAGGATGTGCGGGTTACAGATCATCTGTGACAAGTGACCCAAGAGTCTTTGTGCTCTTTAAGACACTTATTATTTTTCACCTGTCTGTTAAGAAGAAACCTTTTCTAAATGGAGGGGGTGGTGTAGGATCCCCTCTAGCTTGGGGGTTCAGGGCAGCAGGTTTCTTCAGCTGATCACACAGGGATAGTTGGCCAAAACTGCCCAATAGAACTCTAGCACACCAGATGATATCCTAGCCACCCCAAGCAAACTCTTCCCTTTGGGAAATGGGTGGTTATGTGGCTAGCATTTCTGTCTTAAAACTTGTCAAGCCAGGGGCGCCTGGGTGGCGCAGTCGGTTAAGCGTCCGACTTCAGCCAGGTCACGATCTCGCAGTCCGTGAGTTCGAGCCCCGCGTCGGGCTCTGGGCTGATGGCTCAGAGCCTGGAGCCCGTTTCCGATTCTGTGTCTCCCTCTCTCTCTGCCCCTCCCCTGTTCATGCTCTGTCTCTCTCTGTCCCAAAAATAAATAAACGTTGAAAAAAAAATTAAAAAAAAAAAAAAACTTGTCAAGCCAGTTTTCTGTGTATTTATGAAGACTCTTCTACCTCATGAAATTTGGATAACTGAATCTGAGTTGATGGGTTGCCAACAAACTGACTTCTGCTCTTACCTCATGCACTGTCATCCTTGCAATAAATATACATTGTTGTAGATAGTCTGGGATTTTTATGTCTTGAGACCCTGGGTGACTTAAACAGTACGTTTAGTACATATTCTTCACTTAATTTTTTTTGAATGTTTATTAATTTTTGACAGCAAGAGAGAGAGAGAGAGAGAGAGACAGAGCACACGCACTGTAGGGGCACAGAGAGAGGGAGACACAGATCCGAAGCAGGCTCCAAGCTCTGAGCTGTCAGCACAGAGCCTGACGCAGGGCTTGAACCTACCATGAGATCACGACCTGAGCCAAAGTCAGATGCTTAACCAACTGAGCCACCCTCAAACAGCTTCACTTTAAAGCTATGTTATCTTGTACAAGCCTTTAATATACCAGAGCTTCAATTATCTACTACCATAAAACAAAGAAAATTATATTTGTCATTCAGGGTTGCTTCAAAGATGACCTATGCTCAGATGCTTAGAAGGTGCTCAGTTAATTAAATGTGAATGTAAAGCAAAAAGAGGTCTGAAACCTAGAAATATTTCTATCAGTAATACATCTACAATTTCTAGCAAGGTAGTTGAGGTGTTATTTTCTCTCCCACAATGTTGTGTTTTGTTGTAGTCAAATGAGTGTCCCTACAATGAAGCTAATAGCTCACTCTCATTTGGAGAGTGACTGGTTCCTTACATCAGTCACGGGTTTCAGAAAGAGGCAACAGGAAGCTGGGGCGGGTTGCTGAGTCAGGCTCCTACCTGAGGACTGCCAAGGTGGGTTAAACCTGCAGGTCTTCCGAGGCTCAGAGGAAATGAACTTTTAGTTGGAAGGAGCTCTAGGGCACAAGTAAAATGTCATTTGCTACATTTCTGGGACGTATTGCATAGAAAACAGCTGAAACATTTCTTTTCTCCAGCAGCTGCTTACTCCCGTTTTGTTTTCACTTTGCTGAATCCAATCACTGGTGGAATCTATTGTTCCTACCAAAACCTTCATGCTTAGATTTCCTTAAAGCTACTTCTTGTATTATGACCTTTCAAGTTTTCTAGAAATATTTTGTAACATTCAGAGTTACTTTGCAGATTTGCTATCTGACATCTGATATTGGATAACAATGGGAAATGCAGGATAAAAAGCATGAAATGCCTGCATTTAAATATGGTTATCTAATTAGTCAGATATATTGTGTTTTATCCTTCATCTTTTTCCTAAAGGATTCAGGGACTGATTGCATTATTATGCATCCAAAATAAACATTTGAAATAAACATGTTTAAAGTCAGACCAAAATCTGTGGCAAAACAGAATAAATGCTGAATCAGAAGCTTAGGATTAGTTAGCTAGTCTTACGGAATTCACAATTTAAATCTGAGGCGCAGAATCCACGAGCAGAAAGTGTTCACATTGAATGAAATAGCCATCATACTCATTATGTGAAAAAATGTCCAGATATCACCTGAAGATACAAACCTATTCTAAGTATGCATCCTGCCCTCCAGGAGACCACATGCTCCCGTGTCATTTATCTTTCTAATCCTAACATTCAGCATAAAGCCTGTTCACAGTAGACCCTCACAAGAGCTTGTAAAATGAATTAATGTATTGCATGGATCCCAGTAACATGGTAAATATGAAACACAATAAAAATGTGGTTAAAGTTTTGCAAGAGATTCTAAATATAAAATTGGAGCACAGTTCTTCAAGTTTTCTGTGCAAGGCTATTCTTTAATTTTGTTCCCCTAGTTCCACCATTGTATTCGTTGATTTACCTTGGATGTATACATACGCTTATACAATATGCAGTGTCATTTTGCATTTGTGTATTTTCAATACATATGAGTGGTACGTCGCTCTGGACCTTATCAATTGTTTTTGCTTGACACTACTCATTTTGGTATATGTGTGTTAATTGGTTTTTAATTGGAGAGTATTTAGTAATAGTTACACTTCTACCTGCTGGGCATGGTGCTTTCCATTTCTCTACACACTTTCCAACATTTGATTTTAAACTCCATTAAACAACGTTCTGATTTTAAACTTTGGCTCATATGATGTGTTAAGAGTATCGTCTTGGGCGTCTGGGTGGCTCAGTTGGTTAAGCATTTGACTCTTGATTTTAGCTCAGGTCATGATCTCATGGTTCATGAGACTGAGCCCTGTGTCAGGCTCTGTTCTATTAGTGCGGAGCCTGCTTGGGATTCTCTCTCTCTCTTTCTGCCCCTCCCCTACTTGTGCTCTCCCCCTCTCTCAAAATAAAACAAATAATAACAAAAAACAAAACAAAAAAGCGTATTGTCTTGTTTTAATATGCATTTCTCCAATTATTGCATGAAACAATATTACTTTACCTACTTGTTAGCAGATTTCCCATTTTGTCTGTTTGTTAGATCATTGGATCATTTTTTTCTATCAATTCATTTCTTTTTGATTTTTAGGAATTCCATGTATAGTCTGTATATTGATCCTCAATCAGTTTTAGATATCACAAATATCTTTTCCCAGTCTGTCATTATCAGTTAATTTTTTAATATTTTTAAAAAATGTATTTTATTTATTATTGAAGTATGGTTGACATACAATGTCATATTAGTTTCAGGTGTACAACATAGTGATTCCACAATTCTACACATTACTCAGTGCTCACCACGGTGCATGTAGTTACTGCCTGTCACCACCCGTCACCGTACAATGTTATTACAGTGTTATTGACTATATCCCCTATGCTGTACTTTTCATCTTGTGACTTATTTATTTTATAACTGGAAATTTATACCTCTTAATCCCCTTCACCTTTGCCCATTCCTTCACCAACTTCCCCTCTGACTCCACCAGTTTTTTCTCTGTATTTAAGAGTCAGTTTGGTTTTTTTTATTTGTTCATTTGTTGTTTTTTTAGATTTCACATGTAAGTGAAATCATGCTATTTGTCTTTCTCTGACTTCTTTCACTTAGCATAATATTCTCTAGGTCCATCCATGTTTTTACAAATGGCAAGATTTCATTCTTTTTTATGACTGAGTAATATTCCCTCCCTCCCTCTCTCTCTTTCTCTCTCTCTCTCCCCCTCTGTGTGTGTGTGTGTGTGTGTGTGTGTGTGTGTGTATTTGTATCATGTCTTCTTTATCCATTCATCTAAAGATGGACACTTGAGTTGCTTTCATACCTTGACTATTGTAAATAATACTGCAAAAACATAAGGCTGCATTTATCTTTTTGAATCAGTGTTTTCTTTTTTTCAACTTTTTAAAGTTTATTTATTTATTCTGAGAAAGAGAGAGAATGCGAGCAGGGGAGGGACAGAGAGAGAGGGAGAGAGAATCCCAGGCAGGCTCTGTACTGACAGTGCGTAGCCCAATGCAGGGCTCCAACTCAAGAAGCCATGAGATCATAACCTGAGCTGAGACCAAGAGTTGGATGCTTAACCGACTGGGTCACCCAGGCACCCCTGAATCAGTGTTTTCATTTTCTTTGTGTAAATACCCAATAGTGGAATTACTGAATCATGCGCTATCTCTATTTTTAATTTATTGAGGAAACTAAACCGGTTTTCACGGTGGTTGCAGCAATTTACATTTCCACCAATAGAGCATGAGGGTTCCTTTTCTCTCCACATCCTTGCTAACATTTATATTTCTTGTCTTTTTGATACTAGCCATTCTGACTGGTGTGATATGATATCTCATTGTAGTTTTGATTTGTATTTCCCTGATGATGAGTGATGCTGAACATCTTTTCATGTGTCTGTTGGCCATCTGTATGTCTTCTTTGGAAAACATATCTATTCAGGTCCTCTACCCACTCTTTAATCCGATTTTTTTTTTTTTTTTTGGTTTTGAGTTGTATAATATCTTTGTATATTTTGAATACTAACTCCTTATCAGGTATATCACTCGCAAATATCTTCTTCCACTGAGTAGGTTGCTGTTTCATTTTATTGATGGTTTCCTTTGCTTTGCAAAAGCTTTTTATTTTGGTGTGGTCCCAGAAGTTTATTGTTGCTTTTGTTTCCCTTGCCTGAAGAGATAGATCTATAAATATGTTGTTAAGGCTGATGTCCAAGAGATTACTGCCTATGTTTTCTTTTAGGAGTTTATGGTTTGGGGTCTCACATTCAGGTCTTAAATCCATTTTTAGTTTATTTTTGTGTATTAGTTAATTTTGTCTATGATTCAATTCACTGATCAGGCATTCTTTATATTGATGTGTTTAAAGCCAATTACTTAGTCTTATGATTTGTGCTTTTTGGGTCCTACGACATTGTTTTTTACCTCAAAGTTTCAAAGATAAGTGTTTATATTTTCTTCTGTTAGCATTTTAGTTTTATTTTTATGTATGTTTTTAAACTATTATCAGTTTCTGTCACACTATTTTATTTTATCAATAATGTCACATCAGAAATAATGTGACACATACCTTTCTTTATTTTTGGTCTATCTCCCCACTCTGGAATGTAAGCTCTATGAGAAAGGACTTTGTGGGTTTGGTTTTCCACTTTATTTTCAATGTCCAGAGCATGCTTGGCACAATATTTATTACATAAATTCATTATTGAAATATTTCACTTAATCATTGAAAAATGACTCCCAGATATAGAAATTTTAACTCTATAATAGTTTATCCAAATTGGACACTTTTAGAAACATTTAATCAATGGATTAAGTTTCTTTTTTTTAATATTTTATTTTATTTTTTATTTTTTTAATGTTTATTTATTTTTGAGAGAGATAGAGACATAGTGTGAGCAGAGGAGGGACAGATTGAGAGGGGGAGACACAGAATCTGAAGCAGGCTTCAGGCTCTGAGATGTCAGCACAGAGCCCGATGCGGGGCTCGAGCTCACACACCATGACCTGAGCTGAAGAAGTCTGATGCTCAACCGACTGAGCCACCCAGGCGCCCCCATTGGATTAAATTTCTTAAGGCTTCTTAAGTTATGGCTACTAAGTGAAGACATCACCGTAGAGAAGAATGCTTACCTTGCTATTCAATGGAACTCATTAATTTAATGAATTTACCAAGTGCTATTAAAAATCAAAGTGTTAAGGCAGCTTCTTTTATGCTATTTAGAATTGGAATTTCTACTGAATTCTGGCTTACAGTGTTAAGTATGGCAACAATTAGAAACAAACAAACAAACAAACATAAGAGCCTTAGGTCTAAACACAGATTGTACATAAATGCATTCTGTGTCTGTGGTTAAGATCTGATGTATTGGTATAGCACTCCAGCCCCAGCCCCCAACCCCTTTGTACATTTCTATAGCTTTCTTCCCTGTCCTCTTCCCCAACCTCCTTCCACTCTTTGGCTTTCATTGTGTCTTCCATGGCTAAATCTGGGGCTCTTCAGTTAACTGCCCTAGGCAGTGGGCCTCCACTCCCCATGTGGGAGTACTAAATTTCGGTTCCCTCACATTTGCTGGAGACAATCTTGAGGTGTATCTCATGGTCCAGAGTTCCCCTGCAGGATCAAGTTGGACCATACCTTTGTCTCTAGTATGACTCATATCCTGGAAAATACCTCCTTAAAACATTACTTGTACACAGATCCTCTTTGTAAGCTAGACTGAGAAGCCCAACTTGGCACAATAGTTGATGGACTCCAGCAAGACTCCTGAACCTTCACTCCTGTAGCTGAAACAAGACAATGAAGTTTAGTTCTACCTCAACTCTGCTTGTTTTTCAGAGTTGAGGAACCCAGCCCCCAATGTCAAAAAGAAATAATAAAGGGCATGTTTAGAAGTTCTAAGATATTTTAAGGGATGTTGTAAACTAATTTGTAATTTTTTTTTAAAATTCTGACGATGGGGTAGTTTCCTTTTTAATTTTTTTTAATGTTTATTTATTTCAGAGACAGAGAGAGACAGAGCATGAGTGGGGGAGGGGCAGAGAAAGAGAGGGAGACACAGAATCCGAAGCAGGCTCTAGGCTCCAAGCTGTCAGCACAGAGCCCTCCCTACGCAGGGCTCGAACCACAAAGCGTGAGATCGTGACCTGAGCCAAAGTCGTCCCCGACTGAGCCACCCAGGCACCCCGGGGTAGTTTCCTTTTTAAATTCCTGCAGGGACAAATCTGACCAAGGAGCAAAGAGCTAATTAGGAATAATTGATATATCAGCAATTCTTCAGTGGGAGAGACTTTCTCTTAGAACAGTAAGAATTTTACATAATTAATGGAGTGTTTAGCAGATGCTGATCCTAGACTACACCTAAGGAAAACAATTCAATGCATAAACTGCAGCAAAATCCTCATAAAGATGTGAATTTTTCTGAACTGACCCAGCAGTCATATGGTTTCTCACCAAAACTTTGCCAGAGGCAAAATGATTTCCAGACCTGCTTTTTGTTGACCTCTGAACCTGTTATCAAGCTTCATTGGACCCAACTTAGTTTTTCTTAGTACATTGTTTTTTTCCAAATCTGCTTTTTTTGTTGACCTCTGAAGCTGTTACCAAGTTTCATTAGACTCAATTTAGTTTTTTCCTAGTACATTGTTTATTAATAAAATATTTTTGAACGGGTATAGTTATATGATTCAAAACGTCTCACATTTCTTTTATAATTGACCTGGTCCCCACCCCCCTTCCCACAGATAACCATTATTAGTAGTATTTTGCATATTCTCCCAGAGTTTCCTTGTGTAAATATAAGCAGATATAAGTGTGATTTCTTATCCTTTTCAGTGACCTGATGCCCAGGTAGAGAGCAGGTCAAGTGGGTTGCAATGTGTCAGTAGTTGTTGCTATGAGGTTATAGAGGTGGCTTTTCCAAGAGTTCTGAACAGGATGCTGAAAATTCATTTGACTCCAACCTCATCTTCCTGACTAAGTTCTTCTTGCAATAGCATCAACAGGGGTGTGGATGTGTGGGCATCTTTTGAATTTTCTAAGGGATACGCGCTGAATATTAGCTTCCCATTTAACTTTGATGGCAATGAATTAAGATGGGTCCTATAAATAAGCATGTCCGGTTTTCATTTTCTGAGACGTGACACTTACCTGTTTGTTTAATTCCACATGCCCATTTTGTGGTATCAATTAAAAAAAATTTTTTTAATGTTTATTTTTTGAGAGAGAGAGACAGAGTGTGAAGCGGGAGGGCCAGAGACAGAGGGAGACAAAGAATCTGAAGCAGGTTCCAGGCTCCAAGCTGTCAGCACAGAGCCCGAAGCAGGGCTCAAACTCATAGACCACGAGATCATGACCTGAGCCGAAGTCGGACGCTTAACCAACTGAGCCACCCAAGCACCCTTCAATTATTAAGACCTGAGTGCATTCTGTTCATTAGCCAAACCTTTTTTTCTTTTTTTTAACAAGAGGGAGAGAGACAAATGAATATAATGAAAAAACATGGACAGTCGCTCACGCATAGCCTTTTTTAGGCTTTGTCTTTGAAGCCTACATAGAATAGTGAATTAAACATTAATTTTTTAAAAAGGCATGCAATTTTTACAAGCTCCCTCAAAAGTAATTTTTATTCTTAACTAGGAATTCTTAAATTATAATACTAATATGTAAGTACATTCTCATTATTTAAAAAAAAAATCAGTGTACATAAAAATTAAGTTACAACTTGGTGGCTTTTCCAGCCTCCACAAATTCTATTCCCAGAGGAAACCACTATAATTGGTTTTGCCTTTACCCTGTCAGACACTTTTTCTGTACATTTATGTACAATTTGTGCATCTGTAGATAATAGTTTTGTTTTTATTTTTACATATGTGCTCATTTTCATGAATGAAGTCTGTAGAATTCTCTCTGCTTTTCCCACAAAGAGATAAAATCTTATTTTTTAAATATCATAACATATACATCCTACCTAGTATTCTGACATAGGGTAAGTTGCTTCATTGCTCTTTGTCTTAGATTTATTTTTTTATCTATATAATGACAATAGTAATGGAACCTGCCACTTTAGGTTATTCTGAGGACTGTGTGAGGTAAAGCTATGAAATGCAAGTAAACCTTCCACCTCTTCGAATGTTGTTTATTGGACATTTGTACTTCTCTTGCTATAAATAGCCCATTTATATCCTGATTTCATTTTTCTACTTGATTATTTTTCTTATTAACCTATACATATGCTTATATCATTAATTAGCCTACATCTGTCACATTCCTGCAAATATTTTTTCATAGCTTGTTCATTTTCTGTTGACTTGGTTTATGACATTTGAATTTTTGCCTATGAGCAAATGTGTTATTTCATTTAAGACATGTGTGTGTAGCATATTTATATAAAACACTATGGACCTTATAAAAGGTATATTCTTGTGGAGAAGATGGAAAATTTATAACTAGACATACCAGATCATGTCAGTTAAGTATCTGGAAAATACCAAGTACTTTAAGGACAAAGCAGGGGAAAGATATAGGGAGAGGAGAAGTAGAAGCTGCTCTCAGATGGTTATATTTGGATGAAGATCATAACCAAGTGAGAGAACACACCATGGAAATTTGGAAATGCCTGTGTTAATCGAGCTCTAGGCAACGAGTAGCAAATGCAAAGATCCTGAGTCAGACACAGGTTTAACACATTCTGGAACTAGAAGGGGCTACTGTGGCTTGAACAGAGTGAGGAAAGGGGAAAAAAGCAGCACATGAAATTGAATAGGTAACCACTGATTAAATAATGTATATTCTTAAAGACTGTAGAAAGATGTGACTTTTTTTTCTTTTTTCTATACACTAAGGAAATTTATTAAAAGATTTTTAACAGGAAACTGACATTGTCTGACCTCAAGAATAAAGGCCAGATGGGAGTCTATTGCAATCATGTAGACTTGGACTAGAGTCGTATGCAGGAAGTTGGTAAAAGATAATTCTATTTGGTTACTTTGAAAGTAGAAAGTTAGAATTTCCTAAGTAAATGATGGCATAGAAAGAAAGGGAAACTCACAGATGATGTTAAAGGTTTGTCCTTGATCAAAGGTAATGGCATTATTATTTAGTAGGTATAGGGAAAAAATTGAAAAATAGCTTTATGTGTGAAAGGGAGTAGAAGGTACAGGTTTCCAGTTATGGAATGAATAAGTCATAGGGATGAAAGGTACAGCCCAGGGAATATAGTCAGTGGTATCGTAATAGCGTTATATGGTGACAGATGGTAACTTTGATGAACAGAGACTAACATATAAAGAAGCTGAATCATTATGTTGTACACCTGAAACTAATGTAACATTGTGAGTCAACTATACTTCAATAATAATAGTAATAAAAAGTAAATTTATGAATAGAGATCAAGTTGTGTTTCATGTACTGTATCTGAAATGAGTATAAGATAAGCAAGAAAAGATGGCAAGTAAACAATGGAATATGAAAGTCAAAGGCAGATGACAGAGCAGAGAAAATATAAATGTAAGAATCATTAATGTATGGATGGCGTTTAAAGTAATGCTACTGGAAGAAATCACTTAGGGTTCAATGATAATGAGGGGATGAAGAAGACCCAGGGAACTCCAACTTTTAAAGATCAGGACGAGGAGGTAAATTCAACAAAAAAAGATAAGCAGAATCAGCTTAAGAGTGGGAGATAAACCAGGATCATGTAGTGTCCTGGAAGCCAATTGTAAAAAATATTTCTATTGTCTACAATGCTCCTAAGAGGTTGAGTACTATGAGTGGACCAGCGGATTTAGCAATATGGAGGTTCTGTTGAAAACAGAAGCACTGGGGCGCCTGGGTGGCGCAGTCGGTTAGGCGTCCGACTTCAGCCAGGTCACGATCTCGCGGTCCGTGAGTTCGAGCCCCGCGTCGGGCTCTGGGCTGATGGCTCGGAGCCTGAAGCCTGTTTCCAATTCTGTGTCTCCCTCTCTCTCTGCCCCTCCCCCGTTCATGCTCTGTCTCTCTCTGTCCCAAAAATAAATAAACGTTGAAAAAAAAAATTAAAAAAAAAAAGAAAACAGAAGCACTAAGGACAATAGCCAGATTAAAGTGAGAAGGAGAAATAACATGTCGTTATTTCTCTTTAAATCATCTCCATTTCAAATCAAACCGCAAAAGGGCTTCCCTATGCAAAGATTCTATAAATACATGATACAAGATATTATAATGGAATTACCTTAGACTCGATTTTGTCAAAGGCATTAACCACACTGATAGATGCGAGATGTGAGACTCAAATAAACATCGTAAGAGAATATTGATTTCCATCATTGGCTGACCACTTACCTCTAATGAATCTTGAATAGGCTAAGAAAAAAGATGATTGGAAATTCAAAGAGAATTTTTGGATAGAGTATTGGTGTTCTGAGATTCTTCCTAACCACAAAAGGCAAGGTGTTTTCCCTTTCTTTCAGACAAGAAAAAAGGTTGTTAAAAACAAACAAAACAAAACAAACAAAAAACAACATTGGAGAGCTTACTGTATTCCTTTCACTACTTCCATGCCTGACTCATGTCTGAGACAGTCAAAAGGCAAGCCCTGGGCTGGCTTTCTGATGGTGATAGGAAAGAGGTTGCCATTACTTCAGAATCATCTTACTCTTTCAAGTTCAAGGCAATGCTGTATGTTTTTCCTATATTGGACATGGGCCCTGGCAAAAGAAAGACAATGTGAGCTTGTTTTGGTTCTTGCCTAGGGAGTGTGTATCAGTTAGGCTTTGTTGTATAACAAACCAGCCCAAACTTCAGCGAATGTCTATTATTTTCACGGGCCAACTGTGTGATTATTCTATGGTCACCTGGCAGCATGGCTGGGACTGGATTGCGTAGGAGACCTTCATTCATTGGTGTCGCTGCTGGCTAGACACTGACGAAGGTGATGGTGATGACATGGCTGTCACCCTTCAGCAGGCCAGCTGGCACTGTTCACATGTGGTGGCCCCAGGGAGAACTAAAAATTTCCAAGAATAAGTTTTCCTTATGCCTCCCTTTCAAACATTTTCTTTATATAAGCATTGTAGGTTAATTGCAAATGTATTCCTTGCTTATTTATATTTTTGTTAATACTATTATCAACAACAACATAATAATGAAGTTAACATTACTTTTCAATATTATTAGCCCTTAATTTTGGAATAGTCAATATTTTGAAAAGTCATGGATTGTTAAAAATCAGACATTTTAATTAATTTTCAGTGATGAGATCTGCTTAGTTATTTTTTATCTTATTTTTATTTTTCATGTTCATTTATTTTTGAGACAGAGAGAGAGACAGAGACAGAGCACAAGTGGGGGAGGGGCAGAGAGAGAGGGAGGCACAGAATCTGAAGAGACTCCAGGCTCTGAGCTGTCAGCACAGAGCCCAACGTGGGGCTCAAAACCACAAGCCATGAGATCATGACCTGAGCTGAAGTTGGACGCTTAACCGACTGAGCCACCCAGGTGCCCCTGCTTAGTTATTTTTTAAATTCAGATTCTCTATTTTGGATATACTTCTGTACTGAGTTCACAGAGATGAGGCTGTCACTATTGTGTATCTATCTCACTTATATTCCTTGAACTTTCCTTTTATTATTTTAATGATCTGTAATTTGGTGTATAAAGATTATCAACAGGTAGTTAATATGATTTGTTCTCATTTATGATTATAAAATATCTGTATTTTTTCACTTCAGAATTGTTACTTTGAATTCAAGTTTATAAACCTCTTCTACGTTCTTATTTAATAACAGATTTCTCCAAACTTGGTGAAAGTTTGGTAATTTATACTTTTTCATAATTCAGAAAAACGTTAAGCTAAATTTATATTTAATGTTATTTATTTATAGGCTACTTAAGCACTTATAAAATTCTAAAGATCCATCTTCCAAATTTTTAAGGACAAATTTTTTTCTAATACCTTGAAGGCTATATTTGCAAATAGATGTTTAAACATCTACACTCCTCACTTGCTCCAAAAATGCTTTTTCTTTGACCAAAAGTGAATTTTAAAGATAGAAATAAATGTGGCCAAAGGCTTTGCTAGAAACCGTATAATATAATTCAAATATTAGAGTAGTGACCCATGTCACGGATTTTGTCTTCCCTGCAACAAGCACCATATACAAACTATTAATATGCTAGTTACCAATCAGTAATATCTGTTCAGTAATATAACCATTGTTTGCAGAGCCCTTATTCCATGCATTTACATTGTACAAAGCATTGCTACACATTACCTAATTTAAATCTCACAATGATATGTGCAGCAAATGTTTAATTTGTATTTGCAGATGAGAGAATGTGAGACCCAGAGAAGTTAAGTGACTTCTTAAGGTCACCCGGCTAGTAAGTGGCGGAAGTAGGATTTGGACTGTAGTCAGTTAAACCAAAGGCCATGCACTTTATCAGCTTTGTTCCTACGCTTAAAATACCCTTTCTAGGAAACGACCCAAGTGAATAAAGAGATGTCAGTTTAATAAGGAGGAAATATATTTACAGAAAACAACATAACTGCATTTAAGTGTACGATCAGGTTTTTGCTAGGTCACGTAGGTAGGTCTTCTAGCTGGGGTGAATTAATGAGGTTTCACTATTAGTATTTTTGTATTATGGCATGAAAGACTGAATAATTTTAGAACCTGAATTGTATACAGTTCTTGTAAAAACATTTATCTACTTTGAACATAAAAGCTAATGATCTGAACAATCTGCAAAGTTCTGAATTTTCTGAAGCTCAGGTGACTCTCAGCCATGGAAGTCTTCGATGGCATACTCAAATCTCTAGGGGAAGAAGTGCTTGTGCTGGCTTCCAGCGGCTTCCACAATCCACAGCGCGTGCGCAGGGCAAGGAGCGTTTTTCCTTCCAGCTCTCAACCTGAGGCACTAAATTCTGCTGTCTGGGCCACTGGTGCCCTCTGCAGGTCAGATGAATGCTCTGCAGGCCCAGGTTTCTTCTGTTAAAAAGGTCTCAGCAACGGAAACATTGAGTAAATTGCCCACTGTAGTGTCACTCCTATGTCTAGCAGTTAACTAGGTATTAGCTGGGGTAATGGTGATGACACGTGTCCTATCCTTCGGCAGGCTAGTCTGGGCTGTTCACGTGGTAGTGGGCACAGGGAGCATTGAAAATTTCAGACTATGCTTTCCTTCCACTCCTCAATCACTTTTTAGAAATTTTTGTACATAGGTGTTATATAACTATAATGCAACGCTCACATTTCAGTGTTTTAAGGTATTTAACTAAATCAGGATGATTTAAAAAATAAGAGGGGGGGCGGAGTGGAGACACAGAGCTGGAGTTGGCAGTTGATTTTCCTTTAGAATGTAAATTAAAGTCTTTGAGAGACTGCATGGCATATTGCAAAGAATATTTTCTGCAATGACAGCATGGCAATCACATTCTGGCTTTCTCATTCACTAACTGATGACTTTGAATGTGTTGGTGAACGTCTCTGAGCCTCAGTGTTCTTATCTATGAAATAGAGTTAATATCTTCCCTGTTGGTTTATTTTAAGAGTATGATAAAGTAAACTAGAAACCTAACCTTGTGGTCTTTGTTCAGGGTCATATTTTAACTTATTGATGATTTTCCAACAAAGGCTAGTTTGCAACTCCTACCTTTGGTAAAGAGGCAGTCTTTTGTTTTGTTTTGTTTTGTTTTGTTTTGGGTTTTTTTCAAAGATTATATAACTTAGCGCACTAGGGTTTTGTTTTCGGCCTTTAGGCCGGATAAGAAATTCATATAAAAATGCCTAAGACTTCTTTTCCTGGGTATGTTCTAAGTTCTTCACATATATTAACTTATTTTGTTTTCATACCAATCCTTCAACCTAGGGACTATTATTTTTCAAAAGAGGAAACTGAGGTAGAAAGATTTTTAAAAATTGTTAAAGATGGCACAGTTTATAAGTGTTGGACCCAAATCCATCTTGGCAAATCTGGTTTCAGTGTCTATATATTTAACTGTATATTCGACATTGAAGAATTTTAAAAGACGCTATTTAAATTAAACTATTGCTATGGGGATTAATATTAATCAGACCATTATTTTTCACACTCGGGCAAACTGCTTAATGTATTAACAAAGTTAATATTTACAACATGGGACCCTTTAGGATGATCAAAATTAAGCATTAGAATTAGAGTTCTGGATATTGTAAAGCTGGAGCAGGACGTGATGTTTCTCTTCACTTAAACGGATTCGATTTTCTTTGGTTGCTTAGGTTTTTCTGCAACTTTATGCCAATAGTGCACCTCCTGATGGCAGCGGTAACAAGAGGTATGATGGTTAGATCAGGAGACAAGATTCAACTAAAGTGATTTTTTGAAGTTAAACTCTTAAAAAACAAATATGATCTGTGTACATATTTGGAAGAGTTAAATGATTTAACCATCTTAGTCTGTTGGGACTGCTGTAACAAAATACCATAGACTGAGTAGCTTATAAACAACAGAAAATTGTTGTTCAACTGCTCTGGACACTGGTGAGTCCGAGATCAAAGTGCCAGCAGGTTTGGTATCTCCTGCTGGCCCACTTCTTGATTCATAGGTGGCTCATTTTCTTCCGTGGAAGAAGAGGAGAGAGAGTTCTCTGTGGTCTTGTTCATAAGGGCACTAATCTCTTCATGAGGGCTCCACTCTCATGACCTAATCACCTCCCAAAGGCCCCACCTCCTGGTACCATCACCTTGGGGATCAGAACTCAGGATATGGATTTGGGGTGGGGACACAAACATTAAATGTATAGCATTAACCATATATATGAGAGCAACTATACCCTGCCTAACCCTTCCCCACACTAGACTCATGATTAAAAGTAAAACCAATGAAAAACACAAACAAAACTACTTTTAGGGTTTTTTGTTGGTGGTGTTATTCTTCTGATAGCACTAAAGACTGTGCCTATAACAAGATATCAACTTTAATTTCATCCTAATTTCAGCCTCCCCATTTCTGCTGTTCAGCTTACCACCATTCTCGGTTCCTTTACTCCTCAGCTCTGCAAGGTTTAACAACATGCAAAACCTCCAATTCTTCAATTACCACTTGATAGAAGGGTGTGAGGAATAAGCATAGGAGTTCCCTGAGCCTGCACTGATGGGTTAACAAAGCATAAAGAACTAGAAAGCCATAGGATGTTCACACACAAGTTTGGGTGAACAAGATCAGGGAAATAGGTATAGGTAAGGCAAGGCAAAGTCCCCAGTGTAGGACAAAGGTATACGAGGTAAACAAGATTAGGTATTCAGGGCGGAAATGCCCCCCAACTTTGTACTATAGCAGAAAGCTGCTTTCACAGGAAGGAAGGACCAAATTAGGTAAACAGGTAAATAGGGCTATAGACTGCTATGGGGTGGAGCTGACCCTGAGATAGCAAGCTCTGTCTTTCTTGTCCCCTAGTCCAGTTTAGGTAAACAGAGGTGGTACCTCATGTCTGCTGTAAGCATCCTTCTGCCCGCGCCAAGATTTTGTTTTGTATTGACCCAAACCCCTAACACTGCATATCTTCAAAACCCCCTTTCCCTCACACCCGTGAGTTAATGTTCACGATTTCATTGTCTCTTTGTGCACGTCCAAACTATGTTTGTAAGCCTTCTGATCCTAATAAAAATGGAGGAAGGACCCTTAATCGGGCTCTTGTCTTCTCCTGGACATTAACCATCTCTCGCATTTTTAATCCTGCATCCCGCCTTCCTGCTGGACAAGAAAGAATTCCAGACCCAGAGTCTACAACAGAAGAGCATATTAATGCCCCCATTTTTTTCCTCATCCTTTCTTACCCTCACCCTGCCTTCATTTTTTGTCAGTTTTGTTGAAGTTGAAAACACTTATATTCTGCTTTATGACAATAGTGAAATACCGTATGATGTGCCTATAGGTTTTTAGCTAAACAATGAAGCCGGCACTTACGTTGCTATGACCATAGAAATATTGTTCACTTCAAAGCCAGGAAGTGCACCATGGCTACATTACCTTTTCTGCCAATGCAGTGTTATAAATCTGTGTCATTAGATGGAAAATGTTCCTAGCATTAGGTACAAATGGGTTGTCTTGTTTTATGCTGAAACAATTCTTTATTATTTTTTACTTTATTTATTTATTTATTTATTTATTTATTTATTTATTTATTTTTGAGAGACAGAGAGAATGAGCAGGGTAGGGGTAGAGAGAGAGGGAGAGAGAGAGAGAATTGCAAGCAGGCTCCGTGCTCTGTGCTGAGTCCCACATGGGGCTTGATTTCACGACTATGAGATCATGACCTGAGCCAAAATCAAGAGTCGGGAGGTTAATTGAGCAAATCTCAAAATATTAGAGCAAGCCTCTACAACGAATGTAGTTTCTCTTTTCCAATCAGAGTTTCCTTCAGGAAAGAAAAAAGGTATTTTTTAAACTCCCCTTCCATGAGTGATTTATTTTGCAATATTTTATTTAATTGCAGTTAAATTCTAACCAGAGATAACGAAAACTTTAAGTTGTCATTTTTTATTTTTTGAAACTTAAAATATAATTTGAACCGATTTACCCCCCCAATATAAAATAATTTTAACATTTTATACAGTTTCCTTTTGATGACACTAAGTGACGAAGAGCACAGTGTACTATTTTTGTGTGTTTGGACACTTTTTTCCAGCTGCAGAATTGAAAAGGACTCGTAGAATAGATTGCTTCTCTAATGCCTCTGAGGTTACATGACATTGAGTATTTTATGAGTCTGCCAACAACGTGGAATTTAGATTTTGAAGAGTAAAGTAAAAACTACAAATCTAGACTAACAGCTCATTTCAACTGATACTTCGTAAGAAAACTAAAATTCCATTTCCGTCATAATTCTTCTCCAATACTGTTACCTCCCTATAAAGTCTTGTTGAGATTGTGTTTTCAGAGTTAATGCTCTTCCATTATGAATTCATAAACACTGAGAGCCAAACTCAGCCAACTAACTTTGTAATCAGACAAATCGAGGCACTGAGAGTTTAAATGGCTTCCTCAAATAGGTCCACAACTAACTACTGGTAGCCTGGTGCTATCCAACAAATTTTTGATGTTTTGTAGTTCCATTCTTACACAGTGCAACATATTTTTAGTTTTTTTTCTTATAACTTCTTTGATACCTGGTTACTTAGAAATGCTATTTCATTTCTAAACATTTGGGGGATTTTGCAGATATCTTTCCCTTGATTTGCAATTTAATTCCATTGTGGTTGGAGAATATTCTTTGCATGATTTCATTTCTTTCGAGACATTGAGACTTTGTGTATGACACAGAAAATAATCTTTTAGTAAGAGCTCTGTGTGAACTTCAAGAGAACACATTTTCTTTTTCTTTTCTTTTTCTTGTTCTTTTTTTTCTTCTTTTTATTTTTATTTTTATTTTTTGCATTTGGTGGAAGTCACCCACTGAGGGTGTTCTTGAATTTGCTGGGAAAGTGTTGTGCTGCCTGCAGAACTTTCCGGGAAGCTGTCCGTGGGTGTCTCATGGAAACTCGCTGGAAGTAAGCTCAATTGGGTGTCCCACTTGCTGGCTGAATACCGTAGGAGCAAGAAAGGAAAAAAAGCACCTCGGAAAGGTAAAGAGAAGGTCCTTCCTCCTCCTGCTATGTCCCTCAGGGTCCCTCTGCTGGCAAAGCTTGCCATCTTGCCAGCCGGAAAGAGAGAAATGCTTATAAGATTCAGCTTCACTGTCACAAGTAAGACAATGAAGAGTGGATGTGGAGTTTGGAGGCAATAAATTGATGTAACTGGCACACCATAAATAGTATTATTTACATAATTCTTTCTAACCTTTATTAAAACGTATCTTATTTTCTCTACTGTATTTTATCAATAACAGTCATAATCAACAAGGAGACTTAGAAATGAAAATTCTGGGACTATCCACAAGATAAGTAGACATAGGATAGTTCCTATAATTTTCATCTTTAATTATTAATGTAATAAAATTAAACTGTCACAAATACGTGGATTTATCAGTAGATGGTGCTATATGCTTTATATTTTAATTATTTTCTGGAGGGCTTAACAATGTTTTGATTTCCCTTTATATAACTGTTTCATACCTTTAAAAAGGTATAGAATGCAACTTACATCCAAGTAATTTACAAAAATACTTAAAATTTAAATTATATTTGAAAAACGGGGCACGCTTTCACAGAACACGTAAAAGTGCAAATAGGAAAAAATGCAAACAGTGATGCTTTCATAACAGTAAACATTCTGCCAGCTGTCTGGTAAGTTAGTTCTTAATTGCAAGTACTTCAGTTTGTATAAAAAATAAAGTAAAAAGGATGGGCAATACTAAAATCACTCACTATATACATTTGTTGGATTGATTTTCAAGTGGCTTCAGGTATAAGCATTCATTCTTCCAAATAGAAAAAGGATGGCATGGATGAGTGGATCACTGAAGACAGCTTTCCCCAATTTATGTTACCTAATCAAAAATGTTAGTTTTAGCATAATAGATGTAATCGGATTGTAGAAATAGATGACAGTGTTGCCTGGAGTTTTGACAAAAGGTAAGTAGTTAATTCTGCTAAGAATGAGGGATGGACGTGTGCCAGAGATGGCGATGTTTTGTCGTTGCAAGGAAGTAAGAATGGATAGAGGAGTAAGTTGTATTCAAACTTTTACCAGCTTAAAAACTTCATAGGATTGCACTTATATGAGGAATCCAAAAAACCAAAACAAAGGAATAAAACAAAACTCACCGATACAGAGCATAGGTTGGTGGTTATTAGAAGGGAAGGGCACTGGGGGTGGGTGAAAGGGGGCAAGAGGGTATTGTATGCTGACAGATGATAACCAATTGTGATCACTTTGTACCGTATGCAGATATCAAATTATTCTTTTGTACACCTGAAACTACCATAATGTTATAGACCAATCTTACCTCAATAAAAATTTTTAATGATAAATGCTTTATTGAGTAAAATTTTTATATTTCATACACAAAAATACAGATTCTCATATTAGAAAAAGAAGTATCACTTTGCTTTGGAGAGTAGATACCATTTATATGCTAAAAGTAAAATTCGAGATTTGACTTGGAAGGTTTTGCAGAAACCTAGTGAATTCAGAATAGCGCGGTGCATTGCTCTTTCTGATAACAGTGTCCCAGTTGTTTTGGGAGGGTCGTCTGTGAAATATATTTTGTTGTTTGTCCTCCAGCTTATAAGTGCACAGTGGGTGTGTAAATAACTTTCACATATAAACGTGTGCTTCTGCACCTCTACAGCACATCACTTGCTCTCGAGTCTCTGTTATTGCTGCTGGGAGCATCATGAAAACAAGTCAGACTTTTAATTCTGTTTTCCTTGGTGTGACCTATATCAACAGAATTATGTGGAATACTTCTTTAAAAATGGCTCCTAAGAGTAGGAAGTGGGAACCTCCCCACAGTCAGGTCCCTTGAGCTGTCACTATGTTTTATAATACATTTCCCCCATTTCTGAATCCATGGAACCATGTATGATTCTGTATGGCCCATACTGTACTGAAAAAGAAGGGGAAAAAACCTAAAATATAATATAATAACATAATCACACTTGCCAGATTTACATACGGATATACATGTTTTCTTTTCTTTTCTTTCTTTCTTTCTTTCTTTCTTTCTTTCTTTCTTTCTTTCCTTGTTTCTTTTTTGTCTTCATGTATTTTTTAAAAAATAGTCTGGATGCAATGGATGAAACCAATAACCATTTACAACAGGGTTAGTATAAGGAAATTTTCTGAAGTCTAAACAGGTGACTTACAAATAAATGTCTCTGAGCAATAAATTAGTTTAAATATTAAGAGTCATTGGCATACATGTGTGTGTTCTATATCCCAAATATTAAGTCATAATTATTTAAAGAAAGTGACTTACTAAGTGATTTCTTTGTAACACATTGTTGATTTTTAAAACCTTAATTATTTTTGTAAGTTCTCTTTTAAGTTTTGAAGATCTTTGTTAATGAAATACATTTGTCATTCCCAAAGAGGATCACTTCATCTTCCCATGTCTAGTTTTTGTCTCCTTTATTTCCTACTGTGTGCTCTCCTTCCAATTTTGCTTTGTTATAGCAATGTCGAGGAATGCTAAATTCATTTCAAGTTTCTGTAATTCCTTAATTTCAATTAATGTAAAATTAACAAAATGATAGAAGTAGGGAAAGAAATGTACTTTTCAGAAAGGCTGAAACGTACTGCTGAAATATACCTAAAATTTATTGTACTATCACGTACTTCAAAAAAATTATTCAAGTAAACTCTACCTCCAACATGGGGCTCAAATTCACAACCCTGAGGTTAAGAGTTGCATGCTCCACTGATTAAGCCAGCCAGGCACCCCTGTGCTATCATGTACTTTAATAATTAGTTTAGCTTGATGATCATGGTGTGTGCTCTTTTGTGAGAGATTCATCACAGTCAGCTTCCAAATCAGAGTTTTCAGCCGCTTGTGGTTAAGCAATATATTTAAAAACATATCCTGGGGCGCCTGGGTGGCTCAGTCGGTTGGGCCTCTGACTTCGGCTCAGGTCATGATCTCGAGGTCCATGGGTTCGAGCCCCGCGTCGGGCTCTGTGCTGACTGTCGGAGCCTGGAGCCTGCTTCGGATTCTGTGTCTCCCTCTCTCTCTGACCCTCCCCCGTTCGTGCTCTGTCTCTGTCTCAAAAATAAACAAACATTAAAAAATAAATAAATAAATAAATAAATAAATAATAAAAACATATCCTAAGAATAGCAGATAGTTTTAACAGTTTGCCATTAACATTTGTCAATGAGAGAGAAAAGGATGTTTGTTTTCAGAAACAATAACGAATTTTTTTTCCAATTTTGTGCTTCCTCTTCCTTTATCTTCCCTTTTCTTCTTCTTTTCATTCCTAAATATCTCTCCAGGACAATTTTGTCCTAAAGCCCTAGGTAGAGACATATAGTGAGGGGGAGAGGGAAGAAGCAAAAAGACGGGGAGTGGGGGAGGAAAGTGAGGGGTCAGAGATCTAGGAAGGAGAAAGATAGCTGCGTTGAAGGGCTGCTTGGTGCAGAACCCCAGCAAGGAGAGGAGCAAGCTCATGTGACAGGGCACTTGGTGAGTGGTGTCAGAGCAGAGCGGGGGAGGGCATCCTTGCAGGCAGCAAATCTGAGGTGGGGAGTCAGAGACCATGCAGGGTAAGGACGGGATACATGTGGGGGTTAGGGATGAGTATGGAAATCTGAGTAGGCTCAGGGTGCCCATACATACCCAGTGTGGAGCGCCTGAGCCTGAGTACTATGGTGAATGGCATCCCTGCAGTGGTGTCCCATGACCTTGAACATCAAAGCCCAAACAGGGCAAGGGCAGCATGCACACAGTGGAGACAGATGGCACGGTGTGCAGAGTCACAGCCTGAGAAGCACATTTCTGAGTATCCGAGGCAACTCTGTGAGGGGTGGTGGACATCAAAGTGGGTCTCAGCACATTTGGATTTAAAACTATAGACTGAATATACCGAAAATCAGATCTACATCCCAAGAAGAAATACTTGTTCTTTATGGTTAGGACACAAAAGCATCTAAGTTGTGATGTTAATAACTGTTTTCAGTCATTGGGTTTTATGAAGCCCCACATCTTATAGTTCTCTTAAGTCAGGGTGTGTCAATGAGAAAGGAAGGGATGCTCTTGGAAAAGCTATCCTGGTCTCCTTGCTTTCTTAGAGAAATGCTAGCCAGAATTTTCCACCATTAGGGTCTGAGACTTCCTCATCAGGTTTGAGCGTGTTTAGAAATTCTGGAACATCCTTCAGACTTCCTCCTTTTTGCCCTTCTTGGTAAGTAAGGCACAATTGGGTTTTTCCACCTAATGCCGTACGTTGGAATGCACTTCATGTAACCTCTCGATGAAAACCCTTAGCTGTTCAGGGTTTCGGAATACCGTACTTTCCACCCACATTTTTACACCTCAAATTAAAAAATTCAAACATAGAGTAGAGGTTTTAGGACCACTTGCATCTCTCATGAACTACTGAACAGCATCCCCTGCCCTACCAAGCTCACAAGTAGAGTTTAGGCTCCTGATTGCATATCTCTCATAGCAGAAAACTCATTACTCACCAGATTGCCCATTCTATTTCCTGTTAGAGTGATGGTTTTGCCTTGAAACAAAATTGTCTCCCTGTATCTTTGTCCCATCAGAGGCACCTGGGTGGCTCAGTCGGTGAAGCAACCGACTTCAGTTCTGGTATGATCTCACAGTTCGTGGTTTCAAGACCCGCGTTGGGCTCTGTGCTGACAGCTCAGAGCCTGGAGCCTACTTCAGATTCTGTGTCTCCCTCTGTCTCTGCCCCCTCCCACCCGCTGTCTCTCAAAAAATAAATAAACATTTAAAAAAAAGAAGGAACTCATTCTGTACCTTAAGATCACAAGAAATGGAATGTACACCACTTTCCCATGCCAATCATTCAGATACTTAGCATATGGCTCCCTGTTCACCTGTGTCTTCTCCATAGTAAACAGCCAAAGTCCCTCCCATAGCTCATTAGACAAGATGGTTTTCTAATCATGTAATCTCATCTACCTCATCATGATGTGTTTCTCTTAACATGATCCCATTTCTTGACCTACATGTGTAGAATGGAACATGATACTCCAAATGATTTTACCTCCACAATTTTGGTATTGATTTAAGAAATTTAATATATCTTTATATGAAAATAAGCTCTGCTTACTATATTTGCAATTTTTCAGTAACCTAAAACTGCTCTAAATAAAAAGTTTAATTAAAAATTGCTGAATTGACTTTAAATACAAATATTAATATTGAAATATTTAATTCAACATTTTTAATATGCACACATTCATATACATGAACACACTTTTATTGTTTATAGAAAAAAATTCTGAAATCCCACTATTAAACTTAATATGTAAGTTTAGTAAGTCATTTAATTTCAGAAGGCCAGTTTTCTCATCCAGGAAACGATATACTTGGATTAGATGTTCCTTAAATTTTATACAGTTTTTAAGTTGAAAAAGCAACACTTTTTTTGACATATTATTTTCAGTAGAATTTGGAAGTTACACCAGGACATTCCAGATGTTCAGTAACTTAGTAGTACTTCAATAAACTTTTCTGACAGTTTCTGTAATCCTCCATGAGATGGTGCTATGTTACTATAAGAAAATTGTCAAATTTCCAATTTCACAAAGCTTGGCATCAATTATCCTTAGCTGTTAGAGTGCACCTATTTTTTTTTCTCAAAAAGTATTGGAGAAAAAATATAGTGAATCCATCTAACAAAGGAATTAATTTATGATAAATTTATGGATTAACTTTGATAAAATCCATTACTTAAATTAGAGGTGGGCAATTTTTTTTTAAAGGACCAGAGAGTAAATATGTTAGGATTTGTGGACCAGATTGTGATCTCTTTCTCTACAAATTCAAATATCATTGTTTGATGAAAGCAGCCAAAGACAATTTACAAATAAGTGCATGTGGCTGTGGGCCAGTAAGACTTTGTTTACAAAAACAGACAGTAGGCTCATGGGCTATAGTTTGATGATCCAAGATATAAATCACAGATGAAATTCAGCCACGATTTATGTCTGCTTGCAAACTGGCCTCCATACACAGAGGGCAAGGAGAGACTGAAGAACGAGGCAGACAACTCCAGATTGGTAGGTGGCAAGTTTTAATAAGCAAAAGAACTTATGTATGATCCTTGCCTTGGGCAACCACAAGATGAGTGGGTCTCTGCACACAGTCTGCCAGAATCTTAAAAGTTTATATGGAGTCTATAACTGGGTTAAATCACATATTCAGTCCAGATGGTCTCAAAAACACCACAGTCTCTCAAGGCTGACAGTTCCCACTGTGAGAACGGTAGGTGGAATGTACATTTCTAAGGCAGGAGAAAGGGTGAGGGGCCTCTGATTACCTGGGTCTAGATCGTCAGTCCATCAGTGGTCATTTCCTCTCGACAACCTCCCCCAACAATTTATTAGTGAACATGTTTACTGTGCCAACATTGGTACTTCTATAAGATAAACGGACTCCAGAGTGGCTCTTCCATGATCCTTGCCTCCTGGTATTCATGACTTTCTGTGATTCTTTCCCCTTGTGTGTGGGCAGGACCTCAGACTTCCTTTTAACCCGTAGAATATTACACTGGTGTTGGGATGTTATGCCTGTAATTATGCTTTGTTAGGTAAGAGTCCATTTTGCTAGCAGACTTACTGTGGACACTGTGTCCTTGCTGATGTGATTTAAAAAAAAGTGACCATTTTGGGGGAGTCCACATGAGAAGCTGAGGGTCACCTCCAGCAGTCAGTAAGAAACTGGAGCCCTCAGTCCTACAGCCACAAGGAAATGAACTTTACCAGCAATCTAATTGTTGATAAGAGCTTGAATTGGAACGTTTCCCCCAGTTGAACTTCTAGATGAGAATCCAGCTTTGCTGATACTTTAAAACATTTTTTTTTAATGTTTTATTCTTGAGAGAGAGACAGAGACAGAATGCTAGCAGGGAAGGGGCAGAGAGAGGGGGAGACACAGAATCTGAAACAGGCTCCAAGCTCTGAGCAGTCAGCACAGAGCCCCACATGGGGCTCAAACTCACAACCGTGAGATCATGACCTGACTTGAAGTCAGATGTCTAACCGACTGAGCCACCCAGGTGCCCCTGGCTGATACTTTAATTGCAGTTTTGCAGAGGACTCATTTAGGCTATGCCTGGATTCCTGACCCACAAAACTGTGAGATTAAAGAATGTGTGTTGTTTTAGACTTCTATTTGTTAGGGGCGCCTGGGTAGCTCAGTTGGTTAAGCGTCCGACTTCAGCTCAGGTCATGATCTCACAGTTTGTGATTTCGAGCTCCACATCGAGCTCTGTGCTGACAGCATAGAGGCTGGAGCCCACTTGGGATTCTCTCTCTGCCCCTCCCCTGCTCATGCTCTGTCTCTCTCTCAAAAATAAACATTAAAAAAATTTAAACTTCTATTTGTTATGCAGCAATAGGAAACTAATACACCATAGTTTCACATATATGCCTATATCTGTTTATAGCTATGACTCCATACATATGTATTTATGTGTATGTATTACATTTATATCTAAATATTTCTTTACATCTCTGTCCCACATCCGAAATTTATTTGGTTTGACTGTGGCTTTTTCATTGTTTCAAAGATGTTATAGGACAAAAGAATAAAAGCAAAGAAGACAGGAATTTTAAAAACTGAATTGTGGTTTTAGAGGTCTATATGTACTCTTAAGAGAACAGGAAAGACTCATGGAAAAAACCAAAGGTCAACAATTGGTAGTTCATAGCCCAAATTTAGCTTCTGTTGTTTTCCTCTGATATATATTTTCAAAGAATTTGAATGCTGTTTGCCTAGCATCTTCATATTGATGTTATGTGTCTGAAAGCCTTTGAGTTTGAATTTCATGACATGGACAAAAAAAGGATAACAAAACAACAAACACAAAACAAAGGAAAAAGGGAAGGAAGGAAGGAAAGAAGGGACCAATGTTAGTAAACTATCATATCTAGCTGGAAATGATTTGCCTTTGAGAGAAAGGAGAGGTCTCAATGAAAGCAATGAGAATTGCAAATGACAAGATGAATCCTAAGTTGAGGGATCTCCTTCTCTAATCATCAGGCTGAGTTTAGGGAAAGTAGAACATGAAAGAAGGTGTCAAAACTGAAGGGATCCCAGAGCAGATGTGCTTCCCTGAGACATTAACACCCATCTGGCCTCATCTCTCATGGCCACACAATTGCAGACTGTCGTTTCCTGGGGCCCTGAAAGCTTTGTGTTGGAGTCATGAGACTTGTACTATGTTGTTGTCATGTGGGTTGTGTTGATGTTCATCCTGTAACTATCTTTAAAGGTAATGAAATTGATGCTGAGTGAAATCTATCATGTCACACAAGTTTGATTTTTTTTAAGATTTTATATTTAAGTAATCTCTACAACCAATGTGGGGCTCGAAATTATGACCTTGGAATCAAGAGTCCCATGCTCTACTGACTGAGCCAGCCAGGTGCCCCAGAGTTTGATTTTTATTAAGATTCCAAGAATACTAATGCTGGTTGAGCAAACGGGGCATAGAATGACTGGAATTGGTAAAATAAGAGAACAGAGAAATCTGGAGCTCAGTGTCACGTGAAACCAGCAAATAAAAGAACCTCCAAAAAGAGGAAATAAGCAAAGGGGCATCAAGTAATTGAGGGAAGACTGGCCACATGTAAAGTTTACCATTGACTGAGTGAAGGTGGTGGCGGGAGTGGGGGCGGGGGAAGCCATCAGCATCCACTCCTCTCCTCCCTTGATGAACTGGTTCTCTCTCCTTTTTCACATACGCCCATATCTCTACCCTAATGTTTCTTTTAAGATATGAGAGTATTTCATGATGTTCTGAGACCACAGTTACTGCTTAATGTACTAGAAGCTACCCTTAGGCCCCCACATAGAGAATATGAACTGAATGGATCCTGTCACCCTCACTGCATTCAAATTATTCACAAACCAATTTCTTCATTCTGCCTTTGTCCTTTCTCTTTTCTCCCTCTCTCTATTTCTCCTTCAGTTTCTCCGTGTCTGTCTCTCTTCACACACACACACACACACACACACACACAGCTTTGTTGAAAAGAGTATTTCCTAAGTAGCTTCCATGAAATTGCTGTAGGGATGAAGAAGTGGGAACACAGATCTTTCCCACTTAAACTTGAATTTATTATTGAGTAAATTGCAGTGAAAATGACCAAGAAGAACTGCTTCGAGGACATAGATGTCTGCTGGCCAAGAGGTTTCCATTTTGGGAAAAAAAGCAATGTCAAAATAAGGGAGATAAAATACTGAACTGTGGCAAAATTTTTTATCACACCTTTGCCATGGCAGTTTGAGAATGGTTTCTAATCTGTACTGTAATGTTCTATCCCACAAAAACAATGCGAATGCTTTTTTTTCTTGAAGAATTTCAAAGAAAATTATCTTTGTCTTTAAATTTATCGACATAGGTAACTCTTCTTTATGGTTTTCATAACTCCATCATATATCTTTATCAGTGTTTTAGGGAAATATAATTCTTTTGACTTGTAGCAAATACTACCCTCTTCCAGACTCTAGAAGAGTCTCTTCCACATTCATAGGCATCACTCATATTCTGATTTCCATCTCTAAGCTGCTATTTCTCATAGAAAGTCAATGAAAAATGTGTTTTATTTGGATTTTGCAGTGTTAGATTTATGAACACTGCACATAACACAGTGTTAGAGTTATGAAAGATTTATACTAAGGATTCAGGATTTTTTTTAACCAATGTCATCCATTTAAAGATACTACTTATTCATTTGATTAATGACATTATCAATACTGTACAAGTACTCTGTGCGTATATTTTAAAGTTTATTTTCTTAGGGAGTTTTGTTTTTTGCTTTTAGTTTTCATTTTCTTCTTTGATAAATTTAAAGTAGATGCTGTAGAATAAAAGGCAAATATTTTAGAAAAAGTCCAAGTCTACACAAGAATATTTAAGAGAGGTAAGATTTATGCCCCACTCTGTAAAGCTGGTAGGCTCTTTATAGTTCCACCTGACGGAGTGCATGATAATCAATGGATCATTGCAAAGGAATGACTGTCGTCATTATGTGGCAACAATGACCCAAGCTTTCTACATTGACAAATGTCTCTTTCCTCAGAAAATAACATTATAATAAGCTTCTATCTAAGGGAAATGATGGCGGATGATGAAACACCCCTTTGTCACTAAATTGTGGGTGATAATAGCATCTGACACTTTCTCTCTCATTGACTACATTAACTAGCAAAAATCAAGTGTGCGTACATATATACATACATTATGTATTTTTTCCTATTCTGGATTTTCAATTTTTCTCGGATCATAGTAGTTAATTGTGAAAGTTAGTGGAACTGTCTGAGTAGGCGATGTGATCTGATATCTCACTGTCACTATCTGTGAAAGATGGCTGCACATAATTGGATAATTGGAATATAGAGATATAGAGATTTTTTTTTCAGAAGCATTAGCATCTATTCACATTGAATCACAAAACAGGATTGCTTCGAGGGCTATAGAAGAACAGAAAACAATCAGTTTCAGAATTTGCATTAAATATGAGTCTGGTGATTCAGCTTACCTCACAAGTAATGGTGTTTATGTAAAATAATGAGTAGTTCGATAAGTCAGTCAGAGTTTACCCTCAGATTAACCCTCTATCAGCTCTAAAACTGTTACAACTATCCAGAATGCATTTCCTGTGTGGTTGCGGCTCCTAATATCCTAGAGTAACACAAATTAATATTACAGAGACGGTTAGGCCATAGAATCTCAGGGATGTGTCATCCTTCATGTTCTGAGCGTGACTTTTCTGATCAAGACTGTCTTAGAGATGGAGGCTTTCACAGAACTTGCACTGACTTCAAAATTGCAACAACTTCAGCATCTTTTTCAGCTGCTTCTTATTCCTTTTAACACCGTCAGTCAACCATCTCTTTTTTAGGGCCACAGAGAAGAAAAGAAAGAAATCATTATTCAAAGAGCTTACAATCTATGAGATGTAGGGGATGAGGTATGATATCTGGAGACTTCTGCAAAATCTACACCAAGAATATCATCATAATGGCAAAGTGTTTCAAGTATGTACCTATTCTTTTAAAGCATGGAAGGAACGTGCTCACATTTTATAAGCCATCTTCTGTTGCAAACCTTTTTACAAGGTCATAGAGTAAGTGGGAACTGGGAGTTGGATTTAGCCAGGGTGAAAGGGTGTGCTCTTAGTCACCAGGATGGAATGTGTCTTCTAGCACAAAGTAAAACAATGTTAAACTCATTGACCATCAGCCCACAACAACCCAGAGGGATCCATTGTGGATGGGACACTCCAGAATCTCTTTCCAAACCCAGAGTTGTGTGATACAGCAGGTCTAAATTTTCCAGGTCCAGAAATATGTCATACCAAATAGACACAATCCAGAGAATAGTGAAACCCTCACTGAGTAGAATGTTAAACATCAATTGACGATATTCTCTGAAGGCAAATAAATTAATTCGAATCATTGGAAGGTAAATGTTGGGAATAGTAACGAAGGAATTCTTCTTTCCTTGAAGTCAGTGGAAAGTTGGAAGATTCAATTTACTTTCATTTCAATCCTCTTTTTCCCTCCTAATGGATAACAGTGAGAAAAACATCAGGATGTATTTGAGGAAGGAACATACTATGTTATGCACCTTTTAACTGGAAATGCAGTGATCCACTTATCATGCACATTGCATGTGACATGCATAGAGAAGATAGAAATGTAAGTTCCTCTCATAGGTGGTGAAATTACACAGTGCTGAGTGCTAAATACCAGTAACATTTCTTTGTCTCCTGACCACATCTATGAAATCAAGAAGAGGCCCAAATATGTTGGGACAATGTCACTTAATACTAGTTGGGATTTTAAGTTCTTAGTTGAGATGTATTAGCGAAATCAGATTCTATCATTTTGCAGGGCAGTCAGCATTGAACTTTCCACAGTGCAGTTTATTAGAATGTGAGGAATATTATTTTTGTTATGACTCAAACTTGTATGGAGACAGAACATATCTTTGATGAAGCTGTTGACTCCTGAAAGGAACCTCATAAAAGGACTAGAGCAAGTGCTTACATGCTAACAGATGGGTTAAACATAACCAATGTCAGGGGCACCTGGGTTGCTCAGTCGGTTAAGTGTTCGACTTCGCCTCAGGTCATCTCACAGTTCATAGGTTCAAGCCCAAGCTCTGTGCTAACAGCTCGGAGCCTGAAGCCTGCTTGGGATTCTGTGTCACCCTGTCTCTCTCTGCCCCTCCCCTGCTCATGCTCTGTTTCCCTCTCTCTCTCTCTCTCTGTTTCAAAAATAAATAAACATTAAAAAAATAACCGATGTCATCTAAACCAAACATTTATTACTGTCATAAAATAATCAAGAGATAGTGTATATGCATGTGTGTAGGGAGGTGTTTGTATCTGAAAGCCAGACACATTGACTAGGATAGTTAGCATTTTATGTGAGAAAAACTAAGGATAGACCTGATAAATTAGAGTATCTGCTTATCTTGCAATTAAAATTTTTATATTAATAAAACAGGTGTAGTAAAATTTTATAAATAAATATAAATATAATTATATATACATATACATATAAATGTATATATGCACACTAGGTAGATGTATTATCAGACCAAGAAGAGTGAGCTCAGGAAGATTAATTACAAAATTCTATATTCTGTGGTGCTTTTATTGGAAAATGTGCAATTAAAGTCAAACTTTGTTACACACTTATCTGAAAGAAACTTAATATATTTGCTTATTTAAATTTAAGTCTACAAATAAAATTTTAAGTAATCAGTAATCTTAAAAAGCAGAGATAAAAACTTTTAATATTCATAAAGCTATCCTCCCAACTCATTAAAAAAAGTATATGTGTGTATTTATTTGGGGAAAGAAATCTCTACATACTTTTTTATAGCTTATGATTTTACTCAAAAGCAAGCAACTTTCTGTGTCAGCAGACAGACAGCTTTATTTAAAATGGGTTGCATACATATCTCATTATATGTGCATTTCCTTATATTTGTATATTTTCACAGATCCACTTATTTTAGTATTTCAAAATATTGAACATTTTTGTAATAACTTTATTTGTCCATGTGTAATTATTTTCTAAAAGTATTTTTGATAATTAATACATGCCACCCTTTAGGCTCTGGGTGCTTTTAGCCTAGTTAACTGCAGGAAGAGTTCCACTATATTAAGCAATAACTAAATAACATCAATATTTAAGAAGTTAATCTTCCACATTTTCATTAAAAAGTTTTTTTAATGTTTATTTATTCTTGAGAGAGAGAGAGAGAGAGAGAGAGCATGAGCGGGGGAGAGGCAGAGGAAGAGGGAGGAGACACAGAATGGGCAGCAGGCTTCAGGCTCTGAGCTGTCAGCACAGAGCCTGACATGGGGCTCGAACTCATGACCGTGAGATCATGACCTAAGTCCAAGTCGGACGCTCAAATGACTGAGCCACTCAGGTGCCCCCACATTTTCATTTTAATGCTATTCATTACTAATGGCCTATAAGCACCATAAATTATGATAAATCTTTGACCTTCGTATTTTCTGTAACCTGATAGATAAGGTGTTTCTTCTATGTAATGTATCTTTGTTTGCTTTTTAATCCAGGCTCAAAGGCCTTTTCTCATTGGAAATGTTTGGTCTACTTAGAGCTGACATAACGGGCTTATAACTACATTTTACTATTGTTTTATATTTGTTCCTCTTATTTTATGTTCACTTCTTTCTCCCTTCTTTTATCTCTTTTTGACTTGTGTTTGGAAGTTTTGTTTTTTTGTTATTTCCATTCTACAAACTTCCTTTTGTTTTAATTTTTTTAACCTTTATTTATTTTTAAGAGACAGAGAGAGAGAGAGAGAGCATGAGCAGGGACAGGGGCAGAGAGAGAGGGAGACACAGAATCTGAAGCAGGCTCCAGGCTCTGAGCTGTCAGCACAGAGCCCGATGCAGGGCTTGAACCCACTGAACTGTGAGATCCTGACCTGAGCCGAAGTCCGACGCTTAACCGACTGAGCCACCCAAGTGCTCCGCATTCTACAAACTTCTTAGTTTTACATCCTGATTCTTGTTTTAGTGGTTACCTTGAATGTTATAATATGCATCATTGTCTTATTGAAATTTAACATAAATTATCCCATTTACCACTTCTGTCAAAATTCAAGGACTTTAGAATAGTTTAACTTAGTTTGCTTCCCTCTTGTATTTTAAAAATCATTTTGACATTTTTGTATACGTGTTTCAGACTCTCAAAATATTGTTGCCTGTACAGCCAATATCCATTTATATTATTATACAGTTACTGTTTTTGATTTTTTTCCTGAGGCCCTCAACTTCCATCTAAGCATCTAAATTCATTTTCTTTATGCCTGAAGAATGCTTTTTTAGTAAAAACTGCTACTAATGATTTCCATTGTCTTGTTTTTCTGAAAATGTCTTTATTTCACTTTCATGTAGACGGCTGTTTCTACTCTGTATCAAATTCTAGATTATTTATTTGCATCTTAAAGATGTCATTTCATTCTTTTCTGGCTTTCATGTGTTCTAGTGAGAAATTAACTTTTGGTTTCATTGTTGCATCTTGGACAGTAATGCTTGGTTTACAGCAGTTTTACTATGATGTTCTCAGATGCAATTTGCTTCTTATTTATCCTGCTTGGAGTTCAGAGTGCTTCTTGAATCCATGAGATATTCCTCTCTTCCCTTTCAGTGATTCTAATATATATGTTAATCCTACCTACCTTTTCCTATAATGTTCTTATGATCTCTAGTGTGTTTTCCATGCCTTTTACTTCCCATGCTTTACTTAGTATATTTTCTATCTTCCAGTTTGGTAATTTACTGTTACATATATCTATGAAGTTCATAATTTTATTTTATTTTATTTATTTAAAAAAAAAATTTTTTAATGTTTATTTATTTTTGAGACAGAGAGAGACAGAGCATGAATGGGGGAGGGGCAGAGAGAGAGGGAGACACAGAATCGGAAGGGCTCCAGGCTCTGAGCCATCAGCCCAGAGCCTGACACGGGGCTTGAACTCACAAACCGTGAGAACGTGACCTGAGCTGAAGTCAGACGCTCAACCGACTGAGCCACCCAGGCGCCCCTGAAGTTCATAATTTTAACTAGTCGTAGCTTTTAGCTCTGGACATTCCATTTAGCTTGCTTTTATGGTTTATGATTCTGTGCTCAAATTCACTATCTTGTCATTTAAATTCTTGAAAATACTAATCCAAGTTAGTATAGGGTCCATGTTTAAAAACTCCAATATCTGGATCTCCCATGGCTCTGTGTTTATTTTTGCCTGTTTTTATTTCGCAGGTTTTGCTAAATTTTCCCATTCCACTACCAAGAGAACATGTTTTGGGTAGCCTGTTAGTCTCAGGAGAATGAGGCACATGAAACAGACCCACACTGATCCTGAAGTCTGACTGCAAGCCTTCTTGATTTGACGTGCAATCGGCTGATCTTAAGTCAGGCGACTGGAAACAAATCCTTCCTCTAGCGCACCACTGAGTTTTGGGGTTGTTTGATATACACAATTTGTGGAAATACTTTACAGATACACAAGTCTATAAATAATTTGTTAGTATTTGCTTGCTTGAAAATAATTGATAACAAGTTAACTCTTTATTCTTTATTACTATTCACAACTCCTGGACTAAAATGCAAGGCTAATTTGAATTCTGAGTAAATTCCAATCAGTTTTATGGGTTCTAAATTGGTTGTCTGCATCTCTTAGATTATTTTTTCTTTTCGCTTCTATTGATGTGGCTTATCCATATTATGTTTTTCTTAGAAAAACTCTGCCAACTAATTTTCAATGTACTTCCCTTAAATTGGACAAATAATATTATTCAGAATTCAAGGGAAAGGTATTTTCTTTCATTGAATGACTCATATGGCAATTTCTTAGGCTGCCATTGATTATTTTCCAAAATGTTTTTAAAAATAAATTATTTTCTGTTCCATAGTAATCACACTAATTAGAATTTTCCAAGCAAGTATATCCTTAGAATTTATTTTAATGATAATATAACAATATGGAACACATGCTGCACTATTGCACCTTAAGTATTTAACCTGAAAATGAACAACACTTCAGTGCATTATCTGCTGATAAATAGTATCTTAATAACCTCAAGAATTATTAGTACATACATAACTTGCTATTATGGGGTAGTTTCAATACACATAAAAAAGTCAAATTTTATGGGCCGCCTGGTTGGCTCAGTCAGCTGAGTGTCTATCCTTGGATTTAGGCTCAGGTCATGATCCCAAGGTCATGAGATCAAGCCCCATCTCAGGCTCCACGCTAAGCCTGGAGCTGCTTAAGATTCTCTCTCTCTCCCTCTGCCCTTCTCCCCCACTAGTGCACTCCCTCTCTCTCTCTCTCTAAAAAAAATTCAAATTCTAAGTAATAATAAAATCAATACCACAATGTTGAAGTTGTGTTTGCAAGGTGGTTTTTAGAGTCACAAAATTTGAGACTTAATTCTTTTTCAAGGTGTAAACACATCCCCATTTGTAAACTTCTCATCATATTGAAATTTTATTATGATCTCAGATTTTTAGGGTCTCTTGATGTCCTTCAGTCTCTACAAGTCAGTGTGACTTTGATAAATCATTGGTTGTGTTATAGCGCCCTATTGTTCACTTCTATAGGTAATACAGCAACTGATGCTAAGTGGGAACGAATGAGAGAAAAAGATAAAAACATTCTATATTGGGTCATTCTAAACTGAAAACATTGAAGAGACTCACGAGTGCTTCCTTCTCGTGTATTTAACACAGAGGCACAGATTGTTCTCTTTTCAGGTGCATACCTTGAGCCACACCACAATACCTGCATTAGGTAACTCTTCACAAGAAGTAGCATAACTATTTTTGTGAAACCTTCTCTAAGTGACCCACATAGATAGAAAGTCTTTGCCACTCTGTTCCCCTTCCAGTTAGCTACTCTATTGTTTGTTAACTGCCTCTATTTTTGCTTCCCATTAGATGGTAAACTATGAGAGCAGAGAGCATGATTCACGCTAACATAATGTTAGGAATCTCCTTGAGACACAGAATGTATCTGTAGAATTAAAGGAAAACCTCAGACTCGGAACTAAGAGGGATCTAGTTTTCCCCTTCTTTTGATATTGGAAAAATAAGCTACATATCTTAACCAAAAATCTTCTTTCAACCACGTATATGAGTGCTGTAAGAGTTAAATATTTTTACTTCTAGTTTATTTGCTATTAAGTTGATATGAAAAAAATTGGCTTTGTGGTTTGGGCACTTGAGTGTCTCATGCATACTTAACAATATTCAGAATTATCTGGAGTACTTGCAGGTATGGGTTTTTCCCATTTACTGAGCTATAAAGTTGGATCAAAATACTATCTTTGAATGCACTAAAATTATGTTCTTCAAAATAATTTCCCAAACCACAATAAGCAGTATCATTTTCCTGCTTACCTATTTCTTTATAAACATTCTAGCCCCTATTTCTTGGGAATTTCTTTTTCCAGCTTGTTACCATATGGCTTTTATGTTTTTCCAATATCATCATATTTTCTGCTCTTCTCAGAATTTTGACATAAATTATTACTTATTCCTTTCTACGGAAAATGTAAATGTTATATGATACTTGAAATGCAGTGAACCAAAGTTGGCAAAAGGCAGTAGCTCCTCTCTAACAATCCTCTTTTATGGCAGACATATTTCAGTTAATTCCACACCAAATAATTTAGAATACACAACAATAAAGTTTGAGGGGTGTCTGGGTGGTTCAGTTGGTTAAGCCACCAACTCTTGATTTTGGGTCAGGTCATGATCTCTCGGTCATGGGACTGAGCCCCACATGGAACTCTATTCTAAGCACAGAGCCTGCTTGGGATTCTCTCTCTCCCTCTCTGCCCTTCCCCGCTCACATGCATGCTCTCACTCCCTCTCTTTCTCTCAAAATAAATAAACATTAAAAAAAACCCATGATGCTGAGCCTGTTTCCCCACACACATAAGTGGAGATAGAACCCTAAGGCTATTAGCTTACAGGAGATGGAGTGATAGTGTAAATACTCTAGGAAGTTACAGAATTAAGCTAATACATATACTTTACATTTTAGTATGGCAATTGTAAAAGCTGAAAATGCCTAGTAGTTCTATGTTCAGACTTTTTTTTAAACTAACATTTGTGAATATACTCATGAGAAAGCACTGTTCATTCTACAATCAATAAGCTGCTAACAGGTTCTTAAAAGGGATTAACCATCTTGCTGATGGTGAGAGCAGGTGTTTCCAGGGTGTCTGCTTACCATTGTGTCTGCAATTCAGTACGTATTCAATGTCAAAACAGTCCTTTACGAAGAGAATTGTGACTTTGGGTGCTAGTGGGAGACAGATGTTAATATGACAAATAATAGATAGAAGTTTCATTAAAGCAATGTGTTTCACATATTTTTAGATATGGACATATGCTCCATTGAAGGGAGAATAAATTCATCACTGGGAAACGTCTGGAACAGAAATGCATAGACATTCCAGTGTTCACGAGGTGCTATGTCCACACGTTTGCACTAACTCCACACGAATCATCACCCGCTTCTGAATCGCTTCATCTCCCAAGCAGACAGAGTGTGCTGCCTTCTCACACTAATCATACACATTTCAAATATGTGAGGACGTGATACAATCCAGTGATTGGCCTTTTCAGAGAATAAGAAGAAATTGATCATTCTCTTTTTTTTGGAAACCTATTCAACTGAAAAGAGTTTAGTTGAAAGGAAAGGATTTAACTGACATGGATTTTTTTTTTTTTTAAATAAATGCTTGTTTCTTTATCTTTGTGTTTAGGTGTTGATGGAAATCTTTCAACTGCCAAAGTTGCCAATAGAAGGTGGTGTTAATTTTTAAAATGGGGGTTTATTCTTTTGATCAATCAAGTAATTTTATCACATGGAAAGAAATAAGTCACAGACTCTAAAGACACAAATTGAGGATTTAACATCAGGGAAAAATGTAATTAATGTACCTGACTTCCCTTCAAAGGGAAAATTTAAATCTAACCTTAGCAGATTGAGTAGCATTATATCACAACAATTTGTCTTTAAGTTTTTTTTTAAATGTTTTAAAATATAATTTATTGTCAAATTGGTTTCCATACAACACCCAGTGCTCATCCTTACTTTAAGTTTTAAACTTACTTACCAAGTTGTGGGGATTTAAAAAAAAAAAAACCTTCTATCTTTAGATAACCATTTGATTATTTTCATCATTATCTAACATGAGCTATGAAAAATTATAACATGCTATATTGGGTGTTCAATTCACTGATCTATGCAATATGTGAGCTTATTGTGTTGGTTATATTGAACTGGTATCTGCTAAAGTTTACAAATCATAGCCTATTAGAAATGAAGCCACTTTTTAAAACAAATCGGTTTAAAAAACCAAATTGGTTTACTTTATTCTTGTTTAAATTTGGTTACATCTTCATGAAACCATTGGAGATATCGGCCACCCATCATTATCACACTTATGAAGCTGACTTATGAGAGACTCAGTAACAATGAGACATTTCTTTAAAAGAATTATATATCCTGTTACCCTTACATTTACTCTTTCCTTTTTGCCTTAAAATTTTTCAGAGAGAGTCCGGAAATTTGTATTCCTTTTTTTTTTTTTAAGTTTTTTTTTTTAATGTTTGTTTATTTTTGAGAGAGAGAGAGAAAGAGAGCACAGGCAGGGGAGAGGCAGAGAGAGAAGCAGACAAGAATCCGAAGCAGGCTCCAGGCTCCGAGCTGTCAGCACAGAGCCCATTGCAGGGTTCGAACTCACAAAAGGTGAGATCATGACCTGAGCTGAAGTCAGATGCTCAACTGACTGAGCCATGTGGAATTTGTATTCCTAATTACGATCTTCCCAAATGTTTCTGTCATTTTCTTGAGTCTATGAAGTGCATGAAGTTGGTTCTGGAGGAGGGTAACTTTATATATTACTCTTTGCTCACCTACCTGGTTAAACCCAGCTTCCCAGCTTTTTCTTGTCCTCACCGGGACCTTTGGAAGGCTGTTGTAGTCTTGGAAGCATCATCGTTGGCCAGCTGTCATTTACCCTCCCAGAAAAGTGGCTAAAATCCACCAAGGGACTAGCTATCTTCTTCTCTGGAATTGAAACTCATGGGGCAGTTTGTACATCTGCTGTATCTTGACATGCATGTCCCAAGCCTTAAAGAATGAACCCAGTTTGTGATTCAAAGTACATTCATATTTTTTACACATATTTTTAGCTTAAACTGTGCACTTGGCTGTTAGCTTCCATGGGCCCCTTCTGATTGGCCTGGAAAATTGAATGCATAAGCCTATTATGCACATTTTTTCTTTTGCTTTCCTGGCTTGGGCTGAACTTGCCCATGTTTTTACATTTGTCTGACATCTGGATCTTAACTTTGACTTTATGTGATAGTGACATATTCTATTTCTAAAAGGATTATTCCTTGATCATAGTCAATAGGCTTTATATTGGCCTGAATGAACTTCCCTCTTGCCCTCACCTATTTGTAGATCTCTATGACTTTCTCTAAACAATGATCACAATAACCACATAGCATAGATTTTCCAGAATTATCTTCATTTTTACTGTATGTCTTATTATCAGGCCAGGTGACAGAAAATGTATGCCTACTTTTGATTTAGGAAACAGAGTATCTAGGTTTGATCATAACCTACTGCTAGAGATTACTAAAGAAAATGAATAAACTTACAAAAAAGAAAGTAAAAAAGAACATCAGACTAGCCCCAATCTGAATGATTATTTATTCCAAATTAGAATGTTTTAGGCAAATGTGAATTATTTGTATATCTAAGACACTCATTTTCAAATATGATAGATAATAAAACATTTTCCAAAAACAAAATTAAATAGTTTTTCCCTTTTCTGGCAATTTGCGAATGATGGTATGTATAATATTCTGTTTTTAAATAGGGTTCTTGAATGTGTAAGAGATGACTCAAGAAACACACTATTCTATTTGGGTTCATCATATGATAAATATGACTTGAAAGATCTAGGTATTTGCTTCTCTTATTTTCTGGCTTCCTTATAATTCTTCCTCTCATTCATATCCGTTTTATGCTTGTGTCACTTTCCCAAAGCTACTTTCTGTTAAAATGACCAGTGGACTATTTGCTAGAGCTGCCACAACAAAGTACCACAGCCAGGGAGTTTAAACAAGTTTGTTTTGTTTTGTTTTGTTTTGTTTTTCTCCTCACAATCCTGGAGGCTGAATATCTGAATGTAAGACATTGGCTAGATTGATCTCTTCTGAAGCCTCTCTTCTCAGTTTGAAGATGGCCATCTTCTCCCTGTCTTCACACATTCTTATTGGTGTATGTTTGTGTCCAAATTTCCTCTTCTTATAAGGACTTCAGTCATATTGGATTAGGCCGTTATCGGATGATCTTATCTGAACTAAATTACCTCTTTAGAAACCCTATCTCCAAACATAGTCCATTGGCAAACATACGGCCATCTATAAACCATCTACAAACCCGGTCTGTAATACTTTGTTTTGGCAGCACTAGAAAGCTAAATTAAATTCAACGGATTAAATTACTCATTGTTTCAGGTAAAAGGTGAAAATGTTCAGTGATTTTATTTACCACCCCACGTTTAAAGCAAGGTAGCTCACGAAGCAGGAAGGAGGGAGGTAGTAAAAAGAAAACTTGAGATATAAGAGTGAGGCGTTTTTAGATAATGTGTTAGCCTTGGGACTTGTAACTTTAATAGACACAATATGAGACATAGATGAAGGCCACGTTCCTCTGAGTGAAGAGAGACTTAGAAGCCAGGGCTCGGCCATGAGGCGTTATTCAAGATCTATGGCCCTGGAGGAAGGAGGAAAGGAAAGCAATATTTGTTGGCAAGTAGGAGAGATATTTTTTCTTCAGAAAAGAGGAAAGAAAGAGAGGTGTGTGAGAATAAAGAGCAAATTAGTGGGTAAGATTTAATATATTGCCCCTAAGAGGTACATAAAATAAGGGCTAATTCTTTAAACCAAACAATATAATTTGAAAGACGAATTTTAGATTTCTGTGTGGATACCTGATGGAGATGTTTCTGGATAGGGGTTTTGCGACATTCTACCCAGGTGGCTGCTCTGTAAGATCAGCCTTGATTTTCTGAGAAATACCCATTAGAAGAGTCCTATTAAGTATGTTTTATAAACCTTCATTTTGAAGTCAGAAAGATTTTATTGGAAGCCTGGCTCAGTTCTTAGAGAGTTATGTAGCTTTGGGCAGGTTAATTAACATGAAATTGTTCTCTTCTATGGAATGTGAGTGTATAATGATGTCAACCTCATGGAGACGCTGTAGAATTCAGTGAGCCCAGGCATACTGAGAAGGCAATGATCCTGTTATGATCGATAGATGTTGATGTCAGCTGACTCTGCTAGAGCAGCACACAGATTTCTTGTTCCTCTTCAAGCTGCAGATTTGAAAGCGAATTTAATTTAATTTAAATTAAAAATCAAAAGGAAAGTGCTGGCTATAGAGACGAGAACCCAGCATTCACAGAGACAAAGTCCAAGAATTATACATATACTTTCTGGTGTCTATTAGCTATTCACCATTGTATGAAATAGAAATAGAAATAGAAATAGAAATAGAAATAGAAATAGAAATAGAAATAGAAATAGAAATAGAAATTAACTAACTAAATAAATACCTTACAAGATTGACTTTCTTTCCTTCCCACAAAAAGAGTGGTGGGAATTTTCGGAGAGTATTTTGCAGACTGTAGGAAATCTGTTTAATACTGATTTATACGATCTAATGCTGATTTATATTGATTAATATGATTAATACCATATGCTTCCAAATCCATTAGTTCTCAAGTTGTATTTCACAGAACATCTGAAGTTCTACTTGTGATTGTCTCCATTTTGTGGAAGGAAGAAAAGGGGACTAGTGGTAGCCTAAAGAGGCAGAGAGTTCTCAGCAGAACATTTCTATGGTTATATACCTTTGGGAGAGAAGTTAAGAGCCAGTACTGAATATGTTCAAAGTTAGATATTGAGGGTGTTAAGTTTTAAAGAAGGAGGCCAGGCTAGAGGAATGTAATTTTCCACGTTACATAAAGTGACTGAGTCATTAGTCCTCTTCTGAGTGTATGGTAGGAGGCAAGGAGGCTTAAAAGGCAAGCTCCCTTTTGTGATGTAACCTGAGAGATTAGAAGGGTTCAAAGTCCTGTTTCTAGTAGGCAGGCTTACAGAGGGATGCTCCAGAGAGTCGAGGGAGGATCCAATCCTGAATGGGGAATGGAGTCTGCTTAAGAAGATTAGAATTGGAGGCTAAACAAGGCCCCTATGTAATAATTTAAAACAGACATGCCATAATCCAAGAACGACCAGAAATATCACATATGTCAGCAGCCACATTCATCCTGAGATGCCCGAGCCAAGCCAGTGCCCTCTGCAAGGCGACAACAAGGGAAAATTGTCTTTGGTGCCACTCATATGATTTCCTTGCCTACAGAACCCTCATGCAGTTCCTCACTGTTTTCTTTTTCCTCTTTTAAAAAATGCTGGCTGTTACCATTTAAACCAAAAGAGGATAAGAATGGTTTCAATGAGGTAGCTCAGAGACTGTTCTGTGTTACTCTGTTTTGTTCATCAAAGTCAGTGAATGTGAACCTGGAACTTTGAGCCCTGTGGTCAAAGCGTGGATATCAGTAAACGAACTCACGTCACTTGTTAAGAGCAAAGGACATTTTGTACATTTAAAGTTTATTTATTTTGAGAAAGAGCGTGAGCAGGAGAGGGGCAGAGAGAGGGAGAGAGAGAGAACCCCAAGCAGGCTTCATGCCTTCAGTGTGGAGCCTGACATGGGGCTCGAACTCACGAACTGTGAAATCATGTCATGAGTAGAAACTAAGAGTCGGTCACTTACCCGACTGAACCACCTAGCTCCCCTCAAAGGACATTTTATATGACTAAATCAGCGTTCGTATTCTCTCAGCTTTCTGAGCTTTCAATGAGGTGATAGCTTCAAAAGACACACTAAATAAGAAAAATAGAAACAAAATACAAAGTAATGAAAACACGATTTCCCACATTTATTTACTGAGCAAAAACTTGCTCTTCCGAGGTTGTCATTCTGTTACCTTTTAGAAACTTTCCTTAGCCTAAAAATTTGACAAGGATGAAGTATTTTGACTGAGATCAATTTATTATCCCTCCATTCCAGTGTAAATGGAAAAAAAAAAAAAACCTAAAATAAAATTTCAAAGTCACTAGAATCTCTCTTAACCACAGTGGAAAGATTGTATGAAAGCCAGGAGCATTTTTCCCCCCATCTGTGTCAAAGATGTGATTACTGAATTGTGTGAGCAAGATAATAAACCAAATGACATTCTGCCTGAGTGTCAGTGTGCAAGCCTTACAAGTCTTTTGTTTTTTGTTGTGACAATGGAGACACATTGAAGGCTGACACCAAATAGAAAAGTTAATTTTTGAAATCATATTAGTTTGATGAGGACTCCCTTGCCACTTTTCCATCAAAATATGTTACTCTAAGAACCTCCACTCTGCTCTTATGGAGTTTGTATTCATTATTATTCCTATCCTGGATGATATGCCTTCTCTCCAAATAAGAGGTCCTATCTTCAGTCACATATCTAGATTATCTCAAAAGAGTAAAGATATTTTTGCAGTCTTTTTTATAAGTGAATAAAGGAGCCAATTCTTCGACGTGTCTTCTTACATAATTACTCTACTAATTTAACATTTTCACAGGAATTTTGAGAAGTTATTTAAAAGTGTTATGTATTTTATTGGGTTAATTTTATTCATTTTCTAATTAGTAGAAAATCCTTAGTATTGGTATACAGATTTATATGGGCCCAGCAGATCATTCATATTTAAAAGGACTTGTTCCAGTAACCACATCTACTTTCTTCCCACTCATAGATTCTGTTAATCAATTTTCTCACCTAACTGCCCCTTAGAAGGGAAAACAAAAATCTTTTTACATGCTCAGCCACACAGGGAACCATTTTGAAAAGCTTTTCTATGCGTTGATAGTTTTAAATTCACATTTTTGCCTGAAGCGAAGAAAAATAAATACAGATAAGGAAAAATAGTAATATAAATAGTTTATCTTAGAGTCATATTAAATCCTTAAGAAGTTCATTTGTTCTATTCTGTCTTTATTATAGACATTAATTAAACCATTTTAATGTATTTAATTTTATTCCTCCATTAAAATGAATTATCTTACTTCCCTAATTTCTCTCTGGAAGACATAAAGCTCATGCAGTGGTGACAGTGTTTCCAGGAATATGAATAGGGTTTGAGGCGCATAGTGGAAGATGAGAAGGAAAGGACTTTTAGCAGTACTGAAATAGTTGGGGTCACAGTACTGAGTCACAGTAGTGATTAGGAGTATTTGGAGACTGTGGCACAGCAGTAATGGACTTCAATTACTGAGGAAGGATTCAGGGCGGTGGACTGTGCATTTTAGTCAGAACCACACTGCTCTTGGCTTTCCATGTAGGAAACGCAATTTTAGTCTTTCCCCTGGCGATGATGTTAGAGTTAGGAGGTGCATCCACATTACTATTTGATTTCCCATTCACAAAGTAGTGGAAATGGTTTCCCAGAGCTAGACACTCAAAAGCGAATCCCCATGTTTCAGGGAACCACTTCAGATTCTAATGGAAATACAATTCATATTTATGTGGCAATGCAAAGGACCTTAAATGGTTGATCCAATTTTGAAAGACAAAGAAGGTAGAGTAATTAAGACAATGTGGTATCACAATGACATTGATGGAATTGCTGATGTAAGATTTTACAAACATTTGGGAAACTATCTGACAGTTTCATATGAGTTGAGCTAGTCATGCCATCCTTACGCAGAGACCAAAGAAGAATGAACGCATAGCCGCGTGGCTAAAAGACTTGTACAAGAGCGTTCATGGCAGCGTTATGCCTAAGAGCCAAAACATGGAAGCAAGCATTGACAAGGGGATGGATAAACATATTGTGATATACTCATGTAGCAAAATATTCAAATCGCAAAATGCTCAGTGTGAAAGAGAACTGGATAATGACACATACAACAGTAAGTATAAATCTCAAAAGCATGCTGAGGGAAGCACATGATGAAAGCCAACCTCATCACCACAAATACACAAGCATCAAAGAAATTAAAATTGTTAAGTTTGTCTGTTTCCCATTCCCTCGTTATGAAACTTGCTTGTATTTGTTTTCTTTTGTACCTCAGCTGATAGCTGAAGTATCTGCTATTTTTCTTCACTAGTGTTTCCCCCATTCTCTAGCATAAATGCCTAAATGATAAACACTACACTGGTTGTGTGATGGGATTTTATTTTTATTTGAAGAAGATTTGATCACATCTTATATTCTTTGGGGGCCAAAAAGAACTAGCTTCTTTTATTTATTTTTTTTTATTATTTTATTTTTTCAATATTTTTTATTTATTTTTGGGACAGAGAGAGACAGAGCATGAACGGGGGGGAGGGGCAGAGAGAGAAGGAGACACAGAATCGGAAACAGGCTCCAGGCTCTGAGCCATCAGCCCAGAGCCCGACGCGGGGCTCGAACTCACGGACCGCGAGATCGTGACCTGGCTGAAGGCGGACGCTTAACCGACTGCGCCACCCAGGTGCCCCTGAACTAGCTTCTTTTAAAAGAGTCTCTTGAAGTTGTGTGGCAGTAAAGCAACTAGCTGTCAAACTTGCAGGATAAAACGTCCTCCTATATAAACCTTTTCAACATTTCAAATTGAATGCTTTTTCTTATAAAATATTTTGTTCATAATTGATCTGTAGCACTGGTTTTTTGAGACTGAAAAGCTCACATGAGAAGAAACAGGCAATGTGAATAGGCCTGTGAGTATTTGAAACTTGAATAAGTAACTACTAATCTTCAAACGTAGAAAATCCCAGACTCAGATTTACTGACTGTTGAATTCTACCAAACGATTCGGGAAGAAGTTACACCAATTCTCTATCATCTCTTCCAGAAAATACAACCAGAAGAAATACTTCCCAAGTCGTTCTTTGAGGTCCAAAATAAAATACTCAGAATAGTCTGCACAATATTTAGGGAGAAGAACAAAGTCGAAGGACTGATGCTTTGCAATATCAAGATTTACTATAAAACTGTAATAATAAAGGTATGTTATATTGGTGAACAATAGACAAATAGACCAATAAAACAAAGAGCTAAGAAATAGACCCAACAAATGTAGTTAACTGATCTTTGACAAAGGAGCAAAGGCAATAATATGGTGGAGAAAAGACAATCTCTTCAACAAATGGTGACAGAAAAAAAAAAACACTGTAAAAGTTATCATCTAGAATTTCTATTGTATTTTAGAATTTGAGGAAAAAAATACTTCAACTGGAATTTACAACAGTGTTATAAGATAGGGCTATATATTTTTATTTTTTCTATCGCAGTAATGACCTCAAGCCCAGCAAGGTTTAATAAGTTGTTCAACACCTCTGGTCATGTTAGTAATATGGCAGGATTTTAAATAACATCTAAACGTTAAACTACAGTGTTGTCTTTCCAACAAAGTAGAAATCTTTTTACCACGGGCACAGATTTCAAACACACACACACATACATTATTTGTTCTAATTCTTACGAACATAGAATTCTACTTTTTCATGATATAAATATATACATATCTCCGACTTCATGATTGTAAGTTACTCTGGGTTATTGTGAATACACATAGGAAAGTCCTGACAGATTTATGGGGGAGGGGGATATTCTTTTCTCTTCCACTACTACAGCAATTGGAAGATTATCTGATTATCTTCCACATATGAAATAAATCTCATTTATTTATTTGATTCTCATATTTAGTCAAAATGTGTATATTATTGTCAGTTTGGTATAATTTTGATGATCTTGATACTCATGAAATTTGTCTAAATTTGAATTAAATTTTTCCTCACATACTGTCATATTTACTTAGACACTGCCTTAGATATTAATTAGCACATTATTACTATAGAGGAAAAGTACAAAGGTTAGACTCAAATTATCAAGTACAAAAATTAGCATATTGAAAAATGTCACCAGTTGCAAATAAATCAAGATGTTTAATTTCATTTCATCAGCAAAAAGTCCCTTTGCCACCTAAGGTAACAAATTCACAGGTATGAGGAATTAGGTCATGGACAAAATTATTTTTTGCACAAGAGGGGTCACAAATCCACCTATCACACTTCTGTGAAAAGGTACACTTGCTTTGAGCACTTTAATAAGGTTAAGATAATTTCAATCTGCTTCCTTCAGTTGTGAAGGAGTGGGAAAAATATTCATTAAATTAAGATATTAATGCAGTACCTAGAACAGCATCTTTCACTCATAATTAAAAGCATCAAAAGACCCTCAAGAAAATAAATAAATAAAACGTTATATTTAACATCTACATTAAAAGTAAAATTGATCTGACACAATGTAATCATTTATGTGGAGGAGAAATTCTAGGCACTCACCCTGAAATTGGAGTAAAAAAAAAATGAAAAAATAGACAGGATGGATAGATTTAGAAATTAAATATTTTGTATTGAAGTAATAGTGATAAAAATAATCTAGATTAATATAACAGAGATAAAACCTAGATCTAAAATTAAAATTCAAAAATACAGAGTTGGAGCTCCCAACTGCCAAAGCTAGAAACAGTTGGGCTACTAAGCATTTGTATTTTTGCTACACTCCCACGAATCATATACAGGGATAAAAATGAATAAAATAAATATCCCGATTTCATAATGATATAAATAACTATTTAAATGCATAAATATAAGAAAGGACACCCCTTCCTTACAGAACAGTACCACTAATTCATGTACAGAGAATGAGGGTGCCGTGGTCTGAATTGTGTCCCCCTAAAATTCCTACGTCAAAGCCCTAGCACCCAATGTGACTGTATTTGGAGGTAGGGTCTGTAGGAAGTCATTAAGGTTATATGAGGTTTTAAAGATGGGGCTCTAATCCAATAGAACTGGTGTCCCTATTAGAAGAGGAAGAGGCCAGAGATGTCTCTCTCCATACTCACACAGAGAACATGTGAGGACACAGGAACAAACTCTATTGGTGCCTTGATTTGGGACTTCTAACCTCCAGAAGCCTGAGAAAGGGCATTAGTATTGCTTGCGCCACCTGGTCTGTGGTGTTTGGCCTTGGCCGCCAAGCAGGTTGAGACAGAGGAGAATGGAAAGTCACCATTAAAACCACCACAGTAATCCTTGCCGCGGTCAAGACCCACTGATAGATGCTAAAATTAGCGAGCACAAAGTTTGAGACACGGCATCTTTGCACAGTCTGAAAACATCTTCAGCAAATATACATACCCATTAAATATAAAGAAAAAAGTAATGAAAGTAGAGAAACCTGGCAGAGAACCACCTTAACCAAGCGAATGAATGAATGCCTGATGATACCTCATATGAATGGAATCATGAAATTATTTGTCTTTCTGTGGCTGGCTTATTTCACTTAGCATTGTGTCTTGCAGCTACAGTGACATTTCATTCTAGCAGGAGCAGCTAATCCCACTTGGCTCTTCTCCCAGCCCCTTGCACCAGCCTCATTATGCCTCTCAAAAATGTCAGCACCAATTTTGGTGCTTTCTCCTCAGATGTCTGGCTCCACATCTAAGGTTCTGAGGCCATAAGAGCAGCCAAACAGCACCCCCTCCTCAGAGATCTGAGTCTCAGCTTTGTTCTAGCTGTCATCCAAGCATCTATGTTTCAAAATTACAAACTGTTCCTCTTGTTCCCTCCGATTAACTTCTTTCTGCCCTGATTCCCAAAGTGCTACCATTGTGTTCTTCTTTTGCCCTTTGTTTCCTAATAACACCCAGTTAATAATTCTTGATAGTAAATTCTCTCCCTGTTGAAACAACAGATACATTTCTGTATCCAGACTAGACTTTCACTGATACATATTCTATTTCTATGATAATAATATCGAGATAGATTATAGTAATCTAGTCTTGAAAAAATTTGGATACCATCAGCTGTGGACTTGCTGTAAGATTATTTTTGCCTCTTTTACTTTTGCTGATACACAGTCAGCTCCAGAGCATTACGTGTGTTTTGTGACTCATTGAAGGGAAATTTTATCTGAAATACGAAGGAAGTGTTGTCATAAAGTATCGGTTTATTTATCAGCAATAGTTTATTGCTCTTCTTCACAATTCATCGCATCCAACAGATTTAGAAACAAAATATTCTTTATAATGTTGGATATTGTAAAATTTGCAGCTCTTATTTCTCAATTTATCAGGATAAATAACCTTTATCAAGAGAATTTAAAAAAAAAAGGCTCTATAATTTCATTACTAAAAGTTTACCTATGGTACTTGAGAGTACATAAAGGTACTTTCTAACTGCTACTTCGCTCTGAAAAGTACTTAAATTGTCAACCTGAGATGAGGCCCTCACAGCAAATGTTTGGCCACAATGTGGCCACATTCTTTATGCTAAAGTGATGGCTTTCAGGCTGATTGAATGCTCTATGTTTATAAAATCCTGACTCAAACTCCAAAAAGTTTGTCATCATTACTTGATAAAAATGCTATAATAACCTGAAGACAAAAAAAAAAAAAAAAAAAAAAAAAACAACATCCTATTTCATTTCTGCAATTGTTATTGACTTTTACAAGTAACCATTCTGATAATGGCAGTTTAAGTTCATTTTCACTTTTGTTCTTGGATTTTTAAGGGGAAAACACAAATGAATCAAATTGTCTCCAAGATATTATTTCATATAAATGGAGTCATGGTTGGCCTGTATATATTTTAGGCATCATAACTGCAGAGCCTGTGGATTAAGTTTGGCCCTTACTTGTTCTATCTTGTTGTTTTTCTTTTTTTTTTTTTTTTTTTTTTTTTTTTTTTTTTTTTTTTTTTCAACGTTTATTTATTTTTGGGACAGAGAGAGACAGAGCATGAACGGGCGAGGGGCAGAGAGAGAGAGGGAGACACAGAATCGGAAACAGGCTCCAGGCTCTGAGCCATCAGCCCAGAGCCCGACGCGGGGCTCGAACTCACGGACCGCGAGATCGTGACCTGGCTGAAGTCGGACGCTTAACCGACTGCGCCACCCAGGCGCCCCTATCTTGTTGTTTTTCAATCTGTTGAACCATTTTGGATAATTTTAGGTAAAAGTGGAAGAAACATTTTTCAAATTGGCCTAAATAATAGGGAAGAATATTATCGCACAGAAAAGAAAGTCAGGAAATAGCGTGGATTTAGGGTCAGTTGACCAGTGGCTGGAAGATCGATCACATCAAGTTCCCAATATTTTGTAATTAAATATTTGAGTTTACACAGCTGGTTGGCTCGGCCAATAATTGCTTCAGGGTATTTTATGTGCTATTTTATTTCTGGTTGAGAGTGGAATGGAATTAATCCTTAAGCTAATCAAACCTCAGTTCAAGAGCAGAACTTCAGCTTTTCCAAGGCACTTGGGTCATGAGTGTGTGTGTGTGTGTGTGTGTGGTTGGGGGGAGGAAGAAAAAATAGATTTCAGAATGATATCCAACGCTCTTAGGAAGGAGAAAGGGGAGAATGGATTTTGGGTAGGCAACCACCTATTGTTAACCGTTAAACACCAGAAAATTATAAATATTAATCTATATTTTTAGAGTATTTTGAAAAATCAAAACTCTGGTAAATTCCTGCAAGGAAACAATTGGCCAGAACTTCAAAAACAAGGAACCTGTGACCCCTTAACCAGGACACCCTCTTGGGCAAGGTCTGTATTCCTCATTGCTTTTACTCTACTTGTTTAATTGTTGACTGGCTTTGCGAATCAACTGAATTTATGGCTCATGTTGAACTTTAACTATATTCCATAATATATGTTTCTTTTAACTTCCCTTGGACATTTTGTATCCTAATTCCTAATTCATGTGAGATTTTTCTTTCTAAGTGAAAACTCAAGATCCAATAAAGATCTTTAAACATCATTGTTTTCAGTATTACTGTTGTGAGATTAACACTTTGAAACTTCTGATTTTACTTCCAAAGTCAAGTTTGCTAAGAATAATAACCTCATGTGAAATTTATGGTATTCAGTATTGAAATTTAGACTTTTTTCCAAAACAAAATCAGCATTTCAATTACACACACACACACACACACACGCACACGTGTGTGTGTGTATAATTTTTTGTTTCTTTATTCAGCAATCCACTGTAAAATTTCTACATGATTTACAAATTTGTGTTCCTTACATTATCATGGCGTTCTACTTTTTATCTAATATAAAGAATAAATGAGCAATGGGGCGCCTGGGTGGCGCAGTCGGTTAAGCGTCCTACTTTAGCCAGGTCACGATCTCGCGGTCCGTGAGTTCGAGCCCCGCGTCCGGCTCTGGGCTGATGGCTCAGAGCCTGGAGCCTGTTTCCGATTCTGTGTCTCCCTCTCTCTCTGCCCCTCCCCCGTTCATGCTCTGTCTCTCTCTGTCCCAAAAATAAATAAACGTTGAAAAAAAAAATTTTTTTAAAGAATAAATGAGCAAATAATTCAAATGAAGTTAACAATTATTTATATACAACTATGAAATCTAAAACTTGAAGTATCCTGAAAGATATGTATAACTCATCAAATGTAAGAGTTTTATATTTATGTGTCATTTTAGACCATGGTATACTAATATTACTATAACACTGTTACGTATGCCAATGTTTTAAATCTTATTTTCCCTAAATACAATATTTTCCTTTTTATGCCATGTTTGCAATTAAAATTACTTAAGCATTAATGATTTTAAAATCCATTTCTCATCAAGGCTATGATAGAAAGTTGAAAATAATTTCCATTTTGTCGGTCCAAAAGTGGTCACCCAAAAGCATTCAGAAAATAATTTGCAATTGTTTTTTCAGCAACAGTTTTTTAAACAAACTGCTTTCACAAAAGGTGATTATTTTTCCACAGTGCTTAATATTTTGCTTTTCCACGTCCTACAATCAGATGCAACATCTTGTTCAGGAAGAACAATGACTTGTGATTCGAATAAAACACCATATTTTATAAAGATAATGTTCTGGTGAAAAAAAGAAGAAAAATAACAGGTACTAACTCCCCACAAAACCCATTTAACCAAGAACGTAACTCAACCCAGTATGAAGTGGGATGCCATGCTTACTCTTGCTAGCTCGTTTTATCACCTCCCCAGGAGGGTGAATACTTATTGTTGGAAAAGTGAGCATAAAATTATTATGGGTTAAAGTTAGGCTCATAGTTGTATAAAGGCTCTTAAGGCTTCTATCAAAGTGGTATGTTTCCTTAAAAAGAACACCGGAAAGCAAAATTCTTGCAGCTTTATATAGTTCTACTCCTTCTACAAAGCTACTTTGGATCTTTCACTCTATCCAGAAATCCATTACATAAATAGACCATTCTTATACAGGTTCAAGTCACCAAATATTCTCCTGAGAATTTTTCCTGAAAAAAAAGTTCAAAGGGCTGTTAATTTTCCTCAGAAAAATTAAAGGGTGGTAGGTTTAATGGTCAGATAAGTTTACGAACGATGAAGTAAATTAAGTCAGTATTATGAATCCCAAGAATGGGGAAACTCTCTCTGTATCTGTTTCTGCACTTTTCATCACGAGTGCCTTAGAATATACTCCTCTCTCACGTTCTTAAGATGTTCCATATTGCTATTGCAAGATTTTTTATCTTCATGCATTTTAAATCTACACAGTTTTCACCAAGACAGGAAATTCCAAGAAGCACATTTTCTTGGAGATGTTAGTTAACGTTTAATGGCATGAAAGTGGCCAGTGAACTGTATCTTGACAGTCTGTCCAACTCTCAAATGTAATGACATCACCCAAGAAATACTGAGAAGATTTTAAAGTTATACTTTGAGTAGAACAGTGCATTCTTTTAGAAACTAGTTATGTGAGATAAAACTGATTAGCAACAAATATTTATGTTGGAGTTTGTAGATGGGATAATGATATTATTTCTCTTCATGTCTGAGACGGACTCAGACGGAGGACTATTCTGACAAATGGAATTTGGCTTTGGTCCATCAGCCACCCTCTGGGGCCTAATATTCCATCACATTTGTCCTTTGGGAAATCCCATCTGAAACTAAATTAGAGAACAAAAACAAAAGACCTAAATTGCAGAGCAGATTTACCAGAAAAGTACGAAGGGAGTTAATTTACTGCCTCATACTTACTTGGTCTGTTGGCCCAAACAGAGAAAGATGGGCCTTCGCATCTGCCTGATGAAGAAAAACTTGGATATCTTCTGTTGTAATTGCTGGCTAGATGGTGGAGTAAGGCAAGGCCCACCTGCTTTTGAAGCAGATAGTTTTCGAAGGGTCTGAGCCAGGCAAAAATCACTTTCTTTGCCCAGTCTCAATAAATCAAGGAAAAATTTAAGACAAGCAAAAATACAATCTTCTAAAGAATAGGTTAGGTGATGGGGTGGGGGAGAGGAAGGGCAGAAGATACCTTTCTAAAATAGTTTGACATCTTGTATTTTCTTTCAAATATTTCTAAATACCTAAATTTTAGTGTCAGGTACACAAAATGTTTAAATAGTCATCTATAATTTTAAATATTAATAAATTTAACATGATATATTTATGGGAAAAATTTAATAGCAAAGCATTTTGGCTAAGGTCATTTAACAAATGGGGTGGGAACTCTCAAATACTTACAGTCTGTGATATACAAAGCTCAAGTTGTGTTTCATGTTGGTTTAATGATGTTTTACTATCATCAAACTATTGAATAACACATGAAACATTTATCTAAAAAGTTGTTTATAGAAAGTAACTCTCAGGAACTCAGATTAATAGATGTAGCAAAAGCAACAACCACAGAAATATGACTACATTGAAAATATGAATGTCTATAGGTGATAAATGTACTTGAGTTAGTACATATAAAATAAACTATGTCATACATAAGCAATAAACAGTTTCTTATGTATTATGTAAGAAATTTTTGCTATTTTTTCATAAAACAGTTTCTTTTCAGAAAGTTCAAATTTTGATTGAACAACTGACCTTTTTTATTTTTTTTAAATTTTTTTTAACGTTTTATTCATTTCTGAGACAGGGAGAGACAGAGCATGAACGAGGGAGGGTCAGAGAGAGGGAGACACAGAATCTGAAACAGGCTCCAGGCCCTGAGCCGTCAGCACAGAGCCCGATGCGGGGCTCGAACTCACGGACCGCGACATCGTGACCTGAGCCAAAGTCGGATGCTTAACCGACTGAGCCACCCAGGCGCCCCTCCTTTTTTATTTAAAGACAAGAACTTTGTTGTACAATGAGAATGGGTTTTAACTATAATAGGCATGGTTTTTAATTTTTAATTTTATATAAAAAATGTATCATTTCATACCAGGCAAAATCTGTGATTTCATGTTAGGTATACGAACTAATGTTTTCCATTCATTTTCCATCAGAGTCATATCTTTATTTGTAGTAATTCCTATTAAATGAATTTAGGACTAAAGACTTGGACACTTTGGAGTTGAATCAAGTTCTGCCATTTTTAAGCAGGATTGTGTAGAAGTAAAATATGTGACTTTGGAGTCAGGCAGCCCTAGTAGACTCCAAATGAATATTATTTTTAATTAATTTAAATTGTTTTACCACAACCGGCAGGTTTTGAAATTGGTAAGGTAATTTTAAAAAATCAATGTGTTCTTTTTGCACAACACATGTAAACACCACATTTACAACGAGAACACGTGTAAATAAAGCTAGAAATTTTCAAAAAGATATTTTTAGTTAAAGCTGGAAGCATTTCAAATATTAAAATTTTATTTCAAATTAAAGTCTTTATAGAAAGAAATAAGATGGATCTAGCACATGGTCTGAAATTTCTTCTCTTGAAATTACTGCTCAAGGGCCTATGATTAATGAAAATCCCACGGAAGACATATCAGGGAGTAGGGTCTTATTGTATGAGCAAATGCCTGGGGTTGGGCTGCGGAGGTGTGGCGAGGCATGATGGGAAAGGGAGTGTGGAGATGGGTTGGTATGCAAACAACTGTTTGTCTCTGGGTGTGGGAGGGCAGCTGATTTTTGCTTTTCTTCCACTTGTATATGCATTTAGAAACGCGTTTAATAGTAAAGGTGAATAAGTTTAAATCACAAAAATAGTCTAAATTTGTTTTAATATTTTAGCACCTGCACCCTCTTGCACGTACATGAGAGTTTATTTATTTATTTATTTTTAATTTTTAAAAATGTTTATTGATACTTGAGAGAGAGAGAGAGAATGAGCGGGAAAGGGGCAGAGAGAGAAGGAGACAGAATCCAAGCAGGCTCCAGGCTCTGAGCTGTCAGCACAGAGCCGCTGGCGGGGGGAGGGGGGGGGGTGCAGGGCTCTAACCCACAAACTGTGAAATTATGACCTGAGCCAGTCAGACGTTTAACTGACTAAACCACCCAGGCACCCCCCAAAATTGTTTAAATTAAAAAAAAAAAAAGATAATTTAAATATCCTCCTACAATTCAGTTAGTTTTTTTTCTTTTAAATTAAAGAAATTAGAGAAATTTAAATTAAATTCTCTTTCTTTGAGGAAGAGAGAGCATGCGAGCAGGGGAAAGGAGCAAAGAGAAAGAGAGACTCTTAAGCAAGGCGCCACCGTCAGCGCAGACCTGGGCATGGGGTTCAATCCCACGACCCCAGAATCATGACCTGAACCGAAATCAAGAGTCAGACACTTAGCTTGAGCCACCCAGGTGCCCTTTAATGAATTTTTGGTACTTCGGTAATAGATTAGAAAAGAAGTTAATGCTCTTTGTATGTTTAGTTCCACGGGCCCATGGAATGTATGTTCGTGTTGTTTTGCCCGAAGGTTGGAAAGCTGTACCGAAATGCGCTTGACTTTGCTTGCATTTTGTGACTGATGGAATATCCTGGTGAAATTCTGGTAGAGGTGTTGCCTTCCCTGTGACACCAACACACCTGCTGTAGCTGGCGAGTGCACTCATACTGTGGACTTTATATACCCTGAACTTCATGTCACTGATACACTTGCAGAGTGAAATTTTTACATAGTCTGTAACCCTGAAAAGTTTAGGGTTAGTCTACCTTAATTTTTTTTCTTTCTGGCTAATTTTAAAGACTTTTAGGAGAGTTTCAGAGTATTCTGAGAAATTAATTTCTCCATTATTTTAAAATGGAAGTTAGGTGATGAATATATATGATTGTGTTCATAGAATAACAAAGAAAGTGATTAAACAATATATAATATCTAAATTAAAAAAAAAAATTCCCCTGAGACCATTAAGTGACAAGCTAACAAAATTTGCTTTTGCTAACAAACCTTCCCAACCAGTTTTTTGGATAGCATTTGTTGGGTGCTAACTATGTCAATATTGGATGCTAATAAATCCTGTTAATGTATTTACTCATTGAATTCTTGAAAAAAAAAAACAAACTTATGGGATAGGTAGTCTCAACATCCCGTTGTACCCGTTGTACAGATGAGGAAAATGAGGCATAGAGGTTAAATAACTTGCCCGAAGTCATAAGGCTAGGAACTGGTGAGCCAGGGTTTACGCATAGACAGTTGGACTTCAGTTTTTACATTATTAATCTTTACACTACACTGAAATGTGATAAGAAATGAAACAACATCTTTAGCCTTGTTTTTCTTTGTCAAGTTATTCTAAGCAACTAAACATCTTGGATTCGAATGTGGGATACTAAGATACCTAATTAAACTGTCATTTATTTTTTAAATTTACTCAAAATCTACTCTTCGCGTTATAGTCCTGTCTTTTGTGGCATTTTATTAAGAGTATGACATGTTAAGTGGTATTTCCTGCCAGTTTAAAATTTCCAGAAAAATAATTCTTCTTAAGATTTGATTGAGACATAGTATCTATTGTCACTAGTTTCAATTGTAAATGTTAAGTGAGAACAAATGCTTGTACTTTTAATGTCTTTTAAATTACCCATTAAGACTATCTTTATATTCTAACAAGCTTTTCTAAGTGAAGCAGGTAGTTTACAGAACTGTTTCAGGAAAACTAGGAATGCCTTGGTCTCCAACTTTGACATTCAATACTGTAAGTCCTAGAGCTAATTAATTGCAGACTAATTCCTGTGAATTTATATTCATGCTTTCATGTTGTACTTTTAACCATTAACATCATAAAAGTTAATAACAGATTCCAAATGACTAATACATAAGACCAAATTACCTTTTATAATAAAGGCAAAGGCGGTAAAACCATGTACCAAGGCTTAAAATCATTAGTGTTTAGTTTAATTAACTACGGATCAATATAATAAGTAAAACTTGCCATCTTCCGGAAGTCTAATCTTAGAATAAACCAAACTGATTGGATTTGCTTAGTTCAGAGAACATCCAACAAGTATGGCATAAATGTGCCCTGTGCTTTAACGAAGAAGGTTTGTTGTGAAAGGTAGAGGAAGCATTCTGACGCTGTGAACTAGGTTGGGGTTGCTGCATTCTCCCAAACAGCTCATAACACAGCTATGCTTTATGGATTTGTGAGCACACTTTAATATTCACATGCCTGTGACCATATGCTCCAGGACCCGAATGCCTGGAACACAGCAACTGCTCAATAGTCATTTTTGAATAGACAAAAGAAAAACAGAATCCAATTAATTAATCTTTCCATGGTTTTTATTAGGAACAATAATTTCCACGTTGGAAATGATTACACAGATTAATTAAGAGAAAGCTCAAAAGAGAAGAGAAACATGTCAGATAACAAATAGCTCTTTCAAATGAGCGCAGGAATAAGTAGGTTTAATTTTTAGGTGCTAAAATAATTTCTTCTCTGAAGTCTATTTCTTCTTTTTTTTTAAATCTTTTTAAAAACTGTTTATTTATTTTTGAGAGAGAGAGACAGACCGTGAGGGGGAGGGGCAGAGGCAGACACAGAATCCAAAGCAGGTTCCAAGCTCTGAGCTGTCAGCACAGAGCCCAATGTGGGGCTCGAACCCATGAACCATGAGCTCATGACCTAAGCTGAAGTCAGATGCTTAACCGACTAAGCCATGCAGGTGCCCCAAAAGTCTATTTATTTTTCTTACTAATGTACCAACTTCATCAAAAAATGACATGGAAATTTTAAAAATTTATATTTCTATTCCTCACTTCTCAAATTTTGAATTTAGTTTGAGATGGAGGTCCAGGAATCTTTATTTTGTCAAAACTTCCCAGATTTCAGAATCACCGAAAGTATGAAGCAAAGGGCTCAAGATTTGCTTTGCTCAAATGGAAATCACATCAACCCCGCATGATTTAAAGAAATGTTGAAGCATTCTCACTGCCTCACGTTTGTCATAAAGTGACTGACCGTACATATTCTGTCTTCCGCTATAGTTTCTCCCGTGTTTGAAGCAAAAGGTCCAAAGGTCCCATATTTTGACAGTAATTTCTATTGTTAGTAAAAATTAGAGATTCTCAAGTTAAGTCTACTTTTCAGCATTAAATTTCCATCTCTATAGTAAGTTTTTTCTGTACTAAATTGTCTCCTTTCCGTAAGTTCTTGGCATTGTCATGATCTCTCTACATAGAGATGTTTAATGAATAGCATGGTGGGGAACTAGGGGACATTATTGCCTTGATATACAAATGGAAAGGGATGTGAGGTTTTAGGGTTTTAGCTTGTCAAATGTTTTTATAGCTGCTGAGAAACAGACATTTAGATATTGTTCTCATGACTTTAAGTAATACAAATGGTGAGTTCAAGTTTTCGAGAACTAACTTACCATGAACAATAGCACTTACCATTCATTTGCCTCGTATTCACTGCTCCATTTTACTTCAAGTGCACCTTGCTATTTAAACCACAACTTTACATCTTTTTAAGATACTCCACAAATATTATTTAATTTCTTCATGTAGGATTTCTATAAGTGTACATGTCTTATTCCTCTATGAAAATAAATCACTATTATTATAGGAAAGGAAGGAAACGTAAGTAGATTGTAGCATAAGCCTCCAGCAACTTACGTCGTTAGTAGGGAAGTGTTCTGGTAATTGTCATTATAGCATAGAGGTATTTGTTTTTTTCCCTTTGGAATCACAGAACAGTAGTGAAGTTTTGATAAAAGTAAGCAAATGTTGGTCACTTTGCAGAATATCACTAAAAATATTTTTATTTCTAGCAATCAGATATAGAAGCCATTTTGTGACATGTTTGATTGCATGATAGGCTTTCTGTAATTTTTAAACATTTTATTTTATTTTTTAAGAGACAGAGAGGGACAGAGCACAAGCAGGGGAGGAGCAGAGAGAAAGAGAGAGAGAGAGAGAGAGAGAGAGAGAGAGAGACAATCAGAAGCTCCAGGCTCCGAGCTGTCAGCACAGAGCCCCACGCAGGGCTTGAACCCGTGAACTGCGAGATCATGACCTGAGCTGAAGTCGGACGCTCAACTGACTGAGCCACCCAGGCATGCCTGCTTTCTGTATTTCTGAAACAGTTGAGTAAATTATTTTTTCTGTGTTCATAGAAAACAGTGAGACGCCCTTTGAAGTCCACTTTGTGTCCTGCTTTCTTATCACTTATGGCCTTTGTTATTTAGGTCTCATATTAAAAATTTTACATGAATACCATCATAAAGCCTATTTCTCAGTATTTCTCAAATGAGATTGCACAGTATTCTGCTGTTGAGTTGCCATTATTCTTCATCCACGTCATCAAATACAAATGAATGGAATAAACTTAAATGTATATTACTAGGCAAAAGAAGACAATATGAAAAGGCTGTATACTGTACGATTACAACTGTATGACACTCTAGAAAAGTCAAAACTATGGAGACAATAAAAATATCAGTGGTTGCTGGGGCAGGGGAGAGCGAAGGGATGAACAGGTGGAGCACAGAGAATTTTTAGGGCAACAAAAATACTCTATGTGATGTTATAATTGTGCAGATAGGCCGTTATACATTTGTTCAAGCCTATAGAATGTACAACACCAAGAATGAACCCTAATGTAAATTATGGACTGTGGGTGATAACGATGTTTCAGTGTAGATCCATCAGTTGTAAAAAATGTACCACTCTGATTGGGGGTTTTGACAATGGGGGAGGCTTTGCATGTGAGGGAGCAGGGGATATATGGGAAATCTCTGCAACTTCTGCTCAATTTTACGGTAAACCTGAAACTTATCTAAAATATAAAGCTTATTTAAAAATGAATGGAATGTTAGTATATAAGATTTTTCCAATTTCATCGTAATTTCACTATTTTCCACTATGGTAACAAATGATGTCTATATTGTAAATTTGGGTAATAAGCAAGCCCTTTGACAGAATAAAGGAATATATTTTTCCAAATAGTAGCAAAAACGATGGATTAATTTGTTGCTCTATTCATAAAGAACATAACATCAAAGCAAAGATATCACTCAGACTGATTGGAGTTATACTCAAATCAGATACTTATGGTTGATTTTGATACAAATTTTCTGCATGGAAATAAAAAGTAGTTTTTATTATTCCTTCAAACGATTTTGAAAAATTCAACCACAACTTCCTCCTTAAAACTGATTGCAACAAGTCAGGATAGATGTTCTGAATAGGATAGATCTTCCAGTCATATTAATTCAGCATGCAAGAATATGGGACAAGGGTGCATATTTTTGTGGGGCCGCCCGTTGCAGTGACACACATATTCAGAGGCGGCATCATCAGGACAGATCATGTTCCTGGGAACAAGCCACCCTAAACCGTACTTCTGGAGTTGCTGCCATCTTTGCCTACTAGAATCTCACCTTGATAAATTCACTCATGGATATCTGTCTATATCTCAGAGCTGTTCAAGAATGACTCTTTGGTTATTGGCTATGTAGATAGATGTACCCAAGCCTCGCAACCTAAGAGGTGACATGGTTTGAGGACTCTAACCCGGTAAGAATTCTCTGTGTTGGATGGTGACTACAGAATCTATTCTGATCCTCTTTCTTGGACATTGTGATGTCTAGAGAGAGCAGCAGAAGTAAGAGCTGCATGTAAACATGAGTTATTGGGGCAGAAACTGACAGGGCGCTGGTTTGTAAGCAGAGTGGAGTCACTGGAGTGGGAAGGAAGGGGAAGCTGGCTTTCAAAGGGATGATGAAACAAACAAGCACTTTTTGTTCATCCAAGTTGTCATTGTCTCTTGAATGTTACAAGTGGTCCTCCAGTCCTCCACAGGCTCAAACGGTTTCCTCAATTTCTCTAATTTCTGGGATACAGTTAATAAATCTCTGTCTGGTGACCGTGGCATGCCCTGCTCCTTGTAAAGTGAAAGACTCTATCACAGTGGTAAAAATGAAAGCAGTAAATGAAGTCTGTACTGGGACAGCATACATTCTAACAGTTGGGCAAAATCACACCATACTTACTATTAAAGTTTAGCCGTATGATGCTTCTAATGTACTATAGGAAGCAATGATTGTATTTTTGCAAAAATTATATGAGTAGTATTAACTGTTATTAGTTGAAATAGCAGCCCTTTTTATTACAACAGATATTTGTTTAAGAAGCTTACAAAGAAAACTAACTAGGAAATCTTGAGAAGGGATTTTATTATCTATGCTATATTAGAATGGTTATTATTTGAATTACAATATATACTTTAAAATTCCCTCTTGGAAATTTAAATAAACTCAAAGGAGACAAATAGTCATTTTCTCCATGGGCTCTCATTAACTGAAGATTAAATACTTTTGCAAACCTTCAGTATATTTGCAGTTAAAACTTCATGTCACCACAAGAATTGATGAACAGAAACACATACAGAATATGCAAAGTGATTTTGAAAGTACCTATGACTTTTCGTTAGATATTTAAGACTGACATTTCAACCCACACAGGCAATTAAGTAACAAGAGTACTAAAAGAAAATCTTCATCTGAATCATCTACATATTTTGGCTATTTTCAGGGATCTAGTATGCAGTTTCCATAGCTCATATTAGTTAGCAGATTGCCTCAGTTGTATTCAAGTTTAATAAATGTGGGATCCCTGGTCTACATTTTTTGTCCCTTCCCCATCTTGCCATATACTCCCATCCCATCCCCTTTCCTGGAAAATGTCTTTTAAAGAATCTACTCAATTATGCAAATGCATTTTGTCCCCTGGACAAGATTGATAGCTTTCTTTGGTACCTACAATCAACTTGAACTCTGGTAGAATCTAGATCATTTTTTAATAAAAGATGATAGCTGTTTTAATTTATTTTGCTTATAAATTCAACTTAGGGATATAGCACTCTACTCTTTTTAGATAGAACTGGCTAATTCAGGTCATATGAAAATATGTTTCCTTTTCCTATGTTACACCACTCTGTGGATTTCAAAGCATTTTACAAAGGTGACTAATTCACAAACCCAGATCTGTCATGCACATGTTATACTGGGAAAACAAAAACAAAAACAATAAGAGCCCTACGAATATATAAAGGTTAGATATATGCTGGCATTTTCACTATAAATTCACACACAAGAAAATGAGAACCTTAAAAATGCAGGAAAGTGACAAAAAGCTAATAAAGTATTACTGCCAGATTTTCTTTTTTAGCTCATTTTTTTTTTCTTTCCAGTCCTGAATGTACAGACTAGTATATTTGACTAGTTTAACATCCTGGAAATACTATGCATGCCCAGAATCCTGTTTTATTACTTATAGATTTTTTTTTTATTTACCCCTATCATTTTCACATATTTACTCAATAAAAAAATAATGTCTCGCATATGAAGACTATTTACCAGGGGAAATTTATATTTGCTCCAATAGTATTTTAATATGTTGCTACTTCCTTTCAAATATTTGTAAAGACTGCAGTGCATTCTTGAGATATATGTCCTCAGCTATTCTTTTTGGATTCTGTCCAACAGTTATTGAAAGTTGGAACATGATATCAAGCAGAAAACGTTGCCTTATTGCCTCACAGATTGCTATTTTGTGTCCTGAAATTCCACTCATATGAAAATTGGAAAAAAAATTCCCTCAGAATATTCAAAATATTTATTCTGAAATGCTGCCAATTCTCAAGGTACGAAATGTATTCCATCTTTAATCAGAGGTAAAATACTAGTCTTTCTTTCAGAATTAATCAAATTGCCTACTTTTTCTGGGAATTTGTGATCATAGAGAAATTAAAGATCTTCATAAACCAGAAATATTATCAAAAGTGTATTCTTTTGCATCCACTTAAGTTATCCTAGTTAATTAAATGGAAAATTAACTTATATAAACATTTTCCAAAGTAAACATCATATTAACTTATGACATGTGCAATAATGGCTAGGTATCAGGGCTGTTAACATTCCCTGACAGCCTTGGACATGAGTGTTTTGGTCTCCATAGATCTCTCTTGCAAAACATTTTCAATTAATAATAATTCCCCATTTTCATGTCACCAACTCAATAAAAAATAGATTGAGCATATTAAATAGTAAACTCTTTTAATGCCACCAGGGGAAAAATAGTAAAAATCACTCTATAGAAACATAGAGAAATATATATGTCTACTCAATACTAAGATATTAAAATAGTTTTATTGTTCCTTCAAAATTCCTCTTAAGTAAAAATCTGGTTGGAATTTCATTCTTAAAGGCAGTACCTCGGTGTAATGTGGTGGGAGGTGTTGAGGACAGGTGAAATCACCTGGGATCTGAGGTCACCTTTGCAGCTCACCAGTTCTGTTTTTTGTTGTTGTTGTTTGTTTAATGTTTATTTATTTTTGACACACAGAGAGAGACAGAGCATGAGCGGATGAGGGGACAGAGAGAGAGAGAGGGAGACACAGAATCAGAAGCAGGCTCCAGCTTCTGTGCTGACAGCTCAGAGCCCGACGCGGGGCTCGAACTCACGGACCGCGAGATCATGACCTGAGCCGAAGTTGGTCGCTCAACCGACTGAGCCACCCAGGCGCCCCACCAGCTCGCCAGTTCTGATCCCGGGACTACTCACTAAACATCTTGAAGGTTTGGTTCGCTTGTTTATAACATGGACATAATAATAGCTACCTTGCACGGTGGTTGTGAGGGTTAGCGACGATATACATAACTGACCAGTACTTGGCACATCAGTACGTTGCACTTCAAGCCGTGTAACGGAAGAAGCAGTTGACAACTGAAGATGTTGACCCAACTCCGTCGTTCCCTCTACACATCCTGCAGCTCTCGGTGAGATTCTCAAGTGTGACTGCAGTTTATACCATCACCTGTCTTGAATGTTTAATAAGTAATAAATACCAGGCTGAGTTATTTTAAATGACAGTTTTTAACATTTATTCATTTTGAGAGCAGAGAGAAACAGAGCACGAGTGGGGGAGGGGCACGAGTGGGGGAGGGGCAGGGAGAAGGAGACACAGAATCCGAAGCAGGATCCAGGCTCTGAGCTGTCAGCAGAGAGCCCGTGTGGGGCTGGAACTCACAGCCCATGAGATCATGACCTGAGCTGAAGTCCCACGCTTAACCAACTGAACCACCCAGGCGCCCCTAAGTGACGTTTAGTGAAAACAGTTGCTGCCTTGCTGGGTTTCCATGGAAAACATTTTATATGAAACCAAGTATGGTATTAATGTTCTTTACACCTACTTTTTTTTTTTTTTTTTTTTTTTGGCTATAAGATGGAGACACAAAGGGAGAACCGTCTGAAAGCACATTTATGCAATTGAATGACGATATATCATCATAACTTTTCTAATTAGTCAAGGCTTTCAGTGATTCACTTAGACCCTGTTCTTTAGTTAATCAACTTTGGGACTAAAGAGCAAGTATGAAATTATTACCTGCCTTTTAGGAATATATTTACATTTTTCAGAGTCATTGAAGAGGCAATATAATAATATAATAATAGTAGTAAATATTTGGCTTAATATTTTTAATGGATTCTTAAAAACCTTAAGAAGGTTTTGAGACTTAAAATGGATTCAAACTGCATAGCTTAGAGATAATTGGTATAGAGTATTCCTTGTAGAAAATATCTAGTGTATTGTAACACAGTGAAAAGTATTCGAATTATTCTAAATCAATTTCAGCATTCCATTGGCTTTTTTCCAGATTTCATGCAGGCTCTCAATATAAACTTGAACACTATGTATCTTACATGAGCCGCAGATTTTTGTAATAGCTAACCCATAGTTTAGTCATAAATATTAAATAAACAGCACAGGGCAAGTCTCCCTGACACAGTGTAGGTTCCCCCTAAAATGTTAATTTCCCAGCCTCTGTTAACATCAAGGGCATTTATTTCTTTTCTTTTTTTTTTTTTTTAAAGTTTATTTATTTATTCTGAAAGAGAGAGAGAGAGAGAGAGAGAGAGAGAGAATGAGCCAGGGAGGGGCAGAGAGAGAGAGAGAGAGAGAGAGAATCCCAAGCGGGCTTTGCACTGTCAGGGCAGAACCCAACACCAGGCTCTAACCCACAAACCATAACATCGTGACCTGAGCAGAAACAAAGAGTCAGATGCCGAACCGACTGAGCCACCCAGGGACCCAAGGAACATTTATTTCTAAGTTAAATTTAAGAAGTTTCATGGAGTTACATAATGAAGAAGTTCACCCAATATCATTCACAGACTAAAATTCACAGACTACTCTTTTGTACATCATGAGAACACTTATAAGGGAATTTAAAATTTTTTAAATGCTCCTTTATCTTATCTCACCAGGGCTTTATCATGTTTCATGAGGCATGAATGACAGTAATTTTTTTTCACTTAGTATTATGAACAAAAAAATACTTAGTTTCATTTTAGATAGAATCACTAATCATGCATGTATGTGATACTGTCTCATCTTATTTAAAATATTGATCCCTTTTCCATTTGGGGAATAAATATTTCCCTGAACACTCCTCATAGTTCTGTAGGAAGAAGAAGTCTCAATCTCCTTTTGTGTGGTTCATGCTGGTCTTGTGGAAACAGTAAGCTGGATACATTTGTATGCTCAAAGAGCTAAATTTCTCTTAGGTGGGCTAATCCAAAGTATACACTGGCAGTAGTTAGTAGATTGAAGCTATATTCTCTAACATGAATTTTACAGTATTAGAGGTGATGGCTTGATTTCCATGTGCTCGATTCCTGTTTATGTCTGTAAACTGGTTCTGAATTTATTTGGTGATAAATGGTATGTTTTCTCTTCTCAATCCCCAACACTACTTTAAAAAGGCCTAAAGAAGTCAGTAACTACTCAAGTTTACACAGCAAATAGGACATTCAAATTGCAAGTCTACACCTTCGTATACAAAGTTCAGAGCTCTTTCCAAAAATATTAGGCAATGTATTTATAGTGTGTTTTTTGTTCACACATGTATATTTTGCCTGGAAATATTATTTCTTGGGCCACTGCTTACTAGCTCTGTGATTTATGGGCTTTCTGAGTCCCAGTGTCCTTTCTACAGTAGAACTAGAAGTAAAAATAGCCTCACCAGTCTGTTATAAGGCATGTGTGTGTATGTGTGTGTGTGTGTAGAATATATCAAATATATATGATCAGAAATGTGTCCTCAGAAATGTGACTTTCTTTTTCTCCTTCACTCTATTTGTATAACTTCTAGTCCAAACAGTTTTATTTAAATGTTGAAGTTAGACTATTTAATTAAAATATGTTTCTAGGGGTCATCACTCCTGGAATTATGCATGTTCCTATTATTAATCTATGTTAAAAAAAAGAATATCTCATTTCATGAATGATTAGAAAAGATCACATAATTTATTTCATCAACTTATTTATTTCTCTTATAATATAAAAGTACTTTATTCACAAATTTTGAATGAATTGTAGTGAGTAATCATTCTGCTACCACTTTAAATGTAGAGCAATTAAACCCCCCTCTGGTAATTACTATTTAAACAAAAAATAGGACCTTGAAAAGAAAATGTCACAAAACATATTTTCATTGAAAGTTTTGTTAATACATGAAAATCTCTGTGTAGAATACATGCAAATGGAGAAGCCATCTCAAGAGATTGGTTGCCAATAACAGTGGGGGGGGGGGGGAATTTCTAGAAACTCATTAGGTCTAATTGTTTACTCTTTCCACCTCCATGCCCTTTGTAGTTTCTCTCCCCAGTGCAAGTGAGTGTTTCCTCACGCCTTTCTTCTAAAAGATCACGTGATTTGCTCTGCTCACTAAAATGTGATGGAAGTGGCAATGTGTTAGTTCTGAGCCTAAACCCTAAACACATTCCTGCTTGTCTGGTGTGCCTGGACTATCGGTTCCATGAGAATACAGACCAACTGGTTGAAGTGGGTGAGAAACATGTGGAACTCGGTAATCCCAGCCTACCCAAACCTTAAGTGAGGGGCAACCAGTGTGCAGGACACAGGGCCACCTAGCAAAGCACACCTTCAATCAACCAATCCCCAGCTGACCTACAGCTCTAAAAGCAAAAATGATTATTATTTAAGTCACACCGAAAGGACTACATTCGAAAAGGGAGTGAAAAGAAGGAAATGCCCTGGGCTTTCTCTTTTCCCACCCTCCTGCCTGTGGCTCCTATTCATCCGGAAGCCAGCTGGGAAGAAAGCACAAGTAAGGCAATCCAGAAGGGTCAGTCTCCCTTGTCACAAAGCAGGGCACAGATAAGTAGGGAAATCATATTAGGAACGGCAGGCAGTTAATTGAGAATGAGCAACATAATAGATATAGGAATCAGGAGTTAGTATTGGGTTTTGACTTGAAAGAAATTTTTTTCCAAGTTTCCTCCTTATGCCTTTCCTATTCATTCATTCATATTTTGTTTATTGAAAACATTTGCAAGTTGGTAGACTTCTGTCCCATGCCACAGGACAGCCTTGGCTTGGGCAGTGGAGACCTTGACTTGTTTAACAGACGTGTATGTGTAACACACACGTTGACAGATTATCCAGTTAATAAACATTTATTGCAACATATGGTGCCTTATTGTTATATCTCTGTCTATATATATAGAGAGATACATATACAGGTACATAGATAGATATAGATATACAGATAGATAGATAAATATATATATTTAAAAATCTATTATTCCTGGATGGATGATATAACATACTTTTAGGGTTGGAATGATGAAATTTGTTCTTAGAAAGTAAGATGCTATGATTTGAGAGGAAATTACATTTATAAGACTATAAAAACCAAACAGCCGTGTATTTTACCAAAATGCTGTAAGAAATGAGTTAGTATATTGTGGAGGCATATCCAGGATTGAAGAGCACCATGATTTTTGTTTTATATAAGGCTATAAAAACTATTAAAAGATTTTGATAGATCTGCCTTTAAGATATCTTTTGCTTAAATATAGTTTTCTCATTTCCAGCTGAACTGGCCTTGCAAAACTGCAGGGATTATGACCAAGTTCAGGCCATTCACCTCCCACACACTGGTAATTATTAAATGTGGTGCAGCATTGGGCCAGAAGGCACAGCATCCCAATCTTCAACTCGGAGCTTTTCAAAACCTGTTTTTCCTAGCTATTCATTTGAAGACTTTGTTTCTGTTGACTTATTTTCTGGGCATGTTGCCCACTTGGATTCATGCTTACATACTCAAATAACTACAGGTCTATTTTGGTTTGGGAGGTTGGAACCATGAATTTTACATCTATAATCACTGCATGGTACTGTAATGTTAAAAGTCTTTGAAAAAAAATAAACAAGTAAAGTATCTATAAATTTGAATAGGTTGCTGCTAACCAGAGCATTGTTTTCAAATATCAAGCCACCGTGAACAAAACTTAAATACAGAGAAAATAATATACTGAAATATGACTCTGTTGAATGTAAACTAAAATGATTAAAAATACAAAAAAGTAAATGGTATGATGATAATATAATAAATATACAGAGCATAAAAATACTTTACACAATTCTAAATGTCACATAATTCAGACTTCCTTTCAACTTTCACATCATCCAATGGTACTTAATACCAATGATTTCTAAAGATTAATCTTCTTTCAGATAAATTGTAATCTTTTCATTAACTTTTCTTTTGGTAGGATTTATCCCACAATGCCTAGCATAGCATTGTCTTTCAGTTTATGATGGACATGTACTTAATAGATTAAACTTTAGTATTATTTGACTTTGAATAAAGTTAATTTTGGGATGCTCTAAGTCAGGGTCCAGGTTGTACTTACCAATTGGATAAGCTACCTCAGTTCCTTACATGATTGTAGAGATGTCCATATGGGGAAACAAAAGACGAACAAAGGAAGACCTAAGAACCTTGAACATCCTGAGATAACAAAGTCACAGAATTATGCAGAATTCAGGAGAATTCAGAAGCACTATGTACATGATACAAACAGTTTTTTCAAAGTATCTCCAACATTATTATATATTGAAATATTGAATAAACGTAAAGAAAAAATGGCCTATCATTCTTGTAGGATTTCATTTCTCATGTACCCTTTTTACTCCAAAAAAAATCACTAGGTAAAAGAAAACAATAAGTACCTAACTTTTGTTGAAATGGTGTCATGTCTCAGGATCACATCCAGATTTTCATTTTCTTCTTAGTATTTATGACTTCTTTCTTAAGATAAGCACTTTTGTATCTAGTGATGTTTGGATTCGTAACAGTGCTCAATAAGAAAATTCATCACAGGAATTGGCCAGAGGATTACACAGGGTAAAATTTTACCTTTTTGAAGTTTTACTGATGTATGAGCTTGAAATATGTTTGGCCTTGTGGCCTCTTTTCTGTGATACTTACATATCCTTCCATGAAGTAATTGTCTTAATTTCTTAATGAGATGTGATGATGGAACTAATATCACTGCTAAAGGAGTAAAAGTGCTTTCTTAGGGACAAGAACGAAAAAATTCCTTTCAGTAATGAATCAATATATTTTCAATTTATAAGACATACTGCAGACTACAGTTCTGACATATCACACTTTCAAGGAATTGGAACTGATCTGAGAAGAGATCACGGGCTCTTTTCAGTATTACCTATACAAATCTAAAGGGGTGTTTATTTTATTTACCAAACATAAGTTGCATGTCAAATAAATGCTGAGAAATTTCTATATCTAATCTCCTATGCAAAATGAATCTTGATAGTTTCTATAAGGACATAGTGAAAAACTTTATTCTTTTTCTGATGGGGGGCAAGTTTTCTCATTTCAAATAATATTTTGACAGTAAATACTTCAGAGTGAGTCAATAAGAGGGAAGTATAACTTTTTGCAGAACAAAGCACATAGATTGATAGGAAACAGATTACAGTTTTTAATATCTGACTTTGCCATGTAGACATGCCTATGTGTCTCTTAGAGCCTCTGCCTTCTAATTCATTTTTCTTAAACCACAAGCAGCACTGTCTCAGTGTGCTGCACTGACTTCTACAAACCTTTACAAATTAACTAGAACTCTAGATAAAGAGTTACGAGAACTCTGCATTATCCATCAATCTCTGTATGTATAAATGGACATTATACCCTTGGACAAAAATAATGGACAATTTGGTGCACACATTAAATCTTTATTTTTAGTGAGGACATTGGGAAATAAGTCATTTTTTTCATATAGCAATATTATAAAAAATATTTTCTCAAAGGAGAATAAATATATTTCTTAAAGGAAAATAAATGAAAGGATATACCAAACCTAGGTTTTTGATATGTATTTCTGCTGATGTAACATATGTTTTTAACAGACTTTAATTTTGCATTCCTGCGTGGCTCAGTCAGTCAAGCATCTGACTTTGACTCAGGTCCAGAACTCACAGTTCATAAGTTCAAATCCCACATCAGGTGATTTCCAATCCCCCATTGGGTGAACTCATGTCCCACTTCAGGTGAACATGAGCCTGCTTTGGGTGAGCCTTACTTCTCTTTCTCTCCTCTCTATCTATCTCTTCTCCCTCTCTCTGTCTCTCTCTGCCCCTCATGGGATTCTTTCTCTCCCTCTCACTCTATCTCCCCCTCACTCATTTGCAACCTCTCTCTCTCGTAAAGAGCATATCAGTTTATATACTCACAAATAAATAAATATATAAATAGACTTTAATTTTTAGAGAAGTTTTAGGTTCACAGTGAATTGAGTGGAGGTTATAGACGTGTCCCATATACCTCCTTCTCCTCCACATGCATAGCCTCCCCCATTACCAACATTTTCCACCAGAGTGCTACATGTTATAATTAATGAACCTGCATTGACACATAATTATCACCCAAACTCTATAGTTTACGTTGGGGTTCACTCTTAGTGTTGTACATTCTATGGATTTGGATAAACTTATAATGACATATACCTACCTTTATAGTATCATACTAAGTAGTTTCACTGACCTAAAAATCCTCTGTGCTCTACTTACTCATTCCTTCCTTCTCCCTTACCCCTGGCCACTACTGATACTTTTGCTATTTCTATAGTTTTGCCTTTTCCAGCATGTTATATTTTATAAATACATAGTATGTAACCTTTTTAGATTGGCTTCTTTCACCTAGGAATATGCTTGTAGGTTTCCTCCTTGTCTTTTCCTGGTTTGACAGCTCATTTTTTTTATATTGAATAATATCACATTGTCTGAATATATCAGTTTATCCATTCACCTACAGAGTAACATCTTGGTTGCATCCAAGTTTTGGCATTATGAATAAAGTTACTATGAACATCTGTGTGCAAGTTTCTGTGTGGATGTAAGTTTTTAATTCTTTTGAGTAAATACTAAGGAATACAATAGCTGGATCATTTGGTAAAAGTATATTTAATTTTATAGAAACTGCTAAATTGTCTTCTAAAGTATCTGTACCATTTTGCACCACACTAGTAATGAATGAGCATTTCTGTTGCTCTATATCATCACTAGTATTTGGTGTTGTCAGTGGTTTAGATTTGGACCATTTGTAGTTGTATATCATTGTTTTAATTTGTATTTCCTTGAGGACATATGATGTGGAACATCTTTGCATATGCATAAATGGCCATATATATCTTTTGGGGGAGGGTGGATAAGTTTTCTGACCAATTTTTAAAGTGGGATTGTTTTCTTATTGCTGACCTTTAAGAGTTCTTTGTATATTTTTTTGGATAATAATCCTTTATTAGATATGTCTCTTACAAAAGTTTTCTCCAAGTTAGAGGTTTGTCTTTTCATTCTCTTGACATTGTCTTTCACAGAATAGAAATTTTTTTATATTTAAATTCAAGTTAGTTAACATATAGTATAGTGTTGGTTTCAGGAGTAGAATTTAGTGACTCATCACTTACATATGATATCCAGTGCACATCTCAACAAATGCCCTCCTTAATGCCCCTTACCCATTTAGCCCATCCCCCTACCCTCTTCCCCTCCACAACCCTCAGTTTGTTCTCTATATTTAAGAGTCTTTTACGGTTTGCCTCCTCTCTGTTTTTATCTTATTTTATTTTTCATTCCCTTCCCATATGTTCATCTGTTTTGTTTCTTAAATTCCACATATAAATGAAATAATATGGTATTTGTCTTTCCCTGACTGATTTCTCTTAGATACACTCTAGTCCCATCCACATTGTTGCAAATGGCAAGATTTCATTCTTTTTTATGTCTGAGTAATAGTCCATTGTACATATGTATACCACATATTCTTTATCCATTCATCAGTTGATGAACATTTGGGCTCTTTCCATAATTTGGCTACTGTTGATAGTGTTGCTATAAACATTGGGGTGCATGTTCCCCTTTGAATCAGCATTTTTGTATCCTTTGGGTAAATACCTAGTGCAATTTCTGGGTCATAGGGTAGTTCTATTTTTAACTTTTTGAGGAAACTCCATAATGTTTTTCAGAGTGGCTACACCAGTTTGCATTCTTACCAACAGTGCAAAAGTGTTCCCTTTTCTTTGCATCCTTGCCAACATCTGTTCTTTCCTGAATTGTTAATTTTATCCATTCTGATAGGTGTGAGGTAGTCTCTGTGGTTTTGATTTGTATTTCCCTGATGATGAGTGATATTGAGCATCTTTTCATGTGTCTCTTAATCATCTGGATGTTTTCTTTGGAAAAGTGTCTACTCATGTATTTTGCCCATTTCTTCACTGGATTATTTGTTTTTTGGGGTGTTGAGTTTGATAAGTTCCTTATGGATTTTGGATACTAACCTTTTATTTGATATGTCATTTGCAAATATCTTCTCCCATTCCATGCGTTGCCTTTCAGTGTTGTTAATTGTTTCCTTCACTGTGTGAAGCTTTTTATCTTGTTGAGGTCTCAATAGTTCATTTCTGCTTTTGTTTCTCTTGCCTCCGGAGACATATGTAGTAAGAAGTGCCTGCAACTGATGTCAAAGAGTTGCTACCTTTTTTCTCCTCTACGATTTTGATGGTTTCCTGTCTTACATTTAGGTTTTTCATCCACTCTGAGTTTATTTTTGTGTATGGTGTAAGAAAGTGATCCAATTTCATTCTTCTGCATGTCACTGTCCAGTTTTTCCAATATTATTTGCTGAAGAGACTGTATTTTTTTTCCATTGGATATTCTTTCCTGTTTGTTGAAGATTAGTTGGCCATACATTTGTGGGTCCATTTCTGGGTTCTCTATTCTGTTCCACTGATCTGTGTGTCTGTTTTTGTGCCAGTACCATGCTGTCTTGATGCTTACAGCTTTGTAATACAATTTGAAGTCTGGAATTGTGATGCCTCAGCTTTGGTTTTCTTTTTCAACATTACTTGGCTATTCAGAGTCTTTTCTGGTTCCATACAAATTTTAGGATTGTTTATTCTAACTCTGTGAAGAATAGGGATTGCATTTAATGTGCAGATTGCTTTGGAAATTATAGACATTTTAGCAGTATTTGTTCTCCCAATCCATGAACATGGAATGTTTTTCCATTTCTTTATTTCTTCTTCAATTTCTTTCATAAACTTTCTATAGTTTTCAGTGTACAGATCTTTTATTTCTTTGGTTAAATTTATTCCTACGTATTTCATGGGTTTTAGTGGAGTTGTAAATGGGATCTATTCTTTGATTTCTCTTTGTGTTGCTTCATTACTGGTGTATAGAAATGCAACCAATTTCTGTACATTGATTATATATTCTGTGACTTTTCTGAATTCATGGATCAGTTCTAGAAGTTTTCTTGGTGGAATCTTTTGGGTTTCCATGTAGAATATCATGTCGTCTGTGAAGAGTGAAAGTTTGACATCTTCCTTGCCAATATGTATGCCTTTAATTTCTTTTTGTTGTCTGATTTCTGGGGCTAGGACTTCCAGTACTATGTCGAACAACAGTAGTGAGAGTAAATATCCTTGTCATCAGAACAGAATTTTTTAAACTTTAGTGAAGTCCAGGTTACCAATTCTTTCTTTCATAGATCATGCCTTTGATGTTACATATAAAAAGTCATTGCCAATACTACTGTTATCTAGATTTTCTCCTATGTTATCTTCTAGGAGTTTTATAGTTTTGTGTTTTACATTTAAGTAAGCAATCCATTTTGAATACATTTTTGTGAGTAGTGTAAGGTCTGAATCTAGTTTACTTTTTTGCCTGTGGATGTCCAGTTGTTCGAGCACCATTGATTGAAAAGACCACCTTTGATCCATTGTATTACCCTTGATCCGTTGTCAAACATCAGTTGATTATACATAGGGGATCTATTTCTGGTCTGCCTATTCCACTGATTGGTTTATTTTTTCACTCATACCACACTGTCTTGATTACTGTAGCTTTACAGTAAGTTTTAAAATTGGGGAGTGTTAGTTCTACAACTCTCTTCTTCTTCAATGTTGTGTTGGCTATTCTGAGTCTTTTGCCTCTCCATATAAACTTCAGAATCAGTTTGTCAATATCCACAAAATAGCTTGCTGGGATTTTGACCGGAATTGCACTGAATTTATGGATCAAGTTGGGAAGAACTGACATCTTGATATTACTGTCTTCTTATCCATGGACATGAAATATCTTTCCATTTATTTAGTTATTCCTTGATTTCTTTAAATCAGTATTTGTAGTTTTCTTCATATATGCCTTATAGATATTATGTTAGATTTATACCTGAGTATTTTTTTGATGATGATACAAATGGTAGTGTGCTTTTAACTTCAAATTCCACATTTTCATTGTTAACATATAGGAAAGTTATTGATGTTTGTGTATTAACCATATAACTTGCAACTCTGCTATAATCACTTATTAGTTCCAGGAGTTTTTTTTTTTTTTTCTACATAGATAATCATGTCATCTGCAACCAAAGACAATTTTATTTTTTTTCTTTCCAATCTGTAAGCTTTTAATTTTCTTTTCTTGTCTTATTATATTAAGTAGGACTTCCAGTAAAACGTTGTAAGAAGGGATAAGAAAAAAAAAGGTTAGAGAGGGAGGGAATCAAAACGTAAGAGACTCTTAAAAACTGAGAACTGAGGGTTGATGGGGGTGGGAGGGAGGGGACGGTGGGTGATGAGTATTGAGGAGGGCACCTGTTGGGAGGGGCACCGGGCACTGTATGGAAACCAATTTGACAATAAATTTCATATTACAAAAAAAAGAAGTGGTGAGAGGGCACATCCTTTGGGAAGGGCATGAGGTAACTTAAGTTTTATTCTAGAACAGTTTTGTCCAAAACAAATATAATATGGTCCATATATGGAATTTAAAAGTAGTGAAGAACAGGTGATTTTAAGAATATATTTAATTTCAGGGTGCCTGGGTGGCTTAGTTGGTTAAGCATCCGACTTTGGCTCAGGTCATGATCTCATGGTGTGTGAGTTCGAGTGCCACATAAGGCTCTGTGCTGACAGCTCAGAGCCTGGAGCCTGCTTCAGATTCTGTGTCTCCCTCTCTCTCTCTCAAAAATAAATAAACATTAAAAAAAGAATATATCTAATTTAGTCCAATGTTTATCAATAACAATGATATAAAATATAATAGTGAGACACTATATATTCTTTTTGTTGTATTATCATATTACATAAAGTTGGTATGTAATCCTTATAGCACATCTCAGCTTAAATACTATATTTGCAACAGAAATACATTTTAATTTGTGTGTATTAAGTAAATCCCCTAATTGTTATACCAACATGGTATTATTAATATTGAAATGAAGGAGTATTGAATAAATTGCAAAGCAATTTTAAATTTTGTATATAGCAAAGCAGTCTTCCAACTTATCTTGCAGATTTTGCAGCAAGTTTACATAATACTGCTGATAAAATTAAGATCTTCTGTATACTAATGTTAGAAATTGTTTAAAATTATTTGTACTGATTTGTATTAAGCTATTTTAAACTCAGTATAAATTTTGGGGCCTCTTTAATAAGTCAAAAATAAGCTTTTACTTTCCTTGGAGCTTCAAATTTAGCTTGTTTATCTGTAGTGTGGTAGCAGTGAGGGAACATAAGTTACATTACTGTATTTTTGGCCTTTGAATATTGAATATTTGTCAAGGATTCTTTTTGTTTCAAACAAATTTTGTATAACTCTTCTAAAGTTAACTAATGAACATTAGCAAATAATACTAGACCATTAAATAAATCATCTTCTATTTTTCAATAACTGCATAAACCAAGGATAATTTGCATGTATATACTGCACAATGTTAATCACTGTATCCGAGGCATTTTGTACAGCTTGCTTCAGGGGGTTAAATAAATATGGATCACACAGAGAAATGTTGCAATAAAGGCAACAGAAGCTTGTTCCTAAATTTCATAAACTGAAGCATCATCCACCAATGATTAAAAATTCGTATTTTTGGGGCGCCTGGGTGGCGCAGTCGGTTAAGCGTCCGACTTCAGCCAGGTCACGATCTCGCGGTCCGTGAGTTCGAGCCCCGCGTCGGGCTCTGGGCTGATGGCTCAGAGCCTGGAGCCTGTTTCCGATTCTGTGTCTCCCTCTCTCTCTGCCCCTCCCCCGTTCATGCTCTGTCTCTCTCTGTCCCAAAAATAAATAAACATTGAAAAAAAATTAAAAAAAATTCGTATTTTCATATCGAGCTAGAATTTTTCATTAATAGGTGTAAGAAATTTAAGTTTCTACATCATGAGTTCAGTATTCTAGGCGGCAAACCGACATGTCTCTATAAATATTGAGGTGCTGATGTATTTTGAGACGGAGGCAAGCAGAGAACTTGAGAGGGTTGTGGACAGTGCTTAGCACACAGGTGCAGCATACCACACTACCCAGGGCCTGCCTTGGCTGGTGGCTCTTCTGGACAGCAGGAAACTTTGAGGCCACTCCCCGAGGACCCAGGGCGCCCCAAGAGACAGCGGGTTGGAAGCCGGTACAGAGTGGACAGAAGTAGAGACGGCGGGAGCTGCGGGTGGCGGCAGCAGCTCCCAGGGTCCTCTGGGCTGCGGGACGCAGAGACTTTGAGAGGAGCGCGAGCGTCCCCCCGCCCCTCCTGCCTCCAGGCGGGGCGCGCCTGTTTCGGGGTAGGGGTGGTGGTGGTCCGAGAGCGCCCCCCTCTCCCATGCGGGCCTCGCGGGGCGGTGAGTCAAGGCCGGGAGCCGAGCCGCTCTCCCCGGCAGACCCGACCGAGGCGCGGGCGGCGGCGCGCAGGACGGGGATCCGAGACGCGCTCCCGCCGCCCCAGCTGCGCCGCGCTCCCGGCCACAAGTTTGCCCCGCGTTGGCCAAGTTGCGAGTGGGGAGCCTCTCCGGGCTCCGGGGTGAGCGTCCGTCTTCTCGCTCGGGCTGGTCCGGGCATGGCCGGGCCGGGAGCGTCGCCCCACGTCTGGGGGTGGCTGCTGCTCGGAGGTTGCCTTCTCGTCGGAGCCCAGGTAAGAGTCCGTGCCGCGCGGCACCTGCTTCCCGGAGCCTTGGGCGCGGCGTTAGGGAGACGGAGACCGAGGCGCGCTGGGCTCACGCTGACACATCCGGGCACACACATACACACACAGGGAGGAAGAAGAAACGGGAGGAAAAACTTTGTGATGGTAGTGGAAAATATTGATTGTGTAGTAAAAAAAAAAAAAAAAAAAAGGAAAGAAAAAGAAAAAAGTTAAGTCAGTTTAGACGATGTGTGCGGGCTTATTTCACAGTGGAGCCTCTCCAATATGAAAATAACTGTTCATCCATAGATCCACTGAACCAAATAAAATGTCAGGTTTTCACTTACCTTTTTCGTTGAGTGAAAGAGTGTGACAAGTGATACTAGAGAAAGTTAATTCTGTGTTATTTCATTTTAGTTACTTCATGTTTTAACCACAGTACCATAGGGGGCGCGCTGAGACTGTCCAATGAAAGTCTAACGCGGCCAAGTCATTGATTCCTATACTGGTATGATCCAAAATAATACTGTATACACTTGGCTTTCAGATGATGAACGTTCAATTATTACAAAATACGACGCCCCCTTTAAACTACCTGTAAGTCCAGATAAGCTATTTCTACTAAAATAAAGGATCTCTAAGTCTTTGGCTTTAACCAAAATATGGTCAGAGGTTTAAAATAGACTGATTCTAAAACCAACTCACTTGTGTTTGGTGTATTGGGTGACTACATGAGCAACAAATTTTTAAAAGTAAATTAACCTCACAATTAATTAATCTACTCTGAATTTTTCCCTGAGTTAGTGGGAGGAACATGAGTGCAGGGAAATCTATGTATCGATTTTGGTACTAAATTTACATAATAGTAGTAGAAAACAGATGGTCTTTAAAGCCTTTCTTTCTATTTCGTGAGAAACCTATAATAAATGTTTAAACACATTTCTTCCTATACGTGATGCAAATTAAGTATTGCTTTGTATGTTATTTATCAAATGTGTTCCAACTTACTTTTTCTAAGATAGTGGAAAGTTGTATTTTGTAGAGTAGAGAGAAATCACTACAGATTATATGTACAGTGTTTTGTATTGATAACCACAATTTGCTCCTAGCTTTAAATCAAACTATAGCTTTAGATAAAACTATAGTTGTAAATTTGGGCGCCTGGGTGGCTCAGATGGTTGAGCATCTGACTCTTGATTTCCAATCAGGTCATGATCTTACAGTTTGTGGGTTCAAGCCCTCTGTAGGCTCTGCACTGACGGTGAGGAGGCTGCTTGAGATTCTCTCTCTCCCTCTCTCTCTTTGCCCCCTCCCCTGCTTGCATGCACACTTTCTCTCAAAATAAATAAACTTAAAAAAAAGAAAAATACTTTATAAAAAACTATAGTTGTAAATGATTATATTTGCTATAATAGCTTCAAACTGATGTATATTTATGGTTGTAACTTGTAAATTATTTAAAATGATAATTTATGATGACATACAATATGATCAAGTGTTTGGTGCTTCAAAAAAATCTAAATGCTAAATTAAACGTGTGTACTTATTTACTTTTTTAATATGAAATTTATTGTCAAATGGGTTTCCATACAACACCCAGTGCTCATCCCAAAAGGTGCCCTCCACAATACCCATCACCCACCCTCCTCTCCCTCCCACCCCCCATCAACCCTCAGTTTGTTCTCAGTTTTTAAGAGTCTCTTATGCTTTGGCTCCCTCCCTCTCTAACCTCTTTTTTTTTTCTTTCCCTCCCCCATGGACTTCTGTTAAGTTTCTCAGGATCCACATAAGAGTGAAAACATATGGTATCTGTCTTTCTCTGCCTGACTTATTTCACTTAGCATCACACTCTCCAGTTCCATCCACGTGGCTACAAAAGGCCGTATTTCATTCTTTCTCATTGCCACATAGTATTCCATTGTGCATATAAACCACAATTTCTTTATCCATTCATCGGTTGATGGACATTTAGGCTCTTTCCATAATTTAGGTATTGTTGAGAGTGCTGCTATAAACATTGGGGTACAAGTGCCTCAATGCATCAGCACTCCTGTATCCTTTGGGTCAATTTCGAGCAGTGCTATTGCTGGGTCATAGGGTAGATCTATTTTTAATTTTTTGAGGAACCTCCACACTGTTTTCCAGAGCGGCTGAACCAGTTTGCATTCCCACCAACAGTGCAAGAGGGTTCCCTTTTCTCCACATCCTCTCCAGCATCTATAGTCTCCTGATTTGTTCATTTTGGCCACTCTGACTGGCATGAGGTGATATCTGAGTGTGGTTTTGATTTGTATTTCCCTGATGAGGAGTGACGTTGAACATCTTTTCATGTGCCTACTGGCCATCCGGATGTCTTCTTTAGAGAAGTGTCTATTCATGTTTTCTACCCATTTCTTCACTGGGTTATTTGTTTTTGGGGTGTGGAGTTTGGTGAGCTCTTTATAGATTTTGGATACTAGCCCTTTGTCCGATATGTCATTTGCAAATATCTTTTCCCATTCCATTGGTTGCCTTTTAGTTTTGTTGATTGTTTCCTTTGCTGTGCAGAAGCTTTTTATTTTCATGAGGTCCCAATAGTTCATTTTTGCTTTTAATTCCCTTGCCCTTGGGGATGTGTCAAGTAAGAAATTGCTGCGGCTGAGGTCAGAAAGGTTTTTTCCTGCTTTCTCCTCTAGGGTTTTGATGGTTTCCTGTCTCACATTCAGGTCCTTTATGCATTTTGAGTTTATTTTTGTGAATGGTGTAAGAAAGTGGTCTAGTTTCATCCTTCTGCACGTTGCTGTCCAGTTCTCCCAGCACCATTTGTTAAAGAGACAGACTGTCTTTTTTCCATTGGATATTCTTTCCTGCTTTGTCAAAGATTAGTTGGCCATACTTTTGTGGGTATAATTCTGGGGTTTCTATTCTGTTCCATTGGTCTATGTGTCTGTTTTTGTGCCAATACCATGCTGTCTTGATGATTACAGCTTTGTAGTAGAGTCTAAAGCCTGGGATTGTGATGCCTCCTGCTTTGGTCTTCTTCTTCAAAATTACTTTGGCTACTTGGAGCCTTTTGTGGTTCCATACAAATTTTAGGATTGCTTGTTCTACCTTTGAGAAGAATGCTGGTGCAATTTTGATTGGGATTGCATTGAATGTGTAGATAGCTTTGGGTAGTATTGACATTTTAACAATATTTATTCTTCCAATCCATGAACAGGGAATGTCTTTCCATTTCTTTATATCTTCTTCCATCTCTTTCATAAGGTTTCTGTAGTTTTCAGCATACAGATCTTATGCATCTTTGGTTAGGTTTATTCCTAGGTATTTTATGCTTCTTGGTGCAATTGTGAATGGGATCAGTTTCTTTATTTGTCTTTCTGTTGCTTCATTATTAGTGTATAAGAATGCAACTGATTTCTGTACATTGATTTTGTATCCTGCGACTTTGCTGAATTCGTGTATCAGTTCTAGCAGACTTTTGGTGGAGTCTATCAGATTTTCCATGTATAGTATCATGTCATCTGCAAAAAGTGAAAGCTTGACTTCATCTTTGCCAGTTTTGATGCCTTTGATTTCCTTTTGTTATCTGATTGCTGATGCTAGAACTTCCAACACTATGTTAAACAACAGCTGTGAGAGTGGACATCTCTGTTGTGTTCCTGATCTCAGGGGGAAAGCTCTCAGTTTTTCCCCACTGAGGATGATATTAGCTGTGGGCTTTTCATAAATGGCTTTTATGATGTTTAAGTATGTTCCTTCTATCCCGACTTTTTCGAGGGTTTTTATTAAGAAAGGATGCTGAATTTTGTCAAAGGCCTTTTCTTCATCGATTGACAGGATCATATGGTTCTTATCTTTTCTTTTATTAATGTGATGTATCACATTGATTGATTTGCCAATGTTGAACCAGCCCTGCAGCCCAGGAATGAATCCCACTTGATCATGGTGAATAATTCTTTTTATATGCTGTTGAATTCGATTTGCTAGTATCTTATTGAGAAATTTTGCATCCATATTCATCAGGGATATTGGCCTGTAGTTCTCTTTTTTTGCTGGGTCTCTGTCTGGTTTAGGAATCAAAGTAATTCTGGCTTCATAGAATGAGTCTGGAAGTTTTCCTTCCCTTTCTATTTCTTGGAATAGCTTGAGAAGGATAGGCATTAATCTGCTTTAAATGTCTGGTAGAATTTCCCTGGGAAGCCATCTGGTCCTGGACTCTTATTTATTGGGAGATTTTTGATAACTGATTCAATTTCTTTGCTGGTTACGTGTCTGTTCAAGCTTTCTATTTCTTCCTGTTTGAGTTTTGGAAGTGTGTGGGTTTTTAGGAATTTGTCCATTTCTTCCAGGTTGTCCATTTTGTTGGCATATAATTTTTCATAATATTCCCTGATAATTGCTTGTATTTTTGAGGGATTGGTTGTAATAATTCCATTTTCATTCATGATTTTATCTATTTGGGTCATCTCCCTTTTCTTTTTGAGAAGCCTGGCTAGAGGTTTGTCAATTTTGTTTATTGTTTCAAAAAACCAACTCTTGGTTTCATTGATCTGCTCTACAGTTTTTTTAGATTCTATATTGTTTATTTCTGCTCTGATCTTTATTATTTCTCTTCTTCTGCTGGGTTTAGGCTGCCTTTGCTGTTCTGCTTCTATTTCCTTTAGGTGTGCTGTTAGATTTTGTATTTGGGATTTTTCTTGTTTCTTGAGATAGGCCTGGATTGCAATATATTTTCCTCTCAGGAGTGCCTTCACTGCATCCCAAAGTGTTTGTATTGTTGTATTTTCATTTTCATTTGTTTCCATATATTTCTTAATTTCTTCTCTAATTGCCTGGTTGACCCATTCATTCTTTAGTAGGGTGTCCTTTAACCTCCATGCTTTTGGAGGTTTTCCAGACTTTTTCCTGTGGTTGATTTCAAGCTTCATAGCATTGTGGTCTGAAAGTATGCATGGTATGATCTCAATTCTTGTATACTTATGAAGGGCTGTTTTGTGACCCAGTATGTGATCTATTTTGGAGAATGTTCCATGTGCACTTGAGAAGAAAGTATATTCTGTTGCTTTGGGATGCAGAGTTCTAAATATATCTGTCAAGTCCATCTGATCCAATGTATCATTCAGGGCTTTTGTTTCTTTATTGATCCTGTGTCTAGATGATCTATCCATTGTTGTAAGTGGAGTATTAAAGTCCCTTGCAATTACCACATTCTTATCAATAAGGTTGCTTATGTTTGTGATTAATTGTTTTATATATTTGGGGGCTCCCGGATTTGGCACATAGACATTTATAATTGTTAGCTCTTCCTGATGGATAGACCGTGTGATTATTATATAAAGCCCTTCTTCATCTCTTGTTACAGCCTTTAATTTAAAGTCTAGTTTGTCTGATATAAGGATGGCTACTCCAGCTTTCTTTTGACTTCCAGTAGCATGATAGATGATTCTCCAACTCCTCACTTTCAATCTGAAGGTGTCCTCAGGTCTAAAATGAGTCTCTTGTAGACAGCAAATAGATAGGTCTTGTTTTGTTTTTTTTTTATCCATTCTGATACCCTGTGTCTTTTGGTTGGAGCATTTAGTCCATTTACATTCAGTGTTATAGAAAGATATGGGTTTAGAGTCATTGTGATGTCTGTAGGTTTCCTGCTTGTAGTGATGTCTCTGGTACTTTGTGGTCCTTGCAACATTTCACTCACAGAATCCCCCTTAGGATCTCTTGTAGGGCTGGTTTCGTGGTGATGAATTCCTTCAGTGTTTGTTTGTTTCAGAAGACCTTGATCTTTCCTTCTATTCTAAGTGACAGACTTGTTGGATAAAAGATTTTCAGCTGCATATTTTTTCTGTTCCTCGCATTGAAGATTTCCTGCCATTGCTTTCTGGCCTGCCAAATTTCAGTAGATAGATCCGTCACTAGTCTTGTCGGTCTCCCTTTATATGTTAGAGCATGTTTATCCCTAGCTGCTTTCAGAATTTTCTCTTTATCCTTGTATTTTGCCAGTTTCACTATGATATGTTGTGCAGAAGATCGATTCAAGTTACACCTGAGGGGAGTTCTCTGTGCCTCTTGGATTTCAATGCCTTTTTCCTTCCCCACATCAGGGAAGTTCTCAGCTATGATTTCTTCAAGTACACCTTCAGCACCTTTCTCTCTTCCTCCTCTGGAATCCCAATTATGCATATATTATTATGTTTAATTGTGTCACTTAGTTCTCTAATTCTCTCCTCATACTCCTGGATTTTTTTAATCTCTGTTTTTCTCAGCTTCCTCATTTTCCATAATTTTATCTTCTAATTCACCTATTCTCTCCTCTGCCTCTTCAATCTGAGCTGTGGTCACCTCCATTTTATTTTGCAGCTAATTTATAGCTTTCTTTAGCTCCTCCTGACTGTTTCTTAGTCCCTTGATATCTGTAGTAATAGATTCTCTGTTGTCCTCTATACTTTTTTCAAGCCCGGCGATTAATTTTATGACTATTATTTTAAATTCATTTTCTGCTATATTGCTTAAATCGTTTTGATCAGTTCGTTAGCTGTCGCTACTTCCTGGAGTTTCTTTTGAAGAGAATTCTTCCAATTCGTCATTTTGGATAGTCCCTGGAGTGGCGGGGAACTGCAGGGCACTTCCCTTGTGCTGTCTGGAGTAACTTGTGTTGGTGGGCGGGGCCGCAGTCAGACCTGATGTCTGCCCCCAGCCCACCGCTGGGGCTACAGTCAGACTGGTGTGTACCTTATCTTCCCCTCTCCCAGGGGCAGCACTCCCTGTGGAGTGGTGTGGCCCCTGTCTGGGCTGCTTGCACACTGCCAGGGTGGTGCTGCTTCAATGGGATCTGGCGTATTAGCCGGGGTGGATGCGCAAGGTGCACAGGGGCGGGAGGGGCAGACTCAGCTGGCTTTGCCTTCGGTGGTCTGCTTCGGGAGGGGCCCTGTGGCACCGGGAGGGAGGCAGACCTGTCATAGGGATGGATCCACAGAAGCACAGCATTGGGTGTTTGCGCGGTGCAAACAAGTTCCTTATGGGAACTGGTTCCCTTTGGGATTTTGGCTGGGGGATGGGCGAGGGAGATGGCGCTTCCCAATGCCTTTGTTCCCCGCCAAGCTGAGCTCTGTCCTCCGGGGCTCGACAACTCTCCCTCCTGTTTGTCCTCTAGCCCTCCGGCTCTCGGAGCAGAGCTGTTGACTTATAACATTCCAGATGTTAAGTCCCACTGGCTGTCAGAACTCACGTAGTCTGGCCCCTCCGCTTTTGCAAGCCAGACTCGGGGGCTCTGCCTTGCCTGGTGGGCTGCCCTTCCACCGCCCCGGCTCCCTCCCGCCAGTCAGTGTAGCAGGCAACGCCTCTCCACCCTTCCTACCCTCTTCTGTGGGCCTCTCTGTGGGCCTCTCGTCTAGCTTGGCTACAGAGAGTCCATTCTGCTAGTCTTCTGGTGGTTTTCTGGGTTATTTAGGCAGATGTGGGTGGAATCTAAGTGGTCAGCAGGAGGCAGTGAGCCCAGCGTCCTCCTACACCACCATCTTCCCTAAATTAAACGTGTTTACACTACCACTTTTTCTGATCTTCGGTTTCTTCATTTTAATATAGTGTTATTGGACTAATCTTTCTTCAAGTTCATATTTCTCAGGCTAGAATTTTAAGTCGTGGTTATTCTGAAATTTCATTGATACATCTGCAGGTATTATACCATTTGAATAATACAAGGGTATTATTTATACTCAAGATTTAGTTTCTGTTTTTATTAGCATAAGTATGGTAGTATTTTTGGAAAATTAACTCAGTTTATTATAGTACTTAGTTAATGGTGCTAATTAAGTAGCTTCAACATTGGTTAAATATACACTATTTTAAAAATTCCAATAAAAGGCCATCCATGCTTGTGATGAAACATGTTTAATGTATAGTAAATGGTGGATATTGTCACAAGATAGATATAATAACTTAGGATAGAGGGAGGTAAGTATGGACAAAGAAGAAGAAGCCGTGTTGAATTTTAGTAAGGTGTTTGAGTAGTCTAGTTGAAGAAGTCCAAAAGTAATTGGATATATCGTTACAAAATTTTTGAAAAAAGACTGAATTGAGGTATGGATTCAGGGTTTAAATTTAATGGTGGAATATGAAGCCACATGTGTGAATAAGATTATTTAAGAAGAGCTTTGTGTGAAAATAAAAAAGATAGTTATTTAGAGTAGTTCTTTTAGAGGAACATGCAGAAAATTTTATAGGATTAATGACACATTAGAAACAGTTTTGTATAGCCTGTGGCAATGAGTAGTCTACATCTAGGGTGGGAGATTCTCAGTAAATTTTTGGAGGAGAAAGTTTGCACTTCATCTATTTAGAAGAAATGCATTCTTTTAATTTCATTTGAAATGTAAGCTTATAATTGTTTTTAGTCTTTAAGATAATAGAGCTTTCAGATAATAGAGCTTCCTGGATGAAGACACATGAAGGCAATAGTCCTGTGTTTGTGATAAAGCATCTCTCCACAATATTCACAAATGCCACATTTGTACTTTAACTGGCGTTCTGAGAAGGCTAAGTGTTGGGCTTAACAATTATACTTTTGGCTGCTGGAGTTTGGGGTCCAAATATAGAAAATCAAAGATTTCAGGGAAAGGAAGACAGCAATCACAAGGACCAAGGTTATGGCCTATAATGTCAGACAACTGAATTTGGGAGTAGTTAAACTACAAACCAGTGGGGAATCAGTATGTTATTTAACATCTTGCTCAGTTCTTCTATCAAGTGATAATGGCAAGAGAAAAATTCATTGGAATGTTGTTCAGGATTACCTGAATCTACCCCCAAAAATCACTTAAATTAATCAGTGCCTTATATGTAGTAATTGTATAGAGGATGTTAGTCATCATTAATCACTATCATCATTTCTATTTTATATACTAATTGTTTATAACCAATGTAGAAGAATCGTCTTTGTTCTTGTACCATATTGATGGGACATCCAACATTTCTCTGTTAAAAAAAAATGATGAAAAAAAGTATCTTTTTGTTTTCAATATGTATATTGCTTACTTCATTTTTTTCCTAGTCTTATTATATTGGTAAGACTCAGTACAGTGTTGAAAAGTAGTGGTTATAAGTGTGAAGTCTTACTTTAATACAGAATATCTAAAGTTCGTTTATGAAATGTATTTTGCATAACTATTTGGTAGGTATCATATCCTTTATAATCGTGATGATTTGACTAAATGTAATAAGAGTTTTGAATCACCAGAAGAGATATAATTTTGCATTTAAAATTTACAAAATTTAACTAAAAATTACAAAGAATATACCATTTATTTTGAACATATGTAAATAAATGATATGGGCCTCCTCATCCAGATTTTGGGCAGAGCAAGAAATGACCCTTCATAACTTGCTCAATGTGACTGGAATCTAGCAGACGCCCATCAAATGTTAGATGATGTCTGTCTGGCTGTAACTATAAAAGCCATTATATGCTTCAACTTGACAGTTCGCAGCCAACAGGTCAGAACTCTTGATAAGGAAGAGATGCAAACTGGTCACTTGAATTATTTATATGGTTAGATCGCCTGTTTCCTATGAGGGAAAGTTTTGAGCTACTTGTCTTGCAATGTATTTGGACCAATTGAATGGGCATGAGATACTTCTGAGCTTGCAAATGTTTCTGCTTACACTAAAAGAAAACATGGTTTCTATAGTTGCAAAAAATACTCATACATATAAGTGGGTTCCAAAATGTAACTTCTAGTGTCATCACATATTCTGGCAGCTCATTTTCTGGATAAGTATCTGCAAGATATAAAAGCCTTCAATAGCCTGTGGTTGTCACACATGCAAAACTTGAGTGCATTTTTTTCATATTGACTAATGTGGCCTAGAGCTATGTGAAAGTCTAAAGACATCTCAAGTGAAAACAATGCATGAGAAATTCTCTGTTTCTTTTTCTGCAAGATAAAAAATGTCTACTAAATCCATTTCAAGTATATCACAGAACGCCATTACCCAGCAGATTGGTCACATATTTGTAATGGCATTCTGTCTGTAGGCTTATTGCCTTTGAGAACACACACAGAAGTTGTTATATAGTTTCTTGTATAGCAAGTACTTGAGAATGTATCATTCCTCCTAAACTAGCTTGATGGTTATAACTTTGGCATTGTCCATCACCTTCTGCCATGGTGCCCCCAGGAACATTTTTGCATGCGTTTGTGGAACAAATGAACTCAATAGTCCTTGCTGATGCACCAGTAGAATTTGGTCCAGAATGTAGTTAAATAACTGGCTAATGGATTTTCCACTCTTAAAATTCTTTTTTCCTAGGTCATTTTATTTTCAAAACAACACATTGACTGAGATGCTGAGCACAATATTTATTGTGAATGTCCAGTGAGTGAGCCATGACCCATACCCCAGAGGAGCTCAGGGGAGGACATAGATGAATTGACACTAATGCCAAGATGTGCCCTTTGCTGCCACCCTTGACTTCAGTGTCACTCTCCTTTTCCTTGTCCTTAATGTTTATCATTTATGTGTTTCTATAACTTAATTCCATGTGTGTGTGCACAGTGGAAGTTATGCTTAAACCAGAGATGAAAAGGCCTACTTGATATATGTTAGGTCCTTCAGTATTTTAAATACTGTTGCTAAAATGGAAATTCATTTTCATACCACCTCTAAAAGATGTAGTCTCCTTGTGAAGGGAATTGGCCAGCAGCCTCCTTCATGTTAGATTTCTTCTCTTTGTATCTCTCCCCTCACCAAGTCTGTTCCAAAAGTTGTTCCCCAATTTGCAAATACAACCGTGTTGTCCTGTCTGAACTAATTTCTCCTTGCCCCAGGAAGATCTCACAAACTTTAACCCCTTGAAACACCTTTGTTTTTACTAGATGTTTAAGATTATATATTCAATTTATCACATTCCTTTCTGCTTTCCTGATTTTCTCTGATGTTATCTCTAATGTCCAAGAACAAATCCACCCTTTGCAACTTCTTTTTGGTCCATATCCAGATGTATTTTTATGACTATAACCGTTTATCGGAAATTAGGAATGCCAAGCTTTCATTCCAACTTTTACTCCATTGTTGAGTGACCATAGCAAGCAGTTCAAAATCCCAGGACTTCTTGGCCAGTGTTCTCCTGTGTGTGGTTCTTAAGACACATGTGGGATAGTTATGGACAATGAGGAATTGAGGTTCCAGTTTTTCACTTTGGATGACTTTGCCTTATTGTTTTTGCACCAAATCAGCCTCCACATTGCACATTGCTATAAAAGGGGAGTTTCCACCAAATTGCTGTTACTTTCCAGATGCTCACGGCCATGTTAAATACCAAAAAGATGGAAATCAGCATCTCATCCAGTTTACTAAGGGAAACATTTTGGAAGCCTGGAGTAGTTGCACTTGTTACTTATGGTCATAATGGGAGATCCTACAGCCTGTCTATGTTGGCTTGGGGCTTGGTTCTCTGTTACTTCAAATTCTAAGTACCAAAGGCCTGAAGGATGTGATCTTTATGGGTTATTTGTCACATCTTTGTCAGAAAAGTACACTAATGCAGGCACTACTTTGGAAATACCCAAACAATCAGGAAATAGTAAAAATTTACAAAATAAGAATCCAGAAAAACTGGATTATGGATAATAAACCTGCTACAACCTTTAAATAAGATCTAATATTCACACTCCATCTGATCATCATCTAGGCATAAAACTTAAAAAAAAAATTTTTTAATGTTTATTTTTGAGAGAGAAACAAAGCACAAAGAGGGGAAGGGCAGAGAGAGAGGGAGACACAGAATCTGAAGCAGGCTCCAGGCTATGAGCTGTCAGCACAGAGCCTGTCATGGGGCTCAAACCCATGAACCGTGGGATCACGACCTGAGCCATGAACCGTGAGATCACGACCTGAGCCAAAGTCAGACGCTCAACCAACTGAGTCACCCAGGCACCTCTAGGCATAAAACTTTTAAGAACTATAGTTCTTGGCAAATGAAGGGTATAAGAACTTTTCTTATAAAATTTTCTTTTCCTAAAAATTAGAGCTCACTGACTTTCATTGTGGGTTGTGGGCCACTTTGAAATCTCTTGTGATGAGACAGCTAAAGTTGTCTTTTGTTATGCCAGTGAGGCAACTTTTGGACTGGGCTTATGGATGGGAACTGGTTGCCAGTTGAGCTAATCATGTAATCACATGATCAGACACACAGTTGAAACTTCAAGGCCCCCCTGTCCCCACCACCACCAACACCACTTCTGGGACAAGAGAGAGGCTGGAGATTGAGTTCTATCACCAATGACCAATGATTTCATTAATATGTTTATGTAATGAAACCCAAAACCCAAGAGAACTACTCAGGAGAGCTTCCAGGCTGGTGAACATGTGGAGGTACAAGGCGAATGGCTCCCTCAGAAAGGGCATGGAAGCTTGGTGCCCTTTCCCCACTCTTTGCATCTCTTCTATCTGCCTCTTCCTAAGTTGTATCTCTTCATAATAAACCAGTAATCTAGTCAGCAAAATGTTTCTCTGAGTTCTGTGAACCACTCTGGCAAATGAATTGAACCCACAGAGCTGGTTGACCTATAACCAGTTGAATAGAAGCACAGGTGACAATCTGGGGCCAGAGGGCAGTCTAGTCTTGTAGGACTGAGCCTTTAAACAATGGGACTTGGTGCTGTCTCCAGGTAGACAGTAGGACTCCCTTACTCCCAGGTAGACAGTAGGACAGTAGGACTCTCCCAGTGTCAGAGAACTGCTTAGTGGTTTAGGAAACTATCCTGTCACACATTGGAATTGGTGACAGAATCATAATTGGGTACAGAACTTTCAGTGACTCTCTTCAGGAGAGGATAATTGCCAAGGGCAGAGCTCTTGGTGGTCAGTACTCCCCCAAATTGGGGGTGATAAACCTTCTGTCCTGAAGAGGATATTTCTATAAATTCTTGGGACAATAATTATAGTGGTTTTAGGTTGAAAGTGTGACAATTATTTGTTGCACATTCCACCTTGTATCTATTCACAATTGAGTGAAATTTTCTGGGAACTAAGAAAATTCATCTTTTGAGTATGAGAGTGATTTCTCTATCAAGAAAATTTGTATTTTATTTTAATGACAATAAAAGTAACTTTTTATTCCACTATACTTAGGAAAGTCTTACAATTTGCTCAGTTGTTCTTGTATTCTAACTATTTAAAAAATTATTTCAGAAATAATTACAACAGTTCCCTTATTGCAATGGGTCAGTTAATAATATGGAGCTCAGAACCCATTAACCCTTCATACTTTTGGTTCTTTTAAGTTATTTTTCTCCTTTTTTTCTTTAAGCATCAGCCTATAACCAATTGCATAAAATATTTTTGAGAGACTTAAAACATTATTTAATTCTCATTATCTGCTTTGCTGATTGATTCATTAAAGCTCTCATTACAGATGCTGGGGACATAGTGTTGGAGATTCCAGGTGAATTCATCAACACTCAGTCCTAGAAACTATGGTAGAAGTTGAATAGCTTGAACACATACATATATAAAGAAGAATATTTGAAAGGCACTTTATTTTGATTTTGTGAGAGGTAGAACAGAGGAAACAGCCCAGCCCATTCATTCTTCTGACCTATAGAACTATGACATAATCAATTTGCATCATTTTAAACCACTAAATTTGTGATGATTTGTTACAACAGGAAATATATATATATTCTATAATTACTATATATATATAATATGATTTATATAATTATATAATATATATATATTTCCAGGGTGGTACCTTATCCATATTCAAATGAATAGCATGAATGATTTGTTTCTCTGCTTTGCCTCATTTTGGGAATTCAATTATTCAATCAGAAGCCTTAGAAGCCTTATAGGCATGGTGTGAAAGCAGAATTTTATAAACAAAGACTTAGGAGAAGGAAGTCTGTGGAGTGTAATTTTATTTTGAGCATAAATTAAATATTTTCATATCTTTTCTTATCACCTATGTATCAAAAAAATCTAAATAAGCTTATTAAAATAAAATAATGAGCATGATAGCATGTAAAGCACTTAAGCCCATCTGCATGGATATTACCTTCTCTGGAAGACTGATGATACTCTGTTAGATTGAGTTAATCTCTTGAGTGAAATTGAAAATAAAAAGGTGTGTGGTTGACTTGTGTTTGAACACATAAACACACATATGCACACAAACACATACACACACATTCACACACAAAGATTTCTACAAAACAAGTGTAACCCTCTTAGTACAGTTTTATAAAATTGAGCCTTGGATTAATTCAAGTAGTTATTTTAAATCAATATTGATGTGAAGAAAATCAAGGAATGATTCAGACCAAACATGGTAACTAACATTTTTTCCCCTACATCCTGTAACTCAGTGTCTTTGTGAGGCAAAACGCAATGGTGATTAGCAAAAGTGGATGAACATATACAGGAAAAATTCAAAATTTAATAGAGAAGTAAACTTGATGATTCTTTTTCAGTTTATGCAGATGTCCAATACGCATTAAATTAAAAAATTGACTTTTTTGTTTATGCATTTTGGTATAAATTACCCATTATTTATTGTATAATATAATAACAATACTATGTTTTAAGTCTGAAGCCACTACTTTCTTTTTGACTTTTCCCAGCAAGTACTCACCATCCCTGAGCCTCTTTCCTCATGTGCAATGGAAACCTTGAAAGAATGGTGTCTGGAAGAAATGAGACAACAGGTGCAAAAACCAAAGCACGTCCAGTGTCTGTGCTCAATGGGAAGCTGCTTCATTTAGAGAGAGAGCCTTTCTCGTTATACATACTCATCTAGGTACTTAAAAAGAAAAGGTGAAAGATGATTAAGACATGTCCCCAGCTTTGGAAGAACCCACAATCTAGCAGATGGGACAGAAAACCAATCAGAGCATTAGAGTAAAGCAGATAAGTGCCAGGAGGGAGTGTATATACAAAGTGCTGTGGGGATGTGGGAGAGAAGATTGCTTTAGCTTCAGGCAAAGTCAAAGAGGTTTTAAAGGAACGATGTTTCACAAATCAATGTGATACATCACATTAATAAAAGAAAAGATAAGAACCATATGATCCTGTCAATCGATGCAGAAAAAGCATTTGACAAAATTCAGCATCCTTTCTTAATAAAAACCCTCGAAAAAGTCGGGATAAAAGGAACATACTTAAACATCATAAAAGCCATTTATGAAAAGCCCACAGCTAATATCATCCTCAGTGGGGAAAAACTGAGAGCTTTCCCCCTGAGATCAGGAACACGACAAGGATGTCCACTCTCACCGCTGTTGTTTAACATAGTGTTGGAAGTGCTAGCATCAGCAATCAGACAACAAAAGGAAATCAAAGGCATCAAAATTGGCAATGATGAAGTCAAGCTTTCACTTTTTGCAGATGACATGATATTATACATGGAAAACCCGATAGACTCCACCAAAAGTCTGCTAGAACATATACATGAATTCAGCAAAGTCGCAGGATACAAAATCAATGTACAGAAGTCAGTTGCAATCTTATACACTAATAATGAAGCAACAGAAAGACAAATAAAGAAACTGATCCCATTCACAATTGCACCAAGAAGCATAAAATACCTAGGAATAAACTTAACCAAAGATGTAAAAGATCTGTATGCTGAAAACTATAGAAAGCTTATGAAGGAAATTGAAGAAGATATAAAGAAATGGAAAAACATTCCGTGCTCATGGATTGGAAGAATAAATATTGTTAAAATGTCAATACTACCCAAAGCTATCTACACATTCAATGCAATCCCAATCAAAATTGCACCAGCATTCTTCTCGAAGCTAGAAGAAGCAATCCTAAAATTCATATGGAACCACAAAAGGCCCCGAATAGCCAAAGTAATTTTGAAGAAGACCAAAGCAGGAGGCATCACAATCCCAAGCTTTAGCCTCTACTAAAGATGTAATCATCAAGACAGCATGGTATTGGCGCAAAAAAAGACACATGGACCGGAACAGAATAGAAACCCCAGAATTATACCCACAAAAGTATGGCCAACTAATCTTTGACAAAGCAGGAAAGAATATCCAATGGAAAAAAGACAGTCTGTCTCTTTAACAAATGGTGCTGGGAGAACTGGACAGAAACATGCAGAAGGTTGAAACTAGACCACTTTCTTACACCATTCACAAAAATAAACTCGAAATGCATAAAGGACCTGAATGTGAGACAGGAAACCATCAAAACCTTAGAGGAGAAAGCAGGTAAAAACCTCTCTGACCTCAGCTGCAGCAATTTCTTACTTGACACATCCCCAAGGGCAAGGGAATTGAAAGCAAAAAATGAACTATCAGGACCTCATGAAGATAAAAAGCTTCTGCACTGCAAAGGAAACAATCAACAAAACTAAAAGACAACCAACGGAATGGGAAAAGATATTTGCAAATGACATATCGGACAAAGCGCTAGTATCCAAAATCTATAAAGAGCTCACCAAACTCCACACCCAAAAAACAAATAACCCAGTGAGGAAATCGGCAGAAAACATGTCTTCTCTAAAGAAGACATCCAGATGGCCAACAGGCACATGAAAAGATGCTCAACGTCGCTCCTCATCAGGGAAATACAAATCAAAACCACACTGAGATACCACCTCATGCCAGTCAGAGTGGCCAAAATGAACAAATCAGGAGACTATAGATGCTAGCGAGGATGTGGAGAAACAGGAACCCTCTTGCACTGTTGGTGGGAATGCAAACTGGTTCAGCCGCTCTGGAAAACAGTGTGGAGGTTCCTCAAAAAATTAAAAATAGATCTACCCTATGACCCAGCAAGAGCACTGCTAGGATTTTACCCAAAGGATACAGGAGTGCTGATGCATAGGGGCACTTGTACCCCAATGTTTCTAGCAGCACTCTCAACAATACCCAAATTATGGAAAGAGCCTAAATGTCCATCAACCGATGAATGGATAAAGAAATTGTGGTTTATATACACAATGGAATGCTACGTGGCAATGAGAAAGAATGAAATCTGGCCTTTTGTAGCAACGTGGGTAGAACTGGAGAGCGTTATGCTAAGTGAAATAAGTCAGGCAGAGAAAGACAGATACCATATGTTTCACTCTTATGTGGATCCTGAGAAACTTAACAGAAAACCATGGGGGAGGGGAAGAAAAAAAAAAAGAGGTTAGAGAGGGAGGGAGCCAAACCATAAGAGACTCTTAAAAACTGAGAACAAACTGAGGGTAGATGGGGGTGGGAGGGAGGGGAGGGTGGGTGATGGGTATTGTGGAGGGCACCTTTTGGGATGAGCACTGGGTGTTGTATGGAAACAATAAATTTGACAACAAATTTTATACTTAAATTAAAAATAAATAAATAAATAAAATCCTAAGGAAATAAATAAATAAATAAATGAAGGAATGATGTTTTCGAGTAAAATTGTCAGTTGAAATTGACAAATTCCACTCCAGGTGGAAAAATTTCAGCAAAACAGCACAACGCAACGAGAGATCCATAGCAGTGCTGGTCCAACAGATGTGACTGCGGAAAGACATGAAGTGAGGAGAAAATATCACATATTGGAGAACAGTAAGTATCGAGGTCTCATTTTTCTGAACAAGACCTGGGAATAAAACTTTTTGATTTCTTTGCTTTCGTGGCTTTGACATCAGACACACAGCCACCTCCATGTGCTAGGCTGAAGCTAGAAGGCTATCATCAGTCAGTGCACTCCTGAGTCTTCCCATTAGATGGCTGCTCCTTTTCAGAGAGCTGGGCTGCAAAGATGTGGGTGGTTGTGCAAACAGTTGGATGGGTGACCAGATGTACGTCCACTGAATCTGTGCCCCAAGAGCTAGATGACTGTGTCAATGGAAAGGTCTATCTTAATGAGTGAAGAGACGACATTGCCCAATGCATATATTTAAAATCTGGCACAACAAGTAACTAAGTTCGCCATTCGCTACATTGAACCAAACTGGCTCTACACTTGTACATCTGTGAGTCTTTCACACCATATGTCCCTATGTTCCACTTTAACTTAATTTTCCGATGCCAGTATCTTAGAATAGGAACAATTGAAGTCAAGTTTTATTTGGGGGAAAAAAAAACCTTCCAGGAGTATGTAGAAATTCATAAAAATAGAGAGAAGACAAATTTCTATTTAGAATAATGTTGACTCAAAGACTCGAAGGTTTTTTCTCTTTTTGAAAGTGTAATTAACACCGTTTTCCCTTGACAGTTGTACTGAATTGAATTATAATGCAAGGATTATCCTGGTGCTCAGCCCAGCCCAGGCAGTGATCCAAGAAGGCACCCAAGTAGTTATGGCTTAGAAGTTGAATGAGCTTATTCCAGGGAATACATGACCGTTGAATTAGGAGACAGTTACAATTAAAGCTAAGGCCATATTAATCCAGTGCCTTTAACTTCATGGATATTTATTCCTGGATGCAGCCACGGATACAATGAAGTAACCACGTCTGCCTTAAAATTGTCCTTAGCTTGCCTAACTTCAGTCTTTCTCCTGTTCCTAGGCCCTGAGCTCCTTTCATAGAGCATTTACTTTAGAAAACTTGGAATTACAATGCTTTCTTTGCCCCTTTGTGTTAAAAATCTTTTTAAAGCCCACTAGCCAGTTTTATAGCCCAGCACTGTATTTCTCAAAGACCTAGCAGCATATCTTTGAAATGTAATCTAATCATCAAGGAAGCTAGCACTCCCAGCTCCCAGTTTCTGTGGGAGAGGAGGAACCTAAATTTGGTGGGTGCCTTGCTCTAACTTATACAACTACCTGCTGTTTGAAGATAGGAGAAAGTTGTCTTTTCCTTTGTATAAATCCAGCTAGCAAACACATAGGGCCTACTATCTCTCCCTCATCCCAGCTCTAAAAATTTTTCTGTTCTTTGTTTCAGCAGAGTGAAGTGCAAAATGAATAACCTTGAATCAGGTTTTCCTAGTCTGTTTAACTTTGGTGAAGCTTTCGCTTCAACAGAATCTAAAACTGTGTTTTCTAATTGAATGGATGTTGGTACCTCACTGTGTGAGGTAAGAAGACAAGGGACAGCTAAAACAAAGGGCACACTAGGGCTCCGGGGGATCTGTGAATGTGAATGAAGCAGATGGCCTTGAAACAAGAGGAGCACGTGGTCAGTGGAGAGATGAGAAAAGCAAAGGAGAATGGGGCGGAACACATGTTCAACTGCACACATTCAAACTGGACACTTGTCAACGATTTGTGCTTCTTTTGAGTTCCTGTATGATTAGAAGACAGTGATGTGATCTGGAAAATGGATAATAAATTATTTAGTAACATCGTAGAAGCGTTCCTATAGACTTTTTTTTTGCATGTTATCTTCATATATTAGAGATAATTAAACCAAGTCAAGTAATTTTTTTCTACACCTGCCAGCCAGATAATGTAAACCATTTATTTAATTGAATCCATTTCTCCTTATTTTTGATCCACTGGGCTTTCAATCCATTTACATTTCTTGTTTCAAAAGGGGAGCACCTAGGTGGCTCAGTTGGTTGAGTGTGTGTCTCTTTGAGTTCAGGTCAAGTCATGATCCCAGGGTCATGGGATCGAGCCTTGCATTGGGCTCCATGCTGAGTGTGGAGTCTGCTTAAGATTCTCTCTCTCTCTGTCTGCCCCTCTTCCTTGCTCACATGTTCTCTCTCTCTCTAAGACAAAAACAAAACAAAACCTAAAGGGAAGAAAATGAAAAACTGTTGGAGGAAAATCTAGAAAGAAGGATATTTAAATAGTCTTGGTTTAAAAACTGAGCTTATCAGGACTTCAGTGATTCAGAGAGTTTTCCTTGCCTTCAAGGGAAAAAGGGAGATATTTGAGACATTAAAAGGAGTCCTGATTTAACAGTATATTAAAAAAAGTAAAACTAACAAAATAACCAGCACATGGGTTTAGGAGGTGAGGAAGAGAATGGAAGGTCCTGTAAAACGCAAGAAGATGTATAAAATGTGCAACGTGTATAAGTTGCCAGCTTTGGGGATTTATTAGAGATTGCTGGTGTTGGTTTAAAAATGGACAAGAGAGCTGTATAGACAATTTGAGATATAATGCTTGCTGGTGAGGGAATGTGTAGAGAAAGAGAAAGAATGGGAAATTGACAAAGTAAATGTCCCAGGGAAGGGGTGCCTGGGTGGCTCAGATAGTTAAGCATCCAACTTCGGCTCAGGTCACGATCTCACAGTTCTCAAGCTGGAATTCACATCAGGCTCTCTGCTGTCAGCGCGGGGCCTGCTTTGGATCCCCTGGCTCCTCTCTCTCTGTCCCCTCTTTCCCCCACTCTCTCAAAAATAAACATTAATAAAAATAAATGCTCCAGGAAATAAATACAATTAGAGAACCAAAAAAAAAAAAAAAAAAAAAAAAAAAAAAAAAAAAAAAAAAGAAAAGAATACATCCCCAAGAAAACTGAAACAAAACAAAGACAAAAGGTGGTTAATTTGCAGTGATAATGATAATGACTGTTTATTGTTAAACAAGGTTTAGGACAGAGCAGAGGCATTTGAAAGTAAAATGAAAACTGTATCATCTAAACAATTAGAATGTAAATGAGGTTAGTAAGAGCTAGGCACTAATAATTATAGGAAGTAAAGACAAATGACCTTATTGAGAGTGGATGGGACCGAAAGAGGAGGGAGAAAAGTAAATGGTGACAAGTAGAAACAGAGAGGAAGAAGAAAAAGAATACTCTTGGCTCTAGTAAGGTTTGCCCCTCCCCCAAAGCAAGCTATCTTTACTAAAAATCATTTGAGTTGATTAATAAAAGGCTTGCCGTTGTCTTTCTGGAAACTCCACAGGTGGACTCTGGTCCAGGTCCTGGTCTCCGGACCACATCACATCGTATCATATGCCTGCTCCACTCTTTCCCTGGGTGTCAGTGGGAGATCTGGATACACTGTGAACTCTCCTTCAACTCCTTTCAGGAAAAGAGTGCTTTTTGGAGATCTTGTTCTCATAAATGGCTTTTGCATCTTTGCACTCTCCTCCCCTACACCCTCTTTTCTCTGGTTTTAAAGCACTTGCTGATTTATAAGACTTGATGCACCAACCCTACTTAACTTTCTTACTTCAACTCAAGTCATGCTGGCCCTTGCCCATCAAGATCCCGCCATGTCAGTTTTCTTTCTATGACTCAAATATACCAAGCATATCCCTGCCTGAGGACCCTGTACTCGGATTTCCTCTGCCTGAAATGCCTTCTCCTTAGTAGTCTCAGTGTTGGCTCCTTTTCATTCAGATCTCATCAGCTGAGACTTTCCTGAAGTCCAATCAGTCATCCTCTAACGTAGCTAACACATCACCTCTTTTAATTACCTGCATAGCCCTTTTTACTATATTTTATTATTTTTTGGTGGTTATTTGTCATATTTTATCTGAACCATCTCATGCCAGAATGTACCCTCTGAGAGAACAGGGACCTCCTATGTCTCTGTCACCATATTGCCATCACCTTGAATGGACCTCGCACATGGGAGGACCAAATACATATTTTGAATGAATTTTATTTTATTATTTTTTTGAAGTTTATTTATTTTTGAGAGAGAAAGGGAGAGAGTAGGGGGGTGCACACAAGTGGGGGAGGGGCTGAGAGAGGGAGACACAGAATCCGAAGCAGGCTCTAGACTCTGAGCTGTCAGCACAGAGCCAGACTCAGGGCTCAAACCCACACACCATAAGATCATGGCCTGAGCCAAAGTTGGATGCTTAACCGACTGAGCCACGCAGGCACCCTGAGAATGAATTTTAAAAATAACATTTTTAGCATGTAATATCTTACCCATTGTTTCCATGACTCAGAATCCAAATATTTATGAGTATACATGGGATTTGCGTCTTCTTTTCTTTTTTTTAATTTGCATCCAAATTAGTTAGCATGTAGTGCAACAATGATTTCAGGAGTAGATTCCTTAGTGCCCCTTACTCATTTAGACCATCCCCCCTCCGATACCCCCTCCAGTAACCCTCTGTTTGTTCTCCATATTTATGAGTCTCTTCTGTTTTGTCCGCCTCCCTGTTTTTATATTATTTTTGTTTCCCTTCCCTTCGTTCATCTGTTTTGTCTCTTAAAGTCCTCATGTGAGTGAAGTCTTATGATATTTGTCTTTCTCTGACTGACTGATTTCCCTTAGCATAATACCCTCCAGTTCCATCCACGTAGTTGCAAATGGCAAGATTTCATTCTTTTTGATTGCCGAGTAACAGTCCATTGTATGTATATATACCACATCTTCTTTATCCATTCATCCATCGATGGACATTTGGGCTCTTTCTGTACTTTGGTTATTGTTGATAGTGCTGCTATAAACATGGGGGTCCCTGTGTCCCTTCGAAACAACACACCTGTATTCCTTGGATAAATACCTAGTAGTGCAATTGCTGGGTCATAGGGTAGTTCTATTTTTAGTTTTTTGAGGAACCTCCATACTGTTTTCCAGAGTGGCTGCACCAGCTTGCACTGCCACCAGCAATGCAAAAGAGATCCTCTTTCTCCACATCCTCGCCAACATCTGTTGTTGCCTGAGTTGTTAATGTTAGCCATTCTGACAGTTGTAAGATGGTATCTCATTGTGGTTTTGATTTGTATTTCCCTGATGATGAGTGATGTTGAGCATTTTTTCATGTGTCAGTTGGCCATCTGGATGTCTTCTTTGGAGAAGTGTCTATTCATGTCCTTTGCCCATTTCTTCACTGGATTATTTGTTTTTTGGGTGTTGAATTTGATAAGTTCTTTATAGATTTTGGATACTAACCCTTTATCTGATATGTCATTTGCAAATATCTTCTCCCATTCTGTCGGTTGCCTTTTAGTTTTGCTGATTGTTTCCTTCGCTTTTACTTTGATGAGGTCCCAGTAGTTCATTTTTGCTTTTGTTTCCCTTGCCTCCAGAGATGTGTTGAGTAAGAAGTTGCTGCGGCCAAGATCAAAGAGGTTTTTGCCTGCTTTCTCCTCCAGCATCTTGAGATATTGTATTCTATCATATGTTTGGTAAATTTGTCTCTAAGAACAGGACTCAAATAGGAAAGAAAGCAAAATAAAGTTTGACTTTTAAAAGACTGGGAGATTGGGGTGCCTGGGTGGCTCAGTCAGTTAAGTGTCTGACATCAGCTCAGGTCATGATCTCAGAGTTCGTGAGTTTGAGCCCCGTATGAAGGCTGCTTTGGATTCTATGTCTCCCCGTCTCTCACTGCCCCTCCCCTGCTCATGCTCTGTCTCTCTCTCTCTCTCTGAAATAAAGAAACATTTTTTAAAAAGACTAAAATAATAAAAATAAAAGTGAAAAGATAAAAAACTTGGAGAGAATAATTTTATATCTTGCTCAAGAAATCATGAAAAAGGAAGTTTTTTTGAAAATCATGCATTTTAACAAAAGACAGTTTAGTGAATTTTTAGTTGCCTGAACATTCTGATTTCTTGTTCTCTGGGGTTTCTTTGTGTCTATTATCTACTGCTCCAGTAAAGGAGAGGTAAAATTAAAAGAAGGACACCCATTCAGAAAGTTCAACTCTGGTTTTGTTTTTCAGTGATTACCATCAATTGGATTAATAATTTCTTAAGACTCACCAGGAATCAAAGAATAGAAAATACACAAAAGAAAATGAGAGAAAAAAATCAAAGCATGTCAATGCAAAATTTGATGAAGCACAAAGGAACGTAGCAAGAGAAAATAACAAGACACAAAATAATTAAAACAATAGTCTTTCCTTATTAGTAATTACTTTAAATGTAAATGGATCAAACTCTCCATTTGGAAGACAGAGTGGCTACATGGATTAAAAAATAAGATCAAAGTCTCTTCTGGCCGCAAGAGACTCACTTTAGAGGTAAAGACACACATAGGCTGAAAGTGACAGGATGGATAAGATACTCCATGTAAACGGTAACTGAAAGACGGCAGAGGGGGCCATATGTATTAGGATGGCTACTATCAAAAAATACACAATAACAAAATAGCAAAAATGTGGGGAAATTCAAACCATTGTGCACTGTTCATGGGATTGTAAAATTATACAACCACTATGGAAAAGGATAAGAAATTTCCTCAAAAATTTAAAAATAGAATTAGCATTGGATCCAGCAATCCTACTTCTGGGTATACATCCAAAAGAATTGAAAACTAGATCTTTGAGACAGATTTACACCCATGTTCACTGCAGCATTATTTATAATAGCTAAATTATGGAAGCAACTTAAATGGAAATGTGCTATAGAAATACAATGGAATATTATTCACTCCCCAAAAAGAAGGAGGTCCTGGCATATATGCCTCAACAAGGATGAACCTTGATGACATTATACTAAATGAAGTAAGTCAGTCACAGAAGGAGAAATAATGCATGACTATACTTTACATGAAGTTCTCAAGTAATCAGACACTTAGAAAGTTGAATGGTGGTAGCCAGGGTTGGTGGGGAGGGAAAACAGAGTTGCTCAATGGGTGCAGACTTTTAGTCATGAGAAATGAAAATGTTCCAGAGATCTATTGTACAATAGGGTGCATATAGTTGACAGTAATGTGCTGTACATTTAAACATTGCTACAAGGATATGTATTTACATTATGTGTTTTTTCCTGCAATAAAAAAATTGCTAGAACGCACTGATATTTGGAAAGATAACACAACAGTTTCATATTCTAGCCCATCCTTAAAATTGCATTCAATTGAAAATTCTGTAATGTCATTTTTGGGGGTCTAAAAATCCATTAAAATAGTTATTTGTCTTTTAAAACTTTAATTTGGCGATATGACAAGCTTAAATAGCTTAGGAAATTCTACTTTATATCTTTTTTGGATATTCAGTCGGTGTTCACCAACACTGTTGGATGTGTTTCACATTTCCTTCTTTCAAATTTTAAATAGTTTGTAAGCCTATAATGAGAACTGTTCCAGTAGACTCCCTGCTGTTTCTTGCCTGATAAAAGGACTGGAAGTTACTGCATTCTACCTTTGTCCCCATAGAGAGACTTTGAATGAATGGCATCTCATTGGATGTGTATATGTGTGGGGTGGGGTGGGGGGGGAGGGGGTGTCTGTGCTATTTTGCCAATTGGTGACGGGGACATATTTTTGATGAAAAGAACTTTGTTTTTTCAGGTGACTTTGACTGATTTTCCACTGTCTTCAGTGGAACTTCCAAATTAGTGTCCTCTCAAGAAGTTGCAGCAAGCACAATACAATAGCAGTAATTCAATTTTAGTATATGTGCTGCCGAAGCGAGCTCTCAATAGCAGTAATTCAAATGTGAGTCTTGCCCTAACAAATGTATTCCTAGTGACCCTTCTTTCCTTCTGTTCCCTCTCTCTCTTCTCCCACAGTCCCCCCGACCAGCTTAGGAGAATCACAAGGAGGGTAGTCTACTTTCCCAGCGAGGTACTTTCCATACCATTCTTCTGCCCTTAGTGGGTGCTGATTTGTCCCTTATTCCTTCTAAACCCCCAGGTCCGCTTGCTTCTCTATAGACCTATCTCATATTTCTATTACTGTATTTCAAGTTATAGTGGAACACTGACCTTGAACAAACTCCTTAACATCATTTAAAAATACTTTTAGGGGCGCCTGGGTGGCTCAGTCGGTTAAGCGTCCGACTTCAGCCAGGTCACGATCTCGCGGTCCATGAGTTCGAGCCCCGCGTCAGGCTCTGGGCTGATGGCTCAGAGCCTGGACCCTGTTTCCGATTCTGTGTCTCCCTCTCTCTCTGCCCCTCCCCCATTCATGCTCTGTCTCTCTCTGTCCCAAAAATAAATAAACGTTGAAAAAAAAATACTTTTAATTTCAGGGGCAACTGAGCGGCTCGGTTGGTTAAACCTCCAACTCTTGATTTGGCTCAGGTTATGATCTCATGGTTGTGAGATTGAGCCCTGGGGTCTGTGCTGGGCACGGAGCCTGCTTAAGATGCTCTCTCTCCCTCTTTCTCTCTCCTGCGGGTGAGCACACGCGTGCACGCTCTCTCTCTCAAAAAAGAAAATTCAAAAAAATACTTTTAATTTGGAAGTAATTTTATTAGATTTACAGAAGTGTTAGAAAACAGTGCAAAATTCCTTTGTATCTTTTGCCCATCTTTCCCTAAATTAATATCTTATAAAATCATGGTAGATCTATCAAAACTAGGAAATTAACATTGGAATAAAACTTCAAACTACAGACTTTATTCATATTTCACTAGTTTTCCCCTAATCTTAGATTCAGTGTTTCATCTTTAAAATGGATATAATGTCACCTACCTTGTAGGGTGTTTGTATAGAGAGTATACAGGTAAAATCCCTGAGACACAGTGAGCCCTCAATAGTATTTGTTATTTTGTTGTTGCACAGAAACGCTGTTCTTTATCCATTACAATTGTTGTTATAGAAATGGGCCAAACATCTGTCCAACAAGGTTCCAAGGACTCCCTGGTACACAGTGTGTGTATTGTGGCTTAGGTTCAGTCTGAGACAAAGATGTGGCGCGGGTGGGATCTCTCCATTGAAACGAAAAAGGCGCCCCCATGTGGTGGCCACAGATAGGGCTCAATGCTCACCACCGATACTGAGCACCCCAACCAGTCTCGGATAATGGTGCTCATCCACTTCAAAGCGGCCAAGACAGTCAGCAGACACTGAAGGTCTTTAAGATGTCAGCGTGGATAACTTATAACGTTATTTTGCAATTTCTCCAGAAGGGGTAAAAGACTACAGAGAGAAGTCACATTTTTGCTGGAAGAGAAAGGGCAGAGAAAATCCAGATTATGGTAATGATACTCAGAGAAGGGAAAGCTTTCAAAGGCCACTTTTTTACAGAGCCATGTGGTAGAGAAGGACACCGAGTATCTCTGGGGTGAGAGGGTGAGTAGTGCAAAATCAGAACAAAGAAGAGGGGGAGTCAGAGAGGACAGTCTGTTTTCAGAGGCAAGCTATGGCAGTAATCAAAAGATTATTAATCAAGCGTATGTGTAATCAAGTGTACATATAGTAAAAATAACACAAAGCATTTGGACATTGGATAGTGGAAGAACTAGGTTCCGGTGGAAGGGTAGACCACGTAGGTCGCCTGTAGAAAAGTGTGGAAACAGTAGGTCACATTAAGAATAATTATATCCCAAAATTCAGACATCTTATTCTGTGCTACTTATGGTGGTTGGGGTTGGATGGGATTGAAAACTGGAAATAAAAGGAAAAAAAGAAATAAAACAAAGGTGTCCTGCAGACTGATGATATTAGTGGGCCACAAACTGGGGACTGCAGCTTAGAGCGTAAGAACTTTCTGGGCAAACAAACTACAAGTCCAGGCTGTTGCAGTGTACATAGATATTTTCATGGTTCTCTTCTTCTTCTTTTTTTTTTTTAATTTTTTTTAACGTTTTTATTTATTTTTGAGACAGAGAGAGACAGAGCATGAACGGGGGAGGGGCAGAGAGAGAGGGAGACACAGAATCAGAAGCAGGCTCCAGGCCATCAGCCCAGAGCCCGACGCGGGGCTCGAACTCACGGACCGTGAGATCGTGACCCGGGCTGAAGTCGGATGCTTAACCGACTGAGCCACCCAGGCGCCCCTTCATGGTTCTCTTCTTAGCCCACTAACCTCTAGGGCTTTTCCAAGCACAGGAGAGCAGCGTTTAGATGATCTTTGGTAATATCGTAAGGCAGTATCTGCCTGTCTCCATAGTCACACTCTAAATAGATTAATTTTTATAGATCTGATGTCAAGCCAGTGAGATTACCGATACTTTTTGGCAGCCCTTAATGGCAGAGCTCATTAAGTAGGTTTTCACTATTACATGAGAGAAAAAGGAATAAAGGCAAAACTAATATCATATTACATTCATAAGAAAAATTATCATTTTGTGTCTCCTGGCCAAGAACTTACGGAATGAAAGAGAATAATAATGTTTTAAATTAATTATAAAGGTGAAACCAGAGCACGGCTCATGACTTTCTAGTTTGAGTAATGGACAATATTTTTAGAGCCATTTTCTTTAAATAAATAGCCTGTTATTCTAATTGAAGTCTTCTCCCTCAATGCTAATTTTGAGGTGCCTAGTGTAAATTGAAAGTCCTTTTGTTTTTAGATCAGTAACTTAATTTTTCTACAATAAATGCTAGTTGAAATCATCCAGACATTTTTAACATAGTTCTAAATAAATCAGACAGATGAATCATAATGTGGTTGGAAAAGATTCTCTTAATATAATGGTAAGTTTAAAAGGCGGATCCCAGAACAATGTGCATTAATTAGTGTCATTTTTTTTAATAAAAGTATGTGTTCATAGGTTCTTAAAGTTTTTGGAAGTTTTTAAACAAAATGCTAAACCTGATCATAATTGGATGATTTTTTGACTGTATATAATTTGTAATCTTTTCTCTAGTAAAACCTTGATTAGTTGCATAAAATTTTCTCTTTAGAAATTTAAAAATTTCCTCTTTAGAAAATGAAAGGCAAGACATATTTAAAGCATGGCCACATAGGATAGCATTGCTAAGAAGTCCTGTGATGTAGGTCTTTAAGAGTAACAATAATAAGACTTTCATAATTTCTTGTTAAGGTTAGAAATAGTATGAGAAATATACCAGGGTGCTTTTAAACACATTATATCATTGTATGGGAAGTGGAGAGATCTGTCCGAAAGAGCTTACCTTGGTGTTTTGATCACAGTAGCATAGTTACATAGTAACAAATTATTGTCTAGATGGACATTATGCACAGAGACAAAACTGGCATTTATAGGTCTGTCTATTGTACCATTTTGGATAGTTTCTTTTTAAATAACAGAAACTCTGACCCAATGTGGCTAAAGAAATAAGTGCAGAGGTAAGTTGGACTCAGGAGTTCATTGATAAAAATGGACTAATGTAGGCATCAGGGACTCTGGTTCTGTCTTTCCCTAGGCTCTACTATCTTTAATGTAATTTAACTAACATTAACTTAACATCCTTAACTTTTTCTTCAGGCTGACTGTAGAAAGGCTGCAGCAGTCCCAGGCATGATAGCCTGATATGACAGAGTCCAAAAACATCATGCTGTCCAATTCTTCTTGTGGCTGTCTTTTGGACTTGAAGCTGTCTTTTGGACTTGAAGCTAAACTTTCTAGGAAGTGACCAGAAAACTCTCCCACATCTGATTTGCCTTTCCTGAATCAATCTAAGAGTAGGAGTGAGCATTGATACAATATCCCCAACATGTATCACTTACATGGAATCCTAGTTGAAAACATTAGAAAGCCATAGTGTAGTAAAATGAATTCATGATACGAGGGTTATTTCCAGTTTGGGGTTACAATAAACTTTTCTGTACGTGTCTCCTTGGGCACATTTATTAGTAGTATTAGAACTGATGGGCAGATATCTTTTCAATGTTATTAATTCTAAACTGAAATAATTTCCCTCCATTTTTCATTATGTGAGGGTTCTGTTGCTTCTTATTTTCACAAACACTTGTTAAAGTGATTTTTAACCATTTGTTATGTGAGCAATATCTTGTTATGATTCTATTTGTCTGGTTGTTAATGAATATATATATATAATTTCCTTTACTGTCCATTTGTTTCTTTATTTTAATTTTGTGATGTAACTCTTCAACTCTTTTACACATTTTGTACTGGTTTTCTCCTCTGTTAGTTTCTTTTTATTTTCTAGATTCTAGGCACATCCTTATACTATCTTTTGCATATCTCCTTAATATTGTATTTTAAATTTATTTTTAATTAAAAAAACTGCAGTCATCAGAATTCATGTTTTTGGCATACAGTTTTATGAGTTTTAAACATGCACAATTTTTGTAACTGCCACAGTGCAAAACAATTCTGACATCCCAAAGAATTTCCTTGTGCTGCCTTTTGTACTCAGACCATCTTCCCATCTTTGGCCAATGGTAACAACCGATCTGTTTTCTATTTTTCTATTTTTGCCTTTTTAAGAATGCCATATAAATGAAATCATCTTGTATATAACTTTCTTGAGACTGGTTTCTTTCATTCAATTTACTGCATTTGAGATTCATCAATGTTGTATCAATAATTCATTCTTTTTGTAATTGCTTAGTAATATTCTACAGTATAGATGATCACAGCGTGTTGATGTAGGCACTTGTTGAAGGACATTTATGTTGTTTTCAACTACAGGCATTCCTCGTTTTATTGTGCTTCACTTGACTATGCTTTGCAGATAGTGCGTTTTTTTATTTGTTTGTTTGTTTACAAATTGAAGGTTTGTGGTGACCTTGCATTGGACAAGCCTATTGATGCCATTTCTCTAACACCATGTGTTCACTTTGTGACTCTATCACCCTTTGGTAACTTTTGCAATATTTCGAACTTGCATTATTATTATATTTGTTATGGTGATCTGTGATCAGTGATTATGACCTACCGAGAGCTCAGATGATTGTTAGCATTTTTTAGCAATAAAGTATTTTTGTTTTTTTAATTTAAATTTAATTTAATGTATTTATTTTGAGAGAGAGAGAGAGAGGAAGCACACAAGCAGGAGAGGGGCAGAGGAAGAGGGAGAGAGAGAATCTCAAGCAGGCTCCACACCCAGTGCAGAGCCCAACTCAGGGTTCCATCTCACAACCATGAGGTCATGACCTGAACCGGAATCAAGAGTCCAATGCTTGACCAACTGAACTACCTGGGCGCCCCAAGTATTTTTTTTTTTTTAATTTTTTTTTTCCAACGTTTATTTATTTTGGGGACAGAGAGAGACAGAGCATGAACAGGGGAGGGGCAGAGAGAGAGGGAGACACAGAATCGGAAACAGGCTCCAGGCTCTGAGCCATCAGCCCAGAGCCTGACGCGGGGCTCGAACTCACGGACCGCGAGATCGTGACCTGGCTGAAGTCGGACGCTTAACCGACTGCGCCACCCAGGCGCCCCCCCAAGTATTTTTAAATTAAGGCATGTACTCTGTCTTTTTGGACATAATATTAATTGCACACTTAATAAACTACACTATAGTGTAAACATAACTTTCATATGTACTGGGAAGCCAAAAAATTTGTTTGACTTACATTATTGCTGTATTTGCTTTGTTGCAGTGGCCTGGAACCAAACCCACAATATCTCTGAGGAATGCCTGTACTGATCATTGCAAATAATGATCCTATGAGCATTCATGCACACGTGTGTGAAAATGTTTTCAATTCTCTATGATAAACCCTTTGAATTGGAATTGCTGGGTCGTATAAGTGTATGCCTAACTTTTTATTTTTTTTTTTAAATGTTTATTTATTTTTGAGAGAGAGAGAGAGAGACAGACAGAGAGCAAGCAGGGGAGGGGCAGAGAGAGAGCGGGAGACACAGAATCCGAGGCAGGCTCCAGGCTCTGAACTGTCAGCACGGAGCTCGACACGGGGCTCGAACCCACAAACCGTGAGATCATGACCTGAGCGGAAGTCAGACGCTCAACAGACTGAGCCACTTAGGCGCCCCAGTGTATGCCTAACTTTTAAGGAAACTATTAAAATGTCTTTTGATGAAAAGAAGTTTATAAATATGAATTTTGGACGTTATGATTGGTGTTTTTGTGTGTCTTGCTTAACAAATCTTCCCTTCTCTAGAGGGAAGAGGGATATCATGGAGATATTCCCTTACATTATTATCTAAGTGCTTTACAATGCTGGCCCTTTCATTTAGATCTATAAACTACCTGTAATTGAGGTACAGGTGTTAAAGGTCATTATCTGTTTAAGCATTCTGGCAATATAGTAGACTAATGTTTTGGTTTAATTTGTCAGCTATTTTTTCTATAAAAATAATTCTATAATAATAATTTTGCTGCTATTTTTCTATAATAATTTTCTATAATAATAATTCTGTCTAATGTTAAAAACTATTTTAAAGGAAAAACAAAGTCAAAACAAATTGGAGTGAATCTCACAGTATTATTGTCATAAAATTGAATTGAATGCACAGATCTTATACATGGCTTGCTTTTGTAATTGTTTTTAGTGTGAATAGAATGATAATGGATACAGAGCTTTACTTTTCAAAGTAGGCAGCAAAAACATCGTCTTCTCTTTGTATTTTTTCCCAAGAAGAAATAGCATTAATAAAACATTAGACAAATAAGAAAGTTAGCAGGAGTAGAGAAATATGATCTTGATTGAGACTTAAAACAAAATCATGCAATATCAAGTTACTTGATCATTGCCCTTGAAAGAGTTATCCTGTGTGAGCTTGGTTCACTACAGTGGAATCTTTCCTAGTAGCTGTTATGAAATTTTTGTATGGCCTTATTCCTCAGAATATAAACAGGCAAATGTTAACCTGAGGCTCTTTCCATGAAATATGTTGAGGGCCATTTTGGGCACCTTTCCACCTGAATGTTATCTGAAGCCTGTTTTGGGGATCTGTACTACTTCTGAATATATCCTTCATGGATTCAGGCTTCTGACTCCCGATATTGACTTTACTCTGTTGGTGACAGCTGTCAGGAAAAAACAAAAACGAAAAAACACGGACAGAAAGATCTGATGCTCCTAAGGCCTGCGTAAAACTAACCTCCTCAGCAAGACTTTTGAGTTTAAATTGGCTTCTATGAGAGTATGAGGATATGAGGACACAAGTTGTTGAAAACTGGTTTAGTTCCCAATGTCACTGGAATGGATACCCTTCCTTGCCTTTCAGGAAGGAGAGGAGAAGCTAGATTGGCATCGTGCTCTTTTTTCTGATTCTTCCTTTCTTCCTTCCCTGCAATCAAGTTAAGCTAACAATGTTTAACTTTTTCTTTTGAAATAAGTCAGTTTTAATTTTGGTTAAGTCCAATTTATTCATGTATTTCTTTTATGGACCCTACATTTGGAGTTGTATCTAAGCAATCTTACACTTTGAGACCCAAGGTCTCAAATATTTTTCTTTTTATAGACTATGCTCTACCTTTAGACTCTCTGTTCTGTTCCGTTGATCTATCTTCATGCGAGTACTGTACGGTCTTGCTTACAGTAGCTTTTGAAATCAGGAATTAGTAGTCCTCCAATTTAGTTCTTTCTGAAAATTATTTTGGTTCTTCTAGATCCATTGAATTTGCATACAGATTTTGGAACCATTGTGTCAATTTATCCAAAAACTTCGTAAAGTTCTGGTTCGGACTGCATTGATTCCACAGATCAATTTGAATAAAATAGACATTTAGAACATATTTAGTTGCACAACCCATGAGCAAGGTATATCTTTCCATTTATTTTGGTTTTCTCTAATTTATCTCACCAATGGTTTCTAATTTTAAGTATTCAGGCATTCTACACGACCTGTACATGTTTTGTCAGATTTATCGCTAAGTATTTCATATTTTTGGCATCACCATGAATGGTTTTCTTTTTTAAAATTTTAATTTCTGGGGGCACCTGGGTGGCTCAGTGGTTGAGCATCCGACTTCAGCTCAGGTTATGATCTCACAGTTCGTGAGTTTGAGACCCTGCGTCGGGCTCTGTGCGGGCAGCTGGGAGCCTGGACCCTGCTTCTGATTCTGTGTCTACCTCTCTCTCTGCTCCTCCCCTACTCACGCTCTCTCTCTGTCTCTCAAAAATAAATAAACATTAAAAAAAACTTTAAAATTTCAATTTCTGATTGTTCTCGTCCAGCTTATAGGATTACAATAGATTTTCAGATACATTGATTTTTGTTTCATATTAATTTGGGAAATGTTGAGGGTGTTTGTTAAGACACCTTTAATAGCAGTTAATATTCAAATCTCAAGAGGAGGATTTTCTTACTTTACCTGAACTATTAAGGATTTTCCCTTTGTCTGTTGTTGTCAGCAGTTTGCATATTGATGTGGCATGTTTTTGAGTATGCATATGTGTGTATGTATTTATTCCATTGTTCTCTGAGTTTCTTACATCTATGATTCCATATCTGTTGCTATTTCTGGACACTTTGTACCTGTCATTTCTTCAAATACTTCTTTTGCCCTGTTCTATCTCCTGTCTCCTTCCAGAATTTAATTATGTGTATGTGAGGACATTTGGTATTTTCTTATAGCTCTTGGCTATTTCATTCTGTTTTGGGCAGTCTTTTTTAATCTTTGTATTTTGGTCTGGGCTATTTCTTTTGACCTATGTTCAAGGTCATCGGTTCTGTGGCTCTGCTGATTCTACAGATGAGCCCACTGAGGGCATCTTTCACCTCTCTACTATGTTCCATTGCTAGCATTCCCACCTGACTCATTCCTATAGTTCCATCTCTCTGCAAATTACCCATCCTATCTTGTATGGTATTCACCATTTCTGTTAGAACCTTTACCATGCGAAGCATAATTATTTAAATTCTTTTTCAGATAATTCTAATAACTGTGTGTTAATTGACTCTGATTGTTGATTAATTTTCTCTTAGCAAAAATTGGTTTTCTTGCATTTTCCATGTCATGTAGAACAGTGGAGTGAGGTAAATGCTTAGTTTGGAAATGGGCCTGAGCTCTTTCTGGTAGGCATTTAGCGTGAGATCTTGTTAGTCTAGTTGCAGTGTGATTCACATTTCTTTTCGCTGTACTTATCCTTGGTGCACAAGCTTCATAATTCTCTGCTGGCACCTGGTGTTTAGGGTGGGGGCTGATTTACTGGAGGATTTTTCTCAAATGATGCTTTTCCCTCAGTTTTAGTTCTTTGCTTGTTCTGTGCCTCAGAGACTATACGTCTTTTGCAGCTTTTGAACAGTATTCGATTATTACTTATACTCCAGACTTATTAGCATAATGCTGGAGAGTAGCTAGGGGATGTCAAAAGACATTTTTGTCAGGGCACCTGGGTGGCTCAGTTGGTTGAACCTCTGACTTCGGCTCAGGTTGTGATCTTGCGGTTGATGAGTTCGAGCCCTGCATCAGGTTCTGTGACGACAGCTCAGAGCCTGGAGCCTGCTTGGGATTCTGTCTGTCTGTCTCTCTCTCTCTCCCTGCCCCTCCCCCTCCCCCGCTCATGCTCTGTCTGTCTCAAAGATAACATAAACATTAAAAAAAATTTTTTTTTAAAAGACATTTTTGTCTGCCAAAACTGGGCAGTGCTTTTAATATCTTGCATTCCAGAGTACAGCATTCCGCCAACAAAGATTTCTCTGCCTCAGAGTGTCAAATAGTGTCAAAGTTGAGAAACTTCCCTAGAGCGTAGAGGGATTTTTAGGTTTCTTTATTTCTGTTGCCGTCTCTTAGCTGAAATGGGTTTTCATTAAGTCCTTAAGGGCTACAGTTGTATTATTATTTGTTTTTCTTTTCACCTTCTTCCCACTTAGATTCTTTTGCTTTATAAAGAAGATAAAGGTGAAGATTCCAAGTAGTGTTTCTTCTCATTCTGGGGCATCTTTATTCCCAGGACTGTGCCCCTTCAGGTGGAAAGTGCAGAGAGTAAGGTTTGCAAGAGTGATGGAACCCCCTTCCCACATCACTCACGAGTTCTTGCCAGCCGCATTCAGCTCCCACCAGTTCACCACCAGTTTTAGCTGAATTATTTTTACCCCTTGACCAGCGGGGCTCCAGGTAAGAAGCATCCCTTTTCATCTAGTCTCTCCCTACAGGTCCCTGTCTCCCCCTAGAATTAGGGTTAGTTGGGTGCTCTGCTTCCTCAGCTCTCTTGTGGGGTCACAGAAATTCATGAACTTGCAATTGGCCTCAATTTATTTTTATTTTAAAGGTAGGAGCCATGTTCTTTCTAGTTCTTTTCAACCCCCAAGCAAAACTTGGAAATTACACCGTCACGTTTCTGTATGAAAATTAACCAGCGAGGCATATACCTTCTGAAGCAGATAACCCCACTTCAATATTTTGAAGTTTGATTTTGACATAAAAACATTTCAAATGACATTTATCTTCCCGCATTTCTTTTCTCCAGTATTTGCTTGAGTAAATAAGTAAATTAATGCAAGATTAATTTTGAATAATGTTCTCTATGTAAAAATACCCCTTGATATTTGTACCTAGTTAAGAAAATAATAAAAGTATATTCATACCTTTACGGTTGTTTTAAAATTTTGCAATGTGAATACTGATCTAACAATATCTACTAATTCTGCCTTTTTATGCATTTCATTGATCACTATTGACACTGCACATATTACCATACCATGCCTGTAACTCGGGAGTAGCTGAAAACCGGATAGCTGGAGGAATGGTTCTTTGAAGAATGCTCAGAGTATCAGAAATTTCTGTATTTTGTTCTCACCTCCTTGACCTAGAAAGACTTAAAAATAGATTGGACAATAGGTGGGTGACAAACGCTTTTCCCTTTCTAAAGTGTTCTAAACATGCTTGAAAGGAATGAGGTTGGAAAAGGGAAAAGAGTGAAAATGGGATCCCCACAACAGACATTTCTACACAAGGGTTAAAAACTCTGAATAAGTTTTCTCTTTTTGCCTCTTCCCCACTCTCCTTCCTTCCCCACATTTTCTCCTTGTTTCACTTTTCCCAGAGACTGGACTGAAATGTTTTGATGTTCTCTGCTTCGTAATGAAAAGTAATTTCTTTCCACTTCTTTAATTATTTCAAAGTCATTAATAATTCTTGTACGTGTGTTTAAACATGGAATTGAATGCAATATTGCTACTAATTATATTTGTTCAGCTGAAATTCTCTGTGTGGGAAGAACTCACTGTCAAAAGGGGAGAATGACGAATCACTGTGGGAAGGTTGAAAATTGTCTAAATCTCTCAAAATGTCATGACCAAATTAAGGTTTAATTAAAAGCTAAAAAAAAAAAAAAAGAAATAAAGAAAGAAAAAAAGAAAGAAAAGTCACCTGATGTAGAATCCCAGAAAACTGTTTTAGAAAATAACTCTTTGTGATATTAGAATTCAGTATTTTAGTCTATTTTCTAATCCACATGTTATAAATTTGAATTTCAACTATAATGGATGCTTGCCTTTTTTGCAACTAGAATACAAGGCATAACCTAAGTTTTATCCCTAGAAATTTTCTCTACCATCCATATTTATGGTATTTACCATCCATATGGTATTTACCATACCATAAATTCTCTAATGGAATTTTCTTGACTCAACTGGTTGATAAATGTCGCCGAATGTTCTCAGCATAGGATTAGGGCACTTATAGTGTGGTAGCCTTGCGATAAATGCTGTGCTCTCTCCTTCTGCCCCACTCTGTTCTCACATAAATTACAAAGCAATGCGGTGAAAAAACTAAAGGAATATAAGATGATCCTCAGACTGTAGATCTCCATAGCAGGGAACTAACTAACCAAAACTAATCAAAACAAGAGTAGCTTTAGCTGTTTAAAATACAAAGTATTTTAAGGCCAATGTATTTTATTTTGCATGTTAAGGCAAGTATAATATGCAAATAAATGTACACGTGCACAATACAGGTGTGCATTTTATAACCTCTGGCATGTGGGAGAGGATTTTAAATACCTACCCATGGATAAAGAACTATTTCTCACTAACCCCATCTCTGAATCAGGTGTGAAAATATGCCTATATGGGTGAGGTTGAATATTCTATCAAGCGTTTTATACCTTGTTAATGTGAAACTCCTTAATGGAATTAAAATAGGTCACTGGAGGTGAATTTGTTATTAACCTCCAATACTGACCAGCAGATACTATTTGGGATATGTTGGGTTTTCTGAAATTATTAAGTATATGAGCGATTTTCAACCAGTAAACATTTGTCCAACATTTGCTAGATGCCAGGTACTACTGTGGGCATATTGGAGGTGTCCACCAACAAATGGATAAAAATCTCTGCCTTTAAGAAAGCAAGGCTGGGGCTGGGGTGCCTGCACTAACATGACCCTGAGCATCTCTTTACCTCACCCTAGACCAGCCCTATGACATGAACCTTATATTCTACAGGGGAAACTGGCAACACACAAGATTAGTGTGAAAAATATATGGCATTTTCTCTCTCTTTTTTCTTGTTTAAAATTTTAATTTCATTTAGTTAGCATACTGTTATATTAGTTTCATGGGGAAAATATAGTTATTCAACAAATATATGGTATTTTAGATTATGATAAATGCTATAGGGTAAAATAAAGTAGGAAAATAGATAGTAAGATTGGGGGGGGGCAGGAGGAAAGTTTGAAATTTCAGTTAAGAGTGTCCAGGGATGTTCTACCTGAGAAAATGGCAGTTGGGCAAGCCTGAAATAGGAAAGGTAGCAAATCACGTGGAGACCTGGGGAAGGCACTCTAGACAAAGGAACAGCAAGCCAAGGAATGGGGTACAAACTTACCTAGTATTCTAGAACAGCAGAGAGGAAGCCAGTGGTTGGAGTAGAATGAGCAAGAGAGTTGTAGGGAATCAGTGATAAGACTGGGCCCAGATCAAGAGGGAAATTAGATCACAAGAGGACTTTGGCTTCTATTCTGCATGATACAGACAACACTGGAGAGATTTGAGTCAAGGATTACCATGATCTAACCTACTTACCTGTAGTGCTCTGTGGCTGTCTGCAGAAAAGACATTAAGGTTGCTAGTTCCAAGTGGTGAGATCAGAGAGAAGTCTACAGCAAGACATAAGTGAATGGATCCTGGATATATTTTGAATGTAAGGATTTTCCGTGGGTTGGATTGGAGGGAGAAAGAGAAATAGAAACATCATGGACGACCCAAGGTTTTTGACTTAAAAACCAGAAGAATAATGTTGTTGTTAATTGGCAGGCAAAGATTGCTCAATTTGTAAGCTGTTAACTTCAAGATTTAGATTAGACATCCTTAGATGTCAAGTAGTTGATTCCCTGTAAGAATGTTGAAAACTGAAAGGAAACATGTTCCTCCAGTGAAAGAGGGTCTCTTAAAAATCAAAAACCAAACAAAACCTGCCACTGCCCAAGCTCACATCTCACAAGATCTCCCCATTCAAAGAAAATCAATAGTATAAAGAAATGTGTGGAATCAATGAAAACATCTCTGAAGAAACTTGAGCAAAAGGCAAGTGAAAACAATGAATTGTAAGAGACTCACTAAATGGAGAAGTGGAAGACATCTGGTAAATAATTCTCCATAGTCAGTCCCAAGTGAAATATTGTCTAGAAAAATCTCCACAAAGGCACAGTGAGGTTTAAAGGAAAGATTAGAAGACAAAAAAAAAAAAAAAAAAGAAGAAGAAAAACAAACTAGATGACAGTGAGGAGGAAAGGATGTAAAGCAAAAACACTCCAGAGGCAAAGTCATATTAGAAGCCACAGGAAGAAGTACTTTAGAGTGAAATTGTAGTCAGGGTGATAGTATTCAGAATTGAAGAAATTTCACAACTCAGTAAGGTAAAGAACATATGCAAAATATAAATTATAAAGATTATGTATGTAAAAGATAAAGAAAGTTCAGCATTAACCTAACTGAGTTTTCCTAAGATAGAAGCATGTAGAATTACAAACCAAGGATATATGGGAGAAACCTTTCCCCAAAATAAACATGCACTCTGTAGATCAAAAAACTTTCCAGAGTGAAAATATAGACAGAAAATAATCAATACCAAGAGGCAGACTTGTAAAGTTTACTACAATTCAAGAATCTTAGAATATCAAGGCAGGAAAACTTAGTCTTGAAGAAAGGAGAAAAAAACTTCTCTAGGAATAATCATAATATGAGAAGAGAGTGGAGTGATGTTTACAAAAAGATCTAAGTACAGGGAGCATCCAACTTCATCTCATGTCATGATCTCACAGTTTGTGACTTTGAGCCTCACATAGTGCTCGCTGCTGTCAGCACAGGGCCCGCTTCACATCCTCTGTCCTCCTCTCTCTCTGCCCCTCCCATACTCATATTCTCTCCCTCAAAAATAAGTAAATATTTAAAAAAAAAAGGATCTGAGTAGCAAGATACGCTGGTATGTTTTTGACATAAACACAAGAGGTGTATATTCTCAAACATTTAAGAACTCAGGGAATACAGCATCTTGAACACTCATGAAAGCCTATTGGACCAAACCCAAATATTAAAGACACAAATCAGAACAAAAAACTCAGGTATATTTGTTTCCTATTGCTGCTATAATAAATAACACCAACTTTGTAAATTTAAAACAGCACAAGTTTCTTATCTTCCAGTTCTGTGGGTCAGAAGTCCAAAATGAGCCTTCCTGGGCTAAAATCAAGAGTGGGTGAAACTTCTAGAGACTCTAGAAAAAAATCAGTTTCCTTGCCTTTTCCAGAGACTAGAAGTTGCCTACTCTCCTTGGCTCATAGCCATTTTCTCTCTTCAAATCCAGCAGAACAGCATTTTCAAATCTCTTTCTGACTCTCACGTGCCTGCCCCCCCCCCCACGCCCGTTACTTCTAAGGATTCTTTATATTAAACATTGTGTTGTGATGATATTGGACCCACCCCAGATAATCCCGGATCATCTCCCATCTCAGGGTCCTTAACTTAATCATATTTGCGATGTCTTTTCTGCAATGTAAGGTAGTGTATTCACAGGTCCTGGGGATTATAGGGTGGATATCTCTGGGAGCCATTATCCTGCCTACCATGTCAGCTATGGAGAAACTACAGTAAAGGATGGATGTGAATACTGACTCTACCTCCATATTAAGTTTTTTGGAAATATAAAAATCATGAAATTATAGAAAATGGGATATGGAAGAAATTGTAAGTACAGTAATTGCCTTAGTGTTTTATAGTAGGAGTTCAATAGTTAACATGGGCAGTTGAAATATGTTAGTACAGGCCACTTTAAAAAAAAAATCAACTTAGATACTTTAGTTCCTAAAATATCTTGCTGTGAAAATAATTTCATATATTCATTTCAATTTTCTTTTGATAAATTCAAGTACATTTTCTTTCTTCCTTTTTAACAAAAATAGAATGGGAAAATGATTTAAAGTAAAAAAAAAACTTACTTCTCTTTATCCTATTTCCAGTATATACACTTGTTTGAAAAAAGCTCTAGTGATTTAAAAATTATTACTCTTAATGGATTTGAAACTGTTTCCTTTGCTCTTTTCTATATTGTTTGATGGTAATGATACCATTTTATATAACGCATATATAATGAATGCCAAATGTATAAAATCCCCAAAGATAATACACAGCTCTAGTTAAAACTACAATTTTGGTTTTTTTTTAATTAAGGAGGAAATAGCTAACATATTTTTAAGACACAGATATGTAAATAGTGATGATCTCTAATATAATGTAACCAGTGATTGCCTCTCAGTGGTGCGATTTTTGTGACCATAATTTCTTATTTATATTTTCCCTTATTTTTCCCAGTTTCTATAACAGATGATACTGGAATTAAAAAAAAAAAATATATATATATATATATATATATATATATATATATATGTATAGAGGGACCTGGGTGGCTCAGTTGGTTAAGTATCTGACTCCTGATTTCGGCTCAGGTCATGTCCCAGGGTAGTGGGATCAAGGCCTGTGTTGGGCTCCTCGCTAAGCATGGAAACTGCTTAAGATTTTCTCTCTCTCTACCTCTTGCCCCTCTTCCCTGCTCACGCTCTGTCTCTCTCTCTCTCAAAAAAAAAAAAACCATATATATATTACATATGTATGAAAATGAAATGTCACCTACCAACACACACACATATATGCACACAAACATAAAACCAACAATGTACTGATGGAGATATCAAAAATCCCTACATTATGGATATATACAAAAAAGGGTAACATAAAACAATATTTCATATAAAATCTAAGCCATGGCATCAAGGCTTTTTTGTTTTGATTTGTTTCACTGATACATTTATCTCATTTGCTATATATTTATTATTTTTATTGAAGTTTGAATTAGAGGGAAAAGAAAGGAAAGAAGTCAGGGAACTGCAAAAAAAGAAATGATTTATGGAATAGGAAGAGATCAAAGAGTGAAAGAGACAGATCAGCAGATAAGGAAAAAATACAGATGAATCATGGAGCTGACTTATCCATCGCTCTTGTTTTGCATCAGGATTTGGTAAAGTGAATGACAAATGGTTGTCATGAGTTAGATATTTTTATTTAAAAACCCAGTGGTTCATAAGTGAACCTCTATTAGACATTCCGTTTAAGCTGAGATACTGGGGATGATAAACATGTCAACTACCCAACACCCTGGTCTCCGTGTGGTTCCATGACAAACACATATTCCAACAAAATGGACTAAAATGAGCCATCACAACTCAAATCTCCGTTTCAGTGACTCACTGTCTTAACATAAAGAGATACATTTGTTGAGTAAATTATCATGTGCCAAGTGCAGTTCAGTGGACAAGTAAATCATCAAGTAACACAGCAAAAGTTTATGTCCCTGTGGAGCTTAACTCTAGTGGATGGAGACAGACTACAGTAAAAACTAATTTAGAGTATGTTCAAGGGAGGCAGTTTCTATGGGTCATCAAAAGGAGAAGTAGAGTAATGGTGACTAGTCACACTGGAGCAGGCAGTGAATTGGAAGGTTTGTAGTATGGAATGGGATGATCCACAAGAGCCCTTTGAGCAAACTTGAAGGTTAGGAAATTGCTAGTCAGGAAGGTATCTGGAGAAGAACACATCAGGCAGAGGGTATAACTAAAGAAAAACCTCTAACGTGAGAGCCTGCTGGCTTGCTCCATCTAAGTGTTTCAAAGTAAAATAACAAACAGAAGAATAATAGGGAAGGAAGCCAGTGAGATAACTGTCAGATCATAGGGACTTTTAGGCTAAAATAAAGGCTTCAGCTTTTACTTTAATTGATGGAAACACGGTGCCAGAGTTTTAGCAGAAAAGTAACGTAACATAACTTGTTATAAAAGGATCATACCAGCTCCTTTGTTGAAAGTAGACCGTGGAAGAAAAGGAGATGCCGAGGGCCTTCCATGAGACTATTTATTGTCATAAACCCAGGCAACAGATGATGGCGCACTTAGTCCAGCGTGCAAGTCGCGGACCTAAGGAGAAGGGATAGGGTTACGGAGATGCACTGAAGAAAAAGCTGACAGGTGGGTTACATGTGGAATAGTAAAGAAGAGGAGTCAAGCATAACCCAAATGTTTTCTTTTTAATTTTGAGTAACTGAAAAGATAAGGGATATGAATTCAAAACCAGGTTTTGAAGGGGGAAGTGACACAGTTTGGCAGCCTGGCAGGTGAAGGATATTTAAGTTAGTAGTAACAAGTGAAAATAACTCAAAACATTGATTAGAGCATCTAGGTGAGGTTTAAATGGGCGTAGCAGTCTTTTAAAGAGTTTTTTAAAGAGTTTTTTAAAGTTTTTAAAAGCAATTTGTCACTGTATGGGACCTCACATAATACCTGTTTTTACGCTTTTTATACTCTACTTCCAAAACTGAAGTGAAACTGTAAATACCTAAAAAGCACAGACACCATGAAAGCAAGAAAGACAAGAATCAAGTTTTTTGAAAAGGTGATTCAAGAACAGAGGTATATATAGCCAACTATTTCACCACAAGATGCTAATTTTGTCCAAAGATAGGAACTGGGAGAGGCTTTACTGCCTGCCAATGCCTCGGGCTCAGTTATTGGCCCCTTCTTCTCTTTGCTTGCTAATCAATATTTATGTTTAGCCAAATTTTACCTCCTTACCAAATGGTAGAGATTTGGGGTTGGGAAGAGGCTGCATATAGCTTCCTTTTCATTCCAGTCGCCAGAGGCCAACACTATTTGACATTGTCGATCAGCCAAACTGTGAAGTGAGCATCCAACAAAGACATAACCAACTGAAACAACATGTAAGCAAATATAATTTGAAGTGCAGCATTTTCTTCTGAAACCTTAGTGACTGCCCCTCCTATTGGTTACCTGTCATCAGTCAGAGCATTCCAGCTCTACAACCACAGGGCGACCTCTGTACTTCTCTTAGGTTGATTTTAATGAAACCCTAACCATGGTCCCAGACTGGACGTGAGTCCTCATTCCTAGAAATGTAATTCCTTTGGTGAAGAGGCATAAGGAAGACAAAGATGTGGGTCTGGAAAAGGTGGGATTTTTAGGTGCCGACAACATGAAAGCAGGAAAATAAAAAATGGTCACCAAAACGGAGATCAGCACCTTCAACTAAGACATTTGTGAGTCCCTATTCTGTAGAGGAAACTCATGTAGATACCAGAGAGACCAAAAGTCTAAAACAGCTCCAAGCCTTTAAGGGAAGGTAAAATGACAGAAATGTTAACAGGAACAAGAAAAATAAGAAGTTAATGGTACAGCACACCAGACACAGGGAACTTTTAGGAAACTGCTTGTGTTTCTGCATTCCTTTCAAGCAGACAGTTTTCCATTTCATCTGCAGGGTGTAGATGGCATTAAGAATTCATTTGATTTGAGCTATTAAATAGGACAGAGCCAACTGAAATAAGAGTTTCAGTGGGTCGCCAGAAAGACCTCTTTAACTTTCAGCCCCTCCTAGTCTGTCTTAGAACACTCTGTTCTTTCTATACTCCTAGTTTTCACCAGTATTTTTCATCTCACTAATACACTGAGCACTGAATACAATTCGAAGATCAGTGAGTGAGGGGAAAAAAATTGACCTCAACCACGGATTGCGCCTTCTCTCTAAGAAACCACTCTTTCAAGGAAGAATGAGACACTCTTTTCAAAAATCACAATTGGAGGTGAGAAATGATTCCTTTTAACTTTGGCTTGAATTAACTGCGACTGGTTTGTACTGTATTTTCTAAAGGTCTGGGGTCAAAATCTGTACATTTTTATTTTCATCGAATAAAATAGCCAATTAATTTTAATAAAATAAGCTTAAATAATGAATAAAATAGAAGTCGCGTCCCTGTGACCATATTTCCTTGCTGTTTAATACAATTCCATTTTCTGGGCTTGAGTATTTGAAACCAGCAATTTGAAGGGCTGTGTTGCTAAGAGACCAAGTCCTAGGTTGAAGTCAGAAAACCAGGCTTCTGTTTGCACATCTGTTACTGATTGCATAGGACTTTGTGGAAACCACTTATACGTCCTGCACATCCTTTAGTTCAGAAGAATTATCTTTTCATCAACTTCCTGGTTAAAGCATCAAATATAAAATTTTATTGTAGAGCGAGAAATTTAACAAGAGAAAAAAAAAGGCTTAAAAATTCTAAGATTATTTTGTCTGTGACATTGTGAGCCCGACGCCCTGAAGCCGTCCTCTATGTTTTTGAAATGTTTTAAGATATAATTCACATTCAACCCAATCATTCACCCTATCCCTAGGCAACCACCAACTTACTTCCTATCTTTGTAGCTTTGTCTATTCTGGAAATTTTCTATTAATGGAACCGTACAGTATGCAATTCCTATGACTGGCTTCTTTGCTCAGCATTATGCTTTCGAGGCTGACCCATGTTGTGGCATGTACTTTACTTCTTTTTATTGTTGAATAATATTCCACTGTATGAATATATCACATTCTGCCTGTCTGGTGATCAGTTGGTGGACATTTGTGTTGTTTCCATCTTAGGCTGTTATGAATAATGCTGCTATAAACAAGTTTGTATATGAACATATGCTTTCATTTCTCTTGGGTAAATATATAACATTTAACTATTTGAGAAACTTCCAGACTGTTTTCCAGAGCGGCTGTACCGTTTATGCTCCTACCAGCAGTGTATGAGGGTTCCAATTTCTCCACGTCCTCTCTAACACTTATGTTTTTTGTTTGTTTGTTTCTTTGTTTGTTTGTTTGTTTTAGAGCCACCCAAGTGAGTATGAAGTGTTATCTCGTGGGGGTTTGGGTTTGCATTTCCCTGATGGCTACTAGTGTTGAATATCTTTTCATATCTTCTTTGGAGAAATATCTATTCAGATCCTTTTACCTATTTTATTTCAGTTATTTATCTTTTTATTATTGAATTGTAGTAGCTACTCTATGTTTTTCCAAGTTTACATGTCCTGTAACTCTCAGCAGAGTTGGTTTTATTTGATGAAGGAAACCACCCCCTTGTTCCCATCAAGCCACCTTCTCCTGGCTGTACGTTTTCCAGCACAAAGTCCCTCTCCTCCGTTTATAAACAAAGGTCCCCATGATAAATATAACCTGAGGTTTCAGTCTAAGCAAAAATTTATATCTAGAGATGAATGGACCCACTTGAAATTGCCAGAAAATAAAAGCTATGCAGACCATTATGCTTCCCCTATTTGCAGTAGATGCCAGAGAACTTGGAGATAGTTACTTCACTGTCGCAAAGTGCTTTAGGTCTACTCAACTAAAGTGCATTTTGTTAGCTTGAAATGGGATCTGGTTTGTTTTAGATGTAAATGGCTCTTTCCCTGTCCATTTTAATCTCTAAGTCATCTCCATTCCTTTCAGAAACAGACATGGCAAAACTTTGAAATAAAAATACTGGGAGAAATGAAAAAGGTACTTACAGTTCTTTATCTATTAAAGAAAAAAAGTCACTTTTTGTTCTCTTCATGCCATGGAAAGTGAGCAGTGTCCCTGAGAATGAAGTCTAAAGCTACCTGGGGTGTGTGAAATCATCGAGGTCCAACTGTCTTCACCAACACAAAGAAGTCATAAAGTCTTTCAGAGTGTGAGAAGGTAATGGGTGGGTGAAGCTTTTGAATTACTGAAAGTGAGATGCAATAAATTCTATCATTCATGGGACCTGGGGCAGTATCTCTTCCCCAATACCTGCCGGGGCCTTTTGTGATATGGGAACATCACACAGTACCCATTCTTTCCCTATCCCATAGGTAAGGCCTAGGCAGAACTTCACAGGAGATACAGATTGTCGTTTCAAGTCAACATCCTCTCTGCCCCTTTCAATAACCATGGATTTAACACTATCTCTTCCAGTTCCCACTTTCCCCACCATGTTGTTTTTTTTTTTTAAGTTTATTTATTTTGAGAGAGACAGAGACAGTGTGAGTGGGGTAGGGACAGGGAGAGGGAGAGAGAGAATCCTAAGCAGGTTCCACACTGCCAGTGCAGAGCCTGATGTGGGGCTCGAACCCATGAAGCCATCAGATCATGACTTAAACCAAAACCAGGAGTCTGATGCTTAGCCGACTGAGCCACCCAGGGGCCCCTACCCCACCATATTCGTATCATTTTTGACTAAGTATTAGATCACCAGCTTATCCTCCATCTGTCCCACCCAGAGATGTTTGCATGCTCAGAGAACATTCTAAAAGAGGAAAATGCTCTTCTCACCGGGGGAATACATTCTCATAGTAGACTAGTATTCTAGGAAAATTTTGGTGGACTCGTTGAACATTTTTCTGTTTTTCTGAAGATGCTAGCAGGTATTTTTCATGGTCCCGCTGAAATCAGAGGCAAAAATATTCTGCACTTGCTTGCGTGCCTGGGTTTTTCATAACCTCACTTCATTGTTTTGATCAAAAGCTGCCTTGCTGGTTGAATCCCTCACCTAATTCGTCCTGCTACATCACTGGTGCTGATACACAAGCTGCTTCCACACTTAATAGGAGATTTGCTGTCACGGACAATTGTCGAAAGAATATGTCAAATGCTATAGCAGGGTTCCAAAACAAGAATAAGCCCCCAAATTTTCCTGAGCCATAGCAATGTGAATAACTTCTCAGCAGGACCACATTGAAAACTCTGGCACTAATGTTAGTGTTTATGTGTTTAAAGTACGAGTTGTGTTATTATGCAGGTAAAAGTGGTGTAGGCGTCAACTTTCATTATTTTCCTAACGTGGAACATGGAGTGTTTGTGCCTGGCCTGAGACAAGTGAAAACACACCACGGCAGTTTTAATGAAGATGATCTCTTATGTTCTGCAGCTTGTCTCATGGCCTCTTGGAAAACGGCAGCTGACCAATCTGCCATTCTCTGTGCGTGAATTGCATAAAGGGAGGAACTCTAATACAGGTTCTCCACCGACTATAAACTTTTTAAAGGAAAAGATATGTTGTCTTCACATTGGCTTAATTTCCCAGTTGAAGATTTATTATTATTATTTTTTAATGAGTGGGTTTCTGGGGGCGCCTGGGTGGCTCAGTCGGCTAAGCGTCCGACTTCAGCTCAGGTCACGATCTCGCAGTTCGTGGGTTCGAACCCCGCGTCGGGCTCCGTGCTGACAGCTCAGAGCCTGGAGCCTGTTTCAGATTCTGTGTCTCCCTCTCTCTCTGACCTTCCCCCATTCATGCTCTATCTCTCTCTGTCTCAAAAATAAACGTTAAATGAGTGGGTTTCTGGCCCTTTCAAACCTGCAAATCCTTTTGAAAAATAATTGCAGTCGTCGAATGTAGATCATGCACAAAAAAATGAAAACTCCAATAGAAATATACCCACACTGGTATTTTTTTAGAGGCTTAACTCTCATGTAGGATGCTTTCAGTTGTAAGGCACAGAAAATTCAATCTAAAATGGCATAAGGGAAAAGGAAGATTACTGGTTTAGTGTAGATACCAGAGCTATATCCGGTCTCATTCTTATCCACTGGGGAATCAAAAGAAAGTTCAGTTCCTCCAAATTTTCCATTTGCAGATCTGAAGCTCTTCCACCCTGATGGGACAGACCTGGTCATGTGCCCAAATCTCAGCCACCAAGTGTGGAGTTTGGAAAAATGTAATTGGATTAAGTACAGGAGGGCCTTCTCAGGAGCTCCAGGTACAGGGAGTTCTTCCCTGCCTCCGTTACGATGCTTTGGGCTACTTGTAATGGAAACTCCATCTCAAATTAGCTTAAACTATAAAGATATTTAGTATTTCACATAATAGGAAGTTTAAAGAGAGGACAGTCTCCAAGCATGGTCAAAATGGGATTCTGGCTTCTCTGCAATTTCCTTGGTTCTGCCTTCCCCCATGAATTGGCTTTACTAAGATGAGGTTGTTTCTGGACTTTTTAAGTACTGCAAACCTACCCATGACGTTTCCAGATAGCTAAAGTAACCCAGCAGGACAAAGAGAAAGCTTTGACTGCAACATGTAACAACTGGCTTTTCTTTAGTATGGGGAAGCCAGTTTAGGTCATATGTCAACTCTCATCTGATATCAGTCATCAGGAGAATGTCTTGATCTGTCTGGCTTAAAGCTGAATTCCTTAATTGGATGGGCAGGCAGGATTAACACAATTGGTTTAGAATTCGTAACCGCTTCTGAGCTGGGGCTGGGGTTGCCTCCCCTGAGAATCACAGAGCACATGGAGAAGGCTGAACACTTGAGCACAATTTGGATTTTCCAAGAGAAGGAAGAATAGATGGCAGATATGCAGTCAACAGTGGTTGGTCCACATCCACACCACACGGTCAGGAAACTCGGAGAAGAAGAGAGAGTGACTGAGAGGAAATACAAGGAAAAATTATCCCCGTGGTAATGTTGTTTTCTCCTTTTAACATTTGACTGATAATGTGAATAAAACCTTGCCCGGGTAAAACATGGTAACTCAGAAGTAGCACTCTAGAAGTAATTAGATTTCAATTTCAGAAAATATTCAAAGGAACCACCACTTACCCGATTTCAATTTTGAGCTTGGGTCTGGTGGAAACAGTACTGTGATGCATCATCCAGGAGGGAAAGGAGAGATGAAATGGAAATAGGAGTTGAATCCATTAACTACATGTGCATTATGGTCCTTAAAGTTAGTAACAATATAATCATTTGAATTATTATTTTTGTACTATAATCATTATCAGCAGTATCATTACTGAGCCTATAATATCAAAACCTTGTTCTCACGAGTGACCATCTTTCCCCTTTTGGAACACTATGATAAAATGAGGATAAATAGGGGCGCCTGGGTGGCGCAGTCGGTTAAACGTCCGACTTCAGCCAGGTCACGATCTCGCGGTCCGTGAGTTCGAGCCCCGCGTCGGGCTCTGGGCTGATGGCTCAGAGCCTGGAGCCTGTTTCCGATTCTGTGTCTCCCTCTCTCTCTGCCCCTCCCCCGTTCATGCTCTGTCTCTCTCTGTCCCAAAAATAAATAAATGTTGAAAAAAAAAATTTTTTTTTAAATGAGGATAAATAAATGAATCAGATGAAAGAAGGGGCAGACCCTCATCTTGTCACTTCTTTTTCTTAATTCTGATGATTCCTGACAAGGGACACTGGGACAGAATTTGAGAATACTGAGGACATTGAGTGATTTTTTTTTTTTTTTTTTGAATACCAAAACCTCTGAGTAAATCTCGTTTCTCCGCATTCAGTCAGCACTGATGCCCATCTGGACGAGCATTCTTTTATCCAGTTTATTTTCTGGTTCTTAAAAATGAAGCTTCCAGTTCACACGAGCACTTGTTTCATATCACCATGCACTGACTGGAAATACAGTAGTCTCCCTTTATCCAGGGCCTCAGTTACCCAAGGTCAACCACAGTTTAGAAGCAGATGATCTGACAATATGTCAGAAGGTCAATAGTAGCCTGATGATCCGTGCCATGCCTACATCATTCCCCTCACTTCATCTCACCACATTGGCATTTTATTGTCTCACATCGACCCAAGAAGAAGGGTGAGCGCAGCACAATAAGATATCTTGAGAGAGAGAAAGACCACATTCACGTAAGTTTTATTACAGTACATAGTTATGATCGCTCTATATTATTATTAGTTATTATTTTAATCTCTTCTGTGCCTAATTTATAAATTGAACTTTAACATAGGTGTATAAGTATAGGAAAAACACATAATATATATAGGGTTTGGTGCTATCCACTTTCAGGCATCCACTGGGGGTGAGGGAACCCATCCCCTGCAAACAAGAGAGATCTAACATAATACATCCTGAAGCAAAGAAGACAAAATTATTTATTTATTTATTTATTCATTTATTTATTTACTTCTTTATTTATTATTTCTCAAATCAGAGCAGATTTCAGTTCAGAAGTTCACCATTGTGTTCCTGGGACATTCCCTTTCTCCATTGATGAGTTTCAAAGGAAAAACAGTTTCAGAATAAGGAAAACCTTATAAAAGGATGATAAACCCTGATTGTCCTGTGAATATTTTATAGACTGACCTAATTTACTAATGGAGTTAGTAGGAAGGCATTGAGTATAATCTTTTTTACATTTTTTTAAGGTTTATTTATTTATTTTGAGAGGGAGAGAGAGCACAAGCAGGGGAGGGACAGAGACAGAGGAAGCATTGGAAGGCATTAAGTGTAATCTCGTCAATATGTAACAGAGACATTGGAATTCAGGGAACCAAGATTTTCTGTTCTAACTTATTGCTCTATTGTTTTGTTGGTTAGTGATGGCAACTCACTGGATAAAACCAATCCAACAGCGGAAAGATTAGATTGGTATAATTTGTAAATCTAATATTGTCAACTTTAATCTCAAATACAGTCCCTTTAATGTAAGAAAAGAAAGAAAATCAAACTGGCATTTATTACATGTCGAATAGGTAGTATTTTCATTTTTCTTTATACCTCCATTTGACTGAAATTCATGCTTTTCCTACTATCTTCAACAAAGCAAAGTGTTCCACCATGAATTACCAGGCAAATAGAGCCATCAGTTTTGGTGAGGAAAGGAAAAGACAAGCACAATCATTGAACACCCAGTCTGCACTTGGCCCTATGCAAGGCAAATACAATGCAATATTTCACTCTCTCTACTTGACAGACAAAATAATCAAGACTTTTAAAGGTTTGATAGTATGCCCAAAGGCACACATCTGTGCCTGGAAGAGCAAGAAGCCAATGCCAAGTGCTTTGACTCCAAGACCATCCCCAATTCACTCTGCCAGGAAACAACTTGCACTAAAACCCGTTAGACTAACATGGACGTGTTCTTACTGGAGCTAAGCTATTAGTAATTAGGAGTGCCATTTAAAAAAATACAAGGCACAAGGGCACGATTAAAGGCAAGAACATGGGCAAGGCACACATTTTTATATAAACTGAGGAATGTGTGATGTCTTGTCCTCCGATAATGCGTGTTCCGAGGGTGGTGGGCGTGTAGACTGAGACTCTCTGGGAAATTAGTTTCCAAAGTGCTCCACTGCCTACATTTTCACAAAGGAGATATGTGGACAACAAAATAGAAAACAAACTCTGAATCCTGCAGACAGACATACTTTTTTCTGCATTCTCTTATTTCCCTCTGTGATCTGATAGCGGGTTTGATTTGGCTCACATCTGGCATAAGCTTGTGAGTGAACATAACCAATAGCTATGTATTACGCGTGGTCCTCTTGGGTGAAATGCACACTACTTGTAAGGCTGAACTACTATCAATGTGTATTTGTTATGAATCAAAGTTTTCAGTTTTTCTCTTTCCATTTAATTAGTAAGTATGACCCTGAGCTCCTCTCCTGGCTAGAGTAAAGGTTCTTCATGAGACTAATCAGCACACGTAACTCTTACTAAAGTAACTCTTTACCTTTTCGGGGCTGTGTACAGTTTATCACTTTGTTACTCAGAGTCTTTTATCAAAACTCTAGTTTCCTCCACTGTGGAGAATTCCTTCAGTCAGTCAGCCTGATAGCATCTTTCTTTATTGCTACAAATGTGGCTGGGTGAAAATAATTGCATGTCAGAACAAACAGAAACTTTCCGTTGCCCTCATCTTGTCAAAGACATACTTGAATTGAGTTTTGAAGACCAGCATATAATTTGAAAAATAAAACAAAAAAATGTCCCTTTTTGATATGGTGTTTTCTTTGCCTTTGACCTATCAACATTTATTCAAATAGAACAGTATGCAATGTCCAGGCTTTTGGCTGGGCATGTTAATGAATAGTTAGGTTCTCTGGGTTTTATTTTTCACATTATATTCCACATATAGCTACTCTCATCCAGCTATTTTACAAACATTTTCAACTATTTCTGCAAAATATCAGAGCCTGCATTTTGAAGGGAAAAAAAAAAATCTCTCTTTGAACTCCTGTATAACTGAAATACAGGATTTCACTGTCATCCCATATTTGGAACAAGAACTTATTCAAAATCTTATAGATGTGTCAGGGCCATTGATAAGTTAGAAGCATCTAGGTCCCTCTTGTTTAATTATGCTTCCTCCCAGACTAGATTCCAATTTCAGGGACTGTCAAACTGGACTCCATCTTATCTGATTTTTTTCCCAGTAGTTGGAAAAGTAGAGTGAATAAATAGAAGGAAATGGAAATAAATAGAGGGACATTCCAGCATCAGTGACAGTGGCTTCCAGGAGGTTCCACTCCTCTTTCTTACGTTCCACTTTTACCTTTTTAGCAGATTGCTGTTTTTCTCATCATTACAACTTCTATAAAATCCGGTTCTTCCCCTAAGTACTAGCAAGTGTTCCTGTTCAGAAATGGCTAAGGTACTGATCTGGCCAGGATAAAGTCAAAGATAAATATATTTTAGACAGTGATTTTTCATGCTTTTTATAAAATCTATAACAATGTCAACAGTGTTTGAAAAGTTAAGGGATGTATTAAAAATCTTTTTTTTTTCTCTTAGAGTTTGATTGTTTCTCTCCTTCAGTTTATTTGATTTGCTTCATTTTTTGTACAAACAATGAATAATTTAAGAGAAGAATCAGAAAATATATATAAGTAAACTGACAAAATAAGACATACGTAATCTCATCTATATGGAGACAACCATTTTAATATCATATAGTATATTTTGGTCAGATTTCCTTCTATACACACATATATGCATATATAATTTCAGATCAATTTCTATACACATTTGTGTGAAAACACACATAATTGTAATATATCGAATTGTATTTTAAAGATTTATCTTTGACTGTAAGATCCATTTTATACAATATTTTTAAATGACTCCATAGTTTTTAATTTATAAATGTATAGTCATCACTTAGACAATACTTTATTGTTGGCCTGCATATTACCTAAAATGTGTCTCTCTTAAATAATAATTCAGGGCAGCCATGATTGAATGAAAATGAATTTGAAGTTAAAATTAAAAAAAAAAATAAAAAAATCTCGAAGAACAGACAAAAGCTATTTTAAAGCATAAAAGTGTGAAACCTAATCCTTGGTTTAACAAATTTTCAAACGGTTGAGCAAAGCAGTACTGGCAATCTTGATTTCCAACTGGTTTCTTTTAACTCATTGTCTTAAACAATTTGTTTTTCACCAGCTTACTAGGAATTTCTCTCATCTGGGCTCCTTCACCTCTCCTACACTGTTCTTGTATATGTCAGACAATTCTACGGGTTCGCCCATCATCTCCATGAAGATATCTCCCAAGTCTATAGCACTGGATGTAATCATCAAGGACTTTTCATGACTGCTCTGTTCAGATGATCAACTCCCCACCTTGACCTTGAGCACATCTCCCCATTTTATGTCCCGCTGCAAGACAAAAGTTTAGTGTGAATATGTGGCACAAGACAGTTTTCTTCTCCTCATATGCATCTTACAAAAGTGAAAAGGTGAATCAAGGATGCAAACTATTTTCAGCAATACTGGGAGGAAAGTAAAAAATGAGAATGTAAAATTATACCTCAGTGGTGCTGAAAGCTGCAGGCTCTTTTTTGATGCCGTACAGGGAGAAGAACAGCAGAGGCTGAGAGGCCAGGAGGGTAGAGAATGTGGCACAATGGGGCAGATCTTTGGAAACTCCAGCATGAATTCACTTCCTGTTACTAATGGGCTCAACGGGGAAATGACAATTCTGTTTTCTTTCATGAAACAGGGTGGAGATAAACAGAAGGCCCACAGAGAAAAGATAACTGAAGTGTTTTCTACTACCATCATGTGAGAATGTAAACTGCAGGCTGAACAAGGCCATGTAAGAAAGTGCACTGAGGGAGTAGCCCAGCTTCAGGCTGGTAAGTGGCCATTTCCTGCCTGTCTGCCTATAGCTCTTAGTGCAAAGTTTTGCTTTAAATTTTTTTTAATGTTTATTTATTTTTTGAGAGACAGACAGAGAGAGAGCAACCTGGCTAGGGACAGAGAGAGAGGGAGAGAGTAAGAAATCCCAAGCAGCTATCAGCGGAGAACCCGACTCAGGTCTTGATCTCACAAACCGTGAAATCATGACCTGAGCCGAAACCAAGAGTCGGACATTTAACCAACCGAGATACCCAGGTGCCCTGAAAAATTTCCTTTTAACTTGGAGGACATGGCTCTATTTGGTCTCTGTGGATAATGAGTTGAACACATGAGAAATGAGCTATGTGAAGGGATGTCCCATGGCCACCAGACTGGGTGGGATTTAAAGGTCTGGTTCCCAAAAACTGTCCTGTATGAAAACCTGTCTCTTTTTGCCTAAAGCATTCTTTTTAGAGTAGATTGTGTCTGTGCAGAGGTGGCAAAGGAGCAGCCCTTAGGTTCAGATGGATCGTATTTTCCATGTGTTTTAAACTTGTTGAGTCATAATGCAGTTAAGTAGGACGCGTACTTTCCAGTTAGTCATAAACCTCACCACCCTATTAGTATCTACCAACAGCTTCTCACATTCCCATTACCTTCTTGGCCACCCAAGGCATTTAGACTAACCCCTTTTACCTCACTTAGGTCAAGGTACTGTTTCCAGAAAAGAACGTATTAAACTCTTTTATCCAATCTTCAGAAACCAAGGACTCACATATACTTTCTCCTTTTTTGAATGTGTTCATTCAACATCACTGGACCTGCTTTGTATTAGGCACACTCTGCTAGATCCTTCAGAAGATATAAATGTGCTTGAGATATTATCCCTAGCTCTAGAAGTTTTAAATTTGGTAGGGGAGGCAATCATGTCAGCTTCCAGAATAAAAACGCTGTAATTGAATGGCCACCACTGAACAGGGAAAGGGATGGGAAAAACTAGCTGAGGAAAGAAGGAGCTTGCCCTCTAGAGTGGAGGATCATTCCTATTTGTTGTTGTAACTTCAGTTCAGTGTACTTAGTGGAAAATCCATGTGATGAGACAAGGCAGGGACCCATTCCCTCACTGCCTCAGTCCATGGGAGGTGACCATGATAACTTCACCGAGTACCTCCTCATAACAGAAGGGATGTTTGATGACTATATAAAACTCAAACATGACCTCTGCCACCTTTTCATTTTCAGGTTTTATATAATTCAGTATTCAGGCTGAGCTGTATCTGAATACAAATTACAACTCATCCTTCAGCCTGGGTGTCTGCTCAGTAGGCACAGAATGAGAAACACAAGTGGAATCTCAAATTTTCATGAAAACGATTGAAAGAAACAGGTAAAATAGATTTCATTTAAGTGAATATATAAAAATACTATAATTTCATTTAAATTCATATGAAAAATAATGATATCTTTGGCATTCTACTTTTTGTACAAGCCTTTGACATCCGGTGTGTGTTTTATACTTAGGACAACTTCATTTGGGTTCGTCTCATTTCAATGGTCCAGTAATGTCATGTGATGATGGCTGCTGCCTTGGGCAGTGCAGATCTAAATGCTCTTAATGCTTCTTCACACACCTAGGAGCGTGCATGTGTGTTAGGGAAGTAAAATGCATAAAGAATATGACTACAGGGGCGCCTGGGTGGCTCAGTTGGTTAAGCGTCCGACTTCGGCTTAGGTCATGATCTTGTGGTTTGTGAGTTCCAGCCCCGCATCGGGCTCTGTGCTGACAGCTCAGAGCCTAGAGCCTGCTTCCAATGCTGTGTCTCCCTCTCTCTCTGCCCCTCCCCTATTCACGCTCTGTCTCTTAATAATAAGTAAACGTTAAAAAAAAAAAAGAATATGACTACGTTATTCCTCTAATGTTGGAGGTTTGAGAAGCAATGTATTTCCTAGCTGAACATATTCCCTTCTTTTTTTTTTTCTGCAAGTAGAAAATCATTTTCAATGGTTCCTTCAAAATTGTGGCCGCTCAGCTCACCAAGACCCTATTTCAACAAGAGGTTGCCATTCTCACAATTAAGGCAACCCCCTAATTGGAAAGCAATTTGGTTTTTTTCTCAATTACATGTAAACATCTGAAATTGAGAAGTACTGTAATAGAATACCTACTTAGATTTCATTTGAGGAAATTCATCTGCCTGCAAAGAAATGTTGAACTTAATTAAATGAATAGTGTCCATAAGTTTCTTTTTTTCTTTCTTAGTGCTGTTATTATTATTATTATCAAATGCTGATTCATGAATTAGATGTGATGAAGATTGATTCAAGTTAGGAGACCATGTCAGCCTGGCCAATAATAGGTTTATGAACCTTGCATGATTACATTTCATTTTCCTGATCATGTGTACCTTCTGCCTTTACTTTGTCACTCTGTGCTCATTTTTATCAGAGCATATTACCTAAGGGCTCTGTACCTCCCGTAAGTAGAAAAATATCTGGAAGAGTCCTTTGGGCTGTTTATTTAGGTGACACTTTGTTCTTACATTTATGCTCTGGATACAAAAATAATAAATCTATTCAGCCGAGTCACATATTTTTAGACCTAAGACATGTCAGATGTAGTTACCTTAACAAACTTATCTATCTCTGTCTCCCTCGGATGCAACTTCACTTAGCTGTCCCACTTAATGCAATCTCCAAAAGTGAATTCTACTAAGAAAGACTAGCAAGAAGGTGGCCAGATGTTTCACCAGCAAGCTCACAGAACAGCTTCTTAGAAGCTACTATATGCAAAGCTCAACTGTGTCAGTGACTTTAAAATAAAAACTCATGGAATCACATCACAACCTTATGAGATGAAGAGTGTTATTATCACAAGTTTTACAAGTTGGGAAACCGAAGCCCAGAAATGCTAAGGAATTTGCCCCATCACCTATAGCTAGTAAGGGTTTGGACCAGGCATTTGGGTCCCAGAGGCGGCTCTTTTAACTGCTATCCCATACCACCCTTGCCACTGGTAAGTATAAGCAAATTTACATTATTCCCAGCTTTCTTTCTCCTGAGCCTAAAAGGAAAAGAGGACCACATGATTGCATCAAACACGCAGGAAATATTTTATTAGGTTCCAGATGGAGAATAAGGTGGAGTAAAAATATTTCAGTAGAAATCCATGGCTCTCCTCAAAGAGCCCACTCGGGCACTCGTGGCCCCCCAGTCGTGGTAGCGCCTGTAGTCCCCCGGTCTCAGCAGGTACTGCCGCCCCCGGTAGTTGGGCATCTCGTAGAGGACCCAGTAGCCCTCCAGCACTTGGAAGGAGTGGATCTCACTGAAGTGGAAGCGGTCGTGAAGCGAGGAGCAGTCCTCGGTGATCTCTACCATCTGGCCCCTGTAGTCCTCTCGCTCATAAATCCTGATCCTGTGGGAGCTGGTCTGTGGGTTCAGCAATTAGCAGATGAGGAAAAGTCAGAAAATCTAGCCCTTAGCAACCAGGGACACAACCCCCAAGGGACTGGACGTTCCCTTCTCTTTTCTACATCAAAGATGACAAGTTTTAAAGATAGCCAACACCAGGGCAGCTGTGTGCAAGTGAATAGGCTGTATACTGCAGAACTGAAGAAGGTGTCATTCACGTAAAGAGATGCATGGTGCTCCCTAGAGCTAAGACCACAACCTGTATGAACCATACATACTGGCCCTAGTTAGTATCATTCTTTTTTTTTTTTAATGTTTATTTATTTTTGAAAGAGAGTGACAGAGCCTGAGTGGGGAAGGGGCAGAGAGAGAGACAGAGACACAGAATCCAAAGTAGACTTCAGACTCCGAGCTATCAGCACAGAGCCCGACACGGGGCTCGAACCCACTGACCTGAGCCGAAGTCGGATGCTCAACTGACTGAGCCACCTAGGCACCCTTAGTTAGTATCATTCTTAAGTAATAATTTATGTATATTTTATATACATCATATACATTTTAAATTTGTTTATTTTATATATTTATTAAATTTATTAATTAAATTTATTATTCATATATTATAAATTTATATATTATATACTATTTATATATAAGTAATAATTTATATATCTTTATTTAAATAAATTTTTAAAAATGATCCCTGGAAAAAAAAGTTATAATTTTGAATCTCAACAGTATTAGAAGAAGCTAGTGGGAAAGGAAGTCAAGTTGCTTTTCCTTCAGGGGAAGTCACAGACTGGTGGCAATTCAAGAAGAGAGTCCAGTCCAGGCAATCCTTAGACCCTTCCCTTCTCCTTTAAGCCCTGCTTCTCTAAGATCCTGAAAAGCAAGAGCCATCACAAAGATTAGCTTCAATTCTCAGCTCTAGGATATGCTCCTGCAAATCTGCTTTAGGTAATAAACAGGAAATTCTCCCGACCAATATCCTGCAGCATTAAGGGCTGCTAGTGAGGAATCTTCCATGGTCGTCAAGGACCCACGTGTACATCACGTGATTTGGTCGCCACAACAGCCCCACACCGGTTTCTTCTTTTAGGAGAAGCTCGTGACTAGAGCTCTCAGCGTGTCACGCGGAAGGTCGGGACAGGCACGTGGAAACCCAGGTTTTCAGGCTCCTCGTGCTGGGCTGGGTCTTATCAAGGCGTTAAACCCTCCGAGGGGGTTTCAGACGTGGCCGGAGCGGTACCTTTTCCACAGGACTGGGTCGCAGTCAGGTTAGAGAATCCCTAACTGCAGAATTCCAGGCCGCTGGGGCTTTATTTGGGTAACGGCGGGCTTTGCCGGAGCGGCTGGAATCACACTGTCGGCCACTTGTTTTGCCTGATCGGGAAGCAGGGCGGGAGGCTCACGCTAACAGTGGTGGCTGGGGGAGGGGAGGCTTGCCAGGTGCCAGGTGCCCACCTCTCACCCTCGTTCCGGCCCTGTGGGCTAGCCGCCTTCACGAGCCCCATTCTACAGAAAGAGAGAGAGAGAGAGAGCCCCAGGAAGCAGCCCAGGCCACCTGATGCAAAGGTGCTAACGTGCTGCTTATTCACCGCCTGGGGCATAGACTCTCTGAAGGGACCGGGTGCCCTACTTTGTCCCGGTAGAGGTGAGTTTAGTTGTAGCAGAGCAGAATGAACTTTTAAAAGAGAAGCGTCCCCTCGCATACTTCTGCAGTGGAAGGAAAGCTTAGAGATGTTGGCAAAGGAGAGGAGACCCTGGCGAGAGGCAGCCAAAGGAGGCCGCCACCCTGCACGACGGATGCCGCCTCTGGAGCACCCGTGTGGCTCCGGGGCCCGGCGGGGCCCGCGGGGCCGGACTCACGTGGGGGATGAGGCGGCAGGAGCGGACCGCGTCGCTGAGGCCCATCCACTGCTGGTAGTCCGGGTAGTCCCCGCGCCGCAGGAAGTACTGGCAGCCCGAGTAGTTGGGCTGCTCGTAGAGCATCCAGCAGCCGCTGTCCACGCGGATGGAGTTGCAGCGGCTGAAATAGGGCTGCAGGTTCGGGTGGTCACTGCTGCACTCGTAGTGGCGGCCCTGGAAGCCCCGGTCCTCGTAGAAGGTGATCTGCAAGGCAAGGGGAGGAAAGGCTCAGAGGCCTGGCCCCCAGCCCCGGGGCGCGGGGGCCCCTCCCGGCCTGCGGCTGCGCTGGGCTCACCTTCCCCATGGCTGGTGGATGGAGGTCAGTGATGGGCCGCCGGCGCGCGGGTCTATATAGCACGAGGGCTGCTGCGTTGGCAAGAACAACACAAAAGGGGCCCGCGGGGTGAGGAGGGGATTTTCTCTCGCTCTTTTCTACATAATGACGGCGGGGGTGGGGTGGGGGACTTATTGTATGTTTCCTCTTAGACTCTCCAGTGCTTTCGAACTGATGACCCGCGTTAAAACTGTCACTTGGTGCCTCTGGGGCCTTTAAATGAAGCCTGTTTAGGAATTTGGAACTGAGCAAAGGCCCTTAGCCAGTTAATAATTGTAATGAGGTATTTGGGTTATCTTTTACAGTTTCAGAATGATCTCCTTTTTGACTACCAAGGCCGGGCAGTGACTGAGACCGAGGTCAGCATAGGCCCCAGCATGAGGCATCTGGATTAGAGAGCATTTCCTGGGTGTGAGGGTCTGGAGCAGGTGCAAGAACCACCTTCTCCACAATACGTTTGAAATTAGATGGGATTTCCCTCCAAGAGGTCCCCTCTCTGAACCTACAGGCTGGCAAGTGGCTACAGCAGATATGCTGACACACGTGAGGAGGGGTGACAGGGGCTTGGACCCCGAGGAAGCGTGCTGTGTAGGCACCTGGCCTCTGCTCTGCTCCCCGGACACTGGGCGGGACCAGGGCCATCTCTGGAGCCTCAGCTGGGGCACCTCTGGCCAGGAAACCCTCACCTTTGGAATTCATGAGGTGCAAGTTTGTTGTTCTTACTCTGTAGCTTTCTATTTAATAATTTTGCTAAGTGCTAAGCTTATTTGTTTGGATCTAGCTGCTAGTTAATGTGCAAATATAACAAAATTTTAAATACCACAATTTTGCAAGGCTTTTGTCTTCTCTACCTTTCCCAGCCCTGGGCAAGCCGTGGTTGCTAGGTAGTTAAGGCTCTGGCTTCAGGGGCTGGAGTCTTCTTTCCTCTGCAGCACCACCAACCCACCCTCCCCTAGCAGTTCCTGATGCCCTACTCTCTTTAGAGCAGACTTTCTCAACCTCAGCACTATTTGACATTTTAGACTGAAAAACTTTCTGTGTGGGTGGCTGTCCTGTGCATGGTAGGTAGGGTATTAAACAACATCCCTGTCTATTACACCCTGGATGCCAGAAGCATCCTGTTCTGCTTCCCCAAGTTATGACAACCAAAAAAATGTCTTCGGATATTACCAAACATCCCTGGGGGGGGGGACACCCCCCCCCTTGAAAAGTACTGATCTAAAGGTGCGAACCATATACCTAAAGTTCTCCCATTAGCTACTCCACTGCCTTAATAGGATGGTCTGTAGACTGTCGGGAACTGTAGAAATTCCTCAGAGATGCTCTGGAGCCACTCAGACAGCAAGTAGGAGGGAAAGGCAGAGTGCCCCTGATCTTATCCCTCCACTGCAAACTGAACATCTTCACTTGGATCTGTTTTGTATAAACTTTATTTGACAACAGAGTTTTATCACTAGCTAAGAATAATTTTTAAAAAATAAATATTTGAAAACCATTGATTTTAGGTACTGTGACTCTCACAATGCCTACTGACCACAGCACATGATAAAATTGTCATCCTTTTTTGTATCAGTGTAAATGCATTTCCCAGGACGGCTAGCTAGTTCCTCATGAAAAGATCTTGAGAGAATCAAACATAAGCCTGATAGATTTCGTTGTGATAAAGTCTGGAAACATTGGATCATGGCATCTTGCCAAAGAGAACAAGAATGAGGTGGATTCCACGTGGAATGTTCTGGACAACCAGAGATTAGCTTATGAACAGTGGGCACAGGAAAAAGGGTTTGAAGAGCTGGCAGAGAGAATGTGCTAAAACTGGGCTCAAACAAATTCAGTCTGGTCCAGAAGCTGATTTTAGTTTGGGGCTCTGTTTTGAAGATTTCAAAATATCCTTTATGGTCAGTATCTGAAGATGAAATTAGGGATTTATTGGTTTGTTTACTTTTTTTTTTAACTCACTAAGGATTAGTTCAGTTATTCATGATGCTTTTTAAATTTCGACTTTAGTACTGAGTAGATTCCTTTTTTGTTTGGTTGGTTTTTTTAGAGAAGGAGAGACAGAGTGTGAGCAGGGGAGGGGCAGAGAGCGAGGGAGACACAGAATCTGAATCTGGATCTAGCTGCTAGTTAATGTGCACATATAACAAAATTTTAAATACCACAATTTTGCAAGCCCAATGCAGGGCTCAAACCCAGGAACTGTGAGATCGTGACCTGAGCTGAAGTCAGACACTTACCCTACTGTGCCACCCAGGTGCGCCAGGAGAGAGAGAGAATCTTAAGCAATCTCCACACTCAGTGTGGAGCCCAATGCGTGGCTCAATTCACAACCCTGGGATCATGACCTGGGATCACAACCCTGGGATCATGACCTGAGCCAATATCAAGAGTTGGACACTCAACCGACTGAGTCACCCAGGTGCCCTTGAGTAGTTGCCTTCTTAACTAAAACTTTCCAGGACACTGAAAATGAATAACACCAATTTCTATATTAGGAAATCTGGTGAAAGACTTTATAACTGTATGAACAGAAAAGGACAAATAGCGTGGAGACATGGGCACATAGCTTAACAGGAATATGTTTTCATCTCATCTCCTCCGAAAGTACTACTAAGGCACTTAAGCTTTATCTCCAAGCTCTTGAGGGAAAAAAGCAAAGCACGAGAAACAGTCCTTTAGAAAATAATGCAGAGTAAAATGGGAATTGCAGCCCTGCGAAAGAAAGCATGTGATACTATGTTGGCAAGAGAATATGAAAAACTTGAATCAACAGTGTCTTTCTTCTGAAGATGACATGTTTTCCCAAAAGGCTGTAGTAAACTTTCTTCCAACTGACTGCTCTATTATTTAAGCCTTTTGATCAGTGTTTATTTTCCCTAAACAAGTATCAAATAATGAATTTCCAAGTAATTGTATTCTTTCCTGAAGTATTTTAAAGGCATCTTGGGGATTTAATATTACAGCCAACAAATTATGTTTCTACTCCAAATCACAGGCTATACAATGACATTCTGTAATCGGGTTTTGTTTCAGTAAGAGGCACTGCCCTCCCCCAACACTGATCACAGAGAAGTACCAAGGTTCTCAAATGAGCCATGCAGAGAAATACAAAGTGTTATTAGCCTGATCATTAATCAGTTGAGGCAGGAGTGACTCTGTCCATCACAAATGTCTTTTATCATTGTCTTACAAACCGTCTGCATATTTAATATAGCTATTTGCTTTTATTGAATTTGCAGCATTCTTGCAGATAGCAGAAAATAAAGGCAATTCATGCTTGATCAGTTTGTGAAATGCAAACCGTACAAAACGTGGGTAAAAAATCCACCCCTCGTGTTAGCATGCTAAAAGAGATGCTAAAAATAAAGTTAAATTTCCAATTTCAGGTCAATAAGAAAAAGAGGAAAGAAGAGGTACATTGCATCCTATGGATTTTAAGAAATTCAAATTCTAACTACATCTGTGATTATGTATATAATATATATTTAAATAATGAAAAAGAACTCTGACCCCAAAATGCCAGATGAGAATATAAAGTTACAATTAAAGATATGAGATTATTTTTCCTATTTGAAGTGGCTAACCTATTTTTTTTTGCCAAAGGATTAAAATGTAATACATTTTAAATATCTAATTTCAAGTATATCAATAAAACCACGAGAAAAGAAATTTTAAAAATACTCAGGGAGCAAGATTGCTGAATTTTTTTTTTACTGGAAAAATTTTAGCCATTACCTTTCTTTATCAAATAGTCACTAACAGTTAAACTAGGAATGATAGCACACTTCTAAGTGAAAAAAAAATAATAAGGTTTAAGCAAAATAAAAACATAAGCCAATAAACATTGCAAAAAGTGATGATTCGTATCTTGCCTTCCATTTCTTTGTGCTGTTGTTACTAATGTGTAAGAAGCATCATCCCTTTGATGGAATATAAATAAGAGAATCTAATAATACTGTTGCCCAGAGAAAATCTTTGTAAATTGTTTTCTTTTTTCCCAAGAGCTTTTTTTTTTTTTTTTTTTTTTTCAACGTTTTTATTTATTTTTGGGACAGAGACAGAGCATGAACGGGGGAGGGGCAGAGAGAGAGGGAGACACAGAATTGGAAACAGGCTCCAGGCTCCGAGCCATCAGCCCAGAGCCTGACGCGGGGCTCAAACTCACAAACCGTGAGATCGTGACCTGGCTGAAGTCGGACGCTTAACCGACTGCGCCACCCAGGCGCCCCTTTTCCCAAGAGCTTTTTGTATATCAACATTAAATAAGTAGTTATGTAGATCAAACCTCAATAAAATAAAGTCCGCATTTTTTTTTTTCTTAGAAGGAAAGTGAAAAAAAGATACTTGTATGGTTGGTCTAGATATCTAAAAAATAGCAGAGTGGTTTTTTTGTTGTTTATAATAGGAAAATTCAAAACATACTGGCTGCTAGAACAAAAAATTAATACTAAATTCTAAAATTAAGCAATGTTGGTTACTAAAACCCCACAACAGAATGTGATACTATATTTGAAAACATAGAGGTGATATATAATATAATGTATGACTAAAATACATTTTCTATATTTTCAGCTCTACAGTAGTAAGTAACTACAAAACCTCTGTGGTTTCCTTTTACTACCAAATGAGGGTGTTCAATTTAGAGATTCTGGAGACGTTCGAGGTCATCTTTAACACATAAAGTTCTATTCATCACTACACAAGGTGAAAAAAGAGTAAGCAAGGGCAAAAGAGCAGGACTGGTTTTTTGATCCTTTTTTATTTTAAACTGAAAATTAGGTTACCAAACAAAAGATGTGATAGACTCCCTGTTGTTTTCTCAGCTTATTATTTAATTTAACAGATAAATTAATTGTTTATTTATATGCAAATTACCTTAGCAGAGAACTATTGATCCTTAGAGAAATTTATTTCATTATCATCTTAATGTTGAGACCATTAATTCACCTTGTCTTCAAGAAGAACATAACGCAGCAGCTAAAATAACTGATTATTTCTTTCCACAGTCCCACTCTAGCTAATATCCAATTTCTAAAATTTGCCTTAAACACTATTTTCTTTCCATTATTAAATCATTATTTAATCATTTTAAATCATTTTTAAATCATTTCCATCAGAACAAAGTACACCTCAACTATCTAAACTGGAATTAAATCATCATCATCATAAACCCTCTTCAAAAGAGAAGTTAAGCTTTATTATTTTAATTATGATTCAGAAAGAAAAGTTTACTCTTACTCAATGTTTATACTACTCTTTGTGCAATTCCGTTCTAGGTGATCGGAATATATCCGCACACAAAGCAGGCAAAGACTTCCACCTTTTTGAATTTTATTCTTTTTTTAAATTATTTTTTAAGTGTTTATTTTTGAGAGACAGAGAGAGAGGGGGAGAGGCAGAGAGACAGGGGACAGAGGATCCAAAGCAGGCTCCATGCTGACAGCAGAAGAGCCTGAGGTGAGGCTCAAACTCACAAACCATGAGATCATGACCTGAGCCAAAGTAGAAGCTTAAGGAACTGAGCCAGCCAGGTGCCGCTTGAATTTTAGTCTAACCGAAGGAAGTGGATCCTGAAAGTAGACAAATAACTAAGTTTTATTTTTAAATGTGGTAAGCCATGTAAAAACTGGAAAGAAAGGAGGTTTTCCCACCCTGGATAGTGGGATCATGAACTGATTTTAGCCCCTGGGAACTCCTAGAACCATTTAACCTGCTTTTTTCTACAGTTGATTCAGCATGATGAAATATTCTTACATTTCCCTTTCCATATAACTATTTACTGGTGTAACAATCAACCCTGCTTCTTTATTAATCTTATCCAATAAAAGAGAATGTCATCATTATGTTTGTTTAATATATGTTCATTCAAAAAACAGATCTTTTGAATATTCCCTTACCAAATTCCAAATTAATATTGTTTATTGGCAGGATTTATCATAAAGGGGAAAAGTCAGTAACAGGTTAATACACAATAACTCTTATAGACTTTCTTAGACAATTCTTTACGAAAGGCGTATTTTGTTCAATTTGGCCAAACTTGTGTCATGCTATAAAGCATTCATTGTATTAAATATTAAGACTAAACATATATACTGATGGCCAGTGTATTTTTAGTGATTCCTGACTTTGGAATGCTAAGGAAATAAAGAGGCTTTTCTTTTTAACTCCTCTGTCAACTCTTCAGAAAGTAAACAATTCACGAATTAAGAGAGTTACTTTAGAAGGTATAGGAATTCCTTAGTAGATCAAAAGCTAAACATGGTGCTTAACTAAAATGCTTTGTAAACCTTGAAGACAAATCTATGGAGGGCTTAATATTTCTATTGTAAGTGCATAAAATATCACAAAATGGCAAGCCAATCAGTTTAAAAGGTTTATGAGGATGAGATTGGGGAAAACCAGATCAGTCAACTAATGGCCCCAGATAAGCTCAAGCAGATTCTTGCCAAAATCCTCAATGAAATATCTCTGTTGGCTGGGTTATTAAATGCTTAAACTTTTCTAGGAGAACAGAGGATGTGGCAATTCATTCTGCATTTGTAACATATAATTTGGGAAGAGTTCTAACTGTGGGTCACAGACTACAATGTTGTCCTATGGTAGTCTTTGAGCATCTCCAGGTAGACTTTATGCAATTGTCTTTTTCTGTGACTTACCAATATATACTTGAAACCCTGTGTTTATTGTCTGTATGGATTAAAGCATACCTTTTTCAAAATGGCTAAAAATATATTGAATTCTTTATCCCTACTTGTTCATTCTGATTTATAAACTCAATGATAGGTAATGCATTTTCTTAGATGGTTATTACTGAATTATATACGGATTTTCTTCTTACATAGAAAATTCACTATCTCCATCATTCTTAATTCACTTTCCACTCTAGATATAGAGTCAAGTGACTGCTAATTCATGATTCTCAAGGAAAGAGGACAATTGCAAAATTGCTTCCATCAAAGACATTAGAATTGTATTCCCCTTGACGCTGTATCCCTTTATTGTCACATCTTTCCTTTTCATAGTTTGTTATCCCTTTTGTCATCATTTCCCTCATTACTACTTAAATTTTTATGATTTAGCCTATTATTTTTCCTTGTATTGTTAAAAAATCTTTTCTCAAATTTGCTTTCTCTAGGGACAATCCCTGTCCATAATTCAGCCCTCTCGATCTGTTTATAGTGAGACTAATTTAATTGATCCTCGAATGCATTTTGTGGGATTAATGGTTAACAGACTTTTCTATATATATGCCTCTCAAATGTCCTTAGTGGATAATGTTTCTTTCCAAATAGTCTGAAGGGAGAGGTCCTTTCTGGTGAGAAAAAATGTCTTATCTTAGCTGATGCAAAAAATAATACATCCCATCTCCAGTGGACACAATAAATTCATTTATAATCCTTTGGTAATTATAAAGGCTCTTCTTTTGGCAAACTGGTGGTGATGTTCATGGGAAGAAGGAAGATCTACACAACTGCTATCATTTCATATTTTACCTGGATTAATGTTATGGGTAAAGTGGAACAATCTATAAGCAAAAAAGTAATGAATGAATAAAAAAAATAAAAAAGCAAACAAATCCTGGCTATTTAAGGTAAACTCAGGGAGTCATTAGAACTTACTTAGTGATTTTAATGGGACCAGAAAAGATGCAAACTGCATTTTATAAAATTCATCACAGAAAACTAGTAATTCGTGGGTTCTAGGACTTTTCACATAGGCGTAAAAACATGAAAACAAGAAGCTAAAGTAGAAAGACCGTGGTTGTGACAATGTCTTGATTAGAAAAAAATGCAAATTAAAATTTAGATTTAGATTATTGGTAAACCAAATCATACAAGATATGTGCCCTCATGGAATTTATAGTCTGGAATGTCTTACCTGGAAGCTGAGACAAGAGTATGTTAGACAAAACAAAAAAGTGTTCTGTTTTTGGAAGGAAGATAGGCAGGCTAACATTCAGTCAGTGACAGGCAAACCAAATTTTAAATTATTTAAAAACATATTTTTTCTTATTTTTTAAACTTCCTGATTGTAAAGATTGAGAATGAGTGCTCATGTAAATAAGTTAGTGGGAATGTAGAAAGTTTTATTTTATAATGATTTCTTTTTTTTTTTTTTAACATTTATTTATTTTTAAGACAGAGACAGAGCACAAGTGGGGGAAGGGCAGAGAGAGAGACACACACAGAATCCAAAGCAGTCTCCAGACTCCAAGCTGTCAGCACAGAGCCCAATGCGGGGCTTGAACCCGTGAATCATGAGATCATGATATGAGCCAAAGTCGGATGTTCACCGACTGAGCCACCCAGGCACACCCATTTCTTTTTTTTTTTTTAATTTGTCTACTTTACATTCTAAATCACATTGTGATGCATCATCAAAAATTACATTTAATAATATAGCATAAAAAAATAAAGTTTCTTTTCAATTTTGTAAGGAACAAAGTATTAGATTCCATCTTCCATATGGAAGATTCTGGTTGCCTAGTTAATTTTTATCTGGGAAGGATGATTGGAAGTCTTCTCCAAGTGAAAATTCTTGTTATATATAAAAGTGTAATAATAAAAATATAAATGGTGAATATTTAAATATTTAAATTAAATATATAAATAAAATATATTATATTTATATATTTTATATTTCTCACTTATAAGTCTCTTATTTATGGCACTAAATTAGGGAAAACTGAGGCAAAAACTCCATCCAATCTTAGAAATTGCACATTTTATACTATTCACTGTAACTTTTAAATTAAACATCTATATGTTTATAACTAATTTCATTTTTAGGTCTTTTCATCGTGTGATTAATAGATACTGAAAGATCAACTGATATTGAAAGTTATTATTTTGATAGACATACTTGAAATAATTAGCTTTTAATTATTATGTGATAAAATAGCAACAGCACAACATTTGAGAGGAAGGGATGGATTCTATTTATATGAAGCAGATTTTATCATAGATATATTTTGTTCTAAACCTCAACACAAATTAGATGTTATGTTTTTAATTTATTTCATGGAAATTATCCCCAAAGGAAGAGAAAGTTGGGAAAGGTAGTTGGAGGGGGGCACAAGATAGTGCAGGATTTGCATTTCATTTCATTTGTATCTGAAAAAGAACTTGTATCAAAATATTCAAAGAACTCTTACAAATAAACAACCAAAAGTCAAATAAACCAATTAAAAATATGCATAAAACATGAATAAACTCTTCACAAACGATGTAATACAATCCAGTCACAACAAAAAGTGCTTAAACTCTTAATTCTTAAGGAAACACAAATAATACCCATAAGTCATTGTTAATACTCTTTATTAGAGGGAACATATTTTAAAAGCTGAACATTTCTAGTGGGAGGTAGTATTTATAACCAATTGGGGAAACCATTTGAAGTTTCTCATAGAGTTTATCTTACTCCTGCCCTATGACCCATTCTATATGGGTCATATTATGGGTATACCCATTCTACATGGGTATATATTATATGTAAGAGAAATGAAAACACCTATCCACCAAGATTCGGAGAAGTTTTCTTCTTAATGGCTCCAAACTGAAAACAGCATAAATGTCCCTCAAGAGAAGAATAAAGAAATAAATTTTGTTACATTCATATGAATACTATCCAAAAAGGGAGAAAGAATGAGAATGCAGAGAACCCACATGCTCAAGTGTACTTGCCAATAGATTCATCTATGACTGGTTACATTTATGACTGATTACTGACTGGTCGTCACAGAAACAAGATCACTCAAAAAGCAGAGGAGGATATAAGCTTTGGATGCCCATCAATAGTGATGGCTTGACTCTATCCCTTCTGTGTGCACTATAAATGTGCATACTAATAAGTCCTGCACAATCACAAGATGGTCACAGTGTCTGGCTACCTTCACGTGGCTCAGAGCCTGGTAGTTTTAAAATGGTTAAATTCTGTAAATAGACAAGGGATTCTCAACTTGAACATGTGGATGGACCGCAGGCAACCAAGCCAAGAACCTCCCACAATGAAAAGAAAATGTTATCATATGCATTTAGAATCATTTCTACATAGAGAAGCTTTCATCAGAGGCTTTGACAGTTATGAATCGCTGATAATAAAAATTAATGGTGGTCCCATTAACGTACTGTTCAGAAAAGCCACTGTAAACTCAACAATTACCTACAGAAATAATGTTCTCAATTTTCAATAAGTAATGAGCAATATACCTTCAGTTTTCCAATGCTGTTCATGATCATTAAATATATTGTTTTAGGGGCACCTAGATGGCTCAGATGGTTAAGCAGTGAAGCATCTGACTTTGGCTCAGGTCATGATCTCGCGGTTTGTGGGTTCAAGCTCTATGTCGGGCTCTGTGCTGACAGCTCAGAACCTGGAGCCTGCTTCAGATTCTGTGTCTCCCTCTCTCTTTGCTCCTCCTCTGCTCGTGGTCTGTCTCTCTCTGTTTCAAAAATAAAAAAAACATAAAAAATATATATATATGTATATATTGTTTTAAATTCATTTGATTGAGTTTGAATTTGCACTTCTTAACCTTTACCCCTTTTAGGTGCTCAATTACATGATTTTTGAAAAATGCATACTGTTCTATAACGACCACCACCGTCATTATATACAGCATTTGCAAATTGACAGTCCTTTTAAAAGGCACTTTAAAGGGGCGCTTGGGTGGCTTGGTCGGTTAAGCATCCGATAAGTATCCGACTTCGGCTCAGGTCATGATCTCACGGTCCGTGAGTTCAAGCCCCGCGTCGGGCTCTGTGCTGACAGCTCAGAGCCTGGAGCCTGTTTCAGATTCTGTGTCTCCCTCTCTCTGACCCTCCCCCGTTCATGCTCTGTCTCTCTCTTTCTCAAAAATAAATAAACGTTAAAAAAAAATTTTAAAAAAGGCACTTTAAAGATGCCACTCTGTTGTCTTTTCACTTCCTTAATTTCTTTTTTTTTTTAATGCTTATTTATTTTTGAGACAGAGAGAAAGTATGAGTTGGGGGAAAAGGCAGAAAGATAGGGAGACAGAGAATCCCAAGCAGGCTCTATGCTGTCAGTACAGAACCGGATGCAGGGCTTGAACTCCTGAGTAGCAAGATCATGACCTGAGCCGAAACCAAGAGTCGGATGTTTAACCAACTGAACCATGTGCCCCTCACTTCCCTAATTTCTAATGAAAAGGCTACTATCATTCCTGTGTTTATTCCCTTGTATAAAATGTGTCTCGGGGCGCCTGGGTGGCGCAGTCGGTTAAGCGTCAGACTTCGGCTCAGGTCACGATCTCGCGGTCCGGGAGTTCGAGCCCCGCGTCAGGCTCTGGGCTGATGGCTCAGAGCCTGGAGCCTGTTTCCGATTCTGTGTCTCCCTCTCTCTCTGCCCCTCCCCCGTTCATGCTCTGTCTCTCTCTGTCCCAAAATAAATAAACGTTGAAAAAAAAAATTAAAAAAAAAAATGTGTCTCTTTTCTCTGATGGCATTTAAAATTTTCACTTTATTATTTGGTTTCAGCATTTCAATTATTTTATGCTTTGGAGTGGTTTTACTTCTGTTTATTCTGCTTCAGGGTTATTGATCTTCTTGGATCTGCGTTTTAATAGTTTTCATTAAATTGAAAGTTTTAAGTCATTATTTTTTCTAATATTTTTATACCTCGCATCACCTTTTGGGATCCCATGTACATACTTATCAGACTGCTTGATATTGTCCCCCAAATTACTGAGGCTCTATGTTTTTTCAGTCTTTTGCCTCCTTGTCCTTTATTTTAGTGTACTTTATATTGCTGTGTCTTTGAGTTCATTGATCTTTTCTTCTGAAGTATCTAATATGCTTAGTTCCCATCCAGTGTAATTTTCATTTCAGATACAATGTGCTATATATCTCTAGAGGTTCCCTTGAGTCTTTTTAATAACTTAAACTTTTCTACTCTTTATGTTCATTTTTTTTGTACTGTCTTTAATTTACAGGACACATTTATAGTATCTTTTTCTTAAGTGTCTGTGCCTGCAATTCCATCAGTGCTATCATTTCTAGGTCTGTGTCTATTTACTGATTTTTATTATAATTATAAATCATATTTTTCTGCTTCATAACATAGCTGATAATTCTTGATTGGATGCCAGACATTGTGAATTTTACATTTTGGTGCTGGGGGATTTTTTTGTGTATGTTTGTTTTTGTTTTCTGCATATCTTTGTTTTATTGTTTTTTAATGTTTATTTATTTATTTTTGAGAAAAAGCATGAGTAGACAAGGGCAGAGAGAGAGAGAGGGAGACAGATAATTCCAAGCACGCCCCATGCTGTCAGAGCAGAGTCCAATGTGGGGCTCGAATTCAGGAACCGTGAGGTCATGACCTGAGCCGAAATCAAGAGTGGAATGCTTAACCCGCTGAGCCACCCAGGCGCCCCTGTTTTTTGCATTCATTTAAATAATCCTGCTCTTTGTTCTGTGATACAGTTATGTTACATGAGTCAGGTCAGTTAGAATTTTAAAGGATTACTTTTAAGTTCTCTGTGGACTATACCATGACTCTATATTATGCCTTTTTTTGTTTGTTTGTCTTGTCTTATAGGAACAGGAACTATAACTATGCTGGTGTGATCTTTGGAATCCTGTTGGCTCTTAGTGGCAAAGTGCTTACATAGAAATTTGAATTTGTGTAGGGCTCAGCACAAACCAAAAATATTAAGATACATTATGTGTATTATTTCCCTGATTGCCTCAAAACTTCACAATTTTTTTTCTTTTATATTTTATGGATAAGACTAAAACATCACTATGAGGCACCTGGGTGGTTCAGTCAGTTAACTGTCTGACTCTTGATTTCAGTCATGATCTCACAGTTCCACACTACCAGCACAGAACCTGCTTGGGATTCTGTCTCTCTCCCTCTCTCTCTCTTCCTCTCTCTCTCAAAATAAATAAAGATTTTTAAAATCACTATATTACTTCATATAGTTGTTCTAAGGATTAGATATGAAAATAATCTAGTAAATTGCCTAACTCCTAATTGCTCACAAACTTCTGTTGAGTGTCATTAATTATCCAAGTTAATGGCCATGCAGCCAATTTAGAGAAGTGGCTTCCATGATTTTGGTAACTATCCAAATGTAGACACATTGCCTGGACAGCATCAGGCAGAACACAGAGAGTCTCCCAATTGTCAGTGGAGTTCACTACACTAAGCGACATTTATAGCCCAGCAGACCCAGTGTTCTAGACTATGATTTTCGTTTGTTACTGTGAACTGTTGCAAATGGAATTGAGAATCTTCTGATCAGATACCTTGAAAGTTCCTCTAGTGCCTCACCCTCATGCCTTTTTGGAAATGTGCACAAACCTTAGTCTGAGGAGATGATTTTCTCGTTTTTGAAGTCTTGTGAAGAAGAATCTCAATTTCATGTGGCAAAAAATTTCATGCCCCATAACAGTTTAGGTCAGGGAATGCCTCCTTGAGATTAAAACTTATCTTTTCCATGTTCAGTAGAAAAAGACCCTGTTAATATGTGCCATTTCAGACTAGAAAGGACTTTGGAAGTTATTTGGATGAATGTTCTGTTTTGCAGATGAGGTTCAGAGAATTTGTATCAGAATCTAGACCAGAAGTTGATTTTCTTTAGTGTTAGTTCAATGCTCTTTCTATTATGTTATTCTGTCTCCTGGTAGCTAAACAGAGCTCCAAAGGCCCCAGTCTATCTCCATTCATAGTATGAACAGTGGCACATTTGTATATTTTCTAGGGAACTTTCAAAAAGTTTCTAGAGTACTCAGTGTTACCATCAATAGTGTTACAATGTCAAAAAAAAAAAAAAATGCTGGACAAATGAACCATCCTGACATGGGTCCACATGCATTTAAGAAAATGAATAAAATGTTTTCTCAAAGTAAAAGAGTAGCTTCTTAGTGTTTCAATCATCAGTCCATTAATGTCATAGATGTTCTCTTCCATACAAAAAATAAATAAATAAATGAAAGAAGCTTTATAATTATCAAAGGAATATGAAGTTCTGGAGGCTCCATATTATTATCTAAACTTCTGGTCCAAAAAATAATTACTGTATCTTCAGTGGGTACCCCCGTACAAAAAAAGCTAATAACAGGAAGAAAATAAACACAGACATAATTATTGAGTATTCCTCGGAACAGGAGAAAGCCTCTATCAGGGGCAGATCTTGTGTTTTGAAGAAAACAGGCAGTTCTAGAATTGTAAGTTTCATCCTATGGACACTGGGTACCTCAGTTTCATTAACTATAAAATAAATGTGGTGATATGATATCAAAAATTGTTCACAAAAAGATTTCAGATAGGGTACATTTGAATACAAGTAAATACCTGACTCACACTGGAATAAATAATGACATTTATCTTTACATAAATGTAGGACAATCTAGAACAATGATACCCTTAGGGAAATACCATGCTTTAATTAGCATTAGCCAAGGCTCTGGGGCACAAGGTAATGAAATTACCATGAAACTGGTCGAGATGAGAATCATCTTTTCCTTAGTCACATCGATTTCATTAGAGAGGGGTGGACACCTAAATCTCTTCATTACTTGGTTCAGAAAAAGCAAGGTTGAACACCTCCTAGTTTATGTCCATTGTAAGTGTGTCTATGCCATTACAAGTAATAAGAGATAATAAAATTGATGGATATTAAAAAAATTTTAATGTTTATTTTTTGAGAGAGAGAGATTGAAAGCATGAGCAGGGAAGGGGCAGAAAGTAAGGGACACACAGAATCTGAAGCAGGCTCCAGGCTCTGAGCTGTCAGCCCAGAGCCCGACGCAGGGCTTGAACTCAAGAACTGCAAGATCATGACCTGGGAACTCATGAACTGTGAGATCGGACGCTTAACCGACTGCACCACCCAGGCGCCCCTACATTTATGGATATTTTATAAAACATTGGCAAATTTAATTTGAATCTTCCTTGAGCTGTTCCTGGTAGATAGTTGAATTAACATACCAAAGAAATAATATCCTTTCAAAAACATAATTTTACATTTTTAAAATGAATATAACGTATTGTCAAATTGACTTATATACAAACGCCAGTGCTCATCCCAACAAGTGCCCTCCTCAATGCCCACCACCCATTTTCCCCTCTCCCCCACCCCCACCCACCCTCAGTTTGTTCTCAGTATTTAAGAGTCTCTTGTGGTTTGCCTCCCTCCCTCTCTGTATCTACTTTTTTTTCCCCTTCCCTTCCCCCATGGTCTTCTGTCAAGTTTCTCAAGATCCACATATGAGTGAAAACATATGATATCTGTCCTTCTTTGACTGACTTATTTCACTCAGCATAATACCGTCCAGCTCCATAATTTTACATTTAAATCCTCTGGATGTCAACCTCCCATACAATGACAGTTACTTATTGTTCCATTGCCTTTCTCTCAGTATTAATTAATTAATTAATTAATTTTTAATTTATTTGTTCTGGTTAAAATATTGTACAGGTAATAACCTATATTTGTTAAATTAAAAATTAAAAAGTAAGATTTGTGATTTTTGTTTTTCCTCAAAATTTGTTTCTCTTTGTCAAGCTTAACTGAAAAGCTAATAAGAATAAGGTAACATGAGGGGCGCCTGGGTGGCGCAGTCAGTTAAGCGTCCGACTTCAGCCAGGTCACGATCTCACGGTCCGGGAGTTCGAGCCCCGCGTCAGGCTCTGGGCTGATGGCTCAGAGCCTGGAGCCTGTTTCCGATTCTGTGTCTCCCTCTCTCTCTGCCCCTCCCCGTTCATGCTCTGTCTCTCTCTGTCCCAAAAATAAATAAACGTTAAAAAAAAAAAAAAAAAGAATAAGGTAACATGAAATTACCTAAATGACACAGGGATGGGCTATTGTGAGAGTCACCTACAGTTATGCAAATAATTTCTGATTATTTATTATACCAGATATATATGATATACTATGTTACTATCTTACAACATTACATATTTCTGATTATTTATAATTTCTGATTATCATAGGGGAAGGGGCTAATGAAATCCATTAGAATATGTTATGATCACTCTTTTATCTAGTTTTTTTTATTAAAATTTTTTTTATTACATTTATGTATTTTGAGAGAAAGTGAGACAGAGCACGAGCTGGGAAGGGGCAGAGAGAGAAGGAGACACAGAATCCGAAGCAGGCCCAGGTTCTGAGCTGTCTGCCCAGAGCCTGATGCTGGGCCCAAACCCACAAACTGTGAGATCATGACCTGAGTTGAACTCGGACACTTAACCAACTGAGCCACCCGGGTTCCCCTCTTTATCTAGTTTTAATTTTCCTTGAAAAACTGCTGGAAAATATTACCTATGGAAGTATGGAAGATTACATTTGCAGCCTATATAAAGCAGTTGAAGAAGTGAATTCTGTTTTGCCAAACTTGACCCTTATTAAACAGATCAGACTCTTCATTATCTTGACCCTTCTAAAAACGGTGACCTTACTGGGCATATGGGTAGCCTAGGAGCAAAGAGGGAGGGACAAGAAAGGTCCCAGTGGGCAGCCCAGCACTTAGGGTTGTATGGATCACCAGGGAAGAGTTCAAATTCAGAACTGCTTTTGGAAATAACATTTTATGAGTGAGTTTTTTTGACTGAAGTTTTGCTGTCTAGCGAGCTGTTAGTTATTTATTCCCACATTAGTGCTTATCACTTTTATTCCTTCCCCCCAACCCCTGTTCAAATGGACCAATTATGCTTTTATTCCCAAGCCAGAAACAGGAGACACAGCCTTCAGACACAGCTTCTCTTTTCTGTGGGGAGGGCACTGGGAAATTGTAGACCTCACTCAGAAAGTACAACAGAATCATGAGGTAAGAAGGTAAAGAGGGAAGAATCAATAAATTATCTTGAATGACTATATTTTCTAACTTTTCCTTCCTTATATTATTTTTGTTCTTCAAAATTCTCATTTTGAACTTCAGTTTGCTATATGGTGCCACCTAAATTTCAACATTTTCACACAGTTTTAAATATGTACAAATAAAAAACGAGAGCAAATAAAACCTTCCACCGGCCATGCCTTAGCCCAGCTGGGAAAGAAAGTAGATTACTTACTTTAAATAACCTATAAGCAGTGAATCCAAATCCAAACCTACCAGATCCAGCCCCAGATCTCACACCTGCACAGAAAGTTGTCAGAAAATGTACAGCATGTTTGAATGAGAGGAGTCAGGTGTGGAAGGCTTGGGGGTGGGGGCCAGTGATGAAACAGTACGGCCAACCCTCCAAACCAGCAAGTGCAACTGGAGGAGAGAAATCAAGAGCTTTTAAAAAAAATATTTCTGGGGCGCCTGGGTGGCTCGGTCGGTTAAGCGTCCGACTTCGGCTCAGGTCATGATCTCACGGTCCGTGAGTTCGAGCCCCGTGTCGGGCTCTGTGCTGACCGCTCAGAGCCTGGAGGATGTTTCAGATTCCGTGTCTCCCTCTCTTTCTGCCCCTCCCCTGTTCATGCTCTGTCTCTCTCTGTCTCAAAAATAAATAAATGTTTAAAAAAAAAGAAAAGAAAAGAAAATATTTCTAACTACAGAACTCTGGATAACTTTATCAAAGTTGAATTGTTCTTGTGTGTGCATGTGTGTGTGAGTGTGTGTGTCTGTGTCTTCTTAGCAGCTTCCCTAAGTAGCACATGATACCTTGAGGTTTTGTGAGAGAAAAAGACAAGTACTAATTATTTAAAATAATCTTTACGGGCATCTGGGTGGCTCAGTTGGTTAAATGTCTGACTTCAGCTCAGGTCACGATCTCGTAGTTTGTGAGTTCAATCCCCATGTCAGGCTCTGTGCTGACAGCACGGAGCCTGCTTCAGATCCTCTGCCTCCCTCTGTCTGCCCCTCCCCTGCTCGTGTTCTTACTCTCTCTCTCAAAAATAAACATTAATCTTTAAAAATAATTCTGTGCATCAGTCTACTTTTCCTGTCTTGTATAAAAGCAAAGTTTATCTCAGTGCAAACTCAGGTCTATAGTGGTCAAGCATAAAACATCAATACATGAAGGAGGTTGACTGTAAAATCACCAGCCGCTAAGCTGCCTGCATCACAAAGCACCTGCCTAGTGACCTTGCCTTTCAAACACTATAGAGGTCTATAGGACTAAACTAAATAGCTCTCAAGGCTGGTTGACCTAAGTGTCACTGGTTTGCAACAAGAAGTTTTCTAATATTTGTTTCTTACCAGAAATGAAATAGGAAACTGCCTAGCAAGAAAAATTGGCTAAGGTTCACAAAGGTGGAGAAATAGCAAAAAATCCTCAACAAAAATGGCTGTTAATTAAGAGGCTAAATGAGCTCCTGTGGCTTTCTCCATATAGCTGTTCCAATAGTTCATGATCGTGTGCCCTGGACTGTGCGGTGATGGTCTTGGAGTGTTACAGCCGGAGGGGATGTGGGAATATGTGGGCCACACAACTCCACGTGTGAGGTCTTCACTTCTACACACTCTGCTGGAGCTCCAGCCTATGTGACCCTAACTGTCATGTGCAAGGCACTTTAGTGAGGCCATAGCAGGCCCAGGTCCAGAAGCTAGTTATCATGTGTCTCAGAATAGCTTGTTATTTGATATTAGAGGTTGGAATATCAATTTACTCTTGCTTTTCTTTCTACCAAAAAGAAACTCACTTTGAGCAAGTGAATGTCTATGAAAGTCCCATCCCTTTTGGTCACCGCAAAAGATGGCTTCCTTGCTGGCAGCTGCTTGGAATTAAAATTTCATTCAGTCTGTGGGCAATAGGACCAGGACATTAGATGAGAACCAGGTGGATAAAATAGATGCGGTATATAAATACCCTGAAATATTGTTCAGCCATGCAAAAGAATGAAATCTTGCCATTTGCAACAACGTGAATGGAGCTAGAAGGTATTATGCTAAGGGAAGTCAGTCAGTCAGAGAAAGACAAATACCATATGATTCCACTCATATGTGGAATTTAAGAAAAAAAAAACAGATAACACAGGGGAAGGGAAGGAAAAATGAAATAAGATAAAAACAGATGGAGGCAAACCATAAGAGACTTTTAACTCTGAAGAACAAACTGAGGGTTTCTGGATGGGAGGTGGGTGGGGGGATGGGCTAAATGGGGGATGGGCATTAAGGAGGGCACTTGTTATGGTGAGTATTGTATGCAAGTGATGAATCACTAAATTCTACTCCTGAAACCAATATTACACTATATGCTATGTGTTAACTAACTTGCATTTAAATAAAATCTTGGAAGGGAAAAAAAAAAAGAACCGGTTGGCAATTTTGGTGAATGCCAGAAAACAGGGAGATGATTTTTTCTTTTGTTTTTAACTTATTATTTTTTAATTTTAAAAAATATTTATTTATTTATTCTGAGAGCGAGAGAGAGCATGAGCAAGGGAGGGGCAGAGAGAAAGGGAGAGAGAGAATCCTAAGCAGGCTCTCTGCTGTCAGCACAGAGCCCGATGCAGAGCTTGAACCCACGAACCACGAGATCATGACCTGAACCGAAATTGAGAGTCAGATGCTTAACCAACTGAGCCACCCAGGTGCCTCTTTTTAACTTCTTAATTGTTTCTTGATGCATTAGGGAAATATTACACCCCTGACATTTTAGCCAATTTCAGACAACCTCCAGAAATACCTGTCATCCGGACTTCCAAGGGTTTCTGCAGTTTTTATATCATCCAGTCTAATTCATGGAAAGGTTTTCAGTGCTATTAAATTTATCTCAGTGCTATTAAATTTAATGCTATTAAAGCTTTATCTCCATTGCCTCTATTAATGATATTTTTAAATCACAGGTATGGTTTTGATTTAATATTATGCTTTCTTCCTCTATTTGTGGCAGAATTGCAAGATCCAAAGAATTAAAAAGCTTTTTGTTATATTGTATATGTCCCCATTTAATTGAGCTATCTCTCCTTCGAATTCATGATGAAGGTGTTTTTTGTGTCATTGATGAATGTTGATTAGATTTTCTTACACCAGTTACCACTATGTTATAAGATTTGTGACTAAAAGTTTTAGGCACTAGTCTCAAAGCATGTATATTTTCTAAGAACAAAGCTCTTTCCATTACTTAAGCGTGTTCTTTCTTGTTGCACTGTTCATTCATTCTTCTCTGAAGAATTTAATTCTCTGAGAAGTTGCATTATGCTTATTTCTAAAGAACACTGAGAGTATTTAAAACTAGAACTGTAAATGTGTTTTGATTTAATTAATGCCACTTAAAATTTGATCAACTTTGATGAATTAAAAAGGCTACAGACCTTCAACTATTGACTCTGGATGATTTCATAACAATTTCTTTAAACAAGAAAGCCTCAGAACCATCTACCCATATTAGATTCAAAATGTGTCAGGCAAAAATCCTCAAATGTGGGGCATATTTTTAAAAAAATTGTTCTAGTAAAAACAACAAAATGTCCTCTCTACTCATGATGTGCTCAGTAGTAACAGATCAAAGATTGAAAGACAACGTAGCCTATATACAGTCTGCAAGGATCTTGGGGGTGTGAGAACTTGTGGTTTGTTGCTGTGCAGCTCGGGGCTTGGGACACTCTAAGTGGAAACACATTTTGACTATTTGCAGTAATCTTTATTTCCACTTTTCCTTTCAGACCCTACATAATTATGTAGGCTTCCTGCATAATTAAGGAAACATGTTGCATTTTCACCACATACTTTAAAAAAAATGTTTCATGCTTCTCCAAATTGTAAGAAAGCTATTGTTTGATACTCCAAGTGGGAGCATTCAAAACTAAACATTTTTGAGCCCAAAGAGATCTCAAAAGTAATGTAACCTAGTCCCAGTATTTCATTAAGGAGAAACTCAAATCCCAAGAAGCGACATGACTTTTCCAATGTCTCACCATTACTATGTGATCTAGTCAGGGCTGGTGGTCAGTATTTATCTACCCCCTCTTTGATGTGTTTTTTGGCAAATCACACGGACTCAGGCATGGACTCTGCCCTTCTGGAGATCACTATTTACAAAAAGAAAGCCTAGAGAAGCCACGGTAGACACGTAACGTATGTAGTGCCATGACCACAAGTTTTCATTATGTCTCCAGTGGAGTATAGTCAGGGGCTCATTCCAGTCTTACCTCATTCCTGAAAAACATCCGAAATTCTGGAAATATGTTGTTTCCATAAGCTATATGAGGCATAATTCTAAAAACACACGTATTTAGATACCAAGTGTGTAAACTTCGTACGGATCTTGCGGTTGTCATGAGAATGCGCCTTACAGATACTAAATTTTGAGTCATTGGCCAAGGGCCCAGCTGCTACACTCTGAAATTTTCCCCTAAGTTCTGTGGAAACCACATTTTCCACCTGCTGACTGAATGCAACAGGGCCACTCAGGCAAGCCCATTCATGGAAGACACAGGACTCCTGTGATGACTGAATTTGGCTCATGGACTCCTCGGTGGTCTTGCTAAACCTTCCTTAGACTGGATGGCAGTGTAAGAATCTACATGCCACTTTGGATGTTTCCATTCATCTTTCTCTCCCTATTTCCTTCAGTCAGGGTCACACTTGCTTCATAATCTGAAAGGTCCCCTGGTCTTTGTTAGCTTATTTCCCATCTTCTCTCCCCAGGAATTTCTTTTTTTTTTTTTTTTTTCCCCAGGAATTTCTTGTAATAAAATCTTTGCACATTTTAATCTCTAGGCTGGAGAGATTTCTTCTTTTAAGTTTATTTATTTATTTTGAAAGAGAGAGAGAGAGGGAGGGAGCACAGGAGGGGCAGAGAGAGAGGGGGAGAGAGACAATCCCATGCAGGCTCTGCACTGTTCATGTAGAGCCCATTTCGAGACCGGAAATCATGAACTGCGAGATCATGACCTGAGGTGAAATCTAGACTGAGCCACCCAGGTGCTCTTATAGGCTGGAGAATTTTAAGAATCCTCTCCAGGCTTGCCAGAAAAAGGTCATTCGGGTCCTTGGCTGTTGTTCAGCATCTTTGTTCTTTTTCTTCCTACTTTTTGCTTTTGTTGACCAGCTAGTGACTTCTATCCCATTGGCCTCCAGCCCAGTGGCCTTCCTGTCAATACCTGATATACCTCTGCAGTACATACATCACTAGACCTCAATTTTGCTTTCAATTCTTTTTTCCTAGTAGGGCCTTGGTAGGCTGTTCATCTACCTCCAAGATGTGATTAGAAGGCTTTTAATGGAAGCAGAAAACAATATTGTCAGGCGGTTCCAAGCTAGCAGCCATCTTCAGCCATAATTTAGAAAAAGCAACCACAGGGGCACCTGGGTGGCTCAGCTGGTTGGGCGTCCAACTTCAGTTCAGGTCTTGATCTCATGCTTTGTGGGTTCGAGCCCTGCATCAGGCTCTGTGCTGACAGCTCAGAGCCTGAAGCCTGCTTCGGATTCTGTGTCTCCTTCTCTCTCTCTGCCCCTTCCCGGCTTGCACTCTGTCTCTGTGTCTCTGTCTCTCTCTCTCAAAAATAAATAAACATTAAAACAAAAATTTTTTTAAAAATAAAAAAAGAAGAAAAAGCAACCACGTTTCATTAACAGGAGCCTTACAGATCTGTCTTCATAGTAAACATTTTGGATTTGAAATTATAATAAAAATCTTGGAAGTCAAACAATAAGAGCAGAGTCCAGTGCAAGGAGCTTGGAGGTATTACAAACCTATGAATACAAAGCTCTATTATTTACTAAGTTACGGGAACAGGGATGAATCTCTGCGAGCAGGAGAGAAATGCGATCAGTGCACACTTGGTGACTACCCAGAGATGGCCAACGGAGGAGTCGTCAGGGAAAAAAAAAATCACTAGGGTCCAGCAAGAAATAGAAGTGAGAGGTTATGAGCAGGCTGTGCAATTTCAGAACAACCAAACTGGGAAAATAATGGCACTCCCATCTATAATACCCCAAGTTATTACTTGGAAAAAGGGAAAATAAAAGACTCTCCTGGAAATTGAGGGAGGTGCCTTATATTAATAGCTTGCTATCAAAACATGAAGAAAATAGCCTTCCATAATCCCTGCTTCCTGTCTCGTACTGAAAATATTAATGGCTGCAGGTCCCTCTGCATTGCCTTTTGTGTGAGATGCTCTATATTTTAAAGATCATTATACCCACAGGATAATAACTGAATCTGATTTAAAGGAGGCAAAGTAGTTATCAAAGGAAGGAAATGATTCCCTGCAGTCATCAATTCCAACAGCTATTCAATTTAGATTGAAAAGAAGGGCATTCTTACGTTTCCATAGGCACTTGGATTCTCCACTGGCCTGGCTTTCTTCCTCCTTCATTCAAAAACCAGGTTCAATTCGTGGGAGCTCCAGATACCCCAGTTTTTTCTTTAGAAAAATGCTCTTAGGAATAGTAGGGATTTATTTTTGTGTGTGGTTTTCTATGAACATAAAGCTAGTATGGGTCAAAGATATCATTAATAATAACAGCAAACCAACACTGCTACACTGCCTTAATGTCTTTTTTTCAATGTTTATTTATTTTTGGGACAGAGAGAGACAGAGCATGAACGGGGGGGGGGGGGGGGGGCTGAGAGAAAGGGAGACACAGAATCGGAAACAGGCTCCAGGCTCCGAGCCATCAGCCCAGAGCCCGACGCGGGGCTCGAACTCACGGACCGCGAGATCGTGACCTGGCTGAAGTCGGACGCTTAACCCACTGCGCCACCCAGGCGCCCCCTTAATGTCTTTTTTTGGACGTACTCATATATTCCTCGCAATAACTCTTTAAGATATTATGCTCATTTTATAGAAGTGGAAATCGACACACGGGAAGGTTAAAGAATTTAATCAAAATCCCACATTTCCTTCACGCAAAATCACACGCCGTGTGGCACTTACAAAATGCCACCTGGGAGGTGGCGTGGCCAGGGGTCACCCTGAGCAATCCACCTCCAGATACTGTGCTCTTTGCTCCTAGACTCTGGGGTTCATGCTTTCTCCTCATTGTCGCTTTTTAAAATACCCCTTTTCTCTACAATATTTTCAAGCCATCTTTCCAAGCGTTGCTTCCCGTTTGCTCTCAGACAGTCTCAGTTCTCTCCAGTCTTCAAAAGAATGTTCCCTTGAGCCCACCACTTCTACGTGGTCGGCCCCTTATGGCTCTTTCCTTCAAGTGCATACCTCGCTGAAGATATGTCTTCCTCACCTGCTGCGTCCACTCCTTACCCCTCCCTTCCCCCATCTCCCACCTGACAGATCCTGTCCACTCCTCCCTTGAATACACCCCCACCCCCAACACTTACATAGCCTCGTCTGTCTGTCACTCCCTATGACCTTCTGCTTACCAAATCCAGGGGATTTATCATCGAGTTAACTTCAGCAGCATGTGACAGTACGCCTTCCTCATCGCTCTTGACTCTTCATCCAGAGGCTGTATCGTAAGCTGTCCTCTCCTGGATATTTGTTTCTTTTCTTCTAGTTTCAATTTTTCTGTTTTGTTTTGTTTTTTTCTTTTTCCGGTTCCTCACTGTAGGTACTTTCAAATGCTCTCTCCTTTGCCCTGGGCATTTCTCTCTATAGTTTCACTTCTGCATGTTCTCCTGACTTGATCTTCCCCGTATCTACATTTCTACCAGCTGCAACTAAACCAGTTACCACGAAACTAAATGAGAATCTTTGGGTGTGGCCTGAGCACGATATATCTTAAAAGCTATCCAAGGGATTGTAATATACAGGCAGGGTCGAGTAACACTGGCAAACGTCTCCATACTGATAGTTTAAATCAATTTTATTGTTAAGCGAGACAGTCCTTTCACAGCTCATAATGTAATCACTGCTCTAACAAGTAGTAGAGCCTAGGGAGAAAGAGCCTCTGTGGGAGGGTGGCTCCTGTTTTTAATGGTCCTTCCTGGTATAAGCCACAAAACTCATTATTTTAGTTCAGTAAGTAAATTATCTCATCATCCAATAGTGTCCCTCTTGTATACCATCTTACTAGAGATAGGAAAATTGCCTGTGTACTTGATTTTCACAGACATAGACTCTCAGAATACAGGCTTTCCTGAAACTTCAGGGAGATGGGTGTGTGTGGTTTACAGTGCTCAATAGAAACACTTGTAAAGAAAATGTTTTGTAAAATATAATATCGTAAAATATCTTTCGGCTCATCCTACCATCTTGTTTCATTGCTTTCTAGGACCTTTACTTATCTCCTTTAGGAAAGTTCTTTTGGCTTCGTCCAAATGCCAATCTTTCCACTTTATTTTACTGGGCAATTCAGCTCTGAAGCCCCTTCTCATCTACAAGCCTAACTCTGTACACCGAAAGGCTCTACTGTGTCCTGTTGTCCAGGTTTCTGACTTTTAGGAAAAAAATAAAATAAAACTGGAAGAGGTTTAGAAATTTTCATATTGTCTCACCGGTGCCTATAGTGTTATGCCCAGAATTCGTGATCCCCAAAGACCACCAGGGAGCCGAGTCCGATGCAAAAGCAAAAGAGCCTTTATTCAAGCTAGCTCGAGCTCAATCCCCTACCTGCACCGACGCAGTGGTGAGATACCGGGGAGAGAGAGCGAGTTTCAAAAGCACAAAGGTTTTATAGGGGTCTAGGGGCAGTTGGTGAGGTAATGGCTGTGGCCTCAGCTGATTGGCTGGGGAAGGGTCGTGGCCTCGGCCGATTGGCTGGGGAAGGGTCGGAGTCCTGTTACGCAGGTCGCTCGGCGTGTTTTGATCAGGAAGTTTGAACGGGTGAGAGGGAGGTTACTCAAGGGGAGGAGGCGTGGTCTAGGTGAAGGACACAGAACAAGATGGAGTCGGCCGGCATAGGCCCGCCTTTTCAATAGGAAAGCGACTTACATTGCCCATGAATACAAACCATGTGCTTTGCTTTAGAACAAAAGGAGTCACAAGCAAGTTTGGTTGAAAAGACCAATTTTTCTCTGACAAAGATTTTTTGTTTTTTACACATGGGCATAGAAAACGTTAACAGTGTTTATCTGCAGGCAGAGGAATATGGAATTTTATGCTTTATTACATTTTCAGGTGTTTTCTAAATATTTTATCATGTCTGGAAGTTTTTAAACAGTGCAAAAACCACTCTCATCCAACTCTGTCACCTCTTATTTAGTTCTCTGTTTCCAAATCATTGCGAGATCGCTCCACTAGACTGATTAGAACTCATACATGCCCCAGGCTTCTCAGACCTGCTTTCTTCTCACCACTTCCTCGTGGGCTCCTTCCATGTTTTACTTACTTCTCACTTCCCGTCCTCTTTTACTCATGCATCTATCCATGCCCTCATTCTGTAGAGATTCCTTGAACTTCATTACAATAGACGCTAGGCTTGGCTGTTTAGCCGGTCTGTGCAATCTGAATAATTCTCTTTGTTTTAAGTGCCTATCTATAATAAAAAAGAGTCTGTTTAAATTCCAGCTTCTTCACTTTCTAGCTATGGAAACCTTGTGCAAGTCACTTAACTTCTCTGCAGAATAAGGATAATGATTCTCAGCTCACATGGTGGTTACAAGGAGAAAAATGCCTTAAAAGATATGCAATGCTTAGAAAAGGAAGCAGCACATAATGAAGGCTGGAAGAGTCTTACCTTGTAATACATTGTTACTTTCACTGTGCTCTGATTATTGGGTTGGTTTGTTTCATCCAATGTTGTCTCCTAAACTGATGACATACTCCTCTTTGTCAGTTGCTTTCTTGGCTGTGGCTTTCCTGCCGCAATGCTTCCTTCATCTGCCTTTATTGTTGGAAACTGTGTAGTGAGCTTTCAACACCAGCTGCTTCCTTGAATGGCAGCAGAACAAAAGAGTCAAAGGCTTTACAATTCAAATCCTGTCTGTGCTGATAACCAGATTTGTGCAATGGTATCAGCCAGCTATCTTCTTAAATGCTTTATGTATACAATCCTGCAGGTAGTATCTACTGTTCAGGTTGCATGCATTGTTGCATGCATACAAGAGCTATAACTGTATAGTCTGGCCAGCCCTTAGGTGTTATATTTGTTCCTGTAGAATAGACTCCTTCACAGCGCCTCCAGCTCTGCTCATTCCCACCCGGGATTCACATCTTCACCTTCCCTAATCTGTCTGTCGGTTTGAAATCACACCTACCTTATTGTTCTATGTCCCTGATTCCTGTCTATTTCAAATCCTAATTTCATTTGCATGTTACCTCTAAGACAGTCTTCCTAAAACATTATTTTACCCTTTCATTGCCCTGTGCATTAACAATCCAGCTCTCTTACCCAGTTTTACAAATAAAGTTTCTGAATTCTTTGTCTACTACCACATTCCACAAAAATGACTGGACAAAAAAAATCGACAAAATTTGGAAGGTATGTTTGGAATGATTTTTATGTAATGTCTGCACGTGTGGATAGACTCAAAATTCAATCAGGACATCTTGAGACAGTTTTAGGACATTCACTACTGAGGTCAGAGTATCCGAAAATGTGAAGAATATTCTTGGTGTGATATCACCTAAAATTGGCCCTATGATGTATAGCAAGCTCACTTCAAGAAGTCCTAGTGAATGAACACCTCATATGGATCAGTAGTGATCCCTCTAACCTGTAGAAATTAAGGAACAGTCGCATACCATTCAGTAGTCACATGCTGTAGGGAGGACCCAAACCAGACCAAACAAAAACCAGTGGGTTTTTGGTTTTGTTGGTTTTGTGGTTCTTTTTTTTTTTTTTTTGACCTACCAAAAAAACTTACAAGGTCAGAAGGCTTTGGATGGCTGGTGTTGATTCCTAATCAATCTCTTTGTCATGATAGCTCCATGTGGTACAGTCCAAAATGAATAAAAATGAAAGTGACTTTTACATGTAAGGTTAGTTAATGATTTCCCCAAGTGTCATTAGGTAAGCCAATTGATTAGCATATTAAACATTGATCTCCCTGAAAGGATGCCAGATATAAAATTTAAGTCTCTAACCAGAAGTGCCCAGCAAATCACTTGTGGGTGCTTTGAAATAAAGGCCCTAACATCAAAGATTTCGATTCAGCAGATCAGGGATGGCACCTGGACCAGAGATTTTAAGAAACAATGAAAGTAAGATATTTGGATAAGTTCTAATTACCAAGCTCCTTGAAATGAATAAGACTGCTGCCAAATTTGAATTCATTCTTAGCAGGGCTTATATTTGAAAGAATTCTTCTCTTTGCCTCAGAATAAATTTGAACAGGAAAAACTAAAATTATTTTGGTATTTATTGCCTTTAAAAGAAGAATCGTTTTTAAATACACATTTTAGGGCAGAATTCTTTAAAAAGTGAAGTATAGTGAGAGATACTTTAAAAGAAATATACCAAGAGGGGAAAAACGTCTATAATGTCATACAAATTTTAGCATAAACTCCAAGGACTGAGTAAAAAGCAAGAGAGCTGGGTTTTGTTTAAGGCATGCTGACTGGCTACATTCTCTAAAGTGGAGACAAAGCCTGAGCTACTGGATAGACAGAATTCTAAGGAAGATTTCTTGCCGGAGGATAGTAAGAAAAGCTAGTTTAGCATTCAAGTGGACGTCAATAAAAAGCCTGGCAGTCAGTCTTCAGAAAATATCAACTAATATCTTAGCCAGAGGTTTTTTGTTTACATTTTTCTCCTCCAATTTCAGGGTTGTCTCCCTAAAGAAAAATAAACAAAGAACCGAGGGTGGATATTTTTTTTTTTTTTCTAAAAATTCAGATCTAGTAAATGAGTATTTAAAAATAAATATGGCTGACAGACTCACTCATTTCCCCACATATAGGGCTTGCACAGTGCTCTCTATTCAACACCTCAGGCCATGTGATATGTCTCTTATCTGGACTGAGGCATGAGATTTCTGGAAGTCACACCTTCATCACAGGGAAACCCATGTGCCCCTCAAAATCTAAATGCTAAGGAGATTTTCTAAAGTAGTCTTATTATCACCAGGGTGCTTTCACAGACCATCTAAAGATCTGCTAACAGATAATGATCTTTCAATCCAACTGGCAAATTGGTTAACTCTTAGAGGGGGTTGCTTCACTATAAATAAATAAGCAAATAATACATTTTTGTGCAAATTAAATACAATTTCACCCTGTTTTTCATATTGTTACTTTATTAAGCCTCGTTGAATATTTTTACTGGACACTAGCCATCAGTGAAGACAAAAGGTGTCTCAGTAAATATTTGTTAAGCTAATTTGCTCTCATCCCACAGTGGAAGAAAGAACTGCTCAATGTATTTTGATGTTTTGCATCTGTCTTATTTTTGTATGAGACCATTTGCTACCTGAGTGGCCAGCACTGGTCTACCGACATGGTTCTACACCTGATGGAACTTGTTTATCTCCACATGTAGATGGACCCCGCCATTCCTGATATGTTTTCACCTATGCAGTGGCATTTCTAAAATACTTTACTAAAGGTTAACATCAAAAGGTTAATTCAAAGGACATTTTTATTGTATGTTTAACGCATGCTAAAGAAAAAAAAAAACTACAAAAGAGTCAGATAAAAAGGAAAAGGAGGAAATAGCCCATCATATGAAAATGTGTTTAAAAAAAAACCTTTCCCGGGGCGCCTGGGTGGCGCAATCGGTTAAGCGTCCGACTTCAGCCAGGTCACGATCTCGCGGTCCGTGAGTTCGAGCCCCGCGTCGGGCTCTGGGCTGATGGCTCAGAGCCTGGAGCATGTTTCCGATTCTGTGTCTCCCTCTCTCTCTGCCCCTCCCCCGTTCATGCTCTGTCTCTCTCTGTCCCAAAAAATAAATAAACGTTGAAAAAAAAAATTAAAAAAAAAAAAAAAAAAAAAAAACCTTTCCCAACAATCTGAAGGGGCTGCAATGCTCCATAGTTACCTTGAGTGACAGTAAATCAGAATATCTTGGCTTAGATTCAGGTATGACCACATTGGGAGCAAGGAGAAAAATTAAACCTACTTCCCTTGACCATAGTTCCTGTTCAGAAGTCTTTTTAGAGGTACTTAAAAATCCACTGATATAAAAGCATTCACCAAGGAATACTTTTTCTTTTCTTATCAAATTAGTACAAGCTCATCACTGATGGGTAAGGAAGAAGCAGCGAAAGGCCTGACAGTATTTGCTGCTAGAGCAGGTGCACCTGATACAGGGAAGCAGAGTTGGTTTGAGGTTATCAGAGACCTACAGGCTCCTCGACTATCAGCATGATCATGAAATCTGTCTTTCTGCTCTAAAATAAACTTTGGCCAAGTGGAAGGCCGAGTTTTCTGAAGTTCGTGGATTGCCCGAAAAAATATTTTATTGATTCTACTTTGCTTCCAAATAAAGTGTAACGAGCAGAAAGCGAAGTGATGCAAAGAGAAAAGCATTGATGACTGTTGATTTCCAGGGTCAGTTCATGAACTGTGATTTCACAAGCCCTGACCTGGAAATCATGTTGTCTCAGGGCCTTTTTTCAGCTCTCTGTCCATCCTAACCTCCCTCCAGCTCACTGACCTCACAGGTCGATTGCAGCTGCCCTTGCCTGTGGTCTTGTGACTTTCAGGAAGTGAGTTCTCTTTTGTCTTTTTAGCCTTTTAGTTATTCTTTGCTGCTACGCTCGTCAACCCTCATTTAAAAAGTTATTTATTTTTATTCTTGCAGTTGTAACATCCATCTTTCTGATCAGTGGGAAAAGAAGCTTTCTTGGGAGTAAGAAGACTATGATGCCATAAATGCTTTAAAACATACTTTGTTTACTGCAAGAAAATATGGATTGACACCAATGTTAAGAACCTCTGCCCTTAGAGTGACCCAAAGTGACCACACCATCTCTCTGAGGAGAGCAATTGCCCCTGTATCTTCCATGTTACTTAGAAAGTGAAGGAGAGGCTGGGGCGCCTGGGTGTTTCAGTCAGTTAAGCATCTGACTCTTGATTTTGGCTCAGTCATGATCTCACTGTATATGAATTCAAGCCCTGAATTGGGCTCTTCACTGACAGTGTGGAGCCTGCTTGGGATTCTCTCTCTCTCTCTCTCTCTCTCTCTGTCTCTTTCTCTTTGCCCCTTCTGCTCTCTGTCTCTGTCTCTGTCTCTCTCTCTCAAAATGAATAAACGTAAAACAAAGAATTAAGAAAATAAAGTATAGGAGAGGCCAACATTCATCCTATTGGGAACACGGGCAAGACACTCTCCAAGATCACTCACATTCTTGACTCCCCGTGGCATAAGCCATGACCTGTGTATTAAAATGTTACTATGTAATTGAATATTATTACAAGTCAATGATCTGTTTTCCACATCCTCCATACCATGAGGTAACCATGACATGAAGTTCTTTTGAAGTAGTCCAAATCATATCAGACTTCTAAAGAAAAGAGAGAGGGGTGCCTGGGTGGCTGAGTCGGTTAAGTGTCCAACTTCCACTCAGGTCATGAGCACATGGTTTGTGAGTTCAAGCCCCGCGTCGGGTTCTGTGCTGACAGCTCAGAGCCTGGAGCCTGCTTTGGATTCTGCGTCTCCCCTTCTCTCCGCCCCTCCCGTGCTCGTGCTCTGTCTCTGTCTCTCAGCAATAAATAAACTTTAAAAAAATTTTTAAATAAATAACTAATAAAAAATTAAAAAAGAGAAATCACAACTTAAAGGTTATGGAGCTATTCTTTTGATTATGTATTTGATAAGTCATTCTGAAAATGTGTTTGAATTTTACCATTATATTGCTTTATGATCACAGAAGAGATTATGGATTAAGAACTGTGGCGTTTGCAAAACCCCGAATGTAGGAATGAAGGTCTCAACAATTTAATTCTAATGCCATTGCCTAAGCTGCAGCATCACAGTATGAGCTGTTTCCGTGTGAGGAAAGTAGTCCTAAAGAACTCACCAAGTGTATCTCTTGACTCTGCTTCAAGTGATAATAAAATGAATGATTGTAAGTTCCTTTAAGGAAAAGCAAGTGTCTCTGCTGTGATAATAAAATGAATGATTGTAAGTTCCTTTAAGGAAAAGCAATGATTTTGCTTATTAATATTTCCATTGTTAGGGATTAACATTGGATAGCTTCTCACAGCCAAGGTCACATGGTTCTTGTACATCACTTTTCTTTGCATATATATTTCTCCTGAAATAGAAAAAAAAAAAAAACAGCAACAACACTGTTTTCAAGTCAGTTGGATCTGAGAAATGCAGCCAAACAAGCCGAGGGACAACAGCAACCGCAACCACGTGGGCTCGGACAGCAAGGCTGCATGAAGTCCTGCCTGGGTGACGGCAAAGGTCTCTGAACAGTTCTGTCATCATCTGGCTTTCCTCACAGCTGTTCCTAGCATGGCCACTAAGAGGCGCTACTCAAAACACAAAGCTGTTGCCAGTTTGGCCTAGCTTAATTTAAACCTCTGTAGTAGCTTTTCATTTCCTTTGAGACAAAGACCAAGTTCCTTCACAGAGCTGCTAGGTTTGTGCAGGTCAGGCTCCCTCTCTTCCTGGCTTATCGCAGCCTTCTCAATTCTTTGTTTCTTGGTTCTAGTCTCTTGTCTTCTTTCAGCATCTTGATCTCGTGGCCCTTCTGCCCCAGGGCTATTGTACAGACATCTGTACAGGCCTTAGGCACTTTGTATGTAGCACATTCCCCAATCATCTTCTGTTGCCCATCCTTCCTCTGTTTATTCTTTGAGCTCACTGACATGGTTCCTCAGAGAAGCCCTCTGCAACATCCCGGTCTAGACAGTCTTTTGTAATAAGCTGTCAGAGAACAACCATTCTCTCCTGTTTAATACTAATTTCGGGTATGATAACTTTGCTCTTTTTGTTATTTGATAAGTTCTCTCTCTCCCAATAGATATATAAGGTCCATGAATCCTTATTATATGAGAGTGACTGACACATAAGTGGCACTAAATAAATATTTGTTGAAAGAAGAAATTAATAATTGGCAAATATCATAGTAAGACAGATGTCCCTAGGTTTATACTGGTCTGAATTAACCAGTGCTGCTATTTCCTGCTGGTACAAAATACCACTTCACAGAGGTAAGGCTTTCCTCAGGAAGTTTCCAGCAAGAAGAATAATGGGGTTAACAACTTACTGTCATACAGTTCATTATTAGCACAGAGACGTAGCCACACATTTTAGAGGAAAAGAATTGAGAAGAAATATACCAATATCTCATGTTTTGTTCTTATTTATTACATGTACAACATAAATTCAAAAAATGTACACTTTCTTTTCCTGCAGAAGTTAATATTGTTTTTTATTATCTAGTTTAGAGATTACCAAAGTCCACTTTCAGAGACCCCAGGAGGGAAAGAAATTGTCCATTGACAGAGTCATTTTGTGCCATAGAGGAGATTACCAGTGGAGTTTTATGGCATTTTTGCCTTAAGTATTGTTTTCCTCTCCCAGACCTGCACCACGAGGGGATGTTTTCTCATGATTCTTGCTAACTGGGGGACCACTTGCATACTCTCCTTCATAGGTTTTCACCCTCAGAGGCTCTATCCTCTCCCAACATCACACACCAGGCCTCCAGATGAACTGTTCCAACTGAATTCTTGCTGGTGTCAAGCTGCACCTGCTCCTGGTTCTTAGGGGTTTGGCCCCCTCTTTCTGCCTGCAGACTTCTGGCTCTCCTTAGGTTTCAGTTTTGCTGCTTGCCTTCCAACCTCTGCTGTAGGATAATTTCAAGAAAAATCACAGACTTGCTGATTGTCCAGATTTTTGTTTTTCTTTTTGTTTTTATAAGTAGGAGAACAACATTCTTTTGTTTATCCCTACATTCCCAGATGAAAACTAGAATTAAATAATTGATGTTTGAATGTAAAATAAAACTTTAGCTTCAGGAAAATCTTTACTTGGCCATGTTACATTATTATTTTTTTTTTTACATATTATTGTACTTAATTTACTTATATTTTGTTGAGGACTTTTTGTGTCAATATTTATGAGGGGTATTGGTTTACATTTTGCCTTCTTAGGAATGCCCTTATAAAGGGTCGATCACAAGTTTAGGCTGTTCTCATAAAATGAGTAAAGGATGTCCCTCTTTTTTCACATTCTGAAGGAGTTATAATTTGAATATTATTTATACTTCAAATTGTTCATAGAATTCACCAGTGGAGTAATCTGGGCCTGAAGTTTTCTCTGTGGGAAGATTTCTAATTACCAATTCAATTTCCTTCTTAGATAACAAGATTTGTGTCAATTTTTGTAAAAATGTCTAACCATTCTGGGTTCCTATGCTCCAGGGTCTTTGCCATTCAAGTCTTGGCTTGATTTCAAATAGACTTTTTTTTTTTTTTGTATTTTTCAACCTAAATTTTCTAATTGTTCTTGGTGAGAAATTGGTCTTAATAAAATGGTCCACCCTTGCTAGAATGTCGAATGCAGAAAATCTTAATATGTTAAACTCTATTCCAATCCTTGTTCAGTGTGAGTGTGTGTGTGTGTGTGTGTGTGTGTGTGTGTTTGCATCCAAAGATTCATTCAGAAATTAATTAAAAGATTCCCCCAATATTAAAGTTTTGAATACACACACAAAATATGAGGATGATTCTATTATATTTCTCTCCTTTAAGGGGTGAAATTCAGGCCTCATCAATGCTATGCTGCATGAATACTAAGGAAGTTTCCTGTCAGCCTTGTCTACATCATCTGTCACCAATTCACAGGAACCAGCAAGATTTTAAAATTTGGCTGGAATGTTCCAATTAATCCTTGTAGGATATCTGATATTCGGTAGTTGAGATTGAAACCCACTTACACAATTTCCAGGAAACTCAGAAATAGAATAAATGCACCGAGAATGATCAGAATGTAGATATTCCACTACAGTTTACCCGAACATAATGAACATTATTTCAGCCTGCTTGGAAATAGAATGTATATTTTGATGAAGCATCTCTGGATGAAATGTTGCCAAAAAGAGTAGGGCAATTAGTTGACTGCGGATGGATGTATTGACCTTCAATTATGTCAGTAAAAGTAGCCATCAACATTTACTACTTAGATGCAAAGGACCTTTTGATTTTATACTTTAAGTTATTCTAGAGTAATTTACGAAAGTAAGAATAAAGAGTGTAACCAACTTCACTGGAAATTGTAATAAGAATTAGTCATAGCATCCAGTTTTTTCCTGCATCATCTTGTTTTAACATGATGACTTCAATGTAACGAACGCTTTTCACTTGGAATACATCCATTTTATGAATATTGACTTCAGATTTCAAATGAATCTCTAATAGGTTCTGGTTTCCATTCACCTCAAATTCTTCTTGTATTATCAAAATTCAACACCTTTGAAATTGTCGACTCATAATTTGGTTGAAAAGATGATAACCATTTCTTGCTCTGTAATTACAAAATGTTTTCATTTTCAGATTTAGAATCCCTAGGTAGAATGGTCAATCCAATAATTGTTCTTAAGTTACTGCATCTTCAATGTCCTTCCCGTCATCTTTGTATGCGTGCCCACTTTTAGCCTTTGACCATCTACAAACAGGATCAAGTGAAATTCGAAGGGCAAACATAAAAATAAAAGAATATGGTCACATATTCTTTTACCAAATTGGGAGGTCTAGGTTTTTGTCACAAAACATTGTGTGAAAAAGTGCTCATTGTAAGAAGACTAATGGGATGATAATGCAGTATTTTCCTTTTGTGCCTGGAAATCTTTTGCTCATCCATCAATTCTTGATTTTGAAAAAAGTTTGAGTGCAAAAGTTGTCCTGTGCACCAGGCAGAAATGTCCCAGCTCTGATATACCTGCCATGTGCAGTTTTCACTGGGAACAGCCTGGGGAAAGTGTAACCTAGGCATGACACTTCAGTGTCTTTACAGACATGGCTGACGATGCTGTCAGTCAGCTCTGTTTTCTGCAGATTGCTCTCAAGAGGAGATCAGAGTGACCCAACTCCATCACCACCATGCAGAGGGAAACAGGATATGATTCTTTTTCTTTTCTTTCTTTCTTTTCTTTCTTTTTTTTTTTTTGCATGCCTGAGCGTTTTTTACAGAATACCACATCATGTTTATGAAAAATTATGGAGATAAATTGAGACTATGGGTGTTATCTTCCTTCAGACAGGATTTCCTTTTGTTTCTGGAAACCAAGTGCAATCAGGATAGGGTAGATCTAAGCCAATCATTGATGGAAGCGAGCTGAACATTAACTTCGGTCTTGAGGGCTCGTCTATTTCAGTTTCTCCCTTATTCTAAGCACACAATTCCTTGGGAGTCCTTACTGGAAGCCTGACATCTTTATCACAGAACCTCCCAGTTAACAGTTTTGAACCTCCTATTTTTACCAGCAGCTCTATAAGGCCGCTAAAAGTCCTGTTCACACTCTTGGTCTCTAAGTTGGTAATTTCACAGCACTAAATTCCTCAAGAAGAAAAGCAATGCTGAATACTTCACTGTGCCCTCTGGGTTTCCGTTCACTGTAGGATTCCAGGCCCTCAAGGTTTCCCTTGACTTCAAACATTTCTTTTCAGGTTTTCTCCTAGATATTCTAATTTTACTTGATTGAAAAAAAATATTGGTCTTAAACCAGCCAATTAGCTATTGCTGGAATGATATGTTATTTTATTATTGTAATAAATTTGCTAATGTTTTATGTTGGAATGTGTATATATATTTACACACACATATATAATATATTATACAAATAAAACAAACCGGGGCGCCTGGGTGGCGCAGTCGGTTAAGCGTCTGACTTCAGCCAGGTCACGATCTCGCGGTCCGGGAGTTCGAGCCCCGCGTCAGGCTCTGGGCTGATGGCTCGGAGCCTGGAGCCTGTTTCCGATTCTGTGTCTCCCTCTCTCTCTGCCCCTCCCCCGTTCATGCTCTGTCTCTCTCTGTCCCAAAAATAAATAAACGTTGAAAAAAAAAATTAAAAAACAAAACAAAACAAAACAAAAAAAAACCAAGCATGTATATAGTAAAACCTTGGATTGCGAGTAACTTGTTCTGTGAGTGTTCCACAAGACAAGCAAAAATTTCTAATAAATTTTAATTTGATAAATGAATGATATCTTGCAATATGAGTAGTACGTGATGCCGAACATCACAACCGAGTCAATGGTTCTCTCTCTTCTCTCTGTCTCTGTGAGATTGTGGGTGATCTCTCCCATGCTCAGATGCTTGCTCTCAGGCTGCGGTGTTTGGCATAAATCAATGATTTTTCGTTGGAAGTGTATTTTTTTGTCATGTCAAAGCACCTCTGGACAGTCCTTTGCTTTTCCATACAAGAGTAAGCTTAGGAATGCTTTGCTTCATTCTAGGTCAGGCTGCCTGCAGACATAGACCCTTTCCTCTGCTCCTCATTGCCAATTACATTCAATATAGTATATGACAAGAGTTTATTATACTCTACCATAGTCAACATCCATTTGAACGTATACAATGGCCCCCATGCAGAAAAAGGTTGAAAACAAAGGTAGTAAGAAGGAGATGATTACAGTAGAAGTTCAGAAGGAAATCATTGAGAAGTACAAACAAGGTATGCGAGTGGCTGAAATTGCAAGATTTTATAAGAAGTCTATGTCTGCAGCTGGTCTGCAGAGGAAGAGGAGAAAAGGGTGGAGGAATCCCTCACTTAAATGAGATTAGGGAGATGTGTAAAATGTGGGAAACAGTGAAAAATTCTGTAGAAAACACCACCCGAATAAGGTTGTAGCCGCACGAGCAATGAATCTGTTTAACGGTAATGCAATGTCGCATTTCTGCAAAATCCTCAAAAGGAGGCAAAAGCAAGTGTCATTGGATAGGTTCCTTGTTAAAGTTGCATGAAAAGATAAAGATTCCATTGAGCCAATAGAGAGATAGCAGTGATTCCGTTAGTGATAGTGAAAGTTGTCCTACACAATAACCCTTCTCTCTTGTCTCCCTCCCACCAGGCACAAAGGTTTTCAAAGGTAAGTGCAGCTTAATTTGTTTATTTTGCTTTATATTTTGTATTTTGTTGATTATTTTGTATTATATTATAGTATTGCAATCGTTTTTATATGAATATTTTTGGGTTGTGGAACGAATCATCTGAGTTTCCATTACTTATGGGGAAATTTGCTGTGATATACAGGTGCTTTGGATTACAAGCATGTTTCTGGAATGAATTATGCTCACAAACCAAGATTTTACTGTATATTGTATGTACACTGTATGTGAATATATATGTTGTATAAGTCATAGTAATTTAGTATACTTACGCTGCTTTTAAAAATGAGTTTAAACTATATCTTGAAATCAGAACATTTAAAAATTTACAATTATAATTAGGGGGAAGGGTAAACTTCCCATGAATTTCTCCATAAATTATAAAAACTTTTTCTTTTCTCTAACATGTTCTTGATCTTTCTCAAAGACTAGTTGTATCTGTTGTTGCTTTTGCATTATTTGCTGTCTATAAACTAGTGTTTTTTTTCTGTTTTCCTTTCTTTGTCCTTTACCCTAATATATGTTTAACTGTATGTTCTATACCAGTATTTTAATTTCTATGCTGCACTTTTTTGCACATTTTCTTTTGCAGTCTAAGTAAATTCAATGTTTCTTTAAAATTTTTATTTTATTTCATTTGCCGTTGCTCCCCCCACATTCTATCACCTTTTTATTCCATCCAGTCTCCTTCTATGTCATTTTTGTCCCTTACCTAGGGATTATAGTTCTCTTTATTTTTTCCCCCACATCTGAAAAGTTGTGTACTCTTCTGAAAATGCTGAAGAATTCTGTGATCTGTCTTCTGGTTTTACAGTTTCCTTTTCATATCCTCAATATCTTCCTTTTTTCTTATGTCTTTTCTCTTGATCTCTTTTCTTCTTTTTTTTTTTTTTCTTCTTTTTATTCGTTCCCCAGCATAATGATACTTTCTGATCCTGGTGTTGACCAAAAGATAAGGTAAACAAGTACCATTCTGATTGATTGATTGATTGATTGGGCTCAAATAACGTATTTATTTATTTATAAAGAAAGGCAGACTGCCACGTGCAGCGCCTCATTTGGAAGTGTCTGGAGTCTTGGAAGCTTGTCTACCCTACCCTCTCTTACAAATGGACCTTGAAAGCTTGTTTGGAGGTTCTAGGAGGGGAGCACAGCTATTTGTATACCCTTGAAGGAAGAACAGTCCTCCTCTATTGGGGAAGGTTGTCCTCTTCGACTGAGCACGCACAGCTTTGGGAGGGACGCACATGGAGAGGTGAGGGAAGAAGGGGACACCTGCCTAGCCAGCCAGATCAGCCAAATCAACCCTGGCAATCAATGGGGTGACAGATGTCACAGCCAGATTGCCCTTATATCCTCAAATAGCGTTTTTAGATGTAAGAGCATGTAAGTTGCTACTCAGAGTTCACAATAAAATCCTCCATTTTTAGCATCTACTCTGCTTAATTTCTCCTAACTTTATATTTTAATTCTTTGGTACTCTCCTTCCAAACTCTAATTCTTAGCTAAATTCATATACTTTTTACCTCTTCAGCAATATTGTACCACTGGTATATTCTAATCACCTCAATACTATTTCTTGACTTTTCAGGCATATAGAAATCACAGTATTTTTCATCGCTGTTTTTCTTGAGTGACTCTTAGAGAGCTAATTTGAATTCTAAGTACAGAAGAAGTCAGCCCTTCTTGGTTCTAAATTGGTTCACCCATTTGTATTGCTTAGATTTGTTTCCTTTTGATCCCCTGAAGATTTTCCCTTTATATAATTCTTGTTCTCAGAATAAATTCTAGAAAGTGATTGTCAGGCCACTGCACTTGAATCCAGCAAATAACCTACTCAGCAGAATTCAAAGGAAAAGTAATTTATTTTGCTGAATGACTCATAGGCAATTTATCATTCTTACATTAACCTTTTTTTGAGTCTTATTTTTTAAATAAATATTCAGGTTTGGGTTTACACAGAAGTGATGACAGTATGGGCAGTACTCTCTGCTATACCACCAACTCAATTTCTCTTATTACTAACATCTTACATTTGTGTGGTACGTTTGTCGCAATGAACAAAGCAGTATTAGTACATTATTATTAACTAAAGCCCATGCCTTATTCAGATTTCCTTAGTTTACATCTGTCCTCTTTCTTAAAAAAAAAGATTTTGATATAGAGAACAAACTGAGGGGGACGGGGAGGGTGGGGGAGAGGGGAAAATGGGTGGTTGGCATTGAGGAGGGCACTTGTTGGGATGAGCACTGGGTGTTGTATGTAAGCCAATTTGACAACAAATTATATTTAAAAATGAATAAAAACATTAAACATTTTTTTTAAAAAAAGGTTTTGTTTTTAAGTAATCTCTACACCCAACGTGGAGCTGGAATTTAAAGCCCCAAGATCAAGAGTCGCATGTTCCAATGCCTGAGCCAGCCAGGCGCCCCGTATCTGTCCTCTTTCTATTCCAAGATGCCATCCAGGACACCAAGTTACAGTAGGTCTTCATATCTCCTTGGCTTCCTCCTGGGCTGGGATAGTTTCTCAGATTTTTTCTGGTTTTGATGACCTTGACAGCTTTGAGAAATAGTGGTCAGGTATTTTGTAGAATGCCCCTCAGTTGGGAATTGTTGATGGTTTTCTTGTGATTGCATTGGGTTTATAAGTGTTTGGAAGGCAGACCACAGAGATACCACCCTTGATAGGGTACATATAATTAACATGGCCTACCACTCTTCCTATGAATCTTGGTCCTCTGGCTCAGGTAGTGTTTGTCAAGATTCTCCACTATACTGTTGCTCTCTCTTTCCTTTTCCCTTTTCCATGTTGTACTTTTAGTGTGGACATCATATGGGAATCCTACTCTTAGGGAGTTGACAGTTATACTCCATCTCTTTGAGGGTAGAATTTTTACATAAATTATTTGGAATACTTCTGTTTAGGAGGTTTGTCTCTTCTCCTCAGTGTGTTTGTTTATTTAATCATTTATTTATACCAGTAAGGCTCATGGATATTTATTTTATACTTTGGGTTACAATCCAATGCTATTTAATTTATCTTATTACTTGAATTATTCTAGCTTTGGCCATTGGAAGCTCTTTCAGTTGGCACCTGAGTTCCTATGGCATACCACTGGTCTTGTGGGTGGTTGTTGTTGTTGTTGTTTCTCCTTTTTAATCTCAAAGTACCTCCTTTCTGTCAGGCTAGAAGATGCTCCAGGCTCATCTTATATATTCCTTACCCTTCCATAGAATCACTTATTTCTATAAGGAGCATTGGTTCATTTGATTGGGAAAAGCCATTAGAAACCAAGATCTGGAGGTTATCCTGTTCACTGTCACTGGGATATTGTTGCTTGGCCTCTCAGCTGACAGAGGAAGTGTTGGTTCTCAACTCTCTTAGGAGCTTCTCAGGTGTAATCTGAAACTGGATTCGAGAGACAGAAGAGGCAGGCCACTCCATGTTGGCAGGTGGCAGGGTTAATCAGCAAAGGGAACTTACATCTGAGGCTTTTCTTGGGTGCCAGCAAGACAAATGGATCCCCACTCCTGCCCTCCAAATCTCAGAAACTTATAAAGAGGCCCTAACTGGGCTCAGTCATGTATACCATGCAGATGTTTTCGACACCACATCACCATCTGCAGGCTGTGTCCCTGGAGAAACCTCTGGGGCAGGAAAGACAAGTGGAACCCACATTCCGAGGACAGGGGAGAGAATAAGGAACCTCCGAGTGCCTGGGTCCAACTCGCATGTCAGTTCAGGGGTCACATCTTTTATGACATTACCCAACAGAAAAAGATACATACAGTTTTATACTAACCTCTTTATAAACACATAGCCTTAAATATTTCTAGATATATGTCCATCCTTATCTGCATTATGCTGAATATGAATTCCTACTGATATTCCCAACTCTGAGGCTTCTTCCTTTGCTTCTTCCTATGACCTCCCTCTGCAACAATGAGGAATCTGGCTCCCCACAACCTCCATCTATTTACTTTATTGTTCAATTAAAATATATATGTGATGCATGATCAGAATTATTAAACTGTACCCCATGCGAAATAACTTTTTCAACTGAAGTGGTAAGGTACTTTTTGCTTTGAGTCTTACAGATTCCTCTCATTGCCAAAGTTGCTTATGTCAGCACATTTTCCCATCACTTTCTTTAGTGAAACTGTTTCATACATTTTTAAAATTTTTTTTTAACATTTATTTATTTTTGAGACAAAGAGAGACAGAGCATGAACAGGGGAGGGGCAGAGAGAGAGGGAGACACAGAATCTGAAGCAGGCTCCAGGCTCTGAGCGGTCAGCACAGAGCCCGACACGGGGCTCGAACTCACGGACCGTGAGATCATGACCTGAGCGGAAGTCGGCCGCTTAACCGACTGAGCCACCCAGGTGCCCCCATACATTTTTAATATAGTTAGACTTTTCTGTCACAGTCCGCGTTCACTATGGGGGTTCCCCCACCTCCTAAACATTTTTAAATTTTGCATACATTAAGATTTACCCTTTGTGCTGTAAAGTTCTCTTCTGTGGGGTTTGACATGTGTAGTGTCATGAAGAATAGTTCCGCCACCCTAAACCATTCCCTGCCCCGCTGCCCCTCCCATCCAACCCCCCCCCCCGCCTCCCCTAAAACCCCAACAACCACAGATTTGCTTACTGTCCCTGCAGTTTTGACTTTTCTAGAATATCATATAAGTTGAATCATAAAGTATGTAGCCTTTTAAAACTGCCCGTTTTCACTTAGAGATATGCCTTTCAGGTGGAGAAATTAGAACCCTTGTACATTGTTGATGGGAATGTAAAATGGTGTAGCTGCTAATGGTGTAGCTACAGTTTGGAGGTAACTCAAGAAATTACAAACAGAACTACTGCATGATCTAGCAATCTCACTTCCAGATATATATCCAGAAGGATTGAAGTCAGGCTCTAGAAGATATATCTGCACCCCCATATTCACTGCAACATTATTCATAATAACCAAGACATGGAAACAACCTAAATGTCTACCAACAGATAAAAGAAACAGAAGATTGAGCTTTGAACAACACAGGTTTGAATTGTTCAGGTCCACTTACATGTGGATTTTTTTTCGATAAATACAGTACTGGAAATGGATTTTGCTTTCCTTATGATTTCGTTAATAACATTTTCTTTTCTCCAGCTTACTCTGTTGTAAGACTACAGTATATAATGCATATAACATAAGGTATGTGTTAATCGACTGGTATGTTCCCAGTAAGGCTTCTGGTCAATAGTAGGCTATTAGTATTTACATTTTGAGGGAGTCAAAAGTTATATGCCAACTTTTTTTTTAATGTTTATTTATTTTTGAGAGAGAACACAAGCAGGGGAGGGTCAGAGAGAAAGAGGGAGACACAGAATCCGAAGCAGGCTCCAGGCTCTGAGCTGTCAGCACAGAGCCCAATGCAGGGCTTGAACCCACAAACCATGTGATCATGACTTGAGCTGAAGTCGGAAGCTGAACCAACTGAGCCACCCAGGCACCCCAACATATGCCAATTTTTAACTGCACAAGGAGTCTGTGCCCCTAATCCTCACATTGTTCAAGGGTTAACTGTATACACGATGGAATAATATTCTGCTTAAAAAAGAAAGAAATCCTGGCATATACAATAACATGTTGGACAACATAATGCTAAGTGAAATAAGCCAGTCACAGATAGAAATATACTAATTTCACTTAAATGAGGGTATCTGAAATAGTCAAACTCATAGCAGCAGAGAGAATGGTGGTTGCTAGGTGGTGATGGGGGAGGGGGAAACAGGGACATTGTTCAATAGGTATAAACTTTCAGTTATGCAAAACCAGTAAGTTTTAGAGAACTGCTATACAACTGTCTATAGTTAACAGTATTGTATTCTACAGTTAAAATTTTAAGTAGATAATCTCACGTTGAAAGTCCTTACCACAATTAAAAGAAAAACAGCAGTGGCACTGAAAAAAAAAAAAAAAAAGATTCAATCACGTCTTCATAGTCTGCGCGGCTTAATAGCTCGCTAGTGGTTTTCCGATTAGAGAATTTTTGAGAAAAAATTAATATTTATGATTTATTCATCAGAAAACGTATTCATCCCCATGGATTCAAAAAGTTGCTCACAGATTGTGACTATGGATTGACGGTCTCGTTAAAAACCAAATCACTTCTAATATGATGGGAACTCATGTCTCCAGGGTGAGAACTTCTACACTTCCAGGTGGCATTCAGTCTGTGACAGCCCTGGCAACAGAAAATGCGTGAGAGATGATACCAGGAGACAGAAAGTTAATACGACCAAAAAAATGGGAAGCGGTTCCTGGGAAGGCATACATGTGCTAACACATTTTTAGATAGTGATACACACTCCAAAAATCTGAGGATAAATTATGTATTAAGACTAAGCATGTAAAGAGCTTTAGAGAGAGATTCAAATGCTTATAGAGAGGTATTGCTAATGGATCCTGAATTTCTTTTGACCTTAAATGGATTTTTATCACTTGGTACTGAACTGCCAAATGTCATAAGCAGGTGCATTAGGCTACCGAGTCACATTGTGCACACATTATGCACACATTATGCACACCTCTACCTGTGTGAATAAAAGATAAAGTCTGGATGATTAGTTTTCAGGGAAAAAATGGGAGTAAGTTGACTCATATTATCTCAGAAACCTACTTAGAAGAAAATAATCTTATTTAAGGAAGAGAATTTAAGTGATTTATCTTTTACAATTACTTCTTCCTTTACCTTTGTGTTTGAATTATGGGTTTTTTTTAAATTTTTTGAATATTAGGGGCGCCTGGGTGGCTCGGTCAGTTAAGCGTCCGACTTCCGCTCAGGTCATGATCTCAAGGTCCGTGAGTTCGAGCTCCGCGTCGGGCTCTGTGCTGACAGCTCAGAGCCTGGAGCCTGTTTCCGATTCTGTGTCTCCCTCTCTCCCTGACCCTCCCCCGTTCATGCTCTGTCTCTCTCTCTCTCAAAAATAAATAAACGTTAAAAAAAATTAAAAACAATTTTTTTTGAATATTGGGGTTAATTCTCTTAGAAAACCAATCATGTTCTCATCAGCTTAAATTTATCATATTTTGTCCTAAATTTGTCATAAGAAAATATTTTTAGAAAAAAATAGAATTATAAAATTTAAACATAAATAATTGAGGATTTGATTTCAAAGATAAATGCATAATTCATTTAACTGATCAATAATTCATTTAAATTTAACCTCTGTAAATGAGTAATATACCACAAAAGTTAATCAGGGTTTAACCCTGGTTATTTTGGGGACAGTTGTAATTTGATTTTATCTGTTGATAAGAGTTTTATTACAGTCATACCTGTTCAATTTAAGAGAAAATATGAGATGAAAGTTTTGATACAAAGTATGAAACACAGGGTGTCTTTTTGTCAGTACTTTATTTAAGAAAGTCTTGTTAAATGCCAGTGAAGTTGGGAATAGAATTACCTCTTAAAGTTGCCTTTGTATCATTTAATAATTGATTATATTTTTATTAACTCAGTGAAGAAAAAACAGGCCATCTGTACTTACAACACTAACTTGATGAGTTCTCAAGAAAAAAAAGTTTTGCCTTTTAATTTGTGATTTTACATTCTATTTTGGTGATATTAAAAAGAAATTTTAGAAAATGTCACCACAATGATGATATAGGAGGCTCCTGAATTTCTCTCCTCCCACAGATGCGCCAAAAATTCATACACAAAGAGAAATCCAGAAACCGGTTGAGCGACTGCTGCACTGAGTCATCAAAACCGGTAAAGGCTGAGACACCTGCTCCCCATAAACCCCATCCAAGGCACAGTGCCTTACAGTCAGGAGGGACTCCCGGCCAAGTCCCAGCTTCTCCTGGAGGAGAGGAGGGTTTGGACCACACATATAGCACCCCAACTTTTAAGGCTGCCACCTGAGGGATGGCCCCCAAATCACCTAACTGTGAGAGCCACGGGGACTTGCCATAATGAGTCCCATAGAACTACGCAAATATAGAAGCAGCTGTTGAGTGGGCACATGCGCACTCTCTACGGCTGGCCTCAGGGCAGAGGAAACAGGCAAAAACACCCATCTCCAGTTTTTTCCCTGGCGGGGGCACTGTATTCTCTCCCAGCCGCTGCCTGAGGGTCCAGCCTCTAATCAGCCTGCGTTTTACGTTGAGTGGGGTCCTCCCGAGAGTCCGAAGGAACTAGCGTACATAGTGCACAGTTCTCCCTCCTTCTCCCTCTCGTTCACTCCAGTGATAAAGCCAACTTGCCAGCATCCCCCAGGAACCGCTTGTCTGCACAGCGAGCACCCCAGCGTCTGCCACCCAAGAAACGCGAAATGGACCTCCAAATCACCAAGCTCTGGTAGCCAGTGGGGCTTGTATTCACAAGACCCACAGGACTTTATAGTAAACACAGAAGCAGGTTTCAAATAGGCACACCAGAACCGCACCTGGCCGTAAACCAGGGCTCACCACAGAGGAGCAGGCAAGAACACTCGTCGCCCAGTTTCTCCCTGGAAGGGCTTCGACTGCGTATTTTCCCAGCCGCTGCAGCAGCTTCTAAGTAGCCTACATCTAGGTGCCCAATGGGATCCTGCTGGGAGCCTACGGGAGCCAGGAGGCTCTTCCCCCGCTGTCTCCCCTGGCTTACACCAAAGGTGAAACCAAGTCTCCAGTTTCTCCCTGAAAGAAGCTTGTCCACACACCTAGCACCCCAATGTTTGAAGCTGTCACCTGAGGAATGAGCCCTCAAATTACCTAGCTCAGGGTCCAGTGGGGCTCAGCATTTACAAGTCCCACAGGACCCTAAACAAAAAAAAGGTCATTTTCAAATGGGCGTGCAAGCACTTGCCTCAGCTGTCCACCCCGGGCCCAGGACAGAGAGAGCAAGCGAAATCATCCATTTCTGAGGTGCTCCCTGATGGGAGTCGACTACAATCCTTCCAGCTGCTGCTGGGATTCCGGCTTCTAATCAGCCTGCGTGTGGGAGCTGACAGGGCTTCTCCCGGGAGTTGGCAGGCGGCTTCCTTGCTGCCTCCCCCAAGCCCACACCGCCTGCTCTAACAGCAAAACCAAGCCTCCAGCTTCTTCCTGGAAGCAGAGCCTCCACACGTCCAGCACCCCGAGTGTTACAGCTGCCACTGGAGGGACTGGCTCCCAAGTCACCTAGTTCTCGCTGACGCTGGGCATAGCATTCATGAGTCCCCTGGGACAACACAGAAGGAAGGTGGTTCTTTTCGGGGGGACAGTCGCTCAGAGCCACAGTTCCCTCTGGTTCAGCACAGACTGAATGAGCAAAGACACCCAGCTCTTGGGTCTGACCCTGTTAGGGGCTAGATTGCATACCTAATGTCCTGAGTTTTTCAGCTGTTGCTTGAAGGTCAGCCTCCCCCCCCAAAACGTCCTATTAATTTAACTTTATTATTTATAGTATTTGTTTTTATAATGATTTGATGAATTTCCCTAAGAGAATTTTGAATGTGATCAGTGGTAAACATTCTGTCATTCTTCTGGCTGGTCAATATGCAACTTCCACGTCTGTTGAGGAAATTTCCAGTTATGGGTTTTGACCTTGTGAAGATGTGCTGTGTCAGATACATCTTTTCCCTCTCCTAGGCTCTCCTATTCATCACAGAAGCTACATTTTCTAGAACTACATTTTTTTTAAGTTTATTTATTTTTCAGAGAGAGACAGAGCGCAAGCAGGGGAGGGGCAGAGAGAGAGGGAGACACAGAATCTGAAGCAGGCTCCAGGCTCAGAGCTGTCAGCACAGAGCCCGATGTGGGGCTCGAACTCACGAACCCCGAGATCATGACCTGAGCCCACGTCGGACGCTTAACCTACTGAGCCACCCAGGCGCCCCATAGAACTACATTTTCTAGAATCCCTTTCCGTCAGAGTTCTGTCTATATTCTAACAAATGATGCATTGCACAAAATTTAGAAAGCTGAAAGGAACCAGAAGCCCTTCTCCCCTCATATGGCAGTGGCAGGTCAACAATGAGCAGCAGCAGATATTTTTTTAGGGACATCATCTAAAAATTCCCCCACAAGTTATCTCCCCAAACACTTTAGGCAACCGCCATTCCTGGCCTTGGTCTGTCTCCCATGTCTGAAGGATAGAAGTAAATGTGAGACCTGAACAATTTCCTCACCTTCCCATCTCCTGCTCTCCAGTAGCTTCCTAAGCACCTAAATTCCTGTCCTATTTGCTGTCCTAAATACTGTCCTATGTGAAAGGCCAAGAGTAAATCCTGACAAACACTGATGTACAAAGGGTTTCTTCACTTTGCACTACAGTGAGTGGTGTTGGCAAATCTTCCTTACCCCATTTCCTTATAGACAGGGCTTAAGTACAGGAACTTAAGGAACCTGATTCTCCTTCCTGGGAAGCAAAGGTAAAGGAGAAGTATCCAACAGTTGGTGTGGTAGACCAGCTAGACAATTACTGATTTTTTTTTCCTGAATAAAAAGAATCATTGTGCTGTTTTACTTTTTATAACCACTTAACTTTTGATCATTTTTCCTGATTTTTCTACTCTATCATCAATTTTCTGTATTTCCAATAAACTCCTTTTATTGTTCTTAAGAAAGTAGGAGGCAATTTCTTTTGCTTGCAACCAAATTTTGTTGCAGAAGGAGACAGAGAAGTCACGTCAGCAAAACCATTGTTAATTGTGTGATCTCTTTCAGCAAGCTTTAAATTGGAAGTATCACGTTTAAGGGAATTGAAATACTAGCATGGGTAAGTTTCATAAGTGGCTTTCAGATGACATCATACGAAGAACTATTTGCCCTGCTTAGGTAAAACCTGGCCTCTGTTTCCAAGATATTAAGATCATAGTATCCTTGTTACTTGCTCTCCTAGAGAGATGGAAACTGCCAGTCTTTAGAATCTAGCCTGGGAATATTCTCAAAGCATAATTGGCAACCTTATTTTGGATGACAGTAGTAAAACTTGCGTGATTGATGTATTTTAAAGTAAGTTTCAAAGCACTGAAGATAAAACATGAAATATGTCATTTGAAAACTCTCTAATTCTAACTCAACAATATTATTCAGTATATTTGCTTTCAGCTGTTAATTCGGAACTCATCTATTATTTAATGATAAAATAGTTATCAAAAATGCTTTTCAGAATTTCAGAATTGGCTCTATTTTTACTTCTATTATTAAAATATGTCACTTTCCCATGTTTCTTCAAAGAAAAGAAATCTAACCAATTTCTTTCCATGATTGTTGTAATCTACATAGTTGAAGGATTTGAAAACTTTCTCGAACTGAATTCCCAATAACTCCAATGTAGAGCCACTTAGGAGATTTTTTCCCCCGGCTGCCTGGGTGGCTCAGTTGGTTAAATGTCTGACTCTTGATTTTGGCTCGGGTCATGATCTCACGGTTTGGTTTGTGGCAAGGAGCCCCGAGTCGAGTCGGGTTCTGTGCTGACAGCATGGAGCTTGCTTAGGATTCTCTCTCTTGCTCTCTCTGCCCCTCCCTCTCTCAGTTGCACCCACACACTCTCTCTCTCCCTCAAAATAAATAAATGATATTAAAAAAAGGAATTTGTCCTGTTTTAAAGTGGGACAAAAGAATTCTTAATGAAGGCTAATTTGTGTTACCATATATTTTCCTTTGACTTTTATTTTTCTCATTTTTCTAATTATCAATCTAATAGTTTCTTTCATTTTCCCTGAGTTTACTCTTCAGCTTTTAGCATTCCTACAGTTTATCTTTTGTCTTAATATCTGATTCATTTCATATGTAACCTCTAAATTAGAAAGTTTTAATATTTTGTCTGTATAGATATTCTTAAGGATCTGGTAAATGTTGGGGACATTCTCTTCCCTAAATTTTCATTACATCGAGGCATACACATGGGCACTTGCATATTATTGAGGTGGTTCAACCCCACCAAAGCAAATACAGGACTCTATAGACCCCAGCTCAAAATTCCAGCTGTCTCTCCATCTCTTGTATTTATCATAAATATTTCTCTGGACATTTTACACTTCGGAAGCAATTTTGAAAGATGGTGGCACAGATATTATTTAGTTAATTTGGTTAAATTTCCAACTGGAAAAACTGGATTATGTAGATTTACTGAGAACCCATTACTGGAGTCATTTTTAACCAGACTTTTCCAATGACAACATATATTTTTTTGCACTTCTATGGCTTGTTAGTCAATATGTCTCACTTATTTGAGGGTCCGTTTGAGTACCACCATTTCTCACAAAAAAATTCTTAATCAACACTTGGTAATTAAGATAAACATTTTTCCCTAACTACACGGATATATTATGTAAGTGCTCTGGATTTCTTATTTTGAAACTTGTATTTCGGGGCGCCTGGGTGGCGCAGTCAGTTGAGCGTCCAACTTCAGCCAGGTCACGATCTCGCGGTCCGTGAGTTCGAGCCCCGCGTCAGGCTCTGGGCTGATGGCTCAGAGCCTGGAGCCTGTTTCAGATTCTGTGTCTCCCTCTCTCTCTGCCCCTCCCCCGTTCATGCTCTGTCTCTCTCTGTCCCACAAATAAATAAACGTTGAAAAAAAAATTAAAAAAAAAAAAAGAAACTTGTATTTCTTTCTGAGTTGATTATTATACAGCGTTTCATTTTTTTAGGTTTCATCAGCAATGATAAGCAGTTCTTGAGAAGTTCACTTGATATTTTATTACTTTGCTTATTATGGCCAATTACTAAGCCATCTATTTTACCTTATTTTATGTTATTCAAGTTAAAATGAATCTAGTTTTGCGTTGCTAATTTATCTTCAGTGACACAAATATACAGCGTGTAACTATAAAATTATTTTTGTTATCATTTTTACTGCCGTTGTTAGTGTCAGCTGACATGTAGGTGTTGAATGCATCATGCCTAATATTACAGTCATCTGCCATGCTCACGTGAGCTATCTCATCTAACTTCACAATATCATCACTTGGATAACAGACACAGGAAAGGATGCTTAACACCATTCATCATCAGGGAAATACAAATCCAAACCACAATGAGACACCACCTCACACCTGTCAGAATGGGTAAAATTAACAACTCAGGAAACAGATGCTGGCGAGGATGGGGAGAAAGGGGAACCCTCTTGCACTGTTGGTGGGAATGCAAACTGGTGCAGCCGCTCCGGAAAACAGTGTGGAAGTTCCTCAAAAAGTCAAAAGTAGAATTCCCCCACGACTCAGCAATTGCACTACTAGGTATTTATCTAAAGGATACAAAAATGCTGATTCGAAGGGGCACATGTACCCCAATGTTCATAGCAGTGCTGTCAACAATAGCCAAAGTATGGAAAGAGCCCAAATGTCCATTGACTGATGAGTGGATAAAAAAGATACACACACACACACACACACACACACACACATATAATGAATATTACTTGGCAATCAAAAAGAAATCTTGCCACTTGCAACAATGTGGATGGAACTAGAGTGTATTATGCTAAATGAAGTAAGCCAGTCAGAGAAACACGAATACCATATGATTTCACTCATATGTGGAATTTAAGAAACAAAACAGCTAACATAGGGAAGGGAAGGAAAAAATAAAATAAGATAAAAACACAAAGGGAGGCAAACCATAGGAGACTTCTAAATATAGAGAACAAACTGAGGGTTGATGGAGGAAGTGGGTGGGTGGTGGGTGGGCTAAATGGGGGATGGGCATTAAGGAGGGCGCTTGTGATGAGCACTGGGTGTAAGTGATGAATTGCTGAATTCTACTCTAGAAACCAATACGACACTCTATATTAACTAGCTTGAATTTAAATTTTAAAAAAAGAAATAACAACATTTTAAAAAGTCACTAATGGGAACAGGGCAGGCAGCTGAATGTGAAATTGTGCATCCTGTAAATATTGTTTACCCTGATGTCTGTATTTGTTGGCTGTGCCACGGTAAAGAACCTTACAAAGAGCAGTGAAAAGGAACCATTAAAAGTAGCTATTGAAAAAGGAAAAGCCAGTGATTGTATTAATATTTAGCACTTGAAAAACTAATTTGTTGTGGAGTAAATAATTAGTTCTTGAATGATCAAGAAAATTATTATGGGGAAATATTTAATAACAGCACAAGCATACCCTTTTATTTTGTGTAGTGACTATTTTCTAAATTCTTTAATGGTAGTAACAAACTGGGCTTTGCTATTCTCACGATAGCCTAAAAGTCATGACCTTCAATAAAAAACAGTGCAGAAAATTGATATGAATCAGCCTTAGGAAACTTTAGGGATTATTTAAAGGAGAATTTGATGTTGCAGGCCATGCAAGAGATGGCTAAAATTACTCTTAATATATGAACTTGGATTTAATCAGGAGTTCAAACGGGTATAGAAAAAGCTAAACATAATAGAGATCAGTCAAGTATTGTTCAAAAGTTCCTAGTTCAGGAAAAAGACTATAGAGGTATATGTCATGGTGAAAAATTTTGACAGAAGACACTGACTTTGGAATAAGGTAAAATGACCCATATTTATTATGGTTGGAGATCTGGCATCTTCCCGGACAGACCACTTATTTAAAACTTCTAAGTCAGGGCTATTTGGCCTATAATATAATTCTCATCCACTTAGAAACTGTACCAGGACAAATCAGCCTGGGTCGCAGCTGGGATGAGGCTGCACTGTGGTGCAGAAGGAGGAAATCGTGATTAAAAACCTGGAGATTTTGACAAAGTGTGAACTACTGATGGCAAATCACTACCAAAATGCAGGAATTAAGTCAGTGCAAAGAGATAATCTCTTCTGGAAAACTGTATATAAAAAAGTGCAGGAGTCCATGATATTACTTTTGAGATACTAAAGAGATTGGGGGTCATGGACTCCAATTTTATAATGACACCTGGAACTTTACTTCTTCGAGACCTTGCTCTCCTAGGTTTGTTTGTTTGTTTGGTTGTTTGGTTGGTTTTGGTACATCGTCTTCAACCCATCAGTCAGTTTCTTATCTCTTCTACTTTACATTATGATGTTTGATTTTTCTAATTTATTTTTATTTAACTCCTCCATTATGACTCTGCCCAGGTCTTGTTCCTCCACCTTCACTTTGAACCTGAAATCCTAACCACATCTCAGTTCCCCTAAATCTGCAGTACTGCTTTCCTTTGACTCAGTCTTTCAGAAATCAGGGTCTGCCTTCGAATGCATTTGTAGCGGCTGGACCATGACCACCTCCCACCAGATGTCCCAGATTCTAACTCTCTGCTTAAATCCTGCTCTTGCTGCCTAGTTAACCCCCACCCACTGCACACCTGTTTACTAACCTATCACTGTTCTTCATCCCCCCACCCCCACAGGTTTATTGAGATATAAATGATGTATAACGTTGTGTACGTTTAAGGTGTACAACACCATGATTTGATACATGTATATATTGTGAAATCATGACCACAATAAGGTTAGTCAACATATCCATCATCTCACATAGTTATGTTGGGGGGGGGGGTGGAGAGTAATCAGAACACATAAGATCTACTCTTTTCACAACTTTCAAGTATATAATACCATATTGTTAGCTATAGTCATCTTGCTTTACATTAAGTCTCCAGAACTTATTCATCTAACATCTGAAAGTCTGTACTCTATGACCAGTGTCTCCCCGTTTCCCCCATTTTCCAGCAACCACCATTCTACTCTTTGTTTCTATGAGTTCAGCTTTTATTTATAATAGCCAAGACATGGAAACAGCCTAAATGTCCATTGTTGGATGAATAGATAAAGAAAATGTTACACACACACACACACACACACACACAGTTTAATATTACACTCAGTCAGAAAAAAAAGAAGGAAATTCTGTCATTTGTGATAACATGAAGGAGTCTCAAGGGCTTTATGCTAAGTGAAATAAGTCAGGCAGAGGAAGAAAAGTACTGTATGATCTCACTTATATGTGGAATTTTAAAAAGCCAAACCTGTCATTGTTCTTCTGGTGTTTCTTAGTTATCCATCCTTCCCTGCAGAGGGAAGATCATTCTGACCAGTCCCAAATTTTCCCAAACCAATCTGGCAAATTAGTTCAAATCTGAGGTCTACACAGAAGCTGTACAGTTCCCAACTATACCCTGAAATCTAAACAGTGCACCAGGCAGCACAGTAGAGTGGGTAAGGCTCAATAAATTTCTGCTTCATTTCAGATCCCAACCTAGGCATCTCTTGGAGAACACTTCTGGCTTCTTCCATTGAGTTAGCCGTCTCTCCTTTATATTCTCAGGCTAGGGCTGACTTTGATCCTAATTCCTAATTATATAATTGTGTGATCCACTTGCCTGTTTTTCCACTTTAATCTAAGAGCACCCATGAACATCATGTTTGTTCATGTTTTTAGTCCCAGGGTCTAACAATGCACCTGACACACATTAAATAGAATGAACAAACCCTATTCTAAATTCTTTTCTTTAATTTTCCTCTCTTCTCTCTTCTTCTTTCTTTGTTTCTGTTGCATACTAACTAGAAATCAGGGGAAATTACTCAATCTGAGCCTTAGTTATCTTAGTTGTAACGCCTATTCCATGGTGTTCTGCCCTTATAAGGAAATTAACAATAAGGTTGGCAGGCCTAGAATCTTGGCTATCACAGCCAGTGCTTAAGAAGTGTGGTTTATTTCCATTATAAAAAAATGGTGATAACCTCTCACCCCCCACCATTGGTAGCAAGGGTAGTAATGTCATATTTGCTAAAATCTTTAGGTACATCCTTGCATTTATACCTTAAAACACTCTGAGGCAGGTACTATAATCATTCCATTTTATAAATAAAGCAATCAAGGCTCTTCGTGTTCAAGTAAAACCCATGACCTCAGAGTCAGTGACAGGATCAAACACAGAAAATTTCCATCCAGTGACACTAATCATTGTCCATCTTGCCTTACACCCATCTTTATTCTCTTTTGCTGCAGCTTCTCTGCTGTTGGAACCTAAGTGCCAAATACGTCTACATCCTGACAGCAGTTCTTATCATAATATATGCTACAGAGACCGTGGTGGAAAATTTTATGCCCTCAGAATCCCATCTTCAGGATCCATGATGCTATTGCTTAACTGACTCTTTTTCCTGGGTCCCTCACATCGTCAGGTTCTATCTGCAGGAATCTTTTTGCTGAAAGCCTTGGAAAGGAAGTTGATATAGTGCCCCCACGTCAACAGAAAACTGAAAAGAAGATGAGATTTTAGAGTTTTCTCTTTTAAATCTTTCTATAGTCAGTTTGACACATAAAGGTTATATTTGGACACTATATTAATAACTTTCAGTAAGAAAACATAATTGCATTCTAAAAGATCAATTACATAAGCCTCAAAGAACCAACTTGTCATGGTGAAAACCACTTATTTTTTTTCTCTCACAGTCATTTTTTATATTATACAAAACATACTTAGCTCTTAATGGCAACACTTTTACTTCTTTCTATGATAATTTGTATATATTACTTAATTTTTGCATGACATTTTAACGAGAGTTGCAGATCTCATTCCCATATAAGAATAACGTATTATCATGTGAAATAACAAAATGTAAGTGGACTGAAACAAAAACTCAGTTTCTGGACTCAGTTTCAGGGAAGATGGAGTACACATACTTTTCCCTTTTCTTCTTTTTAAATACAACTAGAAACCCTGGGCGCTGTACATAAAACAAACATAAGGAGCCTCTGAAAGGTGAAAGACAAGAAGACACGCCATCTAGAGACCTCGGAACCTGAAGAATGACATGCTGACCAGCGCCTTAGCTTCTCTTCTTGCCCGTGAGCCCCAGCCTAAGTACTAGAGACCCTGGCGTTATCGAGTTGCCAATGGGCTCAGGCGAAGAAAGCCTCAAGAAAAGCCAGCTCTCACTAGTAAAGAAGCAGGTGAAGAGCAGCCTGGCAAACAGAAAAACTCCGCTCCGGCAAACCAAGTGAAAGCCTCAGTCCCTCTCCCACCTCCACCAGCAAAGGTGCAGGGGAGAGACCAGATTTCTGGTCCCTGCCAAAATGGCGTCAGAGACGATCATGTGGGAAGACAGCCCCGGTCCCACCTGACCTCCCCACTTTCATGGTATCAGTGGACCTCTACCCTTCCCCTTCTTTGTTTGGGGGGTGGGACGTGGGGAACGTGTCAGAGGCCGTGTAGTGGAGAGGCAGGACTTCCTCCAACATTTAGTGGCAACAAGGCCACCCCACTACAGTGACAGTAGAGACAGTAATGAGAAGTAATGAGGTGCCCTTCCCTCTCCCAGCCAGGACAGTTTAAGTTCCACAGTTAAAGCCTAGTGGAAAGCCTGATTTCCTAGTCTCTCCCAGTAGCACCAGGAAGCCCCTTCTCATTTATGTGTGACACCACAAGGTGTCAGTGAAGGTCAGTAGGAGAACCTAAATGTCCGTACCTACCTACCATTAGCTTTTCAGCCTGATGAAATTGCTGCTGAACATCTGTGTGCAACCTAGAGGCTGGATGGATCACCACACAGATCCTCATGGGTACCATCTGCTCCTAACATACTACTTTCTTTAGGAGAAACCTATCTAGTCCCTTCCAGGTAATATATCCTAGCCCCTCACAATACAACATAATCACCATGGCCAACAATATCACTCTAAGGGAAAGAATACAAGAAGTCATTACTAAATAAAAAACTAATTCTGGGCACCTGGGTAGCTCAGTTGGTTAAAAGTCTGACTCTTGATTTCGGTTCAGGTCATGATCTCACAGTTTGTGAGATCAAGCCCCACATCTGGCTCTACACTGACAGTGTGGAGCCTGCTTTGGGTTCTCTCTCTCTCTCTCTCTCTCTCTCTCCCTCTCCCCTGGCCACACACACTCTCTCTCCCTTCCTCTCTCAAAAATGGGTAAGTAAACTTAAAAAAAGAACCTAATTGTTAATAGGATCATGATACATGGATCACAAAAGGGAAACCTCATGAATCCCCTGTGACTGCCTTATTCATATCCTGTTTTGGCTGCCGACACCACTGATGTTTAGGGACTCTGCTGTATAATTCTCGCTTATGCCAAGTCATGTTGGCAGTAATTGAACCCAGCATGATTTTAATGTCACCGGACTGTCTATGCAGCAGGATCTTATGGCTTCTCTTTCTATCCATTTGAAATCGAGTGAACTTTAGGTGACATTGAAGGGTATGGATAAGACATCACAGAAACCCAAGCTCCAATCATGATAGAAGGTGGATCTTCTTATTGCCTGTTAATGGACTGAATTGTATCATCCCCAAATTCTAATTTTGAACCCTTACTCCCAATGTGATTATATTTGGAGATAGAACCTTTATGGAGGTAATTAAGGTTAAATGAGGTTATAAGAGTGGGGCCCTAATCCAATAGGACTGGAGTCCTTACAAGAAAAGGAAAGGACAACAGATCTTTCTCTGTCTCTACACATAACCAAAGGAAAAACTATGTAGAGAACAAGAAGGTGGTTGTCTGCAGGCCAGGAAGAAAGGTTTTGCCAGAAAATGACCCTGACAGTACCTTGTTCTTGGACTTTCAGCCTCCAGAACTGTGAGTAAATAATTTCTTTTGTTTAAGCCACTCAATCTGTGCTACTTTGTTATGGTGGTCCCAGCAAACTAATACACTACCCTGTAGAGCTGAATGTGGCTATAAGCAGTAGCCCTGGAAATGTGTTTAGTTACTGTTTGTAAACATTTTATATTGTATTAATAGTATGGTTTCAGTAAGAGGGGGAGGAAAGGAAAGGAAGGGAAGGGAAGGGAGGGGAGGGGAAGGAAAGGAAGAATACAGAGTTTCTGTAGAATATACCAGCCACAGCTTAATTTCTTAGTGTCACTGCTGGCCCTCAATTATTTTCTGATTCTGAAAAATGGCTCTGGATGTGTGTGTGAGGGAGAGTGGACAAATGTATACGTAAATTCAAAGAAAAATTCATAAACATGATGCATATACTTTGTTGAGTTTTTTAACCATGATTCATTAAGCAGAAAGGAAAACTTGTGTATAAAAAGAAGTAATTTCTGCTCAAAACATATTCATTGGTGTATTAATATGCGCAAACTACCAATTTGGAAATTTGTATGTTTGAATTACCTAAACAAATGATACATGTTACTATAGCAATCTTTGATTTTTGCATACCAAAATTTTTGTCTTATACTATTGGTCAAAAAACATTCTATGTCTAAATTTATATTCTCTATTATCTATTTATCTGTCTATCTAACTGTATATTTGGTGAATTTCAGGGAGACAAAAATGTATTCTGATTAAGATGCTTGTTGGGCTGTACAGTGTCATGAGAATTTTCATGACTCTCTCTAATATTAATTGAAAATATAATGTAATATATAAAAATGTAATATAATAATTGTAATAACTGGATAAATTTTGTCTACAATAAATATTGTCTATAGCTCTGGACTGACTTGTGTACCCCTAAAATTCATTTGTTGAAACCCTACTCCTCAGTGTAATAGTATTAACCAGTAGGTCCTTTGGGACTTTGATTAAGTTTAGAAGAAGTCAGGAGGGTTAGACCCTCTTGACTGGATTGGTGCCTTTATAAAGAAGAGACATCAGAGAACTATCTCTCTCTCTCTTCTGCTCTCTCTCTCTCTCTCTCTCCAAACCAGGGAGAGAGCTCTCACCAGGAATCGGCCTGAACCTTTTATCTTGGACTTCCACCTTTCAGACCATGAGAAAATAAATTTCTGTTATTTAAACCATGCAGCCTATGGTATTTGGTCATACTATTCCCAAAGACTAATACTGTTAATTCTCATGTCCTCAGATTTTTTTTTCTTCCTTGTTTTCTAAATTAACTACTCCTTGTGTGCAAGTAATTCTACTCACTTCTGCCGCTGGATGGATATGTCTCTAAAAGTTAACGTTTGGGAAATATAATAAAAACAAAATCTTCTCTCAACCTTGAAAATGTAAATGTGGAAGAAAAAAATAGTTTCCTTATCAAATCACCTTTAAACCACAACATGATACACATCATAGACAATCTGAGAAAGAGGTGGCAAGACAAAAAGAAACCTCACTTTTTTATACAGCCAAGTAGATATGACCTATTACATACATGTTCTCAAGAGAGATAACAACAGTCTTCAAGTAACAGGACTTGATAGCACCATTTGTCACCCATAGCTCATCACCTGGTTATTAGGATGATCATCAGTATTGATTACCAAAGGGAAAACGAACTTGCTGCATCTTTTGACAGGAAGTAGTTTTAAAACTGGAAGCAAGATGCCCACTGACGTGAGGCTCTCACTCTCTCCCAGAGGCTGGGAGATGGGGGTGTTTTCTTCTCTGATGATTACATTTCAAGGAGCTAGTTCTCAGGTTCTGGAGAAAACATTTCTGGGTTGTAAAGCTGGCTGATTGAGTCTTTAAGATGACTTCTATACCTTTCAAGAAGACAATGAAAGAACTTACAAGTTTTCTAAAATAAACAAAGGGGGATAGCTCTTTTTTTTTTTTTTTTGACCAGGAAAATTAAGCCTCTTATTTTTAATTTGTGTTTGTTTATATAGTAACCTCTGTCAGTTTTTTTTTTCACTTTCAACTTCTCCAGTTTTATTCACTCTTCTTCCTCAACGTACAAGTATGCTTAAGTTCCATCATCCTAAAAGAAACACACACACACACACACACACACACACACGAGCCATCTGCCTCAGTCCACCCCTAAACCAGCCACTCCCTCTTTCACCAAAGACGTTTAGTTTAGAATAGTTGTGAAATTTCATGGTCTAAATGCATAATCATTACTCTGTAGAGTTGAAAAGTAATTTTTCTAAAATAAGGTTTACAGAGAAATAACTTACTAAAATTCATAAAACTCATAGTAGTAATTTTTCTAAAGTCAGGTTTGTAGAGAAACAATTTACTAAGATTCATAAATGCCACAACTAATTTTGCACTCTTTAGTTGTAGCATTTATTAATTTTAGTAAATGCACATAGTCGTGTAACCATCATCAAAATCAAGATACAAAACACTTTCATCACCGTAATAAGTTCCCTTTCCGCTTAATTTAGACAACAGTATTTCCTACCTCTCTCCCAGTGTTTTCAGGCGTTTACTCTCTAAGAGAGAAAAGAGGGAAAGGATGGGTTGGTGCCCCCCCCAGCCCTCCTCAGTCCTCAGTCCTCCTGTTCTTTTCCAGTCTTACCTGTTAGCACCTGTGGACTATGCACAATGGTCCTTAAGTGAGTGAGATTTCCTACTCCTGTTTTTTGGACCACTCATGGGTCCTGTTCTATTCTGGTAAAGTAACCCACACTTGGCCTTTCGCCATATACATTTCCTGCTTCTCCATTAGTACGCCTGCTGGAAGCTCTTTCTCCATGCTCTGCCACAGGGCAGAGAATTTGCTTAGCTCCTCAGCCGTTCCAGACACCTCACCTCAGCATCAGCTTTAAATACTCTGTTCACACATCCATCCATTTAAACATCACCTAAGCATTTATAAGTGTTTATTGTATGTCAAATGTTCTAGACTGCAAAGACACAGATGTACAAAGTAGGCATTTTTCCAGTTCTCATGAAGTTGATAGTCTTGTGGTTGAAGAAAAATTAATAAATAAGTTTCTAGCAGCAATAAGTACATTGAAGAAAGTGAACCAGAATAATAATCAGTAATATAGAGGCTGACAAGAGGAGCGTGTGTGTTTCTATATAATATATTGATGAGAATAGGCCTACCAGAGGTTCATTTGTTTTCGAGGTATTTTAGGCTTCCTTTTGCTTAGCATCAATTTATGCTATTTTCTGAGCAGGCTAGAAACTTTTCTCATCTGAGGGCTCTTATCTTCTTTTCATTCTATAATTCCTTGATAGGCAATTCCTTCTGTGATGTATTTTTTAAACACATAGTTTCATGTAACAAATGTTGTCTGATTTAGTGATATTTTAAATGATATTTTTATTTAATAAAATGGACAGTTTTATGACAATTAAGAGAGCACCTTAATAAAAATTGGTCTTCTTTATACACTACTATAATGTCACTCATCCTCTTATATTTCTATTCACAAAATTAGAATAAGAGGCAACCATAGAGAAATAAAAATTAGAAAAGAGCTTTGGGGCTCTTGTGGGATTTTGACTCATTAGTTTTTTTTTCGTTTTGACATAAATGATCTACTGGGCACGTGGTGTGGTAAATCTCTGCCAGATGTTTAACATTGCTTCTTTGGCAGTGGAAAGTTTTTAAAGAAATATTAATATAAATCAGATCATGTCACTCTTCTAGATATTTCAATCTCTTCCTGCCCAATTCAGAAGGAAACTTACTCTGCCCTATTTTATTTGGTGGGGGCATAGTGAGGAACTGGATTTACAGTTCATCTTCAACTTATGATGGGGTTATGTTCCAATAAATCCACCGTAAGTTGAAAATAATGTAGGTTGAAAATGCATCTAATACATCTGACTTACTGAGTATTGTAGCTTATCCTGGCCTTCTGTGCTCAGAACACTTACATCAGCCTACAGTTGAGCAAAACCATCTAACACCAAGCCTATTTGATAATCAAGTATTGAATATTTCCTGTAGTTCATTGAACGCTGCACTGAAAGTGAAAAATACAATGGTTGTGGGGATAGGAATGGTTGCGAGGGTATTGTTTACCCTGTGATCACGTCGCCGACTGGGAGCTATGGCTCACGGCTGCTACCTGGCTTCTCAAGAGAGGATCGCATGGCATAGCACCAGCCTGGGAAAAGGTGGAAATTCAAAATTTGGAGTACCGTTTCCGCTGAGTGTGTGACGCTTTCACACCCTTATAACGTCAAAAACTAGTGAGTCAGACTACCACAAGTCGGAGACCATCTGTATTTTATTTTGGATTTTGCTGATAAAGTGCACATATGTTGCTGTTTACACGGCTCTCTTTCAAATTCCACTCATTTGACACCTCACACAATTCAAAATTCTGTAGTCTGAAAGCTGCCGATGACTTTCACGGATGTAGTTGGACCTGTAGTTTTGCCTTAAAAAAAACTGAGAGGGAACTAGCTTTCAGCTTTCTAAATAGCATTGCTAAATGTTTTCCCAGTCTGTGGTTTATCCTTTTATTCTCTCTCTTTCTCTCTCTCTCTCTTTTTTTTTTTTTTTTTTTTTTTGGTTTATTTATTTATTTATTTAGAGAGAATGGGGAAGGGGCAGAGAGAGGGAGAGAGAAGGCTCAAACAGGCTCTGGACTGTCAAGACAGAAGAACCCAATGCAGGGCCAAAACTCACAAACCATGAGATCATGACCTGAGCCACAGTCGGATGCTCAACCGGCTGAGTCACCCAGGTGTGCCGAATTTGAAACTTTTACATGTAACACCAAATAAATCCGTTTTTGTGTTTTAAAAGATAGTTAACTTTGACCCTCTTCCAAGAACAATTATTTGAAGTGTTAGAATTGTATAATCGAATCTTGGTAATTTGAAAGCTAATATCAGTGTGTCAAAATGTTAACAGACCAATTTATAGGTCGACCGTATTCCCCCTAAAGAAGAACTTAGCTAAGGTATTACAAAAATGTCAAAAAGTGAGAAGCAGAGATGAAAGCCAAGAGTTTTGTAGCTAGTGAATCAATGTTCAATTTATAATCACACAATATAAGCCACCTTCCACCTTCCTTAGAACAGAAAGTCTTTCCAGTAAAGTGTAGCACACTTTGCATAGCTGTCATAACAGTGTCATTTATCTTACTTGCATAGTCTTGAATAATGCAAAAACAGGTGCCTATATATAACTCTAGGCAATGTATCATAATGAGCAACTTTCCAGTTTCCATGATTTTTGCTTTCATGTTCATGGACTTGGCAGTCACAGTCAGGTATTTAAAATGTGAACTTTATATGGTCTTGACAAATCTTCAGCATAGGGGACTGTTTAATATAACTTTGGTGTAGTCTCCATGGTACGTTATGCATCTAGATGTTTAATGTACAAATATGCAGAAATTCAGAATGGAATGTTAAATGAGGAAAAAAAACCAAGTTGCCAAACAGTGTACATGGAGGAAAAGGATGATTATAAATCTGTAGTTTTACTTGTTTATTAACAGCACGAAGAAATGCCAGAGGATATATGAAGAACTCATCAATAAATGTGTAGGTATGTGAGGTAAAAGACATACAGGTGACAGGAACACAGGGAGACAGAAACTTCTCAAAGTATGCCTTTAAAAAAATTTTTTTTTATTTTTAAAACATATAAGGAGGGGCGCCTGGGTGGCGCAGTCGGTTAAGCGTCCGACTTCAGCCAGGTCACGATCTCGCGGTCCGTGAGTTCGAGCCCCGCGTCAGGCTCTGGGCTGATGGCTCAGAGCCTGGAGCCTGTTTCCGATTCTGTGTCTCCCTCTCTCTCTGCCCCTCCCCCGTTCATGCTCTGTCTCTCTCTGTCCCAAAAATAAGTAAAAAAATGTTGAAAAAAAATTAAAAAAAATAAATAAATAAAACATATAAGGATCACTGATTTAAAAGTCAAAGTATATTTTAAAATAGTTATTTGATACTCTTTGGTATTTTGGACCCAATTCTACTGAGGGGAGGGGGTTTTCCCCACACACGACCAAGCAATTCTTGGACACCAACTGGGTGTCCTACAATTCAACTCAGTTCTGACACAACCCAGAGACAGCATCAGATTCCACTGGTCAAGGGTTTAGTCCTGCAAGATTGCCCTCACACACTTCAGAGGCCAGTGTTAAGCCTTCTGGCTGACTGGCTATCAATCAGAGGTTCACACCAGTCCTCCTCGGCTTCCGTTAATTTGCTAGAGTCGCTCACAAAACCCAGAGGAACATGTCACTTACTAGATTACCAGTTGATTATAAAAAGAGCTCAGGAGCAGCCAGATGGAAGCTACGCGTTGGGCAAGGCATGAGGGAAGGGAGCAGAGTTTCCATGCTCTCTCTGAAGTGTGCCACTCTCCCCAAATCGCTGTGTGTTTACAGATCCAGAAGCTCTCCAAACCACGTCATTCTGGATTTGTATGGAGGCTTCATTATGTAGGTAGGGTTGACGAAATCATTGGCCGTTAGAAATTTATTTCAACCTCCAGCCCCTACCCCCTCCCCAAAAGTCAGAGGCAGGACTGACAGTTCCAATCCTCCAGTGTCAAGGTTGACTCCCCTGACAAGCCCCCATCCTCAAGTGTAGTTCAAAAGTCACCTCCTTCACATAACAAAAGACACTTTTATAGCTGTCAGCACATAGCAAATTCTAAGGGATTTATGAGCTCTGTCCAGAAACAGGAAAGGATACCCAATATATATATATTCCTTATTATAAATCACAAAATCTCAGGTACTTATTAAAAATATGTGACATCTCAAGAAAAAGATGAAATACCCTTTTATCATTATTAATGGTGAGTCCATTTGGTTAGACATATCAAGAATTGAAAGGAGACGGAAAAGACTAATTATCTCTCTAAATTTTTTTAAATTTCTTTACTTTTACAACTTTACCATTATCGACACTGGACTGATTTACCAAGACAAAACAAAATGAAACAAAACAAAACAAAACAAAAAAACAAACAGAAAAAGAACGAAAAAACCTTAAATGCTTTTATACATATATATTTTGACATATATATTATACACATACATACATACATATATATAATCTCTTAAGAAAGAGAATTCATTTTTAGGGGCGCCTGGGTGGCGCAGTCGGTTGGGCGTCCGACTTCAGCCAGGTCACGATCTCGCGGTCTGTGAGTTCGAGCCCCGCGTCAGGCTCTGGGCTGATGGCTCAGAGCCTGGAGCCTGTTTCCGATTCTGTGTCTCCCTCTCTCTCTGCCCCTCCCCCGTTCATGCTCTGTCTCTCTCTGTCCCCAAAATAAATAAAAACGTTGGAAAAAAAAATTAAAAAAAAAAAAGAAAGAGAATTCATTTTTCAAGATAAACCAGGTATCTACATACGGATTTCAACTCCATGCTATTTATTACAGTTGCAACCTTAGCAATAACAGCTTAGATTGCTGTTATTTTGAATTCAATTCAATCTAACAAATATTTTTAGGACCTCTACTATATGCCAATGAATAAAACATGTCAATATCCCTACCCTTGTGTAGATGACATGCTATGTGTCTGAGAAGGATGAGGAGACAGACCACAAATGAGAAATATACCTTAATAAGTTTTATTATTTTTATTATTAAGTCCTATGAGAAAAATGAAAAAAGAGTTATGTAAGAAGGATCCAGAGTACCAGAGACAAGGCTAGGGTTTAGTTTTAAATAAGAGAGTCATGGTTTACCTAATTAGGACAGTTGAAAAACTGTTGCCTAATAACAGTTGAAAAAAGGCAGGAAGGATGTGTATTAGCCATGTAGATATCTGAGGGCAAGGATTCTAGGAGGGTGAAGTGTCTAAGGCAAAGGATCAAAAGCAACAGCATGCCTAAACTACTTCAGGAATAGTAAGAAGTCCACTGTAGAATAGAACAGAAGAAATTAAATCAAAGAAATAAATAAAATGGACTAGAACATATATGTCATGTAGGCTTGGTTTTTATTCTCGGCAATGGTGGAAACCATTGTAGAGTTCTGAGCAAAGGAATTGTATCATTTAGCTTAATGATTAAACTAATCAATTGTCAGGGGCCAAGGTAGAAGCATAAAGAACATATATTCTTGAGGTTATTAAAGTAATCCAGGCTAGACATGTAGTGACTTGGGCCTGAATTCTAGGTGGAGGTGGTAGGAAGTGTTCAGATTCTGGAATTATTATCAAGGTACAGCCAGCATGATTTGCTGTGGGAAGAAAGAAGTCAAACTTGACTTCATATCTTTGGCTTCAGTAACACAAAGAATGAAGTTTCCTTCAACCAAGACTGGGAAGTGTTATGGGGGGAGCCACAGGCACACATCAGTAGGAACACAAGAGAAGAAGAAAAAAACCCAAGGTTGACCAGGAAAAACTTCCAACTGAAGTAGGAGGGTGCAGACCAGAGTAAAGTAGTTGTCCAGCTATCTGTTATGGTACTATGATCAGTCATGTGATCGTCTCGTTGCTTCCACCCTACTCACCAAATCTCTTGGAAAACAATGGCTTCTGCTACTACTTGTTTTGGAAACCGAGCTTCCAAGCACAGCTTTGTCCCAAACAGGAGTCAGGACTGTTACCCTGTTCCACTAAACTAAAGGTAACAACTATAATGTAAGCCTATAATGCAGTTAGCCCTCTAGCATCTATAATAAAGATAATAATCAAAAGGAAATGAATGGCCTTAATGTCTTTTGAATTGAGCTTGTAGTACCATGGGTAAGTTTGTGGAGCAGATTAACTTCTCTAGCTGTTTTTCAAAATTAATGTCTAAGGAACTTGACTTCATGTAATTAAGTTAATCATTGTCAGGGATGGTGAACTCCATTAACTCTGACTAGATCTGAAATAGCCATTAGGTCTATAGTTGTAAAAGTTGAGAATGGAATATCTCTAATAACAAAAGTACTCAAGTATATGAGACCGATAGTCTTTTTATTGGGGAAATACCCAATCGTAGAAACAGGCTTTTAATTATGCTATTCTTATTTTGGTAAAAATCTGTCTTTGTTGTGAATCTGTGATCTGTATATGACAATGACGATACAATTTTATTTAAACATAACAATATAATAAAGAAATATTGAGAAGGCATTTAAGATTTCTTCCACTGAAGGCAGTTTATTGATTTTTTAAAAGTGTATTACCATGTCTAGGCATGCCATCTGGGTGCCCTCTGTGGTATACTAGAGTTCAGGACCGGTTGTACAACATTAACATGGGCTACAGAATAGGCTTTTTCACACCAAAGTAAACTCTTAAGACCAGTATCAGCCATTAGAGGAGTGAAGGCATCTTCACTCTTCCCTATCATCCCACACGGACACGTGTCAGAGACAGAGCAATGCTAGCGTCACATTTCAGTTGAAGGGAATGCCTCCATCCTGTGGGTCTCCGGCTCTATTTATTTTTGGGACAGAGAGAGACAGAGCATGAACGGGGGAGGGGCAGAGAGAGAGGGAGACACAGAATCCGAAACAGGCTTCAGGCTCTGAGCCATCAGCCCAGAGCCTGACGCGGGGCTCGAACTCCCGGACCGTGAGATCGTGACCTGGCTGAAGTCGGACGCTTAACCGACTGCGCCACCCAGGCGCCCCTGGGGCACTAACTTTTAACAAGAGGTGCCTTGGAATCAAGGTATCCAGCTCCTGGAGATACTGAAGCCATCCTGCCAAAGTCTCAGGTCTCTGATATTGGTTCTAGTCCCTCCTGGTTCATTGTTCAGACAATCCAGAGTAGGCTCCTGGGGTCACTTAGCTTGGCTTGCTGCATCACATAAACTTCCCACATGTGTCCCTATGAGGGCTAAGTAAAATATTTTGTTTTACTAAATGCAGGATGTTTCCATACATTTCTGTGACAATGATACTGAAATGGTTTTAGGCTGACAGTACAACTTTAATTTTATTCATGACTGAGTCTGTGACATTTCATATAAATTTCTGAGACAAATTTAAGCTTCTTGAAGGTGGAAGGGCCTTTACTTACCAAAAATTTTTATGGTGTTGTTCATTCCAGTGATAATAAACAGGTTTACAACTGCAGTGGGTGTAGATTCTTTATAATTTCCCTGTGGCTCTGAGAACTTTGTTTTAACTCTTGTCAATGTAAAAATCACCTCATCAATAATTAAAACAATGTACTGGTTCCCGAGAACTAGCAAAAAGAATAAAAACCAGGCCCTATTACACTGTTTTATGAGCTGGAATGTTTTAAGGCAAGCTTTTTCCTATTTGTTCCTTAATTAGCAGCCTGGGAACAGTTGCATAGGTTATTTTAGGAAGTCTTAAAATGCTACCTAATATTTATTGCTTATTTGTAATCACAAAATTCCTCTATCATGTTATAGATGCTGGGAAGTTAGAGCTCAAGACAAATCCCACTGCCCTCAGCTTCTAATAACTACTAAAAACTGAGATAAATATTTCTTCTACTTCCCCCAAATTGTGAAGTTCTCATGTATACAAAAACATCTGAAGAGAAGAATCCAGAAAGTGCTAATGAAAGGAGCCAACAGAGAAAAGCCGTGCAGAAACTACCCACCCACCCTTTAATCTGCTAGCACTTGGAACCAATTCCAGGGATTTTAAACTCTATGAACATGTATAGAATATATAGCAGGGAGCGGACCACGGCAGCCATGAAAATGCACCGCTCAGATCTCTTGCTGCTTCTCCTTTGCAAATACCGTTTTCTCAGAGGCCGTGCTTTCTGCACACCGCCTCCAGCCATTGACTGAACACAGCAAGTGTTAACTCAGGTCTGTTCTCTTGCATCATGGGACTTCCTTGATGGGTAACTTCCTTGAAAGTCCACCCCTGGACTTTCAGTGTGTAAGTTCCCCCAACAAACTTAAGTCTCGATTGCTGTCTCTGGGGGCCTTTTCTTTGGTCTCACTGGATCAGCACCCACCTTGGGTTTAGAGTCTTCCGGGGTGCGGCTGCACACCATTTTGGTATATGCTTCCTGGAGGATCCAATGTAATGCATGCTTCCTCCTCCATCCTCATGTTATACTACTCCTCTCATTTACTCTGCCCCACCAGGCACAGTGATCCCCACTGATGTCTTAAAGTGTGATAAATTGTTTCTACCTCAGAGCCTTTGCACACCAGGCCAGTCTGGCACGCAGCTCTCCTTCATCACCAACTAGCTGACTTTTCTTCTTTCAGGTCTCAGGCTAAAGGAAACATCATCAGACGGACTTTACATAACCACTCCATCCAAAGAATACCACCTTAGGTCAGACCACTGGTTATTTCTTTCAGAAATAAATTATCTTTACATATATATATATATATATGTATATATAACCTTTATATATTTGAGTGTTTTATGTAGATTTAACAAATTGTTTTCCAACTAAATTTAGACTGTAAATTCCATTCATAGGCATCGAGTTATTAAAGTCTTTTTGGTATCTTTATCTTATGGTAGTTTTATGGAATAGCTAGGGATGTGTGGAGACTACAATGTATTGAAATGTATTGCATTGCTTTTGACAAAATATTATAAAAACTAAAATATTTAGAGGTGGTTCTCAAGATGAACCCTCATAGAGAGGGAAATACAGTCGACCCTTGAACAACACAGGTTTGAACTGTGTGTGTCCACTTACATGCAGATTTTTTTATAGTACAGTACTATAAATGCATTTTCTCTTCCTTAATAATGTTTCTTTTCTTAATAACATTTTCTTTTCTTTAGCTTTCTTATTGTAAGGATACAGTATAGGGGCACCTGAATGGCTCAGTCAGTTGAGTGTCTGACTCAATTTTGGTTCAGGTCATGATCTCAGGGTTGTGGGATCAAGCCCTGTGATGGGCTCCATGCTGAACTTGGGGCCTGCTTGAGATTATGTCTCTCTCCCTCTGCCCCTCTCTCTCTCTTGCTCTCCCTCTCTCCCTCTCTCTCTCTCTCTTTCTCTAAAAAAAGAAGAAATAATGCAGTATATAACATATGAAATACATGTTAATTATCGGTAGCTATTGGTAAGGTTTTTGATCAACTGTAGAGTACTAGTAGTTTAGTTTTGGGGAAGTCAAAAGTTATACAAGCATTTTCCATCGTGCAAGGATCAGCACCTCTAACCTTTATGTTGTTCCAGGATCAGTTGTATTGCAAATGTGTGGAAAGAGAAGGAAAAAAAAAAAACCTATAAAAAAGAAAATATTTTCAATGAATGTCTTAATTTACTAAAACAGTGTTTATCAGATTCTAATCGAATCTAGCTATTGGATATCTTCTTGTCTACATTACCCACTTGGCTGATTCTTCTTCAGGGGGAGGCCTGGGAAACACTCTCTCCCAGAAAACTTCAGTGGCCTTCTTTCTACTCATGTGGACTAGAGGCACCTCTCTTGAGCTCCTATAGAACCTGACATCTCACAGCACTTACATCATGAAATTCATCCCTCAGCCTAAAAATTGCCTGGTTCTATATTGCTCCCTTGTGAGCAGAATGCAAAAAGCAGAAGTTTAACCCTAGTCTCAGTATCCTCCAACATTGTGACAGTACCTGCCACGGAGTAAAGTTCAATAAATGTCATCAAAGAATAAAAGCTTTGCATGGCATACAGAGTTGGATACATTAAATTACCAGATAAGGGGTATCATGCCAAATAGGTTATTAAAGGAGATTCAAAATACCTTGTTTCTCTTTTTATGAAAAGTATGTGTGCATATGAGGAGACATCTCGAAGACGGTGTATCTAGAGAGTCTATCCAATTGACGAGTTGCTCTGAAGGGCTCTCACAGTATAAAGCAATTAGATCTTGTGTAAAATATGCCTTCCACTGTACTACTGAGCTCATAAGGCCACAGCACCCAACAAACATCTCAGGTGAGAGTGGTGGGGGGATGGCCAGGGAAGAGGAAATGATTAACAAACCGAAAGTAAAGTTGTTATGGGGGCAAAAAGCACTATCAGTGTTTTAAGCACTCCAGATGTTAAGTGTAGGATTAACATCTAGGTGGTGAGCTCAGTCTGAAACTCCCAAATTAAACTGGGACCAAGGAAGCAGTTAGCGCCCTTCGTGACTGGTGCCAGAATCCCCCCCAGTATAGCAGAGACTATCTCCACATTAGACTTCCATGATTTCCACTGTTCAAGGTCAGCCAAATCTGAATATGAAGATCACTGCATCCACAAGGAAACAAGACATCATAAATCAAAACATCAAAAGAGACTTATATCCTTCAGGACTTTAGATACTGAATAAATAGAACCATACTATAAAATGAGTATATAGGAAACTTTAAAAATCACAGAAGATAACCTGTAATACCATCTTATTTCAGAATGACTAGATTGGATTTTAAAAAGGACTAGAACTTTTAGGAATGAATTCAAAGTTCTAAGTGCTTTAGGATCATCCATATCAAACCTTCATTTTACTGTAGAAGAGAGGCTGCAGTGTGTCCATGCTGACCAGAAGTGAGTTCACAACCCAGCTGCGCACTCCGAGCTCAGTGCTCCTTCCCTGGGCTGTGCTGCCCTGAGCCAGCAAGGTGAAGCCAGGGAGTTGTGGTCACGGTCATGGAAACAAACTCTGTGACTTTGCTTACCATGTGTCAGGTATCGCTGTAAGCCCCAGACTCATTGAATTCTTACAATAATTCTATGAGGTTAGTACTATTACCGTCATCATTATAAAACTGAGGGGAAAAGAGTTTATTTATTTGAGAGAGACAGAGACAGCGTGAGCAAGGAAGGGGCAGAGAGAGAGAGAGAGGGAGACAGAGAATCTCAGGCAGACTCCTCACTGCCAGCCCAGAGCCTGATGTGGGGCTCTATCCCATGAACTGTGAGATCATGACCTGAGCTGAAACCAAGAGTCAGGGGCTCAACCATCTGAGCCATCCAGGCGCCCCAATGGGAAGAGAGTTTAAATAATTTACCCAAGGCGCTACAGCTAGAAAAATGGTGAAGCAGGGATTCCAATCCAGGTAATTTCTCTCTAGAGTCCTTGGTCTGTAGTGTTTATAATAGAAGCCAAAGTTCTTGATGATCCTCAAAAGGTCCCATCCACTCATCACTCATCTCAGGAACTATCATCAAGAAGCCATGGCCTTTTTGAATGTCTCCAAGCTGACCGGATGGCTCAAGCCATTCCACTTATTTCTTCCTCCCCCTGGGAAGATTGAGAGACTCTTCTTTTTACTCCTCGAATTAAATACATCTCTGGAACAAAGAGATGAAATAAAAGCATACCCAAATACAAATATTTCGAATTTTTTCAGGGGATATATAACTTCTTAGTCTATTTCTCTGGGCCTGTTCATTGCGTACAGAGGGAAATGGAAACCTACACAGATAAAGATCATCCAGCTTGTGTGAAAAAAACAGAGACAATAAAATCTTTTTTCATTTTTAATGTGCTCTCTTTTCACTTGAATATAAAATGTGTTGAACTGTTCCTTGAATGTAAGAAAAGATGTATTTGGCAACTCTTATATCTTTCTGTATAGTTTAGCCTTCAGATAAAAAAGAACTCTAGTTTTCTTTTGCCCTTTCTCCTTTATTCTTCACCACCTCCAGCCTCTCATTTTTCCTCCTGTCCTCCTCTGTTCCCTCCTCCTCAATCCTTCACTGGATGGAGAACAAGTGGAACTCTCATATAGCACCGGTGAGAATGTAAAATGGTGTGGCCACTTTGGAAAACAAGGTGACAGTCTCTTTCTTAAGAAGTTCAACGTGAACCTACGATCACCAGCCTTTCCAAATGCCAGAAAGCAATATAATCACCAGAAGAAAATGATCGACAAATTAACCATTTCATTGATTCAGTATAGATTCTCCAGTGAGCTAGACTTGTCCACATGGGAAACTCCTGTTATTTATGTCACAATTGGTCTGGAGCCTACAACTGAAAATCTCAAGTGTCTACTCTTTCCACTTCACCTCACTTTATTCAAAACTGACCTTGAAAAGCAAAGAAAGACCATACCAAGCATTCTAACCAGTAAAGAAAAGGAAACAATTTGGTCAAGAGATTTCCTGAGGTTTTTAGGGAGTGGAAAGATAGAAATAGGGAGTTTCCAAGTAAGAGCTGCCCCCCAATCACTTGACCTAGCACCATGACAAAGAGACCACCCGAAGACACAATAGGAAACAAAAGAAGAGAGGTTTCAGGTTTTTGTCGAGTCCAAATGGCTCCTCTTGCCTTCTACAGTTTTTGTTATTGGTGGTTTGCTTTGTCACAGAAAAGAGAAATTGCCTCATTTCTTCTGCCAGAAACATGTTCCCATATAGTGTACCCAAATTTAAAGAATCCATACGTAGACATGCCTCTTCACTAAGTTGGGCAAATACCTGGTGGCAGTTGGAGAAAATGAGCTTCTCTGGGGCATCATTTGTAAAAAGTTAATAAAGCAAGAACAGATTCTGTCAATGGTCATTTTAGTATGGCATCGTGAAACCCAAGGAGGTACATGTTATTAGCAGTGCTGTTGGGAGTTCGGGGGCCTTTTAAATAGATGCTTTTTTAATCCCAAGTTAACTTTTTTCTGCTTCAATCATAGTGTTATTTTACCATGGCAAAGGTTAAAGAAACTGTTATGATAGAATTTTTAAAGACAAATTCAGTCCTAATTAATATGGATTGCGATTTACCACACGGGCTAAGCGGGGTCTACCCTCACCTAAGCTTTTAGGAAGAACAGAAACATTTCCCACAACTGAAAAGCAGGAGCCATGTGCTTTGACACAGGAACCAATAGAAGAGCTGTCTCAAGGGATATTTGATCCAAAGTAGATCAAAGAGATGATATTTAAAAACCCTAAAAGGCATATGGAAAACTTGACACCAACATGTTGAAAGTACATCATGTTGCTGGAAGAGATGAGTCCTAGGTTATTTCCTTTCATCAAATAATTCGAAGGTAAAAAATAAAATGACAGCTGTGCAACTTTCAGTATTTACTCCACATGTAAACATCAAGTGTTCGTTTAGCACATACTGTATGCTCGGGATTTAGCCAAAGCACAAGGCACACACAGAAGAATGTGTATGTTCCTCAAAGAGCTGGCAATCCACTGGAAAAAAATGAAGACCAAATCATTAAAATTATTAGAGAATAATGAAGATAGGAATAACCAAGTGTGTGATGGGTTTCAAACTTCAGGGTGCTTTTGAATAATCTGGGTTTCTTGGGTCCCAACAGCAAACATTCTAAATCAGTAATTCTCTGGTGAAATCTGAGAATGTATATTTTAAACAGCTGCCCAGCTTCTTACTATATACGTTGTCCAAAGTCTTGCATTTTCAAAGAGTAATAGAGAAAAATCTAATGGAAAGACTTTTTGAGCTTATAGCAGTTAGTAAAGTTTTTTTTTCTGAAGAGAACATGATGTAAGACGATCATTGTACAACACGTTGTGTTTGATTTTAGATTCAGTTTGCATTCCATAAAATTTTGCTAAAGAAAGTTAATAAACAATAGTCACAAATTTCGTTTTATCTAGAAACACTCACTGCCAGAAAATTCCGGTATGTAAGAATCCATCCACTTTGTAATGGTTAATACTATCCTTATTAGGTGGTGTGGTATGTACGTGAAAAGACTGCCTCTGATCCACATGTGACCATGATAATATTTTGCAGCCATCATTTTACACAATGAAATCAACAAGGTTGAGTGCTGTAATCAATAATATATTTTTGGGGAATGCAAGCTGGTGCAGCCACTCTGGAAAACAGCATGAAGTTTCCTTAAAAAACTAAAAATAGAACTACCCTACAACCCAGCAGTAACACTACTAGGCATTTATCCATGGGATACAGGTGTGCTGTTTCAAAGGGACACATGCACCCCCATGTTTATAGCAACACTATCAACAATAGCCAAAGTATGGAAGGAACCCAAATGTCCATCGATGGATGAATGGATAAAGAAGATGTGGTATGTATATACACAATGGAGTATTACTCAGCAATCAAAAAGAATGAAATCTTGCCATTTCCAACTACGTGGATGGAACTGGAGGGTATTATGCTAAGTGAAATTAGTCAGAGAAAGACAAAAATCATATGACTTCACTCATATGAGGACTTTAAGAGACAAAACAGATGAACACAAGGGAAGGGAAGCAAAAATAATATCAAAACAGGGAGGGGGACAAAACAGAAGAGACTCATAAGTATGGAGAACAAACTGAGGGTTACTGGAGGGGTTGTGGGAGGGGGGATGGGCTAAATGGGTAAGGGGCACTAAGGAATCTACTCCTGAAATCATTGTTGCACTATATGCTAACTAATTTGGATGTAAATTTTAAAAAACAAAATTATAAATATATATATATATTTTTAACATCTAAATAATGATCTAGAAAAATAAGTAGGAGGTCAATGAGGCATGGAATTATAACTCAAGAAATAAATTAAAAATGTTATGTCTGAGCCACTAGTTTCCACACTAATCACTCACACACCCTTCAGTGAGGGATACTGTTCAAGATCAAGCATGGTATCCATGAGTAATATGGAATGAATATGCAATAGCTCTAATAGTGAATGAGAAAATAATTCCCAATTTGCAAGACACAATGTAAAGGTAAAAAAAAGTATAAAGCATTTTATATATTTTTCTCTCACTTCATGTTTATTTATGTGTATTTATGTGTGTATAATAAGTTAAAGTTCAAAGATTTAGACAAATTCCTCAAATTATCTGTCATTAAGAAATTAATTGAGGAGCACCTGGGTGGCTCAGTTGGTTAAGCAACCGATTTCAGCTTAGGTCATGATCTCATGAGTTCGAGCCCCACGTCGGGCTCTGTGCTGACAGCTCAGAGCCTGGAGCCTGCTTCAATTCTAGGTCTCCCTGGCTCTCTGCCCCTCCCCCACTTGCGTTCTGTCTGTCTGTCTCTCTCTCTCAAAAATAAACATTAAAACAAATTTTAAAGAAATTAATTGAAACTTAGTAGTACATTAAATTCAAAATCAAGCAAAGGAAATTTTATAAACACAGGGATATATTTGACTGCTTTTACTTAACAAATGTTACATCCAATGAGACTATTAGTGTCTAAGTTGTTATATATATTTAAAACATCTAACCTATCAAAAGAAGTCACAGTTAACATATATAAGGGTTTATGTTGGAAAATGATATGTCATGATGTAAGTGTGCATTATATTGGAATGATAACTTGTTCAGTAATGCCACTAAAGTAAGAAAGAATAGAGATGTTCAGTACTGGTACGTACCAGGGCACGTACACACACACACACACACACACACACACACATATACATTAAGAATCCATAGACTATTGGACTGTTAAAAAAGAAATGAGTTTCTCCTGAAAAAAAGAGATGAGTTTAGCAAAAACATTTCAAAATAATGAGAATCTAATGGACTAGTCAGTTGCTCCTTTTTATGTTATCTCTATTTAAGAAAATGAAGAGAATTTGGTGAAGGGTCAGAATTGAATGGGGGAGAAATGTATTTGCAAAATAAGGGATGCAGCCATTACAGTCTACTTCCAAAATTCCCTGCGTTGGCACCTTTATATTGAGAGAGAAACAAGATTCGTGGTATTAAAATTGGGGATTACGACATCTGGTCCAGTATGTCAGGAGCTTGGAAGTCACCACTCCATCCTAACAAAGTAAAAAGCTGAACAAACTGGAAAATCAACAACTTCTTAGATTCATAAGAAAAGTGAGGCAGTGGGGGGCCTGGGTGGCTCAGTTGGTTAAGCGTCCTGCTTTGACTTTGGATCAGGTCAAGATCTCGTGGTTCCTGGGTTTGGGCCCCTGTCTGGCTCTGAACAGACAGCTAGGAGCCTGGAGCCTGCTTGGGATTCTATGTCTCCCTCTCTCTCTCTGCCTCTTCCCTACTCGCGCTGTCTCTCTCTCAAAAATAAAGAAGCGTTAAAAAAGAAAAAAAGAAAAGTGAGATAACTGGGCAAACTGCTCCCCCCAAAATTGGAGCCAGACAAGGAGATACAGAGAATTGATACCAGAACAGAAATCCAGGAGCAAAGATCTCCGCAGGAACCAGTGGCAGGGCAGGAAATCCTGAACGAATGAATTGCTGGAGCCTCAGTGTGGACAAGTCAGAGACGTAAAATCTTCAGAGGATCCACTTTAAGGAACCCCCTGCCCTTATGTGAGTTTTACCTTGTAGAGTTCTACAAGAGTGTAACAGTGGAGATCGGAAAACAACCCCCTTGTGTTTCCTACAGGGGGAGGAGAAAAGTATCTATTTGGAAATAACTCCAGAGCACTTCGTTCTGAGCAAGGTCTGCCCTCAGGAGAAACTATTTTATCAGAGCCTAACTTGCTGGGTATTATCAGAGCCTCACCGACCTGGGAGAAGGGAACACAACTCCAGCCCACTCTAGCCACCCTGTCCCTCTAAGGGCTGAGGAGGCAGCTGAGAAACACTTGTGAAGCTCACAGTCTGGGGACACAAAGTCACTAAAAGCCTGAGACCTAATCACAGGACGGTACACTTCCCATCCCCCCATGCCTCACCACCACGTTACTAAAAACCTCTTAACAGCAGTTCCTTTCAATCAGTATGTCATGCCCAGCTATCCAGAAAAAAATTACAAGGCATACTAAAAGACAAAAGTGGGGATTATTTTTATTGTCATAAATTAATCTGTGCTATTGAATTCTCCCAGGATAAAAGTTTTGGGGCATGCAAACAAATGCAAGTTGTAAGTGGATTGCTGCAAGGATAAAATAGTTTCCTATTCATCTCTATCCCAAAATAAGCATTTCTAGTTTAAAAATTAAACCAAATAATAACTCTACCTTCTAACCATAATGAAATAACTAGGACCAGACTTAACCTCGTACTATAAACAACCAGAAAACTGGATAAAATACATGAAATACTTAATTTTAGACGTTGGGCAACACTCCACATAGGAATGACCTCTGTGAGAAGGGGAACCCGGATAACACACAATTGCCTTCAGCTGCTGGCTGGAGGCACGTTCTAGATCCCTCTGCAGGCAGGGAAATTCCAAGAGGTCTCAGTGAACTGAGGAGGTGGAGATTTTATTTCAGGGCAATTGCGGTGAGAAGAGATTGTGTAAACAAAACCAAAGAAAATTTGCATGAAAGCCCCTTGTGTCTTTGCTGAAAGCTAGGCTGCAAACACATCCTTGTGAGAATCCAGGAAGCAGGCAAAGTGTGACGAGCTTTAAACCAAATAATTCTCTGAGCTCACGAAGAATGTGGACTAGTGGAGTCTTTTTTGTTTGTTAGTTTCAAGTTTTTATTTGAATTCTAGTTAGTTACATATAGTGTAATATTGGTTTCAGGAGAATTTAGTGATTCATCACTTACATACAACACCCAGTGCTCACCACGAGTGCCCTCCTAGATCCTATCACCTATTTAGTTCACCCCACCTCCCTCCACCAACCCGTGGTTTGTTCTCTATAGTTAATCTCTTATAGTTTGCCTCCCTCCTTTCGCCCCTTCCTCCTTGTCCATCTGTTTTGTTTCTTAAATTCCACATATGAGTGAAATCGTACGGTATTTCTTTCTCTGACTTATTTTGCTTTTGCAGAGAGGTCTCAGTAATCACCAGGGCATTCAGTGCTCTCAGGAGTGTTAGCCTTATGGCAGATTAAAATAAACTTTAGAGTAAAAAAATACTCTAGAAATGAAAACAAAAACGTACATATATGGTAGTAGAAAAATTTCAGTTGCAAACTATATGCAAAGCCTACAAACTGAAAACTATAAAACATTGCCAAGAGAAATTTCAAGAACTAAATAAATGGAAAGATATACTTTACATACAGTTCAGAAGACTAAAAGGTGGTTTTAAAATAGTATATTTTTTCCAGATTCATCTATAAATTCATTGGAATCCCAATCAAAATCCAGCAGGCTTTTTCAGTAATTGACAAGCTTTTTCAAAATGCACATAGAAATGCAAAAGTCCTGGGGTGCCTGGGTGGCTCAGTGGGTTAAGTGTCCGACTTCGGCTCAGGTCATGAGCACATGGTTCGTGGGTTCCAGCCCCACACCGGGCTCTGTACTGTCAGCTCAGAGCCTGGCGCCTATTTGGGATTCTGTGTGTCCCTCTCTCTTTCTGCCCCTCCTCTGCTCATGCTCTGTCTCTGTCTCTCAAAAATAAATAAATGTTAAAAAAAATTTTAAAGAAATGCAAAAATCCTAGAAAAGCCCAAACTATTTTGAAAAAATAACTAAGTCAAAAGACTTAAACTATCAGATTTCAGTATTACCATAAAGCTAAGGTATTCAGGAAAGTTTGAGTATTGGTTTTAGACACAGCGATTGGAATGAAACAGAATAGAGTCCAGATTTAGACCTGCACAGTAAAATTGATCGATTTTTTATAAATGTCCATATGCTTGGATGATTAATGGCCACCCGAAGATATTAGGTCCTAAACTTGGCTACCTGTAAATGTTACTCTATACAGAAAAAGGGTCTTTGCAGGTATGATAAAGATCTTGAGGTGGAAAGATTATATTGGGTTATCTGGGTGGACCCTAAATCCCATCACAAGCACCCCTATAAAAGAGAGGCAAAGAGATCTGATACACACTGAATCACTGAAAAGGAAAAGGCAATATGGCTGCAGAAGCAGAGATTGGAGTGATGTGGCCACAAGTCAAGGAATGCTAGCAGCCACTAGAAGATCGGAGAGTATTTTGACCCAGTGATACTGATTTTGGACTTTTTGACCTCCAGAACTATATGAGAATTAGTTTTCATTGTTCTAAGCCACTTAGTTTGTGATATTTATTATATAGTCATAAGACACTAATACAATTAAAAGGGGAAGGAGTAATTTCTTCAACAAATGGTACTTACTAAGGATGTATATCCCAGAATTATAAATGCTCTATAGAATGCACAGTGGAAGCACAATGCATGCTTTTTAATAAAAGATAAATGAATGAGTGAAGAAATTTATATTATCACGCCATTTGTTAAGTTAAAATTAACAGATTGTTAAATTACTTTTAGCAAGTAACTTAGATAACAAGATGGGGTACTTAGATAGTTTGTTCTCACCAATTCTTATCCTCCAAATGAACTGTTGGGAGATTTTCTGTTTTTCCTAAAATCAAGGATTGAATTTTATGAATTAAGATTATCTGTTCCTGTGTTCTTTTTTTCTTCAATAGTGTAGATTTTTAGTATATGTTCTTTTACCTGCAAAATATCCCCGTGAAATAATGGTAACTTAGCAGAGGTAGTATTAGAATTTTTTCTTTAACAAATTTTATACCAAATTATTATGACAATGTTATGACACCAGAGTAACTGACAATTCAGTTAAACTGACCATAAAACTGCTCTTTGCCTGAAAATTTAGTCATATTGGTTAAGTATAGGATTCTCATTAATGACTTCTCATCTTAAAATCATCTCTGCATGAGCAATGAACTTCTAAGAAAAAATTAAACATTCACAAATAGTCAACAAAAGTAATTGTTCATTAGCAATTATAAAAATTATGGTCTGAAACCAAGACATATGTATGTATGTATGTATGTGTATATATATATATATATACACATATATATTTAATTTTTTAAATATTTATTTATTTTTGAGAGATAGAAACAGAGCATGAGCAGGGAAGGGGCAGAGAGAGAGGGAGACACAGAATCTGAAGCAGGCTCCAGGCTCTGAGCTGTCAGCACAGAGCCTGACTCAGGGCTTGAACTCGTGAACACGAGATCATGACCTGAGCTGAAGTCGGATGCTCAACCAGAGCCTGACTCAGGGCTCGAACTCATGAACACGAGATCATGACCTGAGCTGAAGTCGGATGCTCAACCAACTGAGCCACCCAGGCGCCCCTGTATATATTTTAAAGTCTATTTAGAGAGAGAGAGAGAAAATGAGCAGGGGAGGGGCAGAGAGAGAAAGGGAGAGAGAGAATCCCAAGCAGGGTCTATGCCATCAGCGTGGAGCCCTAAATGGGGGTCAATCCCATGAGCCAGGATATCATGACCCGAGCTGAAACCAAGAGTCAGATACTTAAGCGACTGAACCACCCAGGTTTTTTATTTATTTATATGATTAGAATTGAAATTTTTTATTTATATAATTTTTTATTTATATAATTAGAATTGAAATAAGAATAAAACAGTTAAAAGTGGAACCTAGTTATCTACCTCAAGAGATATTTCTTGAGAGTTCTACAGAAGTAATTCAATGTCCTCAACTCTTCCCAGTAGCAGACTATTTTAAGTATTAAATAAAAGCAGAAAAGAAACAGTGTTTCTTTTATGCTGATATGTGCTATTTACCTTAAAAAAAATCCTACCAAGACTCTACAATTGAAAACAGAGAGGTAATATCCTGAAGGGTGGTATATGAGGCAGAAATCTCCAGAGAGACAGTTCATAACCAATAACCATCTGGAAGCTAGCTTTCAGTGAAGTCTATTAGCAGCCTAACCATTATTAACAATCTAATTGATAGGAACTCAGTGATGTAAAATCAGAACTTCTAGAAGCTGGATTAAAATAAGCTGAACATTTTCTTTTATTATCTTGCAGAAAAAAAAATCTGAACATATTCCTTTTCACAGGAAATCCTGATGAGCAATTTGAAATTGCTATTATTTGTAGCCATAGATACATTTGTTTCTTGTTATTCACCATAATTATGTTCTACTAAGTCTGTAAAGACAGTGAATTTGTGAATACTGAACCATTACATTTATAGGAAATACAAGGTTAAGTACCTAGGAGCCTCTGGTCACAATATTTTTGGAAAATGACCAATATATAACTGTTTTATGTGTGTTTTTTGCTTAAAGACACCTCTTATATATATATATATATATATATATATATTTGGCATATATTTAATATACATTATTGATTCATAACCATTGTAGTCACAGTCAATAGCACAATAACACAATACTTGAAGGAAACCTATCTATCACGTGTATTTTCTTTGTAAGGCACACCACACTCTTGCACTCGGGACATCGCACAGCACTTCAGCTAATCCTGGCAACAAATTTACACAGCAAAACCACCAACAAAAAGTACAGAAATGTAGAAAAAAAATGTGGTGCTGAATGGATCACAAAAAAGACACTCGTTGACATTATGAGAGCCGAAAGAAGGCAGAACATCCTTGTTTGGCCTCAGCCTGAACGTGCACATCAGATGATGCACATTTTTTGTTGCTCAACACATATCCCTGAATGACCCAGAAAGTGCTGCGAGTATTGTTTTTGGAGTTACAAATAGATTTTCGTGAGTAGGCAGTTCGCAAACACGTGAATAATGAGGATCGACTGTATTCCGAGGTGAGAAGAGGCTGAAGCATACATAAAAGCCCGGGGCAGACCAAGCAGCAAGCCGAGTTACGGGCTGGTCTAAAACACTGGTGAAAAGGAGACTGTTTCTCCAAAGGAGAGTTTTGGTTGCTCAGCAAATGACTGCCATAGCCGACTGATACAATTTGGCACAAGGAATTTGTGCCTCTCTTTATTTTGTATTTCTATGTTGCAAAAATAGCTAGGACTCTTTTTCCAAGAAAAAAAAAAATGTTTCGCGAAGGAGGGAAAGACTACCTCCCAAAGATTTGCTCCAATTAATAGATTTCATCTGTGGGGTATATCCTGGTGTAGTGTGTATAGAAATTAATCTACAGTTATTGGGCAAGATTTGTAAATCTAATTTTAGTAGAGTGGTGGTGAGTTTTACACATGCCTGTCAATATTAAATATTATTGTTAGTTTTTATAATCATTGATATGGCTACATTATCCTCAACCCTCTCCCCTGACCCCCAAGATGTTTCCTGAAAAGCTAAGCTATAAATATTAGTTTATGAGATGCACGTAATCCCATATCTCCTGACATCAGAATCATACGAATGGTTTTGTTAATTGAATTCCTTTGCCTATGTCAGGCAAAGGGGAGATGAGTGTGTTTATCACCACTAGTCATGCCTCTTTGCTGATGACAGATTAGTCACACACTGTGAAGGTTTGTTTTGTTTTTGTTTTTTTTTTTCAACAAAAACACCAGCTGCTCGCACAGAAGCAGTACAATTAACTCACGGAATTCCAACTCTAAAAGGTACTGACAAATAGTGCACGCTACTTTTGTTTCTCAGGAACCTATATACGATATATGTCACTGGAATATCAAATCGTATCGTATCAAATATCATAGCATATCATCTCGAAACACATCATATATTTGCCTTAATAAAATCTTTCCGAAGTCGGAACACCTGCCTTGTTAGTGCCAGGAGAAACCTACATACTAAGCAGAAAAAGCTAATATGCACATTTTCATGGAAAAATACTGTCTGGGAAACAGCATTTCATGAGTAGTCCCTTGATGAGAAACATTATACAAGAAGTTCTAGGGAATTACAAAAGAAGACAAAGTCCATTTGAACATCAGTGTCTACTTGCTTGACAAATGAACAGCAATTAGATAGATGTTAGGTAGATGATAGATAGATAGATAGATAGATAGATAGATGGGATGGTATCTTTCCCACACCCTTCATAAGAATAGAGGCTGGGGTGAATTTAACAATGCAATTTCCTGGAACTCACCTCAGATCTATTAAATCAGAATGTGTAGGTAGTGGAGACTTAATTTAATTTTTTTAAAAAACTGCCAAGCAATTCTAAGATGCGCATAGAAATTTGAGAATTTCTGCTTAGTATTTTATGCCACACTATTTTAGATAAATAGTAATCTTTTTTTGAATGTTTATTTCTGAGAGAGAGAGAGAGAGAGAGAGAGCAGGGGAGGGGCGGAGGGAGGGGGAGTCCACAGAATCCGAAGCAGGCTCCAGGCTCTGAGCTGTCAGCACAGAGCCCGATGTGGACCTTGAACTCAAGAACCGTGAGGTCATGACCTGAGCTGAAGTCAGATGCTTAACCGACTGAGCCATCTAGGAGCCCCTAGATAAATAATAATTTTAATCAAAATGATCCTAGAGCACAGTGAGCAAACAACATGCTCTATAATTACTGAATGTTCCTAAATCAGTGATCTGCAAATATCAGTGAACAATTAATATCAGAAGTCCCTGGATGTTATTTGGAATTCAGATTCCAAGAATCCACCCTACGTTTATTTTAAAAGAATCTCTAAGAGTAAGCCTCAGACATGTGCATTTTTAAACTGTTTCCTCTTGTTTTTAAAAAAAAAAAAGGAATCTGAGTTTAGAATCAGTTGCAGAGCTAAAACCATTCTCTTAAATGACTCTGTGACAAGTTAGTTTAGGACTGGCTGGGTGGGTAATTAGGCAGTCAGAGAGAAATCACATGGCTGGACCTAGTGGTGAGGAATTACAGTTTCTCAAATAAAGCCAAATAATGAGCACATATCTTTTCTTCAGAAGGACATTGTTATATCATAAATAAAGACAGTAAAATAGATTTTGCTCAGGGCGAGGCAAAGAAGTCATAAACAACATCTTGAAGTCATAAAGCACATAAAACAACATCTCGAACAAATACTCGAAATCTAATTGCTATCACTTCTTTTTTTTTAATTTTTTTAATGTTTATTTATTTTTGAGAGAGAGAGAGACAGAGCATGAGTGGGGGAGGGGAGAGAAAGAGGGAGACACAGAATCTGAAACAGGATCCAGGCTCTCAGCTGTCAGCACAGAGCCCGATGCAGGGCTCGAGCTCACGGACTGTGAGATCATGACCTGAGCCGAAGTCAGACACTTAAGCAACTGAGCCCCCAGGCGCCCCTGCTATCACTTCTACAGCCAAGATCTAACTGAAGACCAACATAATTATGGGAGGAAAATATCCATTATCTAAGTCTTAGTGTTGATTTTATAAGGCAGTTTCTCAATCTGCCAACAACTGGATAACAGGAAACTTTACCTAAGAAATATTCTATGAAAGGATGTGCCACTCATTGACGCCCTGGTGCAGCCAGGGACCCCAGCAGGGGTGAGCGAAGCACCATCCCCGAGGGCTCCTGTGCTCAGGACACTGGCATCCATGCTTCTGGGGTTGGATGACAGCAGCACCATCCCCACCCCCCATGCCCATCATCCCCCTTGCAATAGATTAAATCTGGGATATTCTCCTGTGTCTTTGAACTCTCACCACCCACTTTTCAAATATTTCAACATTTTAAAATATAATGGGAGAAGATATTTGCAAATGACATATCAGATAAAGGGTTAGTATCCAAAATCTATAAAGAACTTATCAAACTCAACACCCAAGAAACAAATAATCCAGTGAAGACATGGGCAAAAGACATGAATAGACACTTCTCCAAAGAAGACATCCAGATGGCCAACCGACACATGAAAAGATGCTCAACATCACTCATCATCAGGGAAATACAAATCAAAACCACAATGAGATACCACCTTACACCTGTCGGAATGGCTAACATTAACAACTCAGGCAACAACAGATGTTGGCGAGGATGTGGAGAAAGAGGATCTCTTTTGCATTGCTGGTGGGAATGCAAGCTGGTGCAGCCACTCTGGAAAACAGTATGGAGGTTCCTCAAAAAACTAAAAATAGAACCACCCTACGACCCAGCAGTTGCACTACTAGGCATTTATCCAAGGGATACAGGTGTGCTGTTTTGAAGGGACACAGGCACCCCCATGTTTATAGCAGCACTATCAACAATAGCCAAAGTATGGAAAGAGCCCAAATGCCCATTGATAGATGAATGGATAAAGAAGATGTGGTACATATATACAATGGAGTATTACTCGGCAATCAAAAAAAATGAAACCTTGCCATTTGCAACTATGTGGCTAGAACTGGAGGGTATTATGCTAAGTGAAACTAGTCAGTCAGAGAAAGACAAAAATCATATGAATTCACTCATATGAGGACTTTAAGAGACAAAACAGATGAACATAAGGGAAGGTAAACAAAAATAATATCAAAACAGGGAGGGGGACAAAACAGAAGAGACTCATAAATATGGAGAACAAACAGAGGGTTACTGGAGGGGGTATCGGAGGGGGGATGGGCTAAATGGGTAAGGGGCACTAAGGAATCTACTCCTGAAATCATTGTTGCACTACATGCTAATTTGGATGTAAATTTTAAAAAATAAAATTTACAAATAAATAAATAAATAAATAAATAAAATATAAATATTTAAATAGTATGTGAGTATGTTTAGACAATGATACATGTTACCGAGGTTTGGAATCCTTTTTAATTCTGTTTTCTTTTGTAGCATCTTCTGATTTTTGTCTATTCAAAGACTTCCCCTAAGAGTGTTTTGTGACAAACTCTCTGTAGCCGACATGGTAACAATGTTCATGCTCTATTTTGATTCCCCATGTTCACTATTTACCCCTCAGGGTTTCAGTGCAGGATCAGATCGAACTGTTCTCTGCTGGATCACAGGAAGATTGTAACCCTGTTTGAACTCATTCCCTTACCTGTCTTGCTTTACTCATTCCCTTGCTGATTTCACCTAGAACTTCCTCAATAAATCGCTTGCAAAGGAATCTTTGTCCCAGGGTCTTCTTGGGGAGATCCTGACATAAGACACCTCATGAGGTCTTCTGAGACGAAGAATATTTTTATTATTTGAAAGACAATTTCACCGCATAAAAAAGTATTCAAGATTCAATTTGTTTCCTTCAGTATTATTATAATAAATATTATAGGATAATACTATTAAATATTATAAAATAATATTTTAAAATATATATTATAAAATAATATAAACATTGTTATAATGAATATTAGGGGGCAATAAATATTACCCTAGCATCTTCTTGAATGAAATACTGCTGTCAAGAAATCTGAAGTCAATTTCTCTTGCTCTTTTATGGGCAATAAGTTTTTCCTGTCTTGAAGATCACGTTTTTTCTTTTGTTTTTGCTATATTTCAAGTTTAATGTATCTAGAAACTTTGATCATTAACAAAATAAATTACAATTTAGAAGGCAACATTGAGTACATTTAAAAATGCAAAGGTTGGGGCACCTGGGTGGCTCAGTTTGTTGAGCATCCAACTTCCACTCAGGTCATGATCTCACAGCTCATGAGTTCAAGCCCCACGTCAGGCTCTGTGCCAACAGCTCAGAGCCTGGAACCTGCTTCGGATTCTGTGTCTCCCTCTCTCTGCCCCTAACCCACTCGCATTCTGTCTCTGTCTCTCTCAAAAATGAATAAGCATTAAAAAAAATTTAAAAATGCAAAGATCAAGGATTTTATTAAATGTTTTTTTTATTTGTATTTGTTCACTTAGGCTTTAGCATAATGCTTGGCACACAGCAGGATTTTATTAAATATTAAAACAAAACATAGGTAATTAAATATTAACTGTGCTATAATAGATCAGAAATATTTTAGTATCTTCCACCCTTCTTTAGGAATTCTTTCATTATGCTGTATTCTTTAAAACAAATCATAGTGTAAAGTTAAACCTTTGAAGAATAGTTACTATCGGTACAGGGGAAACTAATATAATTTGGAAGTAGGTCTGCTTGTGTAACATGCAGCTTCCTTCAGATAGCAATTTAGACCTCCTATCTGTACCATGTAGCTGGATATAACAAAATACACATAGGCAAGTACAGAATGGTAACTTATCCCCAGTTCTAGTTTTAAAAAGGATCCAGATTTATCCAACACAATAAAGAAAATTTGGGGAAGACTCACGCTACCTCATATTTCATTTATTATAAAGCTGCAGTAATTAACGTGGTGTGTTGTTGGCAAAATACTAGATGCATAGATCAATAGTACAGATTAGAGAGCCTAGAGATAGCCCCACATGATACAAGCAACTCTGGGCAAAAGTACAAAGGGAATTCAATGGAGAAAAGGTAATGTTTCAACAAATATTGCTGGAACAAATGGACATGCACAGGAGGAAACAAAGAAAGAAACCTAGATACAGACCTTATACTGTGTACAGGTGAGCTGGGAGTTTGGGCAAAATGAGCGAAGGGGAGAGGAAGATATGGGCTGCCAGCTCTGGAATGGGAATAAAAAGCGGAGCAGAAGGAATACTGTTGATGATATTGTAATAGCCACGTAATGGGACAGATGGAAGCTACATTTGTGGTGAACATAGTATATGGTATTAACTTGTCAAATTACTAAGTTGTATGCCTGAAACTAATGTAATATTGTGTGTCACTATACTAAAAAAAAAAAAAAGTTAACTCAAAATGGATCATAAAACTAAATGTAAAATCCAAAACAAAATTCCTGGAAAAACACAGACAAAGCCATCTAGATGACCTTGAGTTTTGTGATCTGTTTTTAAATACAACATCAAAATGATTCTCCATGAAAGAAAAAAAAAGTGACAAGTTAGACTTTCTTAAAATTTTAAAATTCTGCTCCGTGTAAGTACCACAAAGAGAATAAAAAGACAAGCTATTGAGTCGGAGAAATATTTGTAAGTTACACATACAGTAGAGGACTTGTAGTCAAAACTCTTAAACTCAACAAGAAAAGAACCCAATTTAAAAATGGGCCAAATATCTGAACAGACACTTCACCAAAAAAGATAGAGAAAACAATTTTTCATATAAAAAGATGTTCAACATCATATGCTATTAGAAAATTGCAGATTAAAACAACAATGAGATACCACAATGCAACTATTAGAATGGACAAAATCCCAAAAAATTAACAATATCAATTGCTGGCAAGGATGGGAAGCAACAGGAAGTGGCATTCTTTGCTGGTGAAATGCACAACGCTGCATTTGCTTTGGAAGACATTTCGGCAGTTTCCTACAAAACCGAATGTATTTCTTCATCATATAATACAGCAATCGTGCTCCTAGGTATTTGCCCACTTGAGTTAAAAAATCTATGTCCACACAAAAACCTGTGCCTATTATTTTTTAAGTAAGTTCTGTCAGTTATTAAAATTCCAAAAAGTTGGATCTTATTCTATCATTTGAAGATATCCTATGTTAGCCTCTTTCCCTCTCTGTTTGCCATTAAATTTTATTACACGTATGGTATGTCAGTATTTGAGAGATTATTTACCTTGAATAATTGCAGTTACACACTGTCATTATTTACATGCATCCTAAAAACAATTTTAAAATGCTCTATTTTCTTTCTTTGTGTTGACCAAATTCAAATTTCTCATGGAGAAGCGTGTGACAGTATGGTTGGCTGGCCATGCTATAGGCAGCTACTGAAGCATAGTTGATACTATAGAGATTATCTCTTATTTATTTTCTTGTTGTTGCTGTTGTAGTAATTATTTTAATTTTATGTGGCTTCAAAGTCTTAGAAAGGTGAAAAGTTGCATTTTTTATTGGATGATTTAAAAAGCAGCAATGAAAACCAGAACTAGATTTTCATGAACACTTTTTGAATAATATTAAAGCAGGTATCTTACGCAGTGATCACCTATTAATTATTATTTCCGGGGCACCTGGGTGGCTCAGCTGGCTAAGCGTCGGACTCTTGATTTCAGCTCAAGTTATGATCTCATAGTGGTGAGTGAGATCGAGCCCCGCATCAGGCTCTATGCTGGGCTTGGAGGTTGCTTAAGATTCTCTCTGTCTTCCTCTCCCCTTCTCCCCCTCTCCCCTGCTCTCTCTTTCTCTCTCTCTCAATATATATATATATATATATATATATATATACACATATACTTCTAAATATTTCCTAAAAACTATTTCCTAAAAGAATAAAGCAACTAATGTATCTCAAGACCTTGATGTCTATCCCGATCCTTGAGTATTTGATAACTCCAGGAGTAAAAAGTTACAGGAAAGAAAGAGAAAGAAAGAAGAAAGAAAGAAAGAAAGAAAGAAAGAAAGAAAGATGAATCAATTCTTTTTTTCAATGAAGTATTTGATTCCTAGGTCCAGTCCAGAGTTTTTCTTTTTGCTTGGTTGGGAAAAAAATAATAAGGAAAAAAGGGAGTGTGTGGGATTAGTTTCTATAGCATTGGAAAAGCTTCATGCACTGTAATGTATTGAATTAAAATTCAAAAGTTTTGAATTTTCTGTGCTCTTTATTAAATAAGTATTCCAAATCTTTTCATTCATTCTCTCAATATTTTAAGTTAATACAGTCACAAACATTAGTACCTACTGCCGCACCCTTTAATGGCATTGAATATACCTTCTCATATTCCAAACCCCTTAGCTCGGCCTCTAAAACCCTTCCCATCGGGTCTTCCTTATTTCTACAATCTGATCTCCCATTATTTTCTTCATCCTCCAAACACAAGTAAAATTGGATTCTTACCATCCACATAAATCATCTCACAGCTTATGTCACTCTCATCTCACTGCTGCATGACTGAAGTCCAGCAGGATCAGGCACTTGTCTAGAGTCACAAAGTGCGTAATGGAAGAGGACGTTGGGGCTGGTCTCTGTGTCCATTCCAGGGTTCCTGTCATCTCTCCACACGGAGGAGCAGTTACATTTTAACTCAAGTCTTCTGTGTTTTAGTCCAAGGAATGAAATTGGGGTTTTAGAGCCTGTTGTTGTCCTTGTGAAGATAAAATGTTTTATACATAGGGAGTTGTAAGCATCTTCCAGTAATATTAAGAAAGCAACCATCCCATGTCTATATCTAATTTCGCCTTCATCTATCATTTTTCCCTTTTTCTTTGGGTTAGAGAATTACAGTTCAGTCAGGTGAACGACTGTACAGGAGCATTTTTGTTTTTCCTTAAATACAAGAATGTATAGCCTACCTTTCTGCAAAATATCCACAGAAAAAAGTAAATCACAGTGGAATAATATTATTGTTTATTTCCTCTGTATGTCCTTCTACACCAAATGTTACAAAAGTGGGGCAAGGTCAAAACATTAGAGAAGGCTGAACAAGTTTAAAGGAGCTTTTCCCTTGACGTGCAAGTGCATTCTTACTTTCCATGGAGAGACACTGTGACTAGTATCGGTTTTTCTCCCATACCATAATAAATTATCCTCACACACGGTAATGTAGGTCACGTTGTGATATTTCCCCTCACTCCTCCTCAGAAAAAAAAAGGTAAAGGCATTCTCATTAATCACTATTGCATAATCTCACGTCAAAGACCTTTTGCCAACTCTAAAAATCCTGACTTGTAAAATGGAATATTGCTCTTTCGTCATGTACTGTGGTTGTGTGCCCCTACAGGGACATTCATTAGTTATCTGTGAGAAAATAGTCTCACATCCCAAGTCTGTGAACAGTTCTCTATATTACGTCCTCAAGAATTAAAGAAAAAAATGTATTCTGAGTGTCACAACTAGCCCTGATTTTTCTCGCCTCAGGCAGGGATTACAAATGAAGGATGTAGGCAGATGGAAAATATTGGTAACCAAAGATGTCTTTCCCTCAGATCTCATCCACAGAATCACCATCACGGGAGCCACAGACACCTGGCCCTTTCTCTCTTTTGTTAGAATCTCCAGAAATGGCTCTTTGGGCGGCTGCATCCTCTTCTCCCCACTACCTGGGAGTACCCCTCCTTTTTTCCATTCCTAGGGATCACTAAATAGCCACAATGATCTCCATTATTCTTCCCCTTCTTGGCTGCACACATTCCTGGCGTTGCTTCAGACCCTTCCTCTTATGCTATTACGTTTCCCCTCCCTCTCTTCTCCAGAAGTGACTACATACGAGAGGGGAGGCACACCCCCCCCATCCTTACTGTGCTCATTGCCTTGCCGCTCCGAGTTGGCAGTGGCTCTCAGTTTCTGTACGTTTTTCGTAATGTGATATTTTAAATATAACTCATCTCATTTACTATTACTTTCTCTTTTTCTTGGGTGGGGGGCACTCTTTCTTCCACAGGTTTCCTAGTGGACCTGATACCAGGGTCAGAATCTGACAACGGATGTGAGTATGTATGACTGATGTTGCCATGAAAATCTTTTCTCAATCTCAAAATAGAAAATCCAATTTCAAATTCCAGCGTCAAGTTAAGTATTTGAACCTACAATCTGTGTTCACTTATGGTGGCCCTTCCCTTTCTTACTGTTTCCGTATATAGCCTGGCCGGGTAAGAATTAGCCATGGGTCTCTGACTGCTTGAACAATCTCTAAACCACTCTCAGCACAAATATATTAAGGCACTCTGGCTTCCCTAAGGTATATTATATCCAGTGCAGCCCTCCATTCTTCTTAGCTGAGCCACTTAAAACTATTTTACAAACAACCTCATTTGATTTGTTCTGAGCCAACTGTGCAACTTCTGGAAATCTTATGCTGCCTCTCCTACCCATGTTGATCTCTTGCTTTATTGATCTTCTGCTCCCCCGGTAGAATACCCTGGTGTTTCTGCATCTTAAGCTTCTAGTTTGGTATGTTGGGAAATGAAAAACAAAACAAAACAACAACAGCAATAACAAAAACAACATTAATCAATCATCAACCGTGACTGAGTTCTTCCTCTTGTTGAGATGTCCTTACAGGCAGTCTGACAAATGGGGTCCCTATGTTGGATTCTGAACACTGAGCCACTGACTAGCTCTGGCTCCAGAGGTCCCTAAGGCTCCATATTCCCAAACTAGAAAGATATACCCTGGCATAGTGAAATATGCAGTATGGCCCCCTGCCCTGGCATGTTGGCTTTGTAGGGCAATAAAAACATATATATGTGTGTATGTGTATATGTATACATATATATACATATACGCATACACATATGCATATACACACATACATGTATGTACATATATACATACACATACACATGTATATATGTATGTACATATATGTACATGTATACATATACATATGTATGTACATACACATATGTATATACATATGTGCATATGTACATACACACATATGTACATATACACATGTACATATATGTGTATATATACATATATATGTATATATACATATATATACATACATATATATATACACACACATATATAATGATTTTTATATGCTACAATCCATATGAAAATAAATCAAAGGCTTTAAGTTCTGCCTCATAGTATATATTAAGCTATTGTAACAGATTCCCCAAAATATAGTGACTCAAACAAGAAAGAAGAATATTACTCTCACACATAATAGTCCAGAACTATAATCCCAGCTGGTTCTGCTCCAGGTACCCAGGTTAATTCTGTCTTATGGCTCTACAATCTCCTGCAGAGATGTCCTTGCCTTTGTGGTCAGACATATCTTATTAGATTTGCATTTTAGCCCAATGAAATGAGGAAATTTTCTTTTTAAGGGATTTGATCTGCAAAATACAACCATCACCTCTGATCATATCCCATTCCTAGACCTTAGTCACATGGCTAATCCAAGATGCAGAGGAAGCTAGAAATCTAGTCATTGGCCAGAGAATCATATATCCAGCTAAAACTTGAGAGAGAGTTTCTATTACTAAAAAGAAGAAAAGAAGAGTGGACACGGAGGGAAATTGACCACGTCTACCACAGATACATATCTCTGCTATTCAAAAAAGCGACAGAAATTAAGCCTACCTAACCTGAGCACAGCCTTGCGTTATGGTGATTTGAGATACCTGCGTTGTGCAATGGAACCCTGAGCACCTGAACTTCTTAATGAATCATAAAGAAATTGGTTTTTCAGGCACCTGGGTGGCTCAGTCGGTTAAGCGTCAGACTCTTGATTTCAGCTCAGGTCATGATCTTACGGTTTGTGGGTTTGAGCCCCATGTTGAGCTCTGTGCTGACAGCACAGTGCCTGCTTGGGATTCTGTCTCCCTCTGTCTCTCTCTGCAGCTCCCCTCCCCATCGCTCTTTCTCTCTCTCTCAAAATAAATAAATAATAATTAAAAAAAGAGAAAGAAACAGGTGGTTCTTCACTAAACATGAGGAGAATTTAGGAAATGCTGCCATTTTATTCCAAGTTATTAGTTACCATACAATAAATAACTTTGAGAATTGATATAAGTACATCATAAAGGCTAACTTTTAATGCCAATTCTTACTGCTTCTTAATTAAATGCCTCTGGTAATACTTAAACTACATAAATAGTCAAATTTTGTAACAACATTATGAAATATAGATAAGAAAAGAATGTTGAAGTCTGCATGGGAAAGAATCAAAAAGCACATTTTTTGAAACAAAACAATGAAAACAGTCCCATTTGCCCACTTTTATCCACCCCCCCCCCCCCGCTGCCCCGTCCCCAACATGTACACAAAGGCACAAGATAGCAAAGCCTGCATATTTGGCCTGAACTTTCCTGAAAGCTAACTTTTTAATTATCAGGCCCACTGAATCATAAAATCTTAAAAGTTGATTGCTTAAAACTGAATCAATAATCTGCTAGTTTTACTACATATTTATTAAAAAAAAGAAACAAGAGGAGATAAATTATAAATCAATTTCCCCCTCTATTCTATATTATCGTGTTCTTTATTGATTGATATGTGCCTTGCCCTCCTGAAACATCCTGATTTTCACAGGGAGATCTTGATGTAAATACAATGAAACTTTTTTTTCCATTTGCTGAAAAAAATGTACACAAGAAAAAATAATACTTTAGTGTAAGGTAGTTATCATGAAGAACAAAAAAATAAATAGGAAATAAAACATTACAGATAGTAAATATGTGTTTGATCTTTCCCCTCTGCCTGAGAACTGGGATGAGGAATGGGTCTGATTAGTCATTTTCTCTCGGTATTAATAATTAGGTTCCTGATGGCATTTAACCCATGATGAGTCCCAGTATTTATTCTAGAGAATGGATTTTAGAATTCTTTCTGCAAGGAAGGTGCTAAGGCCAGAAGTATTCCATCCTCCAAAGATCTGAGTGAAAGATTTAGGTTATAAACCAATTAGGAGGGATGTGGGAGAGGAGAAGAGCTGAGTGGGAGGGACAAAAAGAGGGATCGCTCATGAAAAGGCAGCTGGGAGAACTCCAGGGGCTGGAAGCTCTTCGCACATTTCTCTCATGTTCAGATGGCAAGCCCAAAACAGTAAAGCAGAGCCATGCATGGAGGACAGTGCTTCCCACTGAGTTTCTGAGAAAGCACTAACTCCTCAGAATGTACTGAGAAGAAAAGTGGATTTTGCATTTTAATGCCATAGTATAAAATATTTAAATTATTTAGAATAGTATTCTAGATCCTATGCTATTATACCTGGAAACATTTAGCGGGAATATCAGTGGTTCTTGAAATCAGCTTTAAGAAACACCAATGCTTGGGTTCCATATGCAGAAATTCTGATTTAACTGGTCAAGAGTGCACTCAGAAACTAGATGTCTCAAGCTCCTTAGGGGATTCTGGCTGAGAATCATTGACTCAAACTACCAAAAATATGGGAATTTTATGTTGTATTTACACTGATTTTTGATACTTAAATATTTTATTTTTTATTTGAAACTATATTATTTATATATTCAGGAAACTGTATAAACCTCTGTGATATTTCATTGACATTTTAGCACTTTGAATCTTATTTCATATTTAGTAAGTCTCTTGTAATAGCCCTCAAGTACCATAAAAAATTATGGTAGAGCCTTATGGTTCTCAGTTTAAAGCACACTAAAACTAGTAAGCATTATGGATTTCTTACCTTCTTTTTCATAAAAAACAATTTTTTCAATTTTATTAGAGAGAAAAAAATATGATTAATCTCAATCATTAATTTGAAATGTGATGGTCATGATTGTTCATTCTCCATTATCCATTGTATCCACATAACACTTTAACCGAATATTTATACTCCCATTCTTTTTGCCAGTGATTTTCTTAAGAGCCAGTTATGAGGGTTGACGAAATAGAAAGTCTGTCTGAGTAATGCAGGGACTGTTACCTCACACTTAAGATGATATGGAAAGGAGAGTTTCTCCTTTGCCCTGGGATGATTTCATTCGGATGAATTATCAGGCTAACTTGTTGGTTTCAAGCAACAAGGTAAAGTCTCAGACCCGTTAGTCATGAAGACTGAGGAAGAGTGTGGAAGGGGACATCAAAGAAGATAAAGGGAGAAGTTGTAAAGTAGGAAGGGCAAAGAGCCCTTGGAGACAGAAGGGAAAGTCTGGAAATAGGTGACCAAGTCGGAAAAGGAGAAAAGAGGATGTGGTAGGAAGAAATTTAATGGGAAAATGTCCTTGTGTCATCCCTCCCCCTGAGTGTAGGTGTGACCTGTGAATATGAGAAGACAAGACTCCCATGATTGAGTTAGATTATGGCAAAGATGAAAGGATTTCATAGTTTGTAATTAGTGTCTAATTAGTTGACTTTGTGTCAATAAAAAAATAAATTATTTTGAGTTGGTTTGACCTAATTAGGTAAGTTGTTTAAAAGAGGGTCCGGAAGTAGGAAGCCGGAGCAGAGATGCTCTTCTGCTGATCTCGAAAAAGCAACCTGCCATAATGGAGGGTGGTCTCTAAGAGCTAAGCACCTCATACTCCCAGCGGCAAAAGAAACTTGAATTCTGTCAAGAAACAACCAGTGTTTGGAAGAGAGCCTTGAGTCTCAGATGAGAATTCCGCCCCAGACAAGACCTTAACTGAAGACTTGTGAGATTCTGGGCAAATGACCTACCTAAATCCTGCAAGAACTTATGACTCACAGAAACTGAGATAATACAATTATCATGTTTTATGCTGCTAAATTTTTAATAATGTGTAATGCAGCTATAGAAAATTGATATGAGGAGAAGTTAAAGTAAAAGGTTAAAATGCTAAGGTATATATTTTTAATTCTCCTTAGCTAATTGGAGGATGAGCTCATGTGCAAGAAGCCAAGGAAAAAGATGGGTGGTTAAAGATGAGTAGATAATGAAGTGTTTAAAACAGTCCTGTGATTAATTCAACAGGGAGCCCAAGCAGCCTGAATGTGCATGTGTCTGTGTGTTGTCTTCTATTGCTAGTGGAAAGAAAATCAGAGACTGCATTCTAGTTTTTGTGCTCATCAGTCCTTTGCAAACTCTTGTTTGTGGACCTTCCATACTGCAGTCCACATATTGCAGAAGTCCCATTGGCAGTCTGAGATCTCATGCTTTGCCAATATTTAGGCCATATTCAGGCCTTCCTCACTTTTCCCCAATACAGCTCAAGCTCTGTAACACTTGCACAAGTAATCTGTGGTTTTTTTGGGGAGACAGGGAAGTGTGACTACATCAAATGGCAAGATTTTACCTAAAAGTAGTTTTCAACATTGTATTCATTTTCTGGGACTGTTGTTAACACAGTACCACAGCTTGAGTGGCTGAGACAACAGAAATGTATCCTTTCAGTTTTAGAGGTGAGGAGTCCAAAATCAAGATGTCAGCAGAGTTGATTCCTTCTGCGGACTGTGAAGAAGAAGAATCTGCTTCATGCCTCTTCTTTCTTAGCTTGTGGTGGTTGGCTGGCAATCTTTGACATTCCATGACTTAGAGAAGCATCAACCCATCTCCGCTTGATGTTCATATGACATTCTCCCTGTCTGTGTGTTTCTTCACATTGTCTTCTCTTTGGGTACAACGGCATCCAAAATTCCTGATTCTATATGGATACTCATCATATTGGATTAGGCTCCTGCTTAATGCTTCATGTTAACTTAATTTTACCTCTATAGAAACCTTATTTACAAAGTCACATTCTGAGGTACTACAGGTTAGTACCTCAAGATGTCTTTCCTTCATACAACCCACAACACACGTTTTATTCTTCTTTCTTTCTCTGGTGTCAACAGCACTGTATCCTCACTATTGTTGCTTTTCTCAGCCTCTGTGACCATATCTTTGTTCCTCATCAATAGTAATAGTTTAGGTTTCAGTCAGTAGGCATATAAAGGACTCAAACAGTTCTCCAGGTGAGTCAATAGAACCTTGCGTTAGTATTACTTACAGATCTGACTTGACTAAATTCCAAAACCTGACTTCTGTGAGTTTGTTAGGGTTATAGTTAATTGGTTCAACTTTCAGTTTGTTAGCCATTTTGAAAAGTGATTCTGCTATAGAATGTCTAAATGGTAATGTTACTTCCCCAATGGGACCATTACCAGATTTTTTACTTCCTAAAAATGACTTTATTTATCACAGACACTCTCTGAATGGTAGAAGTGTTACTTTAATCAATAAAGGACAGAGGTTTCAGAAAAGCCACTCGGGTTTTCGGTATTTGAGTTTCATCACAGAAATAACTAAAAACAAAAGTTCACCTTAGCCCACAATACTTGACCTAGTCGTAAATTCTTTAGCGTTAAAGAATATTTAGATCACATACTGACTTTCTGGGGGGAATTGTGGCCTCTTTAATGTGGTTCTTCACTTAAGGTTGGGAGTATAATGTTGCCTAAAGTTCCTCTGCCAAGCAAACCCATGTGGTGAGTGGCGCTCTTAAAGGATAATGCCTGAAGTCAATTAGGGTTGGATTTCTGGAGTTCGGTTACTGATAACTAAAGAATCTGACATCCTAGCTCTATCCTGAATGATCTATCCATTGGCATAGTAAAATACGTTGCTCTGGGGGCACCTGGGCGGCTCTGTTGGTTAAGCATCCCACTTCTGCTCAGGTCACGATCTCATGGTTTGGTTCATGAGTTTGAGCCCTGCGTCGGGCTCTGTGCTGACAGTGCAGAGCCTGGAGCCCGCTTCTAATTCTGTGTCTCCCTCTCTCTGCCCCTCCACCCTCATGCTCACTCTCTCTCTCTCTCTCTCTCAAAAATAAATAAACTTTATTTTTAAAAACTAACTAAATAGGGGCGCCTGTGTGGCTCAGTCGATTAAGCGTCCGATTTTAGCTCAGGTCATGATCTTGCGGTTTGTGAGTTCAAGCCCCACATCGGGCTCTGTGCTGACAGCTCAGAGCCTGGAGCCTGCTTCAGATTCTGTGTTTCCTTCTCTCTCTGCCCCTCCCCTGCTCATGCTCTGTCTCTCTCTGTCTCAAAAATAAATAAAACATTTAAAAAATAAATAAATAAATAAATAAATAAATAAAAACTAACTAAATAAAAATAAAATCAAATATGTTGCTCTGGTGATTCTGATGTACAGTCAAGGTTGAAAAATTGAGTCCCAGAGGAAAAATCATTCTCTTATGCAGCAAGCTTTCTTCTGAACATTTTCTATGCAGAAGAAATTTGCATAAAGTGTGAATGGGTGAACAAAACATAGAGAAAGCAGACCAAAGCCAATACAGATTACTAAGCAGACAAGTCTTTGTTGATTATCTTCTGCAGGTGACCCTTGAACAACACAGGTTTGAACCCACTTACATGTGTTGTTTTTTCTTTCTTTCTTTTTTTTTTCAGTACAGCACTTTAAATGTGTTTTCTCTTCCTTATAGTTTTCTTAATAACTTTTTTCTCTAGCTTACTATGTCGTAAGAATGCAGCGTATAATACATGTAAAAGACAAAATATGTGTTAATTGACAGTTTATGTTATTGGTAAGGCCTCTGGTCAACAGTAGGATATTCGTAGTTGAGTATTTGGGGAGTCAGAAGTTATGCATGGGTTTTTGGCTGCACAGGGAGTCAGCTCCCCTAAATCCCTGTATGTGTCAATTGCTTTGTTGGCACTGGGTTTATTGTAGTGGAAACTGCATATGTAAAGGGTTTGCTCACATAGAGCTGGCAGCATTCCGGGAAAGAAACAGTCAGTAAATGGAGAAACAAACAAAAAGTAGTGACTAGTAGTAATTTAAATAATACAAGTATGCAAAAGGCTACAAAGGAGAAGTGTAGGCTGCAGGGGGACTTGCCTTCAGATGCAAAACACCCAGTAACCCGGGGCGCCTGTGTGGCTCAGTCAGTTGAGCTCAGACTCTGGATTTTGCCTCAGGTCATGATCCCAAGGTTGTGGGACTGAGCCCCATGCAGGGTTCCACACTGAGCCTGGGACCTGCTTAAGATTCTCCCTCTCTCTCTCTCTTTTTCTCTTTCTCTTTCTCTTTCTGTGCCCTTCTCCCTCACTCATGCACTCTCTCTCTCTCTCTCTCTCTCTGTCTAAAATTAAAAAAAAAAAAAAAACCAGCTAATGGGAAGACAGATATTTGTAAAGAGAAAGATGAACAAATTTAAAGGTAAAGGTCAGTATGACAGGACTATTTGTTTTTACTAGTCTTTGGATTTTTGTATGTCCTTTCTCCTTCATCAGCCAGTCTTAAGGTGATTCATCCATAGTTCTAAGAACCAGTGAGTGATGGATATCAACTGCAGTTATGCAGTAGAGCTTGAACCTAAGCTATGAGCGTGGAATCCTTACCCGTCCTAACTGACTCTAGGACTCCAGAGATTCAAAATGTTAGTGTAGGAAAATACATGTACTATAGTGTAAAACATAGTGTGTCATATGAGCCGAACTGGGCATATACCTAATTGCATCAATAGTAAAGTCACTTAAAAGCTACAATATTTAAATTAGAGGAAGAAATCTAATTCATACAGTCCGACAAGTCTGACCTTCTGGGCTAACCTATTTCACCAGTCAAGAATCCTCATATGAATTGATCCATACAGAATCATCAAAAATAACTGGATTTATGGTCCTAGAATAACATACTTTTTTCTCTCCTACCTGTTTCACAGAGATATTGTAAAAACTTATTGGGTTACTCTTTTTATCCAATAAAATCTATAAAGACTTTGAGGCCTTTAGAATGACTTCCATTTCACCTGCTTTTCTATTATCGGTGCTTTATTATAGAGATTGGTTACAACTTGTGTATGAAATCTGGTATTTATTAATTGAATATTTTATGTTATTTTCTGCAATAACTTTTAAAAAATACTGTAAATTAAAAAAGACAAGTGATAATATTTTTAAATTTTTTTTGGAGATTTACTTGAGAGAAACAGGAGGCAGGGGAGGGGCAGAAAGTGAAGGAGACACAGAATCTGAAGCAGGCTCCAGGCTCTGAGCTGTCAGCACAGAGACCGATGCAGGGCTCAAACTCACAGACTATAAGATCATGACCTGAGCCGAGGTCAGACGCTTAGCCCACTAAGCTACCAGGTGCCCCACAAATGATAATATTTTTAATTGTACCTACTTAATGGTCAGAAAGCATAGAATGTCTTTCACTCACTGATCAAAAATTTAAATAATTTTTTGTGACAATAATAATTATTTTCTCCTCTGGCACTGTGATTTTAAAAGTAATCAAATCTGTAGGCTGCTGCACTTATATTTTAAAGTTTTAAATTAGAAGGGCAATTAAACACCAACACAACTCTGAGATTGTCTTGAAAATATTTTTTTAAATTTTTTAATGTTTATTTTTGATAGAGAGAAAGATACAGAGTGTGAGTGGGGGAAGGGCAGAGAGAGAGAAAGAGAGAGAGAGAGAAGGAGAGAGAGAGAGGAAGACCCAGAATCTGAAGCAGAGTCCAGGCTCTGAGCTGTCAGCACAGACCCTGATGAGGGGCTCAAGCTCACGGGACCATGAGATCATGACCTGAGCTGAAGTCGGACGCTTAACCGACTGAGCCATCCAGGTGCCCCTTGAAAATAATTTTTTTAACTTGCTTTACTGAAAGAAATTTTTTATAAGACATGGAGCATGTGATTAATTATTATGAGCTGATTTCCTCCACAGTTCATACAAAAGCATATACATGCATACATATATATACTGATTACTTTTTCCTTTTCACAGTCTCACCTTAAACCACATTTAAATTCACGTAAACTTAAAGGTAAAATTTTTAAGAGTTTTTGAAATAAAATAATCGAACTGTTTTATCAGTTTGTTAGAGGGAGATGTTAAAGCAAGTCGGTAAGTAACTGACTGCAATGTTCAATTCCCCCTCACTCAAAATGTGGCTAGAGTTAGTTTTCCTTCTCAATTCTGTTTGACTTGCCAAAAATAAAAGACAGTAGAGAGCTTTGCTTTTAGCAGGATGTTGGAACACAACCACGGGAAAATAATCACATTTTACGTAGTGATTTTTTTTTTTACATTTCAGTTTTTTGTTTTTAATTTCAAATACTTTTATACTAGGGATCTCTAAAATTTCACTTATTGTAAAATAAATGTATTCTTGTTGCATAATTTAAATAATACTATTTTATAATACTTTAGTATACCTAAACATATAAACATATAAAATACATTATTATATGTATTTATGTGTGTATTATATGTATATATGTAGTCATATTTAAATAATAATGTATTCAAATATATCATCAACAACTATATATCATAGTTTCACTGTAACATTACCCAATACATATTAAATACTAAATACACATTAAGTACTATCCAAAAAGCACATGAAGATTTGAAACCTGCCTTCAAATTGTTTTAAAAGATAAAAAGTAGACAGGATATAAAAACACACCCCTATAAAAGGCATTTTGCCACATAGTAAATTTTTTTCAAAAGAACAACACATATAATTAGGAAGCTTAAAACACTCTGAGAAAATCAAGTAGAAAAATTACCAGATGAGAATGTAATCAGAAGTCTATTTAGAACTCCTACAGTGGATCTGTTTTTCAGGTAATTTATGGAAGATCTGTCAAGAAAGAGATGCTAAGACTCCATAAGGTCGTTAAAACACACACACAAATTGTGTAGGAGTCGGAAATTTCTTCCATTGGTGGACATTATATTTTTTAATCTATATCATGAAGGAAATACAAAATGAGTGTGTTTTTCTCGGAAGAGATTTCTCACCATTTCATCACCAACATTTATGTATTAAGCTATGATGAGATTGGGAAGGCAAAGTTTGGCAGAGTAATGGTAATTAACTGGAAGTATAGCCTTTTTGCATTGCACCAAATGCTTTCACATACAAAATCTAATTTCTTACAACAGCTCTGTGAGGCACATATTATAATCACATCCATTTTGTAGAAGCTGAGGCTTAAAGAAATTAACTGACTTACTCAAGGTCAATCAGCTAGAAGGTGGTAAAACCAGGAGCTGCAATCATGATACTAAGTAAAGGTGTTTTGTTTGACGTTACAGTAGATACAATTCTGAGAAAGTGTATAGGACATCCTCCACTCCCCGCCCCCCCCCCCCCCCCCCCAGCAAAAGAATATCCTTGGTCTACATTATTTCAATCTTTCAGAGCTTTTGGTTGAATTAATGACCCCAATTCCTTACTGCTCATAATATCCCTGTTCTTTCATTGTAACATTCTGGCATCATCCCAGGCTAATTTCCTGCTTCTAAGCTTAGGGGCATGATATGCTTTGGTTAACAGAGGTGACACTAGCATTCTTAAAAAATGTTCTGTCTTTGGGTTGGCTTACTCTGATGCTTACTGTTGCCAAAAGAAAGACATACCTTAGGTTGTCTTGCTTGTTTCAGGAGGAAGAAAAGAAATACATGGGCCAGAACTGTCCCAGCCAAGGTGCCCAGCCAAGCCTAGGCCAGAGCAGAGCGTTCAGCTATCTGGAAACACCTGAGCAAACACAGCTGAAACCAGCAGGACCATAGCTAAATATGGCCCCAAAATTTCATGCTTAAAGCAGTCCAGCTCAGAGCAAATCAGTAGAACGTCAGAAACATTTGAGAAATAAAATGTTATTGTTGTTTTCTACTGAGGGTTTGCAGTTGTGTGTTCTGTAAAATAAATTAACTGGTGAACAACACAGAAATTTGGTAACATGGTTTAACTGTGAATTCTTTCTCCTTGTTCTAGTTTCACTTTAACCAATTTTTTATCTCCCCAATTTTTAAGCTATCAGGACTTCCTCAAAAACAATCTTGTGGTTATAAAAATTCACTCTTAAACACTGAGAGCATGTTTCACAATCTCAAAAAAAGTACAAACAGACTCAATGGGAGCAGAGATTTTTACTAACTGTTCAGATACAGAGGGTATACAGACAGGAATGATAGACTGTGTTTTAATTTACAAGTTAAAAAAAGAAATCCCAATAACAGAACGGTCTTATGAGTCCCATTTTTTTGATAAAGAACATTGTCTCCCAGACAAAAATTTGTGTGTGAAAGATAATCATATGCACAATGTGCATACAAGCTTAAAGGAACAACTCATATCCTTTAAAAATTACAATTTTGAAGCCTCAACATATGCTTGACATTCCAAACATTCAGCCCAAGGCCTTGAAACCCACAAAAGATGCCCTGTAGTGCTGGGACACAGAAAACGAGCCATAGTTTGGTGCTTTTTTTCTCTTTAATTTGTACTTTTATATTTTATTTACTTTTTACTTTTTAAAATTTGTCTTGTTTTGTTTTTATTTTTTTCTGCTTAAGTTTGCTCTTTTCTTTTTTCCTTCCTCTTTTTTTTCCTTTTTCCTTTCTTCCTTTATTATTGTCTTTTTTATTTTATTAGTATTATTATTTTTTTCTTCATTCTCTCTCTCTGTAAAAGGCCATGGGTTAAAGGAGTAACTAGGATATGCAGCAAAAGTGCCAGCCATCCAGCAAAAGTCACCAAACACACACAACCTGCATAGGAGTCACCATACACAAGACGACACCTTTAACTTAAGGATAAGTAGCCATTTAATTTAATCCATAGAAACAAGCACAGAAAGTCAAGCAACATGGGGAAACAGAAGAATATGCTCTCAAAGAAAGAACAAGAAAAAAAAAACTCAGCAGAAGAATTAAATGAAACAGTGGTAAGCAATATGTCTGATAAAAAATTTTAAAATAGTGATATAAACAGACAATATTTACAATTAGGTTGGGGAAAAAGTAGAAGAACTCAGTGAGACCTTCAATAAAGAGATAGAAAATATTAAAAAGAACCAATCAGAGTTGAGGAATACAATAACGGGAAAAAAATACAATATAGGGAATCAACATTAGATTAGAGGACACAGAAGAACATATCAATTTTCCAATGTAATGGAAAATACACAAACAGAACAGTGAAAGGAAAAAAGAATTTTTGAAAATGAGGATAGATTAAGAGATCTCTTGGATAACATCACATAAACAGACATTCACGTTATAGGGGTCCCCAAAGAAGAAGAAGAGAGAAAGGTATAAAAAACTTATTTGAAGAAATAATTACTGAAACTTCCTTAACCTAAGAAGGGAAATGGACATCCAAGTCCAAGAAGCACAGAGTTCCAAACAAGATGAACCACAGCCCATAATAATTAGCATGTCAATGGTTAAAGGTAAAGACAGAATCTAAAAAATCTTTTTAATTTTTTAGCAGAAACTTTGCAAGCCAGAAGGGAGTGGCATGATATTTTCAAAGTGCTAAAAGGAAAAAACTACAACCAAGAATACTCTACCTGGCAAGGTTATCATTCAGATTTGAAGGAGAGATAAAGAGCTCCCCAGACAAGCAAAAGCTAAAAGAGTTTATCACCGCTAAACTAGCCTTACAAGAAACGTTAAAGGAGCTTATATAAGTGGCCATAATTAGACATAAGGAAAATATGAATAAAAAGGATATAAAATATGACAAAATATACACAAAATATGGAGAAGAGAGTTAAAAGGGAAAAGAAGGAGAAAAAGGAAAAGAAATTTCTTTTTCTTCTTCTTGTCCTTCTTCTTCTTCTTCTTCTTCTTCTTCTTCATCTTCTTTGAATATAGTTGAGCTTAAATGACCATCAAATTAATACAGATTGCTATTTACATAGATTATTGGATACGAAATGTATGGTAACCACAAACCAAAAACCTATGATATATACAACAAAAATAGAGAGAAAGAGGGACACCTGGGTGGCTCAGTTGGTTAAGCATCTGACTCCAGCTCAGGTCATGATCTCACGGTTCACGGTTTGAGCCCTGCATTGGGCTCTGTGCTGACAGCTGAGAGCCTGGAGACTGCTTCGGATTCTATGTCTCCCTCTCTCTCTGCCCCTCCCCTGATCATGCTCTGTCTCTCTGTCTGTCTGTCTGTCTGTCTCTCTCTCTCAAACAAATAAACATTAAATAAAATTTTAAAAAAGGAGAGAGAGAAAGAAAACCAAACAAAATACTACAGAACTATAGATATGCGATGATCAAAAAAAAAAAAAAAAAAAAAGAGAGAGAGAGAGAGAGAGAGCAGGAGAAAAAGAAAGGAACAAAGAAGAACAACAAAAACAACCAGAAAACAAATTTAAAAGTGGCAGTGAGTATATACCTATCAATAATTGCTTTAAATGTAAATGGCCTAAATGCTCCATCAAAAGATATGGAGAGGCGGGCGCCTGGGTGGCTCAGTTGGTTGAACATCCAACTTCGGCTCAGGTCCTAATCTCACAGCTTTGAGTTCCAGCCCGGCGATGGGCTCTGTGTTGACAGCTTGGAGCCTGGAGCCTCTTCAGATTCTGTGTCTTTCTCTCTCTCTCTGCCCCTAACCCACTCGCATTCTGTCTCTGTCTCTCTCAAAAATAAATAAAAACACTTAAAAAAAACTTTTAAAAAGATATGGAGCGGCAAAATGGATTAAAAAAATCAAGATTCATTTATATGCTGCCTACAAAAGACTCACCTCAGACCTAAAGAGGCATACAGATAAAAAGTTAAGGGATAGGAAAACATTCACTATGCAAATGGTAGAAGAAAAAAAAAGCAAGGGTAGCAATCAAAATAGACTTCAAAACAGAAACTGTAACAAGAGACAAAGAAAGACATTACATAGTGATAAAGGGATCATTCCAACAAGAGGATATAACAATTGTAAATACCTATCCATGCAATACTGGAGCACCTAAATACATAAATTGATAATAATATAATAATAGAAAGAAACTTTAACAACCACTTACATCAGTGGCTACATCATCCAGACAGAAAATCAAAAAAGAAAGAATGATTTTGAATGACACATTGGAACAGATGGACATAACAGATATATACAGAACAATCCATCCAAAACCAACAGGGTATACATTATTTTCAAGCACACTTGGAACATTTTCCAGAATAGACCACATATTAGGTCATCATACAAATCTCAATAAATTTAAGAAGTTTGAAATCATACCATGCATTTTTCCAACCACAACATAGAAACTAGAAATAAATCACAAGAAAAAAAACTAGAAATATCACAAATACATGAAGACTAGATTAGATGATATTAAACAACCAGTGGGTTAATGAAGCAATCAAAGAAAAAAAGAAAAAAATACATACAGACAAATGAATATGAAAACACAACAGTCTAAAATACCCAAGACACAGTAAAAACAGTTATAAGAGAGGTATAAAGCGATACAGGCCTACATCAAGATTAAAGAAAAAATTCAAATTAACAATATAAGCTTACACTTAAAGGAGCTAGAAAAAGAACAAACAGAACTGAAGATGAGTAGAAGAAAGGAAGTAATAAAACTCAGGAGCTGAAATATGTGATATACAGACTAAAGAAAATTTAAAAATCACTGAAACCAGGAGCTGGTTCTTTGAAAAGGTAAACAAAATGGATAAACCCTTAGCCAGACTCATCAAGATAAAAAAAGAAAGGATCCAAATAAATAAAATCAGAAATGAGAAAAGAGAAGTAACAACTGATACTTCAGAAATATAAAAGATTATAAGAAAATCCTCTGAAAAATTATATGCCAACAAACTGGGCAACCTAGAAGAAATGGATACATTCCTAGAAACACACAATAATTCCAAAACTGAACCAGGAAGAAGTAGAAAGTCTGAACTGATTACACATAAGGAAACTGAATTGATAATCAAAAACCTACCAAAAAATAGAAGTCCAGGACCAGATGGATTCACAGGTGGATTCTACCAGACATTTAAAGAAAAGTTAATACTTTTTCTTCTCAAACCATTCCAAAAATAGATGAGAAAAGAAAACTTCCAAATACATTCTACAAGGCCGGCATTACCCTAATACCAAAACCAGACAAAGACACCACAAAAACAGAAAACTTCAGGCCAATATTCCTGATTAACATAGAGGCAAAAATACCTCAGCAAAATGCTAACAAACCTCATACAACAATACATTAAAAAGATCATCCACCAGTCAGGTGGGATTTATTCCTGGGATGCCAGGAAGTCCAATATTCAAAAATCAATCAACGCCATACACTACATCAACAAAACAAAGGCTATCAATATGATCATCTCAATAGATGCTGAAAAAGCATTTGACAAGATACAACATCCATTCATGATAAAAACTGTCAACAAAGTAGGCTTAGAGGGAACATAACTCAACATGATGAAGGCCATATATGAAAAACTCATAGCTAACATCATCGTCAAAGACGAAAAACCAAGGTGAGGAACAAGACAAGAATGTCTACTCTTGCCACTTCAATTCATCGTAGTACTGGAAGTCCTACCCACAGCTATCAGAAAAAAAAAAAAAAGAAGAAAGAAAGAAAGAAAGAAAGAAAGAAAGAAAGAAAGAAAGACAAAAGAAATAAGCATCCATGTTGGTAATGAAAAGTTAAACTCTCACTATGATACTATAAATACAAAAATCCCAAAGACTCCAGCAAAGTCTAGTTTATTACTAGAAGTAATAAGCAAATGCAGCAAAGTGGCATGGTACAAAATTAATAACAAAAATCAGTAGCATTTCTATACACTAACAACAAAGTTGCAGTAAGAGAAACTTAAAAAAACAACACCACTTATAATTGCACCAAAAAGAATAAAATACCTAGGAATAAACTTGGTCAAAGAGGTGAAATATCTATACTCGGAAAACTATAAAACACTGATGAAAGAAACTGAAGATGACACAAACAAATGGAAATATATTCCATGCTAACGGAGTGGAAGAACAAATATTGTTAAAATGTCCGTGCTACCCAAAGCAATCTACCAATTCACTGCAATCCCTATCAAAATACCAACAGTATTTTTCACAAAACTAGAACAAATGAGACTAAAATTTGAATGGTACAGAAGACCCTGAATAGCCAAAGCAATCCTGAGAAAGAAGAACAAAGCTGAAGGTATCACAATCACAGATTTCAGGATGTATTACAATGCTGTAGTAATAAAAACACTATGGTATTGGCACAAAAATAGACACATAGATCAATAGAACAGAACAGAGAGCCCAGAAATAAACCCACAATTATATGGTCAATTGATCTATGACAAAGAGGTCACGAATATACAATGGGGAAAGACTGTCTCTTCAATAAATGGTGCTGGGAAAACAGGATGGCTACATGTAAAAGAATGAAACTGAACCACTTTCTAACACCATACATAAAAATAAACTCAAAATGGATTAAAGATCTGAACATGAGACCTGAAACCATAAAAATCCTAGAAGGGCGCATAGGCCGTAATTTCTCTGGAATCAGCCATAGCAACATTTTTCTAGATCAGTCTCCTAAGACAAGGGCAAAAAAGCAAAAATAAACTATTGAGACTACATCAAAATAAAAACCTTCTGCACAGCAAAGGAAACAATCAACAAAACTAAAAGACAACTTACTGAATGAGAGAAGATATGTGCAAATGATATATCCAAATGGGTTAATATCCAAAACATATAAAGAACTTACACAATCACATGAAAAGAAAACCTGATTTAAAAAATGGGTAGAGAGGGGCACCTGGATGGCTCAGTCGGTTAAGCGTCCAACTTCAGCTCAGGTCATAATCTTACAATTCACGGGTTCGAGCCTTGCGTCAGGCTCTGTGCTGATAGCTCAGAGTCTGGAGCCTGCTTCGGATTCTGTGTCTTCCTCTCTCTCTGCCCCTCCCCAGCTTACACTCTGTCTCTGTCTCTCAAAAATAAATAAACGTTAAAAAAGAAATTTTTTAAAAATGCATAGAGGACCTGAATAGACATTTTTTCAAAGACGTACAGATGGTCAAAAGGCACATGAAAGGATGCTCAACATCACTAATCATCAGAGAAATGCAAATAAAAACCAGAATATTACCTCAAGCATGTTAGAATGGCTAAAATCAAGAAGACAAGAAACAGGAAGTATTGGTGAGAATGTGAAGAAAAAGGAACCCTCATGCACTGTGGTGTGAATGTAAATTGGTGCAGTCACTGTGGAAAGCCAGTACGGAGGTTCCTCAAAAAATTAAAAATAGAAATATCATATGATCCAATAATTCCACTATTGAGTATTTACCCAGAGAAAATGAAAACACTAACTCAAAAAGATATATGCAGCCCTGTGTGTTTTTGCAGCATTATTTATAATGGCCAAAACATGGAAGTAACCTATGTACCCACCAATAGATGGATGGATAAGGAAAATGTGGTATATATATACAATGGAATATTATATAGCCATAAAAAGGATGAGATCATACCATTTGAGACACCATGGATGGACCCGGGGGTATGATGTTAAGTGAAATAAGTCAGGCTGAGAAAAATAAATACCATATGATTATACTCATAAATGGAATTTAAAATATGAATAAACAAACAAAAAGCAGAATCAGATAACAAACTGATGGTTGCCGGAGAGGAGGGGGATCAGGACTTTGGCAAAATGGGTGAAGGAAAGATGGAGATACAGGCCTTCAGTTACAGAATGAGTACGTCTTGGGAGTGACAAGCAGAACATAAGGAATATAGTCAATGACATTGTAATTACAACGTAATGGGACAGATGTTAGCTCTACTTGTGGTGAACACAGCATAATGTATATACTTGTCAAATCACTAAAGTGTACATCTGAAACTAATGTAACATTATGTGTCAACTATACTCAAATAAGAAAATTTTAAAAATTAAAATAAATATTGCCCAAAGATTTTTGGATAAAGAATTGTAGACCTCTGTTTCTGTTATAATTAGGGGAATATTCCAGTTTGTTTAGAAAAGTCCCAATTCACACCCATTACACATAATTAGCATAATTATTAGCATACCTATTTACGCTCAAAAGTATCTGGTTTGAACAATAAGTTACATGGTGTCCCGAATAACAAATTAAATATAATTCATAGTTCCTGCCTTGAAAAACATCATCAGCCCCGCATCGGGCTCTACACTGATGGCATGGAGCCTGCTTGGGATTCTGGCTCCCTCTCTCTCTGCCCCTCCCCCACTTGCTCTCTAGCTTTCAAAAATAAATGAGCATTTTTAAAAATTAAAAGAAAAAGAAAAACATGCCTAAATAAAGGGGGGAAAATAAAATAACATCATGAATTAGTAGGAATAATGGTTCTCGGTAGAGGAGGCACCCTCCCCAGAGCATTTTTGGAAATCTGTAGGTGTGCTGTGAATTATCACGATGATTGGAAAATACACCAGCTCTTAGAAAGTGTGGGCCTGGGATCCCAGATGTGCTGCGATATATAGGACTGTCCCACAGTGCCAAGACTTGCCAAATGCTCTACTGGGTGGAATTCACTATAAATAAATATAAGTTCACTATAAAGTGGCTATACTTTGGTAAAAGGAAAGCTGAGAAGTTATTTTTATAAAAAACCAACTATGGACAAAACCAGTAAATTAGGAAAGATATAGTTGAGGGGAGTTTAAATAAAAAATAAATTAAAAATATATATTCTCTTCTAATTATTGAATTGTATACTCATATCACATATTCTATTTACCTAGAGTAAAACTACACCAAGGTAATAGTAATTGTAATTAAACTGGCCAATGAGAGTTTATTATTTATCTATTTATTTGTGACTTATTATTGTTATTCAATAATTTTCATTTGGACTAGTATTAAGTCTGTATCATTGGTAACATGCGATAGCCTGTCTGTGGGAGTGCTGACGTGGAAAATAGCCCACAAAATGGATCTCCCAAATCTCGCAATACCATGAAGTTTGCAAGACATGCCATGCATCTTCATTTGTCTTTATTTGGGGAACCTGTCATTTGTTTTAGAGAGTTATCTTTTCTACAATTAAAAGAATTTCCATTTGTTTCTTATGTTCAAATAAGTTCATTCTGTCACTAATTTTCCTAACACTTTTTTTTAATTCTAGTCTCTACCTGTGTTTTGTGCTTCTTCTCTTTTATTGTCCTTACTTCTTGTATGAAATTGATTCTCATGTTCAGAATTCCATTAATTAATTGCTCATGTATTAATTTAACATTGATGCAGTCATGACTATTTCATTCCCTCTAAGATTGACGTGCCCAACCATTAAAACAAAGAAATGTATGTAATTTTATTCTGAGTAATTTCTCTTTATTTTACCATTATATTCCAGTTAGTGCATTCTAAAGCTTAATAACTTTTTTAAAATTGTGGGGACAGGTTGCCCTATTACCCATAGATTTCATTTGTGAATGATAAAGATGGGTTTTGAAAGATTGGTTTTCGAAGTGGGTTTGGAATTTCTTGGGCTTTTTGAATCCCTGAAGGTAAGATGGTGAAACATGATGTAGAACAAATTCTAAGTTACACGTTCAGTAGATGCTCAATAAAATTTCAGACACAATCTATGAAAAGGGAAATTTGAAAACAACCAGTGTGACCACTATTAGGAAAATTACATTATGCTGTATGATACATTAACATGATGGAATGTCATGTGGCCATCAAAGGTTATACTTATGAGAGCTGGAAACGTATATGATACGATATTAAATGAATATAATAAAATTCAGAATGATCTGTCCTGTATGATTTTAGTTTAGTAAACACAAGTGTCCACATGGAGGAAAATATGCAAAATCACATAATGTATTCAGCTTGGGTAGTGCATGATATTGAATATGCATTATTTTAATATATTAATATTTTCAATGTTAAAACATTTCATAAAACTATTTTTAAACAATTTTAAATTATAGTTTAGAAAGAGGAGAGATCAGTGATGTCAGTTAGAAAATATAGCTAAAGTTTCATGGTGACAACGGCCTACCAAGAGTTGAGACTTACTATCGATCCTTTATTGACATGCTTATCTGAGTATTGAGAAAGGGTCAAATAAGCAGAAATGCCACAGTGGGAGAAAAGTAGAATTATGGCCTTCCCAGGAGAAAACTGACTTGCCTACTGAGCTCTGCACTGGGAGGAAAGACATGCCCAAACACTTCCAAGGATTATGATGTGAATTAATAAGATTCTGATGGGCATAAAGGCCAGGAAGATAATGCAATTGATTATGAGAGCAGCAGCATAGATCCCAGGGGAATGATAAGAGGAAAGCAGTGTCTTAGGGGAATGTCATGTACCATCTCTTGTGTAAATTAAATTCCATTATGTTAGAATATATACACCTGCAGGGGCACCTGGATGGCTCAGTTGGCTAAGCGTCTGACTTCGACTCAGGTCATGATCTCATGGTTCCTGAGTTTGAGCCCCGCATCGGGTTCTGTGCTGACAGCTCAGAGCCTGGAGCCTGCTTCGGTTTCTGTCTCCCTCTCTCTCTGTTCCTCCCCCGCTTGCACTCTCTCTCTCTCTCTCTCTCTCTCAAAAATAAAGATTAAGAATTTTTTAAAATAAAAAAAAAATATATATATATATATATATATATATATATATATATAATAAACACCTGCAGAACAAATACCTCCTGTGACTGGTACGTTTTTTTTTAAGAATTGGACATTTCAAACGACAATATATTTATTGTTTTTGTCTTCTTAGTAATTCACTGGAATGATCACTATTAAATGAGAAAAGTTCAAGAAAATAATGCTCTAGCTTTAAGGAATTGCTCTGTGGAGAATTATTATTTGCTATTTTTATTTAGGAAAGAAAAAAGTGAAATGAAACATTCAAACCTTTGGAGATTTGGGAAGAATAAATGTTGAAATATGTTAATACATATCAAAATGTTCACTGATAATGCTTTTTAAAAAAAAGACTATTTCAATAATTCCCTTGAAAATGCATGCAAAGCAAAGACACATTTGACCTGGGAGCAAATGTTTTGTCATAAATATAAACTTACACAAATACATTATAAAACTGAAGAGTAACTAAATAGGATTTTAATGAGTAGCTTTGAAAGTTGATAAAAGGAAATATGTAATTTCCTATTGGTGTTTTTCAGTTGTATTCTAATCTCAAAACTAGATCACCCTCATGAGAAATGTGTAATCAAAATGACTATCTAAACAAGAAAAATATTCAGTTGGAAAATCCCAGAAATTTCCCTTCTTTCTTCTGCCTCTTTCTTGACCATATAGGAGCATTCCATAAAGAAATGGAAAATAGATGGAATACAAATGTTATTCCCCTGTGTTGGGAATTCTTTTTTTTTTTTAAGTTTATTTATTTTGAGAGAGAGAGACAGCACGAGTGGGGTAGGGGCAGAGAGAGAAGGAAAGAGAGAAAACCCCAAGCAGGTTCCGTGCTGCAAGCACAGAGCCCAGCGAGGAGCTCCAACCCGCGAAACCATGAGATCGTGATCTGAGCCAAAACCAAGAGTCAGACACTTAACCGACCACTTAGCCACCCTGTGTAGTGAATCCTAAACAGTAGAAAAAAAAAAAAAAAGACTATGGGATGGTAAAAAAGAGCATCTTGTTCAGCATTCATACCAAAGCATCATAAATGTCTCAAACTGATTTTGCTTTTTTTCTCTTTATTACACTTCTCTTTCCTCTTCTCTCCTTCACTTTTCCCGAAGACATAACGAAAATATTTTGACCTCCTCTTCTTCCCCTTAACGAAATGCAATTTCTACTTTCATTATTTCAAAAGCATTAATATTTTTTACACACATTTAAACATGAAGTTGAAAGCTGTGTGATATTATGTATTTTTTCAAATGAAGTGCCTAAAATTTTATGTCTAAAATTCTCTGAGTGGGAAGAATTTACTGCCTTAAATATAGAACAATGAATGACTTCAGGAAGCTTAAAAATTGTCCAAATTTACTGAATAGTCATGAATCAAATTAAGCTTAAAAATCATCTATTATTGAATGCATGGGAACTATTTTAAGAAAGGACTTTTGAACTGTTGAAATACCAAGTTTTAATCTCCCTCAAATCCAGACGATGCAGACATATATTTCAACTTATATTTAGTTTTTCTCCTTTTTACATAGTGTTAATACACAAATCTTAAGTGAACATTTGCTGAGATCTAATAAATACTTTCTCCTGTGCAATCCAAATCTGTGTCAAGATCTAATATAATTTCAACACCACAGATCATTTCTTCATGTAAGACAGTAAATCCCATCTCACATCTTCTGTGGAGGCAGCTGACATTCTGATATTTTCCAACAATGGAATTATGTCTGTGCTAGAACATCCTGTAATTAGCATCATGTAATTTGTAGTCTTTTTGCAAAGTTTCTTGTGATGATTTTAGATTAAGCCATATCTTTCTGTGAATCAGTAGATTGTTTCTTTTTATTCATGAATAGTATTCTATTATATGAATATGCTACAGTTTATCTATGCTCCTAATTCTGGATACCTGAGCTATTTCCAGTTTTTGGTTATTATGACTAAAGCCATTATGAACATCTATGTAAAAATCGTCTTGTCAATACATCTTCCTTTCAATTGTGTATTGATCTAGGAGTATACCTGCTGGGTCAGAGGTAAGTATATGTTTGGTTTTATGAGAAATTTCCAGAATTTTTATGAATGGTTATACAATTTTTCACTCTTTCCAATAATAGGATGCTTCACATACCCTCCAACAGTTGATGCTATCGGTCTTTTTTTATGTAGCCATTAAGGTGAGTGTGAAGTGTTATCTCATTGAATTTTTACTTTGCCCTTCCCAGAGGAATAACGATGTTTAACCCATTTCCATATTCATGTTTCCATTTGTATATTTCTTTTTGTTAAATGTGTGTTCAAGTTTTTCTCCCACTTTTCACTGAGCTCTTTTGATTTTTTGTTATTGAATTTATAAGTGTTCTTTATGTATGCTTGATATCATTTTATTGTCAGATATATAGTCTGCAAATATATTCTTCTACTCTCTCACTTGCTTTTTCATCTTCTTAAATTTGTTTTTATTAATGCATACAATTTATCATTTTGAAAAAGTATATATATTTTTTTCTTTTATTGTTTTAGCTTTTTGTGATCTAAGAAATCTTTGCTTACACCCAAGTCACTAATACAGTCTGAAATTTTTCCTTTAAAAGGCTTATTATTTTTGGGTTTTATATCTAGGACCATCTTGAATTAATTTCTTGTACAGTATGTAGTGTGAGATACAGTATTTTTTTCTATATGGATATCAACTATTCCAACACAACTTAACGCAGAGTCATTTTTCTCAACTTTGGAGGGCTTTGGCAACTTAAAAAAAAAAATCAAATGATTGTAAAGGTGTGCGATTTTCTGGGTTCTTTATCTATTTGTAGATCCTTATTTCAGTATTATATTCTGTTGACCACTGTATCTTTATAGAAGTTATTAAGACATGTAATATAAGTCCTTTAATATTGTTCCTTTATTTCAAGATTGCTTTGGTTACACTAAGCCATTTACATCTTCGCATAAATTTTAAACCAATTTGTAATTCTCTCTTTTTCTTTAACTTTTTAAGTTTATTTATTTATTTTGAGAGAGAGAGAGAGAGAGAGAGAGAGAGAGGGAATCCCAAGCAGCCTCCATGCTATCAGTGCAGAGCCCAATGCAGGGCTTGATCTCACAAACTGTGAGATCAAGACCTGAGCTGAGACCAAGAGTCAGACACTTAACCAACTGAGCCACCCAGGTGGTCCTCTCTTTTTTTTTTAAAGCCTGCGTATATTTTCATAAGAATTAACAATAATCCACAGATCAATTTGGGGAGAATTACCCTTTTAACAATATTAGATGTTCCAATCAATACACATAAACTATCTCTCTACTTATTTAGGACTTCTTTAATTTATCTTAGCAATGCTTGGTAGTTTCAAGTGTAAAGGTCTTACATATCATTTTTTAAATTAGGACTAGGAATTTACTTTTGACAAAATCACAAATAGAATTTTAAAATGTCATTGCCAATTATTTTGTTGGAATATAAAAATGCAATGGACTTCTGTATTAAACTTGTGAAAATGCAACCCTGTTAAATCCATCATTATTTCTAGTTTTTGTTTCTAAGGTCATTACTATCTCCTTTGTAAACAATGACATAATTTGCACATAGCAATGGCTAGAACCTTCAATTTAATGTTGAATGGATATGGTACATGGGCATCCTTATATTATTCCCAATCGTAGAAGAAAAACTTTTAAGTTCACCAGCAAGTATGATATTAGCTACAAGTTTATAGATATAAGATCGAAGACATTCCCTTTGATTCTTATTTTGGTAATTTATGCTGTCTCCCTGTTTTTGTTTAGATTTCAGGATTTATCCATCTTGTTGAAGTTTCCAGAGAACCAGATTTTGCCAGTGTTACTTTTCTTTGTTGTTTGCTTTTTTTTCCTATTTTTCTATTTCATTTATTTCTGTCTTTATGCACATTACTTCCTTTTTTTTTTTTTTACCAATTTTAGTAATTGTTTTTTAAACAAATTTACCCATTTAAACTATGCAGTCAAATTCATTGGAAGAAGGTGGTTCATGCTATTCTCTTATGTTAAGAAACAAAATTTACCTGAATAAATTTTAAACACCTTGTTGGTTTTATTCAACAACGCAGGGATCAGGCAGTATCTAATCTAGCCTGTAGAAAGGAGTTCCGAGGAGCTGCACAAAACGAAAGACTTTTAAGGGAGGGGGTGGCAGAAAAAAGAGAGTTATACTAGGGGAAAAGTAGGTTGGTTATGCAAGGTAACTTTCCTTAAGGATGGCGGGGGCCCATCAGACAGACTGGGTATCTATCGCTGTTCAAGCAACTCCTGATTAACTGGTTTGAGATCCCATTTCTTGGAGAACCAAAACTGTAATTAAGTCTCAGTTTGGTGATATGGAGCTTAGCATAAGTGATTCCATTTGGGGCCTGTTGTCTTACTGTTAACACTTATTAAAACTTTTCTTCAATATTTGTATAATGTGTAATCAGGTGGAAATCCTCCAGAGTATTGGGTCTGTAAATTTATCGTGCTGACACTAACTTTTATCTTTAAATATTAAAGGGTTAATATAAGTATTAATCTCCTTTTATCGCTAAATATTAATATTAATCTCTAAACATTAACACAGAATACCTTAACTTTTATGCACACAATTTAACACCTCTGATAAAGCATGGTGGAGAATCACAAAGAAATCAGTTGTTCTTGTTTTACTTAGAGGAATGTCTCGACTAATCCTTTTCTCTGAATTTTGTTTCTCATACAGAAAGGAGATTTAGTGAAAATGCCACGTGAAATATACAAAGTTCAATAGGAAATGACATTTCAGATAAAGAACTTGAGGCTATCAGTAAGTTATTTTTTTCTCAGAAACCAAGTCCAAGAAAATCTTCTGTCCTCATCTCCATTACTAACTAATCTCTCACACTTACATGCACATCTATTTATTCAGAAAAGCCTTATTATCAAACCCAGTAAAGTGACCAAATTCCAAACTCAGTTGAAGAGTGGCTGCATGGCTCAGTGGCTTAAGCGACTGACTTGATTTCGGCTCAGGTCAGGATCTCATAGTTCTTGGGATCCATTGAACCCAGCATTAGGCTCTGTGCTGACAATGCAGAGCCTGCTTGGAATTCTGTCTCTAAACCTCTCTCTGCCCCTCCCTGACTCATGCCTTTTTTCCCCCCCTTTCTGTCTCAAAATAAATAAACTTAAAAAAAAATCAATTGAAGTGCATAAAATTAAAGATTTTTATTAGCTGGGTTATGTTAAATTAAAACTGGGGAGAAAAATGCTACCTTTGTCCTTAGGAATGTAGCTGGGGTATTTCCAAGACCCGCCATGTTTCTTTAAGTCACTTCGCCAAATTTTCTTTTCTTTTTTAAAATGTTTTTACTTATTTATTTATTTATTTTTGAGAGAGAGAGCGAGAGTGCAAGCAGGGAAGGGACAGAGAGAGGAGGACACAGGATCCCAAGAAGCTCAGAGCTGATGGCAGAGAGCCTGATGCAGGGCTTGAACTCCCCAACAGTGAGATCATGACCTGAGCTGAAGTCGGATGCTTAACCTACTGAGCCACCCAAGTGCCCCCACATTTTCTTTTCTTGATTCAAGAAAACCTCCCCTACTTCCCATATTCCTTGCTCTCTAGCTGTACATAAGACAAAAGAGTATCCATTTAGTTTACAAACAAGGAGCCTAATGGTAAGTCTTTGCCTAAGTTTGGTTCTAAGAAAAAATACTTACTACTAAAGATGAATGTACATGCTTTTTCTAGTCAGCAAATGAAAATATTATAGTCCATAAATATTGCACTGGATGTCAAAGATCTCAGACCCAAAATCACTGCTTAAATATTCTGAGGTGCGTTTTGTTTACTTCAAATGGTGATCATCACTTTTGGCCTGGAATACCTTCTTCCCGACAAATTTTAATTTCCAAGCCATTTATAATGTTTTTAGCAAGTGGCATGGCATAGATCTCTATGGGAAAAATATGAAAGGCTTCTCTATTAGGAATATATAATCCCCTCTTTTTTTTCCCCCTTTTATGTGCCACAGAAAGCATGTAGCACTCCCCGGAAATGAAGCTCACAGATAGTTTTGGTGCTTTATTTCTTGAAGGTGACAATGTCATCACCAACAAAAAGATTTTGTAATGAGAAGCAAGGAAACCTTGCTGAGTGAACAAAGCAAAGTCTGGGAGCTTTCGAGTTAATGGAAGTGAGATATAATCAATTCTATTATTTACAGAGACTTGAGCTGCTTCCCTCCCCATGGCAGAGCCAGAAGGTTTTGTTCTGCGAAGAAAGACCCTTTCAATCTCTCAACCAGAAAAATGCTGAGACAAAACTTCAAATTAGATTTGGGATTTGTCAAATGGACAACCCTCCTATTTCAACAACTCCCTCTTTATCTTATTCCTTCTTTTTTCTGCATCCACTTAACTACATCTCTGACAAAGTATTAATTTAGCATATTCTTCTCCATAACCACCCACATAAAGACACTGACATTTTTATAGGATAGTTTTAAAAAACAAAACTTTGAATACCAAAGAAATGTTTCCATAATTCTAGTGTATATTGTCGTAAGTAGTGAGAATATTTTAATGGTGTGTTTTTTGTCATTGTTGTATTGTGCTGGGTAATATTCAGTTTCTTGTTAAAATCAGAAAACAAAACAATATGCTTACATGAACATAGTTTCTTCATGGTTTTATTTCACTTTTTGGTTTAAAATAATAAAAACTCAGGGGCGGCTGGCTGGCTCGGTTGGTGGAGCATGTGACTCTTGATTTCAGGGTCATGAGTTCAAATCCTGTGTTGGGTGCAGAGCCTACTTAACATAAAAAAAATAAAAATTAAAAAAAAACATATAATAAAAACTGCCATTACCAAACATAATTACCTACCATATCACCATATCTGCCAGGTTGACATTACAAAATTTGTCCTGTTCCCATCAACTGAATCCATTCTCAATTTTTAAAAAAATGCTATAGACAATTATCAATATAATATGTAAGTCTATAAAGTCCTTTTCCAAAGAAAGCCATCACTAAAACATTCCTGAGTCATGGAAGAATCACTGGTAATGTTTTAATTTCCCACTAGGACCCCTCTAAAGGAGCCAAAACTCACGTTAGTTTGACTAGTTTATTTAAAAATTCTACATTGGTATTATTAAAATTGAAGTTTTATTAATATTGATATCTGTTATATGTTCTAAAATTTGGCATGACTATTCATGTCTGCCATGAGAATAATGAAACACCCGCCACAACAGAAATCAAGATGATCTTTTACCTTCTAAAGCTTGTCTTATGACAAGCTCATGACAAATGTTTATTTTCTTTTCAGAGACAGAGAGAGACTGAACACAAGCAGGAAAGGGACAGAGAGAGAGGGATACTCAGAATCTCAAGCAGGCTCCAGGCTCTGAGCTGTATGCACAGAGCCTGACGTGGGGCTCAAACTCATAAACCGTGAGATCACGACCTGAGCTGAAGTCGGATGCTCAACCGACTGAGCCACCCAGGTGCCCCTCTCTCCTCATTTCTTTGTTCTTCTTGTGTCAGTGCTTCTTTTTTTCAGGTAAATTCTCCCCCCTCATAATTCCAGTGTAGCGTCAACAAGGTCCCAGGCTGTCCAATTTCTTATTCATGTCTACACAGAAGTAAAAAGAATCTTCTCTCATGGAACATGTTAACCATAACTGGCCTAACCTAGTCATGTACCCCATCTTGAACTCCCACTATGAGGCACAACCCCACTCTGGCTCCAAAGTACCAATTTAGTTCTTCTTGCATAATCACTATCCTTTGGATTCCCAAATTCAAACAATACCAACTTATAATGATCTTGAAACACATAAAACATCAAAGGAGATGTTTTTAGATGCCATTAGAAAAAGAATTGAGAGCCGTTGATGGCAAATCCATTATCAGTAGTTTTTTCTAAAAGTGAGCTTGTGAACATGTTACTGTATTAGTTCCTGAGTTCTTTTCACCAAGGGGAAAGCCAATCCTTGAGGAAATGCAATCATGGGGAGGCAAAGTTGCTTCTGGCAAGTTTGTGTGTTGGATGGAATGGAACCTGTAATGGTTAATTTCATATGCCAACTTGGCTGGACCGTTATGTCCAGATATGTGGTCAAATAATAGTTTGGATATTTCTTTGAAGATGTTTTATAGATGATATTAATATTTAAATCAGTGGACTTTGGGGAAAGCAGATTAATCTTCATACTGTGGGTGAGCCTTGTCCAATCAGTTGAGGGCCTTCTTAGACCAAGGACAGATCTCCCACAAGGAAGAAGAAATTCTGCAGCAGACTTCCTTTGGACTCAGACTACAACTTTCCCTTGGGTTACAAACTTGCTGGACTGTTCTGCAGATTTTGAACTTTCACCTCCACAATCATGTGAACCAATTCTGTAAAATAAATCTCTCTTTCTGTAATATATACATCCCGTTGTTTCTGTTCTCTAAAGAGCCCTGACTAATATAGAGCCATAATTAATAGTCATAAATGTGGCCTTTGAATAACTTTACTGGACGTGTATGAACCTTTTCATAAAATCCTATCAGGTAGATAGGTGATAGATGATTGATTGATAGATAGATAGATAGATAGATAGATAGATAATAGATAGATAAGTATAAATAGAGAGACAGAGATAAAGAGACAGATGATTTTATTTATCCCAGTCTCTTCCCATGTCCTCATCAACCATCCACAAATATTAAGCAATGGTAACTGAATTGATAAAAATGTACTTCAGTCTCTGTGAAATTGTTACCATTAAATATATCCACAGTTCAGTTGCTTACTTAGTTATGACTTCTTCCTGTTTAAAATATTTGAAGTTCCTTTTCCCACAAGGAATAGATTAAAGATCACTTCCAGGCTTCTATCATTTACCAATCCCTGCCCATTCTCTCTCTCAGCCTCTCCTCCCCAACGTGAGGACGATGGGACTACAGTGAGACTGCAAAGAAGGCTATGTGCAAATATAAGTATTCAGGTGTGTTATATTTTACCTTCCACATTCAAATATCTGAGATTTCAACCTAATAAGAATGTTTTCTTTTTGCTAATGATCTCTCTCCATGACCATTCTTTATTGACTGTTGCACACAGATCCATTGGACAATTTAAGGATCGAAGAATTTTGCTTTACCATCCTAGTACAATTTTTGTGTACGGCCTATTTCATGTCTCTGGATTTATCGTCATTTAAAATGTCTGATTCATGCCCAACAAATAATTGTGTGTTCACATACTTAAAAGGCAGAAGATTTTACTTCTCTATGAAGACCATTTCAGAGATGTAGAGATTCCCTTCTTATATTTCCTTATTAAAACTCATCAAGCTGTTTATTTCAGCACGTTTCCCACCTTCCATTACAGAAACTACATTTATGATCAATGGTTAGATTAATTAACTAATAAAATTAAGTTTAACATAATTATTTTAAAATAAAATAAAAACCAGAAGGAGTAAATTAGTAGGAAAGACATCTGACTCTGGAAACCATGTTATTGACAGAAACGTATTTCTTGTGGACACTGTGGAGGACCCCAGATCTTCTTCTAATCTTATCTCCAACACTTCAAATCTGTCTCTATGCACCTCTCAGTGCAAAGACACACTCCAAGAGAAACCCAAAATCACAAAATAGCACCTAAAATTTAACAAATGCCATGTACATCGGAAGTAGCTTTCACCTTGTCATCATTGCCTACAGCAGAATTCTCTGTACTTTGCCTAAAAAACCAGTGATATACTCAATTAATTATAAGGTAAAGTGTGTTGGACAACTACTATGAAAGAGCAGGAAAATCACTATATATAGATTTTTCAACACGGTAATGTGTACCAAGATTGAGTACTCCACTAGGCTGTTTCTTTCTGATCTAATAACAGATATATTACAGAGCCAAAGGGCCATTTTATCTTTCTCCTCCTGTTAGAATCTTTCTGGAAGGAGTAGGAACGGGACATTCACGGGAATGTTTTACAATACTGTATTAGTAAAACTCCTTCAGGTGAAAGTAACAGAGTCTCAATTTAGTTTAAAATGAGAAAGTAATTTTCGGTTTTTGTATGGGGAAAATCCAGAGGATGGAGGGAGCTTCAGATTTGGTTGAGAACTGAGGTTTAAACAAGCTCCACAAATACCTAGGTCTCTCTGTTTATCAGTTCTGCTTAATATGCGGTGACATCATTCTCGGGCTGGCTCTCCTCAGGATAGCAGAGGAAGCCCCAGCAGGGGTAGGCTCTTCCAGAACTCAACTACCACTTCTAGTAAAATTGAGCTTCTTCTCCACCTGCTTTGTCATAAAATCCAAAGTCAGATTTTGATTAGCATGTCTTTGGTTATGTGAACACCACGTGGTTAGATCATTATATGGAATGAAAATTTCTCAGGCAAGAGGGAATGTGATACCAGAAGAATAAAGAAGGAATTCTAGGCAGGGAAAATCAACAGATGTCCTCTACAAATTCTCAGTCTATTTCCTTCAAAGTCGGAGTACTTGGTATGGAGGATTATTACAATGGCGGGAGGTCCAGCTTTACAGAAAAAGAGAGACCAAGCTGCTGTGGCCAGCGGAATGACACAATTCTGAGGATACTTCCCCTATATTATAACCCTATTAACCTATCTCCTTCCCTGGACTGCAAGTTTCTTTTCAGTAACGATTCTGAATATTCATCCTTAATGCTTGCCAAGTGGATGTTAACATTTCATATTGATTCCAAATTAAATATTTAAGATATATCAAAGTTTGTTACAACGTGGCAGTTATAGACAATATCATATTACTCAGAATGTTAAGCTCCAAATATTTCATGAAAACATTGTTCAATTATTATTGTTATTGTTAACAATGATAAGCCCTTAAATTTGATTTTCACTTTGTTCATTTCCAAGTGCTTTCACGTTCTTGATCTCTTTTGGACTTTCAACAATCTTGTGTATTTCACAGGGCCATGGTTAATACACCTGCCTAAGGGGTTATCGTTATGTGTCAGAACTGATTCAAGGTTTATATCCTCTGGCTATTTAGCTAGACTTAATCCTACTGTCTGTGCTGGATTCTTCTATATTACAAGTAGGATGTGGCAGCATGGGTGCCTAGGGCATTGAAAAGGGAAGTAGGATCTGAAGCAGGGGAAAATGTTCAGAAGAGAGAGAGTGGTATGAAAAAAAAATCTAATATAGCTAACAACAACAAACCAAACAATATAACAATAACAACAATAAAATAGAATTTTAGACAAAAGAAACTGGCTTACATTATGATTTAATTTGTTCCTGGTACTTACTGTCCCTATGACCTTGGGCAAATTAAGCTTGGAAACTCATTTTCAGGTTCCGTCAAAATCTCGTACAGTGGGGGCCTCTCACATTGCTCTGATATGAAAATCCAAGTGGCCACAGGTAAAAGGGGGACTAGAAAGAAGAAGACAAATAAAATACCAGAGGATCAGCCCACTCCACAATAGAGTTACCCTTAACAATTTATAGAATCCGTTTGAGACTGATCAGCACTAAAGCTAAGAAGATCCTTCAAACATTATACCTGGGTAAAAGGATTATTCTCATATCAACTGTGAAAATACAAAAGGCAATTTTTTTGCTTATTGCATGGCATATCCCTTAACAGTTACTAAAATTTAAATAATCACTAAACATTAGTCCTATGTAATAACGTCCTATACGATATGAAACGAAACATCATGTCCAGCACCACACAATATCTCCATTCTTGTATAGCAAGACTTAGATTTAGTGACAAGAGTCAATATGCAATTTGTAATGATGGATAATTAGCTCAAACCCTGATGCTAAATGTGATAAATCTTCATACAAAGCAGGGATTCTTAACCTGAATACTTGTGTGGAATGCAGGCGAATAATAAACCTCGAAATTGAGTAAAAATTGGATATGTATACACTTAGAATAATTTTTCTAGAGAGAGAACTTATCTCTCAAACAGACCCAAAGGATGGTTATGAACCACTGCTGTGAAGTTTTACTGGTTGTCCTAGTAATATACCACTCACAGAATGCTTAAATACTAAACCATTGTTTTTAATCAGTTAAGTACACTTAGTAATCTTGTAGTGTGCCTACCATTAAAATAGATTAATTTTAACATCAACTGTGGGGTTCCTAAATTTTTTCATCTGTAGATAAGTGAGTTTGCGCTCATCTGGGCTGAATCACATTCAAATATTTCTTTGACTACTCAAAAACTATCTTGCAATAACATCCTTACTTTCTTCCCACTTGTACTAAAATTGGAAAGTGCACCCAACTGTACTGTTCATCGTATTTAGAGGATGGAGTTTCAATGAAACCAATCTCTATGGTAATTGTCTGTTTCCTCCCATCCAAGCACATTGCCAGGCTGGCTCACAACAGCCGCCTGTGTACCTGAGATAAAGCCCTCCCTGAAGACTTCTTTTTCTTATCTGAACTCCTAACAGACTGACAATCGATGCCTCTCGGTTGGCAATTAATCATTTCCTACTCTGCCCCATGACATATTTCCTAGCAGCTGACTTAATACTAACTCAAATTAAACTAAATTGGTGAGTATGTTACTATTTATGTTGCTCTCAGTGTTCCGCTAATAAAAATGAAAAACGTGAGCAGGCTTTTTCTATTCCTTAGGAGTAGATTGATTTTTTTTTTCTCTAGGAAAAATTTACTTGTTTGTGACGTGAAGTTTCTATTTAGTAAATGAGGCTTGAATCTTTCATATCTGGAAAGAGCTACTCTTCTTCCAAAGGGAAATTACACCTATGTATAATCATCTGAAGAGATAATTATTTACTTAAAAGAAGGCTTTTTTCTTTAGATTTTGCTTCAATCTCCTCCTAGAAAATACAGTGAGCTTAGAATTGGGATGTATTTCAGGTTTCAGGTCTTAGTGAGAATATTTCTTACCTCTGAGATGTTATTCCCTTGCCTGTAACATCTGTCCATACCCAACCTGCTCACTTCAGAAGACTGCTACTTAGTGCAGGGCCTGGGTGGCTCAGTCGGTTGAGCCTCTGACTTCAACTCAGGTCATGATCTCACGATTCGTGGATTCGAGCCCCGCATCAGGTTCTGTGCTGACAACTCAGAGCCTGGATCCTGTTTCAGATTCTGTGTGTCTCTCTCTAACCCTCTTTTGCTTGTGCTCTGTCTCAAAAATAAATAAACATTAAAAAAATTTTAAAAAGAAGATTGTTATTTAGTAACCAAATAGGAAATATGCAGGCTATGGCTTTGTAAACCAAGTCCTACTCATATGTAAGATATTATTGCATTATTATTTAATTTGATCTTATATTACCTGCCTGTTGAATATATTGGACTTCAAACTATGCTGTATATGTTAGTGTCTAAATACCAGGTGGACCACGACTCAGAGAAATAAGTATACACCAGATAGTCATGAGTCACTCTGGGCCAAAGCCCTTAAACCCCAAGGTCTAAGGCAGAGGAGAGAATGGAGTGTTGAGTTCTCACTCTGCCGCTAAATGGCCGAGCTGGCATTTCACCTGGTAATCTCCTAATATAGTTCATACTCTGAACCACTTGTCTATACCACCTTAGTACAGTCAAATTCCGTGTCCTGCTTCTTCAGCAATTCTGCAGGGCCCATTCCAGGCTGCTCATTGACGCCTATCTTAACAAACTTCCTACACCAAGAAAATGGGTGAATGCCACCAATCTGTCCCTCACCCCCATACTTCTCCCACCCACCCCCCAGAGCCAGCTGTTAATCAGCTACCAGCACGGCACTAGAATCAGGCAAATGGGGACTCATATCTTAAAGTCATGACCTCAAGTAAATTATTTAACATCTCCGAGACTCCATTTCCTCCTCTGTGAGATGGTGATAATAATACTCCCTACCAAATAATTCTGTGAATTGAGGACATTGTCATTTAAGTGTTCCTGCCAGTTTATGGTGCCAGCAATTTCACTCCTGACTAGCATACCGCAGCCCCTGGGTCTCTCTGGATGTGCCTGACTCTCCAGACTTTGGTGTAATGATTTCCCTTCATCTCCATTCTCTGATAAGCCCAAGAAAAGGCACTGGTTTTCACTGTGTCCAGGTTTTCTAGTTGTAAAGATAAAATTGATGAATTCCGAGCACTTTACATAGGGAACTTGGACATTGGCTTTTGTATTTGGGCATCAGCCTCGCTCTAAGATCCCAGCCTTCTTGCTTTGATTGAGAAAAACTCCAATCATGTAACTGTCATAAGGCAAGTTTTCTCAAGGTCATGTCATGTCTTGGGGGGGGGGGAGTGATTTTGATTGATTCTACTTTGCTGACATATAAAGTATTACAGAAAAATTATAGAAAAGAGAGTATCAATCATTGGTTTTTATTGTTGCCATTGTTAATTGTAAATGCATGGACATATTTGGCCACAAGTATTTTCTCATGGTTTAAAATCCCTGATCTAATACAGGAGTCCTGATTCGAAGGGGCACACACACCCCAATGTTTATAACAGTGCTATCAACAATAGCCAAATTATGGAAAGAGCCCAAATGTCCATCAACTGATGAATGGCTAAAGTAGATGTGGTATACATATACAATGGAATACTACTCAGCAATGAAAAAGAATGAAATCTTGCCATTTGCAACAATGTGGATGGAACTGGAGGGTATTATGCTAAGAGAAATAAGTCGGAGAAAGACAGATACCACATGATTTCACTCATATGTGGAATGTGAGAAAGTTAATAGATGATCAAAGGGGAATGGAAGGGAAAATAAGATAAAAACAGAAAGGGAGGCAAACCATAAGAAACTCTTAAATACAGAGAACAAACTGAGGGCTGATGGAGTGGGAGATGGGGGCGTGGGGAAAATGGGTGATGGGCATTAAGGAGGACACTTGGGTTGAGCACTGAGAGTTGTATGTAAGTGATGAATTACTGGCTTCTACTCCTGAAGCTTGACTACACTGTACTTGACTACAACTAACTTGAGAATAAAGAAAATTTAATAATAAAAAATAAAATATAAAATCTCCAATCTAGAAATACCTCAAAGCTTCCTTCTGTTTCTGTCCCAGGGTCTCTAACACTGATGTCACATGCTGCTATGAGCTGCTTCTGGGGCCACTAGTTCTGTGTTTTTCAGAACAGGCTTCTCTAGAGGCCTCTCATCTCACCCAGTGCCTATATTGCTCTGCAAGCCGAGGTTAACCATAGTTTTAAAGGTATTTAATTTTCTGAGGAACCTCCACACTGCTTTCCAGAGTGGCTGCACCAATTTGCATTCCCAGCAACAGTGCAAGAGGGTTCCCGTTTCTCCACATCCTCTCCAGCATCTATAGTCTCCTGATTTGTTCATTTTGGCCACTCTGACTGGCGTGAGGTGATACCTGAGTGTGGTTTTGATTTGTATTTCCCTGATAAGGAGCGACGCTGAACATCTTTTCATGTGCCTGTTGGCCATCTGGATGTCTTCTTTAGAGAAGTGTCTATTCATGTTTTCTGCCCATTTCTTCACTGGGTTATTTGTTTTTCGGGTGTGGAGTTTGGTGAGCTCTTTATAGATTTTAGATACTAGCCCTTTGTCCGATATGTCATTTGCAAATATCTTTTCCCATTCCGTTGGTTGCCTTTTAGTTTTGTTGGTTGTTTCCTTTGCTGTGCAGAAGCTTTTTATCTTCATAAGGTCCCAGTAATTCACTTTTGCTTTTAATTCCCTTGCCTCTGGGGATGTGTCGAGTAAGAGATTGCTACGGCTGAGGTCAGAGAGCAATAGCACTGCTAGGAATTTATCCAAGGGATACAGGAGTACTGATGCATAGGGGCACTTGTACCCCAATGTTCATAGCAGCACTGTCAACAATAGCCAAATTATGGAAAGAGCCTAAATGTCCATCAACTGATGAATGGATAAAGAAGTTGTGGTTTATATACACAATGGAGTACTACGTGGCAATGAGAAAGAATGAAATATGGCCCTTTGTAGCAACGTGGATGGAACTGGAGAGTGTTATGCTAAGTGAAATAAGCCATACAGAGAAAGACAGATACCATATGGTTTCACTCTTATGTGGATCCTGAGAAACTTAACAGGAACCCATGGGGGAGGGGAAGGAAAAAAAAAAAAAAGAGGTTAGAGTGGGAGAGAGCCAAAGCATAAGAGACTGTTAAAAACTGAGAACAAACTGAGGGTTGATGGGGGGTGGGAGGGAGGGAAGGGTGGGTGATGGGTATTGAGGAGGGCACCTTTTGGGATGAGCACTGGGTGTTGTATGGAAACCAATTTGTCAATAAATTTCATATATAAAAAAAAAAATAAAGGTATTTAATATAAGCCAGTCTGATGAGAGGTCTTCATGGGCGTAAGAGGAATGAGACTCATTAAATGCTCTGGATGATTGTTCACCCAAATAAAAAATCTACTTCCTTTTTAGTAATCTAGTTTCTTTCCACCGTTCTCTGCATGCAACAATAGTCACTGAATCTTCCATGCTGAGACTCCATTCATTCATTCTATTTATTAAACGTGGTCCAGGAATTGCCCAAAGAAACTCATATTCCTAACTCCCAGCCATAGAATGTATGGTTTGACTCCAAATATTTCACAGTAGGATTTCACTTTTAGAGCACACAATCTGAAATAGTCTGCTAAATCAGAAATCTATTTTCCATCTGTTCTTTGCACTGTGAAATATCCAATAAAAAGTACAATCATAACAAATACTCTAGAGGAAAAAAATCACAAACATTTTTATAGCCACTCTATCATTCCTTTGTTTTATGCAGTTGATGAAGTGTTTGAAAGATGTTCCTAGAATCTGCAGAATTTCTTTGCCTCTTATCGAAATGCTATGCATTTGGAGTTGAAGTGTTTTCTACCACAGTGTAGGGACAATGGTCAATGATTTCATTTAAATTGGCATTGTCTATGGTATGGTATCACAAAATAGCCTCATATTTCATCTTTGGGCTTTGAAAAGATAGATTCTAAAAAAAAATACCTGTTTTATTTCCTGAAACTGTTTAAAACATTTTTTTAAAGTTTATTTATTTTTGAGAGAAAGAGAGAGAGAGAGACAGCGCACAAGCAGGGGAGGGGCAGAGAGGGAGAGGGAGACACAAAATCCAAAGCAGACTCCAAGCACCAAGATCGAATTTGGAGCTCAAACCCACAGACCACAAGATCATGACCTGAGCGGAAGTCTGCCGTTGAACCGACTGAGCCACCCAGGTGCCACCTGATACTGTTTTAGCGTTAAAGGCAGCTAACTGTTGTCCCAGTAAAATGAATGTTGATCTGTTTCTGTCAGAAAATCCAGGTTAAGTTTATTAAAGTGAGAGTTTCCAGAACTGCAGATAGTTCTTATTCACTGACGAGACTATAACCCTTAACTTCTTATTTAATAACTGATATATTTACAATATAGCTTTCAGCTAAGGGAGTTACAAATTCAGTGTTTTTGTGGGAGCTGCATTTCAAGCAGATACAATGGATTAACAAAACAACCAACAACAATCACAGGGAGTTGTGTAGCACAGCCATGATCCTGTCAGAACTTCTCTAAGAGCTTCCTCTCAGGCTCAAGTGTCCCCTCCACATCTAGGTGTTGTTGTTGATGGGAAATTTAATCACATCCTCTCCCAAATAACAGTAAGAATTCGTTTTTATTAACATGCAATCCTCATTGCTATAAGTCACCAATGAGTGAATGAATGAATGAATTAAGGAGGGACTGGCAAAAGCCATAGCATGTGAGTTTTCACCTAAATTTTTTCTAGCCTCGATTACCAAGTTCTAGTTTGAATTCCTGTTGCAAATGACCTTGTGCCAAGAGTCCACACAAGTTTATTCAGAGATCTTAAAGCATGAACCCTGAGTTACAAAAAGAATAGTGGGAGGGGTGCCTGGGCAGCTCAGTCAGTTAAGCGTCCAATAGTTGATTTCAGCTCAGGTCATGACCTCATGGTTCGTGAGATGGAGTCCCATGGCGGGCTCAGCGTGGAGCCTGCTTAAGATTCTCCCTCTCTCTCTCTCTCTCTCTCTCTCTGTGTCTCTCCCTCTGTCCTTCTCCCCAGCTCACGCTGGAAAAAAAAATACTGGTAGCTGTGCATCTTATAAAACTATCAACCAAACACTGTCATACATCACAGAGATATTAGAAGACTTTTCTCACATGTCATTGTTACTTATTTAAAGTGTGAGCAAGAATAACCACAGTTCTGGGTGGGAGTTCAAAAACTTCACTCTACTTGCATAGATTGTCAACACACTGCTTTTTAATGCATGCAATATATGTACACATGAATATAGGGTTCCCCTAGTATTTGACAAAAGGAACTCTTTTTTATCATAATAAATTCTTACTGTAGAAAATAATACATTTCAAAAATTTTAAACTATACTATTACTTTTAAGTTTTGGAAATAAATAATATATGTATTAATAGGATCACCAATCATAGAATTTTTGAAGTGCCATAACTTTTGAGATTTTCTAGTTCCACTCACAGGGATCTCAGGAAGAAAAACAAATTGCTTATTGCTAGATATATAACTTGTGGTAAATCCAGAATTTGAGCCCATATTTGAGCCCATACTTATATACTTTGTTTTTATTTGAGTCCCCATTTTATTTGAGCCTGAAAACATACATATTCACCCCATGTAATAATTTGTTAGAAAGGCAAGTTGGTGGCATTTATCAAGCTTAATGTGGGTTATAACCTAATGCATACTTAGCTGGACTACCCTAGCAATGTCTCTGTTTTTCATATATAAATATTAAGTAGGCATTCAGCCTTTTCTGCCATACCTACTTCCCCAGATGAACTAGAAAATTAATTTTCAAACAAGAGAAACACTGTTCATGAAGACAACTACATTTAAATGTTCAAGACGGGTAGGGGTGCCTGGGTGGCTCAGTCGGTCAAGCATTCAACTCTTAATCTAGGCTCAGGTCATGATCTCATGGTTTGTGGATTTGAGCCTCACATTGGGCTCTGTGCTTAAGGTACAGAGTCTGCTTGGGATTCTCTCTCTCCCTTTCTTTCTGCCCCTCCCCTGCATGTGCTCTCTCTCTTTTTCTCTCTCTCTCTCAGAATAAATAAATAAACTTAAGAAAAAAATCAGGAGGTCTAAATAAAGACTTTGAGAAATAAAACTCATATATAAACCCATATACAAGAAGAATGCTTTCAGGCAAGCTAACGAGCCTTTAAGTATTAAGAGATTCTAATTATCATGGATTGTGAACAATTAGGCAATTACTAGGCAATAGCTCCAAAACACTACTCAGGGGCACTTCCTTTTGTGGAAAAGGTGAGAGTAAGTGGGTTGGGGACACAAGGACAGAAAGCTGTTTCAGGAAATAGTGGACCACTGCAAGGGGGGAAAAGACTACTTTGCCTATATTCATGCTCACTTATGATGCACCTAAGGTAATTCATTATGACACCAGTCATAGAGTTCATAAGTTCCTTCAAGTATAAAGCAGCATGTTGTACATAAACACATTATAAATACAGCTAGATTGTACATCAACTGTCTGCAAGTACATATATGAGGTCTACATTTGAACACCCATTATGCACTAAGAATATACATTTTCACAAGGGGGAAGTGGAGTCACAAATGTATCACAAATGTAAATATAGGTGATGTAAGAATTTGCAGGTTAGCTAATTTGGCATCGTATGCAGAGCAGGTGGGAGGTGGGAGCTGAGGATTGGTTGGATTACTTGTGCTTCCAAGGAGGGCAAGGGGTGGCTGCCTTTCCAGAGGGGGAGTAGAACGAATTCCCACTTTACTTCCAGACAGTCACTCTGTCTTCACGGTTGGTGATATACCAAGACAAAAAAATGTTCTTGGATTCTTTCTGATGGTTAGTAGCTCTGTGTAGTAACTGGAATTTTATGGAAAACAGTATTATTAAGAGCACTGGAGGAATAAGCAAGGAAGATGATTTAGTACCTGGTGAGCTTGGAACGCTAGAGCCCCAGGGAGTTGTACCCAGTAGGATATTAATTCTACAATTTGCACTGGAAAGAATAATTACAGAGCCATCAGTCTATAAAAAGTAACTGAAATCATGAAAATAGAAAATGTTCCTAAACAGTATGTAAAATGAGACAGAAAAATGATGTTATCATAACCCTGAATAACAACATTTTAATGAGAAGGGCAATATAAGAGATGCTCAAAGAAATGCAAAAAGGAGTAGCCAGAAAGTCTAGCAAAAGACAAGGAGAAAGCAGTATTTTGGACACCCGGAGGGGACATAGGCCAAGAAAAAGAGGATGCTTACACAAGTCACTGATGGTGTCTTTGAGACTGATTTTTGTGAAATAGTGAAGACAGAAGTTTAAGTCGGTGGGTGGTCAGTACATTTTCTGAGATGTAACTGGTCGTGAAAATGTTATTGAATGTTTTGTTAATTTGAAAGAAATCCCAAAACAAACAAGAATTAAGGTTTATATGGACAATATCCAGAAAATCAGCTATTTCAATGAAATAGTGGAGAGTAGGATCACTCTAATGACTCCTTTTCTAATAGATTTTTTTAAATGCTCACTACTTTGAAGGTGATCAACACTATTTTAATTATCATAACTACTTTGAAAGATGGGTATTATTTCCTACATTTTGGTCATTGAAGAATCCAACAGTTAGAGCTGTTATCCGTCTGACTACAAGGACCCATAGTTTTTCCAGTTTTAAAGTGTTAAATGGGAGCCATCATTTTTCCTATAAACAAAAGGAAGGATGTACTTTATAAAAAAGTCACTTCACTTGCCCACCAAAGCAAGTGCAATATCATCTGATATTTTATAGTTTATGTATTTACTTAGCACAGGAGAAGCTATTTCATTTAGAAAAAAAATGCATATTAATGGATTCAACCATTTACTCAGTATTGGTTTTCAAAAATATTCATTTGAAGCTAAAACTCTAAACAGCCTATTTTCTTTGCAAAAAATATGCACATTGAGTATTCTGTTTGCATTAAAGTTTTGCAGTGCCTCAGCTTTCTGATACAAATGTTTCAGAATGGAGGACAACCACTTTTGCTGAACTACTTTGTTAACTAATGTGTTTTACCCAGGCCCCATGCCATGGAACAACAAAATGGCTTTTGTTTGCTTTTAAATCCATGAGGATTTGGCTTTATTGAACTCACATTTGCATTAAATTTCAGCAGCATATATTTCTGCTTCCGTGAGGCTCATTTTCCAAATGAACAACTGGGAAGCGAATTTGCTGAAGCCAGTGATGTTGCTGTGCTCTCCCTTGGCTTGTTCTGATGACTCCTCATTTTCACCAACAGCCCTGAAGGCTCACTTCCACATGGACTCCTCCGTGAGCGAACATCGACATCGGAGAGTAGCTCTCACATGAACTTCATGAATAAAAGATGGGAGAAGCAACTCAGAACATTGAAGCATCATAACAATTTCTTCATCAAAGTATATTTCTACCTACCATCCCACTGATATTCAGAATTATTTCTAAGGATTTCACAAGACTGTGATTCTCACCCATACGCATATTAGTCCTACCTGCTGTCATCGTCCCTTTACAGGTTAGAGTCCTTAGATATAGTGAGGCTAAATGACCATGGTACTCCAGAGAGTTGTGGACTTTATTGAGTGTCATTGAATTTGGTGTAATATGGTAATTTTGTCGGAGTGAAATAGACTAGAAATTTTTTTGCACTAAATGGGAATGGAAGGATTTTCTAAATAAGACAGTGTCTCCCTTTAGACTGAAGTATCTACCAGATAGCATGGTAGGGATTTTACTTGTTTTATTTACAAACTCATTGTTCAGATGTTCATAACTATGAACCCACTTTTTTCCCAGCAAGCATTTCTTGAATTATAGTTTTGAGTATTTGTTCTGTTTCTTTGCTTTGGTTTTCCTCTGTAAGGACTCCAATTATCCATATGTTGTTATTTTTTCTTGATGTCTTTTATCTCTTCATTAAAAAAAATCATGCTACTTATCTTTCATATCTTCAATTTCTCTTAAGATATTAACTGTTGAATTTATTTCCTCAAGCTTATTTTTGAATCTCTGAAATATTTTTCTTCTATTTCTAATTCTTTACTCAGTTTTGCCCTCTTATCTCTGAATTTTCAAAATTTGATTTATACTATCCTTTCACGTATTGGGTCATTTTCTTATAATCCTTATTTTGTGTCAAAATAGTAGACTACAGTTTTGGTTTGTGGCTGATTCTTCTGGCTTGGTTTCCTTGCCTGGCATATTTTCTTAGACTCCCTTATTCTCTTTCTAAAGTAATTATATTGTATGACATTGGACATTGTCTATTTTTTATGTAAAATTTGTCTTGGGCTATTGAGAGGAGGTCAGGGTTGAAATTTAGAAGAGCTAATGTCAGGGAGCATCACCTTCTGTGACTTGTGTACTGTTACAATGCGCACACACATGCACACACACACACACACACACACACACACACAGCAGCATGTTTTCTGATATTTCTTGACACAGTTGCTCGCCATCAGCTTTAACTGGACAACCTCTTCCTTTATCTCTATTGTCTCTGTCTTGTGAAATTTTTATTTCACTCCCAGTAGTTTCTCCACATTGTAGGACCACCGGATGAGTGGAATTCTAGACGGTCAGTTTTTGAGAGTTCGTAAGACCCTCCCTACTCTAATTCCTTTATAGTATTTCCAAGCTCCTTGCTTCACCTAATATCAGAGTGAGCAGAACGCTTTCTGTTTTAACTGAAGATTAAAACAGATTGGCTTCCCAGTGGGTATCTATTGGCTATTGTTTTGTATTCTGTTTTGCAGTTCATTAGGCTCTCTCCTGCTTTTCTTCTGCCCTACAAAGGTCTGTAAACCCACCAACTTGTGCTTTTGCATTTATGGAGCTAACTTGTCATTTAAATGTTGCCTGTGAGGTTTTTGTTTCACTATCCAACTGGTCTTGTCTGCTATTTCCTGAGAGAATTCAGGGAGACTGAAAAACTGCCACTCTCTCGCTGTCTTCCTACACATTTCCAACATTAAATTTTAAGAATATGTGTCTATACATACTTTCTAACATCACAGCTGATCAGTTCCTATATTTGCCCCACAAATAATATATAACCACTGCTGATAAATATTCTGCATCGATAAATGTGTGAGAATTCTTTCCCGCACTTAAATTCTAGTTTGACGGCACAACTATTATAGCAAATCACATTTCCCCAGGATTCTGAAGACATTGCCCCACTGTCTTCCTAGATCCAAAATTGGTGATAAGAAACCTGATATCAATAGAATTCTAAATTAGTCTTCATTAGATCTTCTTTTTCTCATTTTCTTCTACATTTAAAAGGGTTTACAATTTTCTGTTTATCCTTGATTTTCCAAAATTTCACCATGTTAGTCTTTTAAATGTATCTTTCTTTTTTTAATTTTTTAAATGTTTGTACTTATTTTTGAGACAGAAGAGACAGAGCATGAGCAGGGGAGGGGCAGAGAGAGGGAGACACAGAATCTGAAAGGCTCCAGGCTCTGAGCTGTCAGCACAGAGCCTGATGCAGGGCTCGAACTCAAACTTCGAGATCATGACCCTAGCCAAAATCGAACGCTTAACTAACTGAGCCACCCAGGTGCCCCTTAATATATTTTTTAATGTTTATTTTTGAGAGAGACAGAATGAAAGTGGGGAGGGGCAGAGAGAGAGGGAGACACAGAATCTGAAGCAAGTTCCAGGCTCTGAGCTGTCAGCACAGAGCCCGACGCGGGGCTCGAACCCGTCAACCCATCAACCCGTCAACCCGTCAACCATGATATCATGACCTGAGCTGAAGTGGGAGGCTCAACTGACTGAGCCACCCAAGCACCCCTTAAATGTATCTTTCTAAGTCCCAAGTAATTCCTTTCAACTTGAGGGCCAGTATCCTCCTGCTTGAGGTTTCTTATGCACTTTCTTTTTCTCCATTTCTTGCACCTCTAATCAGATGCATATTGCAACTTTTTTCATTTTTCCTCAACAGCTCCTATTTTTTCCTTTTGAACTTTGCACCATATTCCTATAGAATTCTTCATTCTGTTGCTTCTTTCAACTCTTTTATTCACACTTAAGGAGTGTACATCACTATTTAACCCTCTTTTGAAATATTTAAATTTATATGATGTATAAATTTAGATTTTTATCACATCTTATTCCTCTTAAGAGACACTGTGTCCCAAAGTATCTGTATAAAAATATAAATTACACTTCTTTGAATCTCTTTCTCTACATTCTTATTTAGTTTGTTTAGTTTGTTACTTTTGCTGGGTATTGGTTTTCCTCAAATATCCAATGGTTCTTTATGTCCATTTTGGTTTTTGGCATTTTTTATTTGCCACGCTATGGTGCTGTTTAGGTTTACTATGGCCAGACTCTAATGATTAGTGGCTGATGGAAAGAAGACCATGGCACAAAAACAGACACATAAACCAATGGAATAGAATAGAAACTCCAGAATTGGACCCACAACAGTATGGCCAACTCATCTTTGACAAAGCAGGAAAGAATATCCAATGAAAAAAAGACAGTCTCTTTAACAAATGGTGCTGGGAGAACTGGACAGCAACATGAAGAAGGTTGAAATTAGACCACTTTCTCATACCATTCACAAAAATAAACTCAAAATGGATAAAGGACCTGAATGTGAGACAGGAAACCATCAAAACCCTAGAGGAGAAAGCAGGAAAAGACCTCTCTGACCTCAGCCATAGCAATTTCATGCTTGACACATCCCCAAAGGTAAGGGAATTAAAAGCAAAAAGAAGATAAAAATCTTCTGTACTGCAAAGGAAACAATCAACAAAACTAAAAGGCAACTGATGGAATGGGAAAAGATATTTACAAATGACATATCGGACAAAGGGCTAATATCCAAAATCTGTAAAGAACTCACCAAACTCCACACCCCAAAAACAAATAATCCAGTGAAGAAATGGGCAGAAAACGTCTTCTCTAAAGAAGACATCCGGATGGCCAACAGGCACATGAAAAGATGCTCAACGTCGCTCCTCATCAGGGAAATACAAATCAAAACCACACTGAGATACCACCTCATGCCAGTCAGAGTGGCTAAAATGAACAAATCAGGAGACTATAAGTGCTGGCGAGGATGTGGAGAAACGGGAACCCAAACCCAAACTGTGGGAATGCAAACTGGTGCAGCCGCTCTGGAAAACAGTGTGGAGGTTCCTCAAAAAATTAAAAATAGATCTACCCTATGACCCAGCAATAGCACTGCTAGGAATTGACCCAAGGGATACAGGAGTGCTGATGCACAGGGGCACTTGTACCCCAATGTTTAGAGCAGCACTTTCAACAATAGCCAAATTATGGAAAGAGCCTAAATGTCCATCAACTGATGAATGGATAAAGAAATTGTGGTTTATATACACAATAGAATACTACGTGGCAATGAGAAAGAATGAAAGATGGCCCTTTGTAGCAACATGGATGGAACTGGAGAGTGTTATGCTAAGTGAAATAAGCCATGCAGAGAAAGACAGATACCATATGTTTTCACTCTTATGTGGATCCTGAGAAACTTAACAGAAGACCATGGGGGAGGGGAAGAAACAAAAGAGGTTAGAGAGGGAGGGAGCCAAAACATAAGAGACTCTTAAAAACTGACAACAAACTGAAGGTTGATGGGGGGTGGGAGTGATGGGAGGGTGGGTGATGGGTATTGAGGAGGGCACTTGCTGGGATGAGCACTGGATGCTGTATGGAAACCAATTTGACAATAAATTTCATATTAAAAAAGAAGAACAAGAAGACCAAGGGGCGCCTGGGTGGATCAATCGGTTGAGTGTGCGACTTTGGCTCAGGGCGTGATCTCATGGTTCGTGGATTTGAGCCCCGCGTGGGGCTCTGTGCTGACAGCTCATAGCCTGGAGCCTGCTTCAGATTCTGTGTCTCCCTGCCTCTCTGCCCCTCCCCCGCTCATGCTCTGACTCTCTCTGTCTCTCAAAAATAAATAAATGTTAAAAAATTTTAATAAAAAAAGAAAGAAGACCAGAAATCATGGTGTTAGGCACAATAACCAATAATAGTTGTTTCCTTCAGAGAGGTCTCTCCATTTCTATGGGGTTTTACCAGCCACCTGGAACATGACCCTCTTTCTCCCACCTAATTACTAATGTTCAGTTCTCTAGCTACTGAAAATAAATATAATACTTACTGATTAGCACTGATGTATGTGGTTCATGAGTCAACAATTCTTCTAAGTGCTATTATGCTTCTCTTCCCCTCTGATTATAAGGAATATTGAAACTTGGACATTACACACAGTCGTTCCTGTTTTTAAAGTGCTACTTTTGTTTTGCAATATTTGCATTTAAGCCAAATCAGTTTACTTTTCACTTTTCAGGAATTCCCCAAATATCTAATCCACAACTAATAGCCTTTTTCCTTTCCTTTAGGTTATGGACTTTAAAAATGTATATATTCTAGGGGCACCTGAATATATACATTTATATGGTTCAGTTGACTGAGCACCAGACTTCGGCTCAGGTCATGATCTCACAGTTCAAGAGTTCTAGCCCTGTGTCAGGCTCTGTGCTGACAGCTCAGAGCCTGGAGCCTGCTTCAGAGTCTGTGTCTCCCTGTCTCTGCCCCTGCCCCACTCATGCTCTGTCTCTCTCTGTCTCAAAAATAAATAAACGTTAAAAAAATATTACAAATATATACATTCTAGTTTCAAAGATGTTTCATGGAGGGGAAAAAGGAAGCATAATTACTCAGTCTGTTGTTTTTTACCCAGATATGATGAACTTTGAAATTGTATTAAATATTTTTCATGAAATTTATAATTTTCAGTATATTTTTATTTAAGTAAAGCAAACATGCAGCCAAATCTAGTTAAGGTTTCAATAAATATTTATCATGACATGTATCATCTTCAGACTCAATAGTATAGTGCACATTAAAATTAGACAGGCACCAGCTCTGCTTTTTATCAGATGTGTGAACTTGAACAAGCCACCTTAACTTGCTGAGACTGTTTTATCTTTTAAAATGTAAGTAATAAGCAATTCATATGATGTTTCTAATTTTAAGTGGACAGTGTAAATGATAGCATTTAACACATTTCTGAGCCCTGGAACTATCTTCTTTTCTCTTTTTCTCTTTGCTTTTTTTTTTTCTGTTGTTCTATGTGACAGATGCCAGAATTCTCTGCAGCTAAAATACGATATTGCTTGCTCTCAAAGACAGTGCAAAGAAGACACAATTCATCGCAACATACTTTTGCTGCTTGCTATGAAATGTCAAACAGTATTGCAAAAGAAAACAACTTTGAAACCAGCACAGTATTTGTGAATAATTTCTTCATGGTACTATTGAAATATTTGAATGAATATGATTCTATTGTTGCTTTTAGAACAATGTATTTGCTTCTGCAATTCCCTAGGATTGTACAAAATAGTATTAAATCAACACATTGCTTTATTAATCAACATTATACTAATTCAACACCCCCTTGCAGTTTTTATGATGTTGGAGTCAATATGTTGTGATTTATAAAAATAACCTAGATTTATACTTGAGTAAACGGAAACAGACAGTGTGGAGGGGGAGGTAAGCACTGTGGAGGGAGAAAGTGGAGGGGGAGGGAAAGTCAGGATCTCTCACTTAGAGTAAAAACTAATGAACATGAGAGCAAAGATTCAAGTCAGGAAAAAGCCTGTAATATCACAGACACAGATTGTATCCAAATGTGGTCCACTGCTACAAAAGTTTATAATCATATTCAGCGTAGGAGAAACATTGAATGAAATAGAGAGGCCGCAGATACAATGAATCATCTTGATTTTCAATGATTGTTGTGAATTCAATAATTTAGGAATGTTTTTTAGCACCTATAATCAGGTAACCTCTGAAAATGTGGTCAAGTTTGTAAATCGTGATTTTAGTAAATTATGTAGTACCTAATAGAAATACTTTGGGAAAGTTCTAATACTCCAACTTGCAAAACATACCCACTACATTGTAAAAAGCAATTCAATAAGGAAGGTGGGCAGATCTTCACTAACACCTATGTCACTACTAATAAAAGAAGAAAAAAAAAACTAGAAGTGTATTTATTACAAGTGCACCCATGTTGCTTTCATTTCTTAAAAACACCAAATAACTAATTATAAAATTATTAAAGATTTTAACTTTGAGGATTCTGGCCTGTCTGATTTCTCAGCCCATGTTCTTAACCAGTATTCTCTGCTTCCTTTGTACTAAAAGCAAAACAAAAACTTCATAACTATGCACATATTTCTAAACATACTTCTCATCCTAAGCAATTTAATTGAGACAAAATGTGTTAATTAGAAGGTGGATCTGATTCTTATAAAGACAACATTTTTTTTTTGAGCCAAGAGTAGGGAAGAAAGTAGTTCATTATACTGCACAATACAGATTTGGGTAAACAGGAAGACATGGATAAAAAATAATAAAGAGCTTTCTGTGTGATTCAAGAGCTGATTCTAAAGGCAAGTCATAAATGATGTAATATGCTAACAAAGACACATATTGGAATAACGATATAGCTTTCTAAGGTGACTCTTTTAAAAGCATACATATCCAAATTTATGCATGCTGTTATTTGTCATTATTTTATAGAAGCAATAAAGCAACAAACACTCAGGATTTAGGATATTTATATACATACATAAACATACATACATATACATAAAATGCATATATTTACATATATGTATTACTAAGATGCTATTTTAGTGGCTTTTACCAAAACAAAAGGATTATGGGGTTAAAATAAATAATATAAAGTGCTTACCAGAGGAGGTTTTATTTTTCAATTTTTAAATATTTTTATTTAAGTATAGTTGACAAACAACGTTACATTAGTTTCAGGTATACAACTTAGTGATTTGACAAGCTTATACATTATTCACCACAAGTAGACCCATCTGTCCCATTACATCACTATTAAAATATCATTGACTATATTCCTTATATTCTGGTTCTTATTCCCCTGACTTACTCATTCTGTAGCTGGAAACCAATATCTCCCTCTCCCTTTCACCCATTTTGCCCAAGGCCCCAAACACCCCTCCCCTTATGGTATCATCAGTTTGTTCTGTGTAAAAATTGTTCTAGTTTTCCTTTTTATTTTTTTTAATTACTTTTAGGAGTGGAGTCATATGGTATTTGTCTTTCTGACTTATTTCACTTAGCATAATACCCTCTAGGTCCATCTATGTTGTCTCAAATAGCATCATGTCCTTTTTTATTGCTGCATAATATTCCATTGTGTACATATACCACAGTTTCTTTTTTTTCAGTATATGAAATTTATTCTCAAATTGGTTTCCATACACCACCCAGTGCTCATCCCAAAAGATGCCCTCCTCAATACCCATCACCCACCCTCCCCTCTCTCCCACCCCCCATCAACCCTCAGTTTGTTCTCAGTTTTTAAGACTCTCTTATGCTTTGGCTCTCTCCCACTCTAACCTCTTTTTTTTTCTTCCCCTCCCCCATGGGTTTCTGTTAAATTTCTCAGGATCCACATAAGAGTGAAAACATATGGTATCTGTCTTTCTCTGCATGGCTTATTTCACTTAGCATCACACTCTCCAGTTCCATCCACGTGGCTACAAAAGGCCATATTTCATTCTTTATCATTGCCACGTAGTACTCCAATGTGTATATAAACCACAATTTCTTTATCCATTCATCAGTTGATGGACATTTAGGCTCTTTCCATAATTTGGCTATTGTTGAGAGTGCTGCTAGAAACATTGGGGTATAAGTGCCCATGTGCATCAGTACTCCTGTATCCCTTGGGTCAATTCCTAGCAGTGCTATTGCTGGGTCATAGGGTAGATCTATTTTTAATTTTTTGAGGAACCTCCACACTGTTTTCCAGAGCAGCTGCACCAGTTTGCATTCCTACAGTTTGGGTTTGGGTTCCCGTTTCTCCACATCCTCGCCAGCATCTATAGTCTCCTGATTGGTTCATTTTGGCCACTCTGACTGGCGTGAGGTGATATCTGAGTGTGGTTTTGATTTGTATTTCCCTGATGAGGAGCAACGTTGAGCATCTTTTCATGTGCCTGTTGGCCATCTGGATGTCTTCTTTAGAGAAGTGTCTATTCATGTTTTCTACCCATTTCTTCACTGGATTATTTGTTTTTTGGGTGTGGAGTTTGGTGAGCTCTTTATAGATTTTGGATACTAGACCTTTGTCTGATATGTCATTTGCAAATATCTTTTCCTATTCCGTTGGTTGCCTTTTAGTTTTGTGGTTGTTTCCTTTGCAGTGCAGAAGCTTTTTATCTTCATAAGGTCCCAGTAGTTCATTTTTGCTTTTAATTCTCTTGCCTTTGGGGATGTGTCAAGTAAGAAATTGCTATGGCTGAGGTCAGAGAGGTCTTTTCCTGCTTTCTCCTCTAGGATTTTGATGGTTTCCTGTCTCACATTCAGGTCCTTTATCCATTTTGAGTTTATTTTTGTGAATGGTGTGAGAAAGTGGTCTAGTTTCATTCTTCTGCATGTTGCTGTCCAGTTCTCCCAGCACCATTTGTTAAAGAGACTGTCTTTTTTCCATTGGATATTCTTTCCTGTTTTGTCAAAGATTAGTTGGCCATACGTTTGTGGGTCTAGTTCTGGGGTTTCTATTCTATTCCATTAGTCTGTGTGTCTGTTTTTGTGCCAATACCATGCTCTCTTGATGATTGCAGCTTTGTAGTAGAGGCTAAAGTCTGGGATTGTGATGCCTCCTGCTTTGGTCTTCTTCTTCAAAATTCCTTTGGCTATTCGGGGCCTTTTGTGGTTCCATATGAATTTTAGGATTGCTTGTTCAAGTTTCGAGAAGAATGCTGGTGCAATTTTGATTGGGATTGCATTGAATGTGTAGATAGCTTTGGGTAGTATTGACATTTTAACAATATTTATTCTTCCAACCCATGAAACCGGAATGTTTTTCCATTTCTTTATATCTTCTTCAATTTCCTTCATAGGCTTTCTATAGTTTTCAGCATACAGATCTTTTACATCTTTGGTTACATTTATTCCTAGGTATTTTATGCTTCTTGGTGCAATTGTGAATGGGATCAGTTTATTTATTTGTCTTTCTGTTGCTTCATTATTAGTGTATAAGAATGCAACTGATTTCTGTACATTGATTTTGTATCCTGCAACTTTGCTAAATTCATGTATCAGTTCTAGCAGACTATTGGTGGAGTCTATCGGATTTTCCATGTATAATATCATGTTATCTGCAAAAAGTGAAAGCTTAACTTCATCTTTGCCAATTTTGATGCCTTTGATTTCCTTTTGTTGTCTGATTGCTGATGCTAGAACTTCCAACACTATGTTAAATAACAGCAGTGAGAGTGGACAACCCTGTCGTGTTCCTGATCTCAGGGAAAAAGCTCTCAGTTTTTCCCCATTGAGGATGATGTTACCTGTGGGCTTTTCATAAGTGGCTTTTATGATCTTTAAGTATGTTCCTTCTATCCCGACTTTCTGGAAGGTTTTTATTAAGAAAGGGTGCTGAATTTTGTCAAATGCTTTTTCTTCATCGATTGACAGGATCATATGGTTCTTATCTTTTCTTTTATTAATGTGATGTATCACGTTGATTGATTTGCAAATATTGAACCAGCCCTGCAGCCCAGGAATGAATCCCACTTGATCATGGTGAATAATTCTTTTTATATGCTGTTGAATTCGATTTGCTAGTATCTTATTGAGAATTTTTGCATCCATATTCATCAGGGATATTGGCCTGTAGTTCTCTTTTTTTACTGGGTCTCTGTCTGGTTTAGGAATCAAAATAATACTGGCTTCATAGAATGAGTCTGGAAGTTTTCCTTCCCTTTCTATTTCTTGGAATAGCTTGAGAAGGATAGGTATTATATCTGCTTTAAACGTCTGGTAGAACTCCCCTGGGAAGCCATCTGGTCCTGGACTCTTATTTGTTGGGAGATTTTTAATAACCGATTCAATTTCTTCACTGGTTATGGTCTGTTCAAGCTTTATATTTCCTCCTGATTGAGTTTTGGAAGTGTGTGGGTGTTTAGGAATTTGTCCATTTCTTCCAGGTTGTCCAGTTTGTTGGCATATAATTTTTCATAGTATTCCCTGATAATTGCTTGTATCTCTGAGGGATTGGTTGTAATAATTCCATTTTCATTCATGATTTTATCTATTTGGGTCATCTCCCTTTTCTTTTTGAGAAGCCTGGCTAGAGGTTTGTCAATTTTGTTTATTGTTTCAAAAAGCAACTCTTGGTTTCGTTGATCTGCTCTACAGTTTTTTTAGATTCTATATTGTTTATTTCTGCTCTGATCTTTATTATTTCTCTTCTTCTGCTGGGTTTAGGCTGTCTTTGCTGTTCCGCTTCTATTTCCTTTAGGTGTGCTGTTAGACTTTGTATTTGGGATTTTTCTTGTTTCTTGAGATAGGCCTGGATTGCAATGTATTTTCCTCTCAGGACTGCCTTCGCTGCATCCCAAAGCGTTTGGATTGTTGTATTTTCATTTTCGTTTGTTTCCATATATTTTTTAATTTCTTCTCTAATTGCCTGGTTGACCCATTCATTCTGTAGTAGGGTGTTCTTTAACCCCTATGCTTTTGGAGGTTTTCCAGACTTTTTCCTGTGGTTGATTTCACGCTTCATAGCATTGTGGTCTGAAAGTATGCATGGTATAATTTCAATTCTTGTATACTTATGAAGGGCTGTTTTGTGACCCAGTATGTGATCTGTCTTGGAGAATGTTCCATGTGCACTCGAGAAGAAAGTATATTCTGTTGCTTTGGGATGCAGAGTTCTAAATACATCTGTCAAGTCCATCTGATCCAATGTATCATTCAGGGCCCTTGTTTCTTTATTGAACTTGTGTCTAGATGATCTATCCATTTCTCTAAGTGGAGTGTTAAAGTCCCCTGCAATTACCACATTCTTATCAATAAGGTTGCTTATGTTTGTGAGTAATTCTTTTATATATTTGGGGGCTCCTGTATTCAGCTCATAGACATTTATAATTGTAAGCTCTTCCTGATGGATAGACCCTGTGATTATTATATAATGCCCTTCTTCATCTCTTGTTACAGCCTTTAATTTAAAGTCTAGATTGTCTGATATATGGATGGCTACTCCAGCTTTCTTTTGGCTTCCAGTAGCATGATAAATAGTTTTCCATCCCCTCACTCTCAATCTGAAGGTGTCCTCAGGTCTAAAATGAGTCTCTTGTAGATAGCAAAGAGATGGGTCTTGTTTTTTTATCGATTCTGATACCCTGTATCTTTTGGTTGGCGCATTTAGTCCATTTACATTCAGTATTATAGAAAGATATGGGTTTAAAGTCATTGTGATGTACGTAGGTTTCATGCTTGTCATGATGTCTCTGGTACTTTGTCTCACAGGATCCCCCTTAGGATTTCTTGTAGGGCTGGCTTAGTGGTGACGAATTCCTTCAGTTTTTGTTTGTTTGGGAAGACCTTTATCTCTCCTTCTATTCTAAATGACAGACTTGCTGGATAAAGGATTCTCGGCTGCATATTTTTTCTGTTCCTCACATTGAAGATTTCCTGCCATTCCTTTCTGGCCTGCCAAGTTTCAGTAGAGAGATCAGTCATGAGTCTTATAGGTCTCCCTTTATACGTAAGAGCACATTTATCCCTAGCTGCTTTCAGAATTTTCTCTTTATCCTTGTATTTTGCCAGTTTCACTATGATATGTCGTGCAGAAGATCGATTCAAGTTATGTCTGAAGGGAGTTCTCTGTGCCTCTTGGATTTCAATGCATTTTTCCTTCCCCAGATCAGGGAAGTTCTCAGCTATTATTTCTTCAAGTACACCTTCAGCACCTTTCCCTCTCTCTTCCTCCTCTGGAATACCAATTATACGTAGATTATTTCTCTTTGGTGCATCACTTAGTTCTCTAATTTTCCCCTCATACTCCTGGATTTTTTTATCTCTTTTTTTCTCAGCTTCTTCCTTTTCCATAATTTTATCTTCTAGTTAACCTATTCTCTCCTCTGCCTCTTCAATCCAAGCCGTGGTTGTCTCCATTTTGTTTTGCAGCTCATTAATAGCATGTTTTAGCTCCTCCTGGCTGTTCCTTAGTCCCTTGATCTCTGTAGCAATAGATTCTCTGCTGTCCTTTATACTGTTTTCAAGCCCGGCAATTAATTTTATGACTATTATTCTCAATTCACTTTCTGTTATATTGTTTAAGTCGTTTTGTGATCAGTTCGTTAGCTGTCGTTATTTCCTGGAGGTTTTTTTGAGAGGAATTCTTCCGTTTCGTCATTTTGGATAGTCCCTGGAGTGGTGCGGAACTGCAGGGCACTTCCCCTGTGCTGTCTTGAATAACTTGCGTTGGTGGGTGGGCCGCAGTCAGATCTGATGTCTGCCCCCAGCCCACTGCTGGGGCCACAGTCGGACTGGTATGTGCCTTCTCTTCCCCTCTCCTAGGGGCGGGATTCACTGTGGGGTGGCGTGGCCCGTCTGGGCTACTGGCACATTGCCAGGCTTGTGGTGCTGGGGATCTGGTGTATTAGCTGGGGTGGATCGGCAAGGTGCACGGGGGTGGGAGGGGCAGGCTCAGCTCGCTTTTCCTTCAGAGATCCGCTTCAGGAGGGGCCCTGTGGCACCTGGAGGGAGTCAGACCTGTCGGAGGGATGGATCCACAGAAGCACATTGTTGGGTGTTTGCGTGGTACAAGCAAGTTCCCTGGCAGGAACTGGTTCCCTTTGGGATTTTGGCTGGGGGATGGGTGAGGGAGATGGCGCTGGCGAGCTCCTTTGTTCCCTGCCAAGCTGTGCTCTGTTGTACGGCGCTCAACAACTCTCCCTCCCGTTGTCCTCCGGCCCTCCCGTTCTCCGAGCAGAGCTGTTAGCTTATAACCTTACAGATATTAAGTCCCGCTTGCTGTCCGAACACACTCCGTCCGGCCCCTCTGCTTTTGCAAGCCAGACTCAGGGTCTCTGCTTGGCTGGTAGGCTGCCCCTCTGCCCCGGCTCCCTCCCACCAGTCCGTGTAGTGCGTACCACCTCTCTGCCCTTCCTACCCTCTTCCGTGAGCCTCTTGTCTGCACTTGGCTCCAGAGGCTCCATTCCGCTAGTCTTCTGGCGATTTTCTGGGTTATTTAGGCAGGTGTGGGTGGAATCTAAGTGACCCGCAGGACGCAGTGAGCCCAGCGTCCTCCTACGCCGCCATCTTCCCTAGGTCCCCCACATTTTCTTTATCCATCCGTCTATTGATGGTTACTAGGTTACTTCTATGTCTTGGCTATTATAAATAATGATTCAATAAACATAGAGCTGCATTTATCTTTTTGAGTTAGTGTTTTCATTTTCTCTGGGTAAATACCCAATAATGGAATTATTGGATAATATGATATTTCTATTTTAAATTTTTGGGGGAAACTTTATACTGTTTTCCACAGTGGCCACACTAACTTATTTTCCCACCAAGAGCACTTGAGGGTTCATTTTTCTCACATCCTCACAAGCACTTTTGCTTCTAGTCTTCTTCTTTTTTTTTAATTTTTAATGTTTATTTTTCAGAGAGAGCACAGAGTGCAAGCAGGGGAGGGCAGGGAGAGAGCAGACACAGAATCTGAAGCAGGCTCCAAGCTCTGAGCTGTCAGCACGGAGCCCGATGTGGGGCTCAAATTCACGAACCATGAGATCATGACCTGAGCCGAAGGTGGATGCTTAACCAACTGAGCCACCCACGCGCCCTTTGTTTCTAGTCTTCTTGACTTTAGACATTCTAACAGGTGTGAGGTGATTTGTCATTGTGGTTTTGATTTCCATTTCCCTGAAGATTAGTGGAGTTGAGCATCTTTTCATGTATCTGTTGGCCATCTGTATGTCTTTTTTTGGAAAAACTGTCTATTCAGGTCTTCTGCCTATTTTTAAATTGGAGCATTTGTATTTTTTCATGTTGAGTTGTATAAGTTCTTTATGTATTTTGGATTTTAACCCCTTATTGGATAAATCATTTGTACATTTCTTCTCCTATTCAGTAGGTTGTCTTTTTGTTTTGTTGATGGTTTACTTCACTGATCAAAAGTTTTTCTTTTGTTTTTGTTTTCTTTTGATGTAGTCCCAATAGTTCATTTTTGCTTTTGTTTCCCTTGCCTCTGGAGACATACCTAGAAAAATGTCGCTATGGCTGATGCCAGAGAAATTACAGCCTGTGCTCCCTTCTGGGATTTTTATGATCTCAGGTCTCATGTTTAGGTCTTTAATGCATTTTGAGTTTATTTTTATGTACAGTGTTAGAAAGTAGTCCAGTGTCTTTCTTTTACATGTAGCCGTCCAGTTTTCCCAACACCATTTTTTGAAAAGATTATCTTTTCCCTATTGTATATTCTTGCCTTCTTTGTCATAGATCAATTGACCATATAAATGTTGTTTTATTTCTAGGATATCTATTCTGTTCTATTGATCTATGTGTCTCTTTTTGTGCCAGTACCATAGTGTTTTTTTTTTACTATAGCATTGTAGTATATCTTGAAATCTGGATTATGATACCTCCAGCGTTAGTTTTCTTTCTCAGAATTGCTTTGGCTATTCAGGGTCTTCTGTGGTTCCATTCAAATTTTCGTTTTATGTGTTTTAGTTTTGTGGAAAATGCTGTTGATATTTTGTCAGGGATTGCATTGAATAAGTAGATTCCTTTGAGTAATATGGACATTTTGGCAACACTAATTCTTCTAATCCATGAGCATGGAATATCTTTCAATTTGTTGTGTCATCTTCATTTTCTTTCATCTATGTTTTATAGTCTTCGGAGTTCAAGTCTTTCACCTCTTTAAGTTTATTCGTAGGTATTTTTAAAATTTTTGATGCAGTTTTAAATGTTTTTTTTAAATTTCTCTTTCTGCAATTTTGTTGTTAGTGTACAGAAATGCTACCTACTGATTTATGATTATTACTTCTGTATTCTGCCACTTTGTTGCATTTGTTTTTTACTTCTAATAGTTTTTTTTGTGGAGTCTTTAGGATTTTTTATGTATAGTATTATGTTATCTACAAATAGTAAGAGTTAAACTTCTTTATTACCAATATTGGTGCCTCTTATTTCTTTTTCTTGCCTGATTGCTGTGGCTAGGATTTCCAGTAGTAGGTTGAATTAAAGTGGTGAGACTGGACATCCTTGTCTTGTTCCTGACGTTAGAAGGAAAGCTTTCAGTTGTTCATCCTTGAGGATGATTTTAGCTGTGTTATTTCATAAATGGCCTTTATTATGTTGAGGTATGTTCCCTCTCAGGTTACCTGAGTTACTCAGGTTACTGTAGTAATTGATTTGTGAATATTGAACCATCTTTGCATCCTGGAGCAAACCTGGTGATTGATCTTTTTAATGTATTGTTGTATGAGGTTTGCTAATATTTTGTTGAGAATTTTTGCATCTATGTTCATCAGAGATATTGGCCTGAAGTTTTCTGTTTTGTGGTGTCTTTGTCTGGTTTTGTTATCAGGGTAATGCTGACCTTGTACAATGCATTTGGATGCTTTCCTTCCTCTTCTATTTTTTGAGAATACATATTAACTCTTCTTTAAATGTCTGATAGAATTCACCTGTGAATCCATCTGGTCCTGGACTTTTATTTTTTGGTAGTTTTTGATTACAATTCACTTACCTGTAATCAGTCTGTTAATATTTTCTGTTCCCTTCTGGTTCAGTTTTGGAATATTATATGTATCCAGGAATGTATCCATTTCTTTTAGGTTGTCCAGTTTGTTGGCATGTAATTTTTCAGAGCATTCACTTATAATCTTTTGTATTTCTCTGGTATCAGCTGTAACTTCTCCTCTCCCATTCATGGTTTTGTTTATTTGGGTCTTTTCTCTTTTTTTCTTGATGTCTGGCTAAGAATTTGCCCATTTTGTTTATCTTTTCAAAGAACTAAATTGGTTTCATTGATATTTTCTATTTTTTGTTTTAGTCTCTACATCATTTATTTCTGCTCTGAATCCTATTATTTCCTTTCTTCTACTCACCTTGGGTTTTGTTTGTTCTTATTTAGGTGTAAGGATAGTTTGTTAATTTGAATTTTTTCTTATTTCTTGACATAGTCCCATATTTCTACATAATTTTCTCTTAGAACTGCTTTGGCTATGTTTCAGAGATGTGGGGTTGTTGTGTTTTCATTTTCATTTCTCTCCATGTATTTTTTAATTTCTTTGATTGTTTCATTGTTCAGTGTCATGCTGTCTAGCCTTCCACGTTTATGTTTTTTCCAGTTTTTTTCTTGTGATTTATTTCTAGTTTTATACTGTTGTGGTTGGAAAAAATTCATGATACGATTTCAAGCTTCTTAAATGTATTGAGGTTTGTTTTATGACATAATATGTGATCTATTCTGGAGAATGTACCAAGTGTCCTTGAAAAGAATGGGTATTCTGTTGGTTTTGGATGGAATGTTTTGTATATATCTGCTATGTCCATCTGGTCCAATGTCTCATTCAAAAGCATTGTTTCTTTATTGATTTTCTGTCTGGATGATCTATCCATTGATGTAAGTGGAGTGTTAACATTCCCTATTATTATTGTACTACCATCAATTTCTCTCTTATTATGCATTAATATCTGTTTTATGTATTAAAGTGCTCCAGTTTTGGGTGGATATTTACAATTGTTATATCCTCTTGTTGGTTTCATCCCTTTATCATTATGAAATGTCATTCTTTGTCTCTTATTACAGTTTTTGTTTTAAAGTTTATTTCATCTCATTAAGTATTGCTACCGCAGCTTTTTTTCCCCTTCTTTTTGCATAGTGAATGTGTTTCCATCCCTTCCTTTTCAGTCTGAATGCCTCTTTAGGTCTAAGATGAGTCTTTTGTAGGCAGCATATAACTAGGTTTTGTTCTTTTATCCATTCTGCCACTCTATATCATTTGGAGCATTTAGGCCATTTACATTTAAAGTAATTATTGATAGGGACATACTTATTGCCATTTTAAAATTTGTTTTCTGGTCATTTTTGTTATTCTGCTTTGTTCCTTTCTTTCTCTCCTGCTTATTTTCTTTGTGATCAAGGAATATCTAAAGTGTTTTTGTTTGGCTTTCTTTCTGATTAATTTTTGTTTATCTGTCATAGGTTTTGGATTTGTGGTAACCATTATGTTTATATATAATATCCTCAGTAAATAGTAGTTGATATTAATTTGATGGTCATTTAGGTTAATACACATTCTAAATTTAAAAAAGAAAAACAGAAAAAGAATAAATCTTTTTTTTTTCTCCTTCTCTTCCCTTTTTACTCCTTTCTCAACATTTTATGTATACATTATCATATTTTACATCTTTTCATTCATACTTTTCTTATGTCTAATTATGATCATTTTTTTTTCACTTAAAAAAAGTCCCTTTAACATTTCTTTTAAGACTGGCTTAGTGGTGATAAACTTCTTTATATTTTGTTTGTCTGGGAAACTATCTCTCTTTCAAATCTGAATAACTTTGCTGAGTAGAGTACTCTTGGTTGTAGCTTTTTTTTCCTTTTAGCATTTTGAATGTATCATGCCACTCCCTTCAGCTTGCAAAACTTCTGCTAAAAAATCAGCTTATAGCTTTACTGATTTTCCCTTGTAGGTAAATTTTAGTTTCCTTCTTTCTGCTTTTAAGATTCTCTTTTTATCTTTAATCTTTGACATGTTAATTATTATGTGCTGTGGTGTGGATCTCCTTGGGTTCATCTTGTTTGGAACTCTGTCTGCTTCTTGGACATGGATGTTTATTTCCTTCCTTAGATTAGCAAAGTTTTCAGTCATTATTTCTTCAGGTAATTTTTCTACACCTTTCTCTTTTATTCTCTGGGACTTTTATAATGCAAATATTTGTTTGCTTGATGTTATCCAAAGGATCTCTTAATCTATCCTCATATTTTAAAAACTTTTCTCTTTTTCCTATTCAGCTTGTGTACATTCCATTACTCTTTCAGATCATTGATACTTTCTGCATCCTCTAATCTGTTGATTTCTTCTAGTGCGTTTTTTTAAATTTCAGTTATTGTATTCTTCTTGTATGGTATTGTGTTCTAATTGGTTCTTCTTAATATTTTCTATCTTTTTTGAAGGTCTCACTGAGTCTTCCACTTTTTTCTGAAGCTCAGTATCTTTGCAATCATATTTTAAATTCTTTACCAGGCCTATTACTTATCTCTGTTTCACTTCTTTTTCTGAAATTTTTTTCTCTTTCTTTTGGAGCATATTCTCTGTCTCCTCCTTTTGTTTAACTTTCTGTATTTGGTTCTATGAACTAGGCAAAATGGCAACTTATCCTACACTTGAAGGAGTGGTCTTGTGTATGATGTCCCCCATGCAGATTTTGTGTGCTTGGTGACTGTTGTTGGCTGGCTAGAGCTGTGGTAGTATATGCTAGTTTCTCTTTTAAACCATGGCTTTTTACAGAAAGAATAAAAATAATAATAAGGAAAAAAGAAAGTAGTAAAATATAAAAGGGAAAGAAAAAACTAAAAAAGAAAAATATAGGAAAGAAAAAGAGAATAAGAAAGAAAAGAACAAAACCCCAATCAATCAATCAATAACAAAGCAAGACAAGATTAATTTTTTAAGTAAAAAATAAAACTATATTAGAAAGTAAAATTTTTTTAGAAAACCAACACAAAACTGAGGCTTGTTTTCTGTGTCTCAGCACAACAGGGCAGCTTATGTGGGCTTCAGGGCCTTGAACTTGCTGAGGTCACAAGGTCCCTGTGACAACTGGACCCACCAGTTTGGCATCTGGATCAACCCCTTACAGCATGGGGACCCTTCAATTATGGAGTCCAGCCCCACCCTTTCGGGTTCCAGACTCAGCTCCAGTCTGGGCTTTCAAGCAGGCATGGAAGAGAACATTCCCACAGTTCCTAGGCTCTCTTAAACCACTGCATCCTAGTAATAGTAGGGCTGGTGTGGGCTTGCCTATCCTGGACTCACTGAGGTCACAAGCTGTCTGTGATGATCTGACCTGCCAGTTATGGCGTGGGGATCCACGAATTATGGCATCCAGACCCACCTCCAATCTGGGCTTTTAAAGTGGAGGGGGGAAAAAGTGTTCCCACAGTTCCTCGGCCCTTTTGAATTTCTGCTTCTTTTTCTGTGTCCCAGTGCATCTAGGGCTTGTATGGGCTTATGGACCCTGGGTTTGCTGAAATCACAAGCCCACAGAGACAATCAGCCCACAGTGTCTGGACTCTGCTCCAGGACAGGCTTCCAAGGTGAGTTGGGATCATAAACCTTGTTGCTCTCCAGTCCCTCTGACCTGGAGAGCTTTCCTACAGCTCATGCACCACTTGGCAGAATTTCTAGCATTGTCTCTTTTATATGCTAGTTGCTCTTTTAAGGCATGACACCTTTTCTGTGCCCTAGGACAGAAAGATCTGTTCCCAATCCTTCAGTACTCTCCCTCCCATGCCATTTGCAACATTGGGGGTGAGGTTTCCCTTTATTACCATGTCTCCTCTCTATTACTGTTCTCTTCCCATTCTATCTTTGGTGGTTCAGTAGCTGTCCAATCAGTCCTCAGCTCTTCAGGAGGAATTGTTCTATTAATAGGTATAATTTGGTGTGTTCCTGGAGGAGGGGAGTTCAGAGTCTTCCTACGTCACTCTCTTGAATCACAACTCTATTTCTTTATAGTCATAAATTGTACACGTCATTTGTGCCATTATAGATTTGGGGGTTGTAAGATTAGATTTATTTTGATAAGAAGGATAAAAATGGAAGATACATTTATATAAACTACCTACCTTACTAAGTGGCCAGGTGAATGCAAAAATAAAAGGAAGTAAGTTCGTAAGAGACTTTCAAAAATAACCACCTAATTAGGGAAAAAACTCGTTTTTAAAACCATCAACAAATCTAGAGCATTTGCACAAACAGGATAATGATTTATCTTTCAGGAAGTGATTTGACATCATTTATGAAAAATGTCATTACCTAAATTGGCAGGCAATTAGATGAGAGAAACCGATTTTGGTGGAAAGAAAATGGACATGGTTTGTTTAAATACGGTTGACCTAATGGGTTGCTAACAAATCCATATACCAAAGGTTTTCTACTAATTAAAATTTTAATAAAGTTAATCAAATAAAATGTATGACATTTGGAAGTCATCTTTCAAAATTGCTTCAAAAATGTTTAGTTACTAATAGAAACTTTCCTAATTGCACAAATATACGTGTCCCTTTGAGGGGAGGCATTAGAAGCATTTCCCTCTTCCATTAGCTCAAAAGGATGGCTGTGAGAACATCTTGATTCTTTTAAGACAGTCTAGCTAATAGACTGTAGTAACAAATAGATTACTTAACTTGAAAAAGAATACATATATTCAAGGGCAAGAATAAGCAAAAAATATCCTTTCAAAAGCAAAGATGAGATTCAAAATAATAAGGTGAGGATTTTTAATGGAATAGTTCAAATAATATTCTTTTCATCTTTGATGCTTACTTTAAATTTATCTCTATCCAAAACCTATAGTACTTCTGCATTAACATTCAGGAAGAATTTTTCTGCTGAATGTATTTGACATATAACATTGTATAAATTTTAGGTGTATAGCATGTTACATTTAGATATTGTAATACGATTGCCATTTTTAGCAACATCTATCACATTACATAATTATAGTACAATATTATTTATATTCATTATACTGTGCATTGGATCATTATGGCTTATGTACTACTTGTTCTAAGTTTATACCCTTAAACCATTCTCAGGAAGAATTTAACTTAGTGTAATACCATGCCCAAATACTCGATATTAATGTAAAATCTTTTTATAATTCAATCTTTTTAATATAATTGATATAATGTAAAAAATATTGTCTCTAATTCAATATTTTTAATATAATTGAGAGAGACTTCACTGGATTACAATCTCTTTTTTACTTTTAGATTTTAAAATTCATTTCTTAAGTTAGTGAAAAACAGTTGGTCTCAGTCACAACACTTCAGAAATTCAAATTATTTTTAAAAGAATGTATAGCAATGTATAAATGTATAAGAATGCCTAAGTCCTAAAAGGTAGCAAGATGACAATCTCTTTTTTTCTAATTCCCATTTAATTTGTCCCCTTGAGTTGATTTCACATAGGAGCTCAGGGATAAGAGTAATAGAAACACCACTTTATAGACTAAAGCATCACTATTCTTAATAGAAGCCAAGAATCCATTTACTTAGCACCAATAATTGGGCCTCTGGTACTCTTAAGTTCCTGGTTTAGAGCGTTTGACTTTCATAAACAGAATCAGCGTGTTACATGATGGCTTTAGTACTCTGTCAAAGCCTCTCTAATTGCAACTTGGTTCAGTAGACTTGAGCATCTCGACACAAAATTGAAAGGGAGAAAAGGATTTTTAAGGGGTGCTATAGACAAGGTGGAAATGAAAACACCCTTTGTCTTAGCTATTTTCCCTGAGGTAAGGATATTTGTCTGGCCCAGATATTCCTTTCTCAAGCTGAATATGGCTGGGACACATGGGATGTCAATGGTGTTCTTAGATTATGATGTGGATATCACAAGGGAATTGCAGAAGAGGTCCAGTTAGTTGTTGAAGCATTGTCACATAGGCACACTTTGCTTCACAGAAACCCACTATTCCCACAGTTAGGGGGTGCCACTCCTACACACATACATTTGTCCATTAGAAACAGGTCTTTTTATAAATAGTTCCATTTTCCCAAGGTAATTCCATCAGAAGTAGAAACTTGCCCCTCATTGGTTCACTCAAGTCCCTGTAAGTGGAAAATTATTATCACTACTATATTATCTTACTTGAAGGATCAAAACATTTGCCAACCAGATGTTCTTATTCATATTTGAATAAAATACACTTGATGTTTAAACTTGAAATATTCAATATTGGTTTTACTTCCATTTTTCCAAGGGTAGGTAATAATACCAGTATTCTGTGGGGATTTCCCCATACTCACAGGCCACTACCTTCTTACCCTTTCTCTTCATCTCATCAAAATGAAGTCATCACAATAAGAATTTTTAAGATTTTTTTTATGGCACACATGTTCAGATATGGGAAATGTATTACAGTCAGAACTAACCATATTTCTTACCTGCTGCCAAAATGTTTCTTAAAACTCTTGACTGCTTTTTTTGGAGTATTTTCCTTCAATTTTGTTTGTGAAACCCTAACAAAAATTGTGAATTATTAACAGATATAACAAGATCTCTATATATGGCACGTATCTGTGTGTGTATGTGTGTGTGTGTGTGTGTGCGTGTGTGTGATATCTGTGTATTGTGTATAATTATATTTTATACACATATATATTATATATAGACACACATACATATGTTTAATTTCCACCTGCCATGGCATGATTCTCCTACCTTCACTTCTCTGGAAAGAGCTGCTTCTTCTAATTCTTTAATTGAAGAAAACCTAAGTTAATCTCTTTATTGGCACAGCAGTAACTTTTTTATGTAGCCAATACCAGCATTTATTGAACACTCAGTGCTTCTCAAGAATTATATAATGGTTTACTCTACCCCATGAGGTAAACTTTATTACATAAATGGACTTTATAGATGATAACTTTGAGAAAATTGTTCAGTTACACAATATTAAGAAATTCAAACTCCTATTTTTCTGACACCAAATGGATGCTTATAAAAACTATAAAATGTGACTGACTTCCAATGGGTACCTCGGAGCTAATTTTACATGGTAAACCAGGCAGTCGCTTTCACAATATGATCATAGGTAGTAGGTCCCCTGGGCTAAAATATCTCCCCTGTCTACAGTTGTACCTCAAATCCCACCATATGCAAATACCCCTTAGAAGCAATGTATTCAAGTACTTCTGTGAATGTACTCTCTGTTCTCACCTCTTTTTTATTCTTATCTCAGATGAATAAATATTCCTTCTTCCTCCCTAGATGACACTTGCACCTGCACTTTTGCAACCATCATTTCCAGCTTCCTGTAAGACAGCAGTTCTCAGACTGTATTGTATGGAGCCTCTTGGCAGGGGTGGTGCAAAGAAGACAAAGCCCGGATGCAACCACCCCGCTTCACCCAAAGCAATTCTGTTTAATGCTTTCAAATTAGTATAATAAAAGAAAGATTTTGGATTGAGTCAGATTTCTTTCTTTCACAGTAGTAATGAGGGATTTTATTAGACCCTCTTTTATAAATCTTGGCTTAAACTCTTTCGATCTCTAGATATTTCTTAAAAATTCAATCTCTTAATTCTCATAAGTGTATAAGAAAGGATTGTGCTCCATGTTTTCAAAGAGTTTACAATATAATTAAAATATACATAGACAGTTTCCATTAATGTGATAGGAATTATAATGAATTTATTACAGAGAACGTAGATATTGAAGCTTCTGTCTGTGGAGCTGATCAGAGGAAACCTCACAAAGTGGATTTCACTAACATTCTCAACTGTAGACACTAAAAACAGCAATTATTAACAGAACTCCTACAAGTTCCTGCAATAAGGGAGTAAAAGAAGCAGATCAGACAGACAATATCACTGGTAGCATGCAGCCACTCAGCAGAGAACACACAGGTTCTTCTATTTCATACATACGGAGATAAACATCATGCAAGCATTTTCACTTTTATGTGCATATCCGCATAAAACACCCATAAGTTGATGGATCATTTCTGTTTCAGAGGTGGTGATAACTCTGACATAGTCTGTTGCCTTTACAAATAAGTACTGATGTTTATCTCCGCTGAATCCCTTAAGAGAAAGAACTAGAGATTATATTAAAACCATGATGAGATACTGCTTCATACCTGTCGGAATGGCTAAAATTAACAATACAGAAGACAGGTGTTGGCGAGGATTCGGAAAAGGGGAATCCTCTTACACTGTTGATGGAAATGCAAGTGGTGCAGCCACTCTGGAGAACAGTATGGAGGTTCCTCAAAAAGTTAAAAATAGAACTACCCTATGACCCACCAATTGCAATGCTAGGTATTTATCCAAAGGATACAAAAATACATTCAAAGGGGTACATGCACCCCAGTGTTTAAACCAGCATTATCAACAATAGTTAAATTATGGAAAGAGCCCAAGTGTCCATTAACTGATGAATGGATAAAGAAGATGTGGTATATAAAGATTTACAATGGAATGTTACTCAGCTATCAAAAAGAATGAAATCTTGCCATTTACAACTAAGTGGATGGAGCTAGAATGTATCATGCTAAGCGAAATAAGTCAGGCAGAGAAGGACAAATATATGATTTCACTCATACATGAAATTTCAGAAACAAAACAGGTGAACATATGGGAAGTGGGTTAAGGAGAGAAAGGGAAGCAAACCATAAGGGACTCTTAAGGATAAAGAACAGTGTTGACGGAGGGATGTGGGTGGGGAATGGGCTAATAGGGTGATGGGTATTAAGGAGGGCACTTGTGATGAGCACTGTAAGAGATGAAACCTGAAAATGCACTCTAAGTTAACTAACTAGAATTTAAATGAAACTTTGAAGAGAAAAAAATAAAAAAATTAATAAAACAAAGTCGAATATCCAACTTTCTACTGAGAAGAGTCTAGTCTGTCAGAAAGAATCTGTACTTTACCTTTTAACTCTGTGTACTGTCTTGCATTCAGAAACGTTTTTGATGTACCTTTAACCTAGTACACACGGTGAAGCACATGCCTCTCTTGGGATTGTCTGTTTTCTGCTTTGATCTGCATCTGGATCTAGAAGAAAAAATAAAGCAGAAATCCTATCGTTTTCATCACACACATGACCTTAGAGGAAGATTCAGGGGCTTCTTGTCTCTAATAGTGCGGGCAGGCATGCTCTGGACTGATAGTAAGCCTACGGGTTTTGTATTTGTCAGGGTTCTCCAGAGAAACATCCCACTGGTTCTGTTTCTCAAAGAGAAAGAGAGAGACACACAGAGAGATTTATAATAAGGAATTGACAGACACGGGTATGGAGGCTGAGAAGTTCCAGGTCTGCAATTCACAAGCTGGAGAACCAGGAGAGCTAAGAGGATAGTTCCAGTCCAAGTTTGAGTCTGAACGCAGCAGAAAACCAGTGTCCCAGCTTGAAGATGCAGAGAAAGCAAATTCTCCCTTACTCAGCCTCTTATTCTATTCAGACCTTTAAAGTACAGGATGAAGCCCACCCCAAATTGGGGAGGACAGTCTCTAGTCTAACAATTCAAATGTTAATCTCATTCGGAAACATCCTTACAGACACATTCAGAATAATGTTTAACCAAATATCTGGGTAACCCATGGCCCGGTCAAGTTGACATAACATCAACCCTCACAGGTTTATCGTCATTTAGTTTTTGCTGGGAGGCAATGTGGCCGAGTGGTTATGAGCATATTCTCTGAATTCAGTCTGGGCCAAAAACCCATGTCCCTGATCCATCTACCTTATGAGGTTATTATAAGTATTAAATTAGTAAATATATAAACAACACAGGATAGTTTGCCATTATTATTGAATTATTGCAGTAGATTTTGCAAGAGTCTTGGGGGCATCGCATCTCAATTCCCTACTTTCCAAATTCTTTGTTTTCTTACAGGGCTACAAGTATACATTTGGGAGAGAAATAGAGTAGGCAGAAGGTAGTGCAGAACCTTATTATAATTTTGAGGCTAATTAAACTTCAGTGGAAGCCTCAGCCTGTGAGTCACACTTGACCGTAAATATTATCAGACTCCTACAACATGGAAGGCATCTCCAGATGCTGTTGTTCCGATGGCCACTGTAGTGTTAACCTCTGTTAAACTGGTACTTTATGGGCGATGATTCCAGGATAGTCACAGTCTGTTTGAAAGTTGATTGTGAATTAGCCTGAGGGGGACTTTGGCAGTCTTAACTGCTTCATGAAATTTCATAAACACCACCACCTATGCGAAAAAGTAGATGATGGGACTTATATGTAATATAGCCAAATTCTAAAACTGAATTTCTTCCCTAAATTCCTTGACATAATCCAGCATTGTGACCCTCTGTGAATTCTTGATGCTGTTTATGGAAAATTTTCACCACCCACCTCTCTGTTTATTTGAGCCATTTTTCAAAACAGGGAGAGTGCGATGTCTCAATTAAGGAGAGCTAAAGCCAAGACAATTAATTATGGGGGGAGGGGGGGTTCTGCGATTGTCCTCTGTGTGTGGACAGGAGAGAAATCCAAGTACTCAAAATTTAAAGTAAACTAAGAATTTCAGTTTTTGCTGGTTAGGCTTTCCAACTGATCAGAGCCAACGTGCCAGACGCTATCGTTATTTTTTGCTCATTTTCTCAGTTGGACTTTGAACTCTAAAAATGGGTAAGATTGAGCTCTGCAGCCTGATGTGTTAGGTTTGTAGACTTCTTTATAGTCTTCAGAGACTTCTGCGCTCTTATTCATTAGGTCATTATCTTCTTACATTTACTGCGTGAGGTGTGTGGGACAGGCGTTATTTTGCAGCTAAAAGAGAAAGAGAGAAGCTGAGTGGCTTTTCCCTGAATCACAGCTTAGTTCACAAGAAGAGAAGCTCCAAAAAGGACAGGCGATTTTGTCTACTTTGTTCACTCATGTATCCCCAGTGCCTGGAACAACGCGCGGCACCTAGTAGGTGTTAATAACATTTTGTAGGATTAACCAACGAATCTGATTAGGAAAACGGGGAACAGAATTCATTTCTTCAGTTCTACAAACTTTTCTATTGCACCTTTTATGCTGGCGAGAGATGTTTTCTGGATTCAACTGTTGTCAGGTTTGTGGAGGCAAGTCCAATGGGCCTTCTCCATGGGTGGGGGGGAGGACGGGAACCCTCGCCTCACAGTGACAGAGAAAGGAGAGGCGGGCATTTATGGGGAACCCCCATTTCCCTAAGGAGTCAGAGAAGAAGGTCTCTCGGTGCCTCTGTTCCGAGGGCGCTGGTCTCCCTTTGGCGGCGGAGCGGGAATTCTCTGGAATTCCGGGGCTTGGCAGGCTCTAGGTGGCTGCCACTCTCGCGGTCCCCGCTGGGCGGCGGGCTAGCTGCGGCAGGAGGCGGGGCTGCCGCGTTCCCCCTTCCCGGACACTGAGGCGGGGGCACCACCCTCCCGCCCCCGGGCGGCCGCCGCAAGGTGAGGAGGGGCCGGGGCGGGGAGGTCGGATGGGGAGGCGGGGCCGGCGCGGGGGCGGGGCGCGGGGAGGCAGGGCCTAGGCGGGGCCACCGAGTGGGGAGGCGGGGCCGGGCCGGGGCCGGGGCGGGGCGGGTGAGCAGGAAGGCGGGGCCCGGGCAGCTAGGCCGGTCGCTCTGGGGGCGCGGGCTGCTACGCTGGCAACAACGGCAGCATCCTCCTCCCTTCCGCTTCTTTCTCTTCTCCCCTTCTTGCTCCTCATCCATTACCGGCCTCACACTTTTTTTTTTTTCTTTCCCTTAGAGCACTCTTGCTCCAGGTCCAGCAGTAGTCTCAGCGAGCACCGCGGCAATCTCCCGATTTGCGCCCAGGTGAAAGATCTGTCACCACTCTCGTGCTGTCTAGGGCGTTCTGCACTCCCTCGCCCGGTTTCTCACCGGCAGAGGGAGCCTCCGCGGGGCAAAGACGGGAGAAGGGTCTCCGTGCTACCGGCCTAGGTGAGCTGAGCTGTCCTGAAGTGTCAGTCCCGGCTTCTCCGCGTGTCCTCCTGGAGCCGGTCGCTGGCTCTGGGCTCCGGAGGAAAGGGGGGTGCGACTTTGTAGATCACCTCGAAGCTCCAGGATTAATGCTACCTTAGATTAGGTTGTGCAACCATGCAAAGATGATAGGAGTGGGATTTCGAGGTGAAGCAAACTTAAGCCGTGAACTGCTTGTTACGGAGTGAGGGGCACTTGTTCACTGGCAAATAATATTCCCTGTAAGTGCTCCACAAAAAACTTGAAAGATAAGATAAATATTCAGAGTTTTGAAATACAGGAAAAATAAAGGTTGATGGGAGTGGAGTGTGGAGCATGAGGAAATGAGAAGGGATGAATTTTGCCTTTTTCTGAGTTTTAGTCTTTACTCCTGTATTTTTTTTTTACCCCCTTTTTAAAATGATGAAAAGGAACATCCATGATTTACCTAATCCTTTTTTCTTTCTTCTTTTTAAGGGTTGTTTCAGGGCTGCTCTGCTCGCTAATTTCTTTCTCTTTGTCTTCTATTTGGAGATATAAATTTCAAAAATGTGTGGCAAAGAGGGCAGGAGTGTGGAGGGGTGTGACTGGGGAAAGGAAGGAGTGAAGTGACTCAAGTTAGAAAAGACATTTTGAATTGGAATCTTGGTGTTATTCTCCCTGGTTCCACCAGGCTCTGGGATTAGGTCAGCAAATGCAAAACTTTCAGTACCAAGAAGCACATTTCTCAAGATCGTTGTTTGCCACCTGCTGTGAGCTCTTATTACAATGCTTCTAGGACATTGACCCCAAGAGTGAGGCATACATCCTTGTGTGCACACATAAATATGTAATGTTACAAACAGCAGTGCATTTTCTAAAGATAAATCATTTGAGGGCTTGGGGATTGAACTATGCATGACATTTGTAAAGAAAACAAAAGGTATTATCTGGAGGTATGGGGCAAAGAGATCAATGGCTGTTGGTAAGGATGTGTGACATTAAATTCAAATGTACACTAGATTTTTAAAAGATCAGCTAAGGGCACCTGGGTGGCTCAGGCGGTTAAGTGTCCGACTTCAGCTCAGGTCATGATCTCAAGTTCCATGAGTTCGAGCCCTGCATCAGGCTCTGTGCTGACAGCTCAGAGCCTGGAGCCTGCTTCAGATTCTCTCTCTCTCTCTCTCTCTCTCTCTCTGCCCCTCCCCCGTTCATGCTCTGTCTCAAAAATAAATATTAAATCTTTTTTTAAATAAAAAAGAAAAAGCTAGATTTGAAAATGACTGCAAACCCAACTGTCTAGTTTAAGTTAAGTGATATTACAAGGAGATGATTATATTTGAGAAAAAGAAATCAAGTTTCTGACAGATGAATCTCTTCTATTAAAAATACCAATTTAAATTTATTTCAAAATTTAATTTAGATCTCTTTTTATATATATGCTTTTAATTTTAGAGAAAGAGAGAGAGTGTGGGGGAGAGGGGCAGAGGGAGAGAGAGGAAGAGAGAGAGAATCTCAAACAGGCTTCATGCTCAGCACAGAGCCTAATACGGGGCTCCATCCCACGACCCTGCGATCATGACCTGAGTCAAAATCAAAAGTCGGACACTCAACCGACTGAGCCACCCAGGTGCCCCCAGATCTCTTTTTTAACACACTTGATGACTTTGTCTCTTGTCCAACAAATATAAATTGTTATATAAGGCGGTTCCCCTTCAAATCCATGCAGGTTCTTGAAAAATGCAATATGTGATAGACATGGGTGTAATAAGCAGGCAGTTCATCAATTCACTGCTCTTGACTCTTCTGGAAGCCGAAGAGTGAGGTTCTGATACAATATCTTTTCTGCGTTCCAGTTCCTCCATGATTTCCAAATCTCACGCAGGTACAGATTGGAGACTAGGTAAGCCAGACCATAGCTGAGTCATAGCTGAGTGTCCTGTGACCTTATCTAGGCTCTTGCAAAGACCACTCTATCCAGAATTTATAGCATACACAAAATGGGTAAAAGCAACATCAGCATGAGAAATCTAGAGCACAACGGAACTGAAAGGGAGCTGATAAGGAATTAGATCAGGCAAAGGATGAGTACTGATATAAACAGTCAGTTCCAGGAAATCTACTAGGCACCAGAGAGATTTATGTGAGAACGACAATGAACTCACATGTCAGAAAGTCTAACAATGGAATGGGAAAGAGATGCATACATATTATGTATGAACAGTTCATTGTGTCTTGTTTCCCATACATGTGAAATGGGGAGGATGATGATGAAGATGATGGTAATACAAATAATAATAATAGTAATATCTAATTGTTACTGATCATTTTCTACATGGCAGGCATTTTTCTCAGTGTCTTACTTGTATTGAATGTGTATATCACAATTGTTCATTATGGGTTCTGTCCTCAGGATTGTGAGACTTTCAGATTACCTGTTCTCTACCCACTGAGTGTCACTGCATGTCCCTGTCCTGGAATAACCCCAGTCTCACACTCTTCTGTCAACCTAGGGTTGAAAACCAACAACGGAGGAAGGGAACGTCTTCCTCTTGATAAACGGAACCGTGGAAATCGCTACTGAATATGAGGTATAAAATTCCATTTGTGATGTCAGCTTCCCCTGTCCTATACTGTATTGAACTGGAATTTGATTCTGGGAAGTTTCTCTTTACCCCATTCTTTGCCCTGAAAAATTACAGCATCGTAAAAAAAATTAATAAATTACTTTTATGAAGTGTACATGGTGTTTGCCTACGATTGTATAGCAGTGTTTGAATTGGAGCAAGGTTCGCATGGTGAGACACTGCTCCTGCACATAATTACAGCTTCACAAGTCATCAGGTAATACTTCTAGCAACTTGAGGAGGCGGAGTTGGTAGAGTTTAAGCCTCCTTCACAAAATATCTACCCCCAAATTTTAATGCTCCAAAAGGCTGTCAAAAATAAATTGTTGAAGACACTTAGGTTACACTAGTATAATATTTTTAAAAATTTTCTCTTAATGTTTATTCATTTTTGAGAGAGAGAGAGAGAGAGAGAGAGAGAGAGAGAGCATGAGCAGGGGAGGGGCAAAAAGAGAGGGAGACACAGAATCCGAAGCAGGCTCCAGGCTCCGAGCTGTCAGCACAGAGCACAATGCAGGGCTCGAACCCACAAACCGTGAGATCATGACTGAGCCGAAGTCGGACGCTCAACCGACTGAATCGCTGAGGCACCCCTTAAGGGGTATATAAGAGAAATCTGAGCTCATGAAGAAAAATGAAAAATTCCCTATTTCGCTAAGGAAAACTATGTTCATGTATTTTAAAATACATGACCACTGTGTTGGTCCTATCTCAGATTTGTAAGAAAACCTCTATATTTATAAGAAAGCAGAACTGAAATCTTTTCAAAGTAAACATCTAATGAACAAAAATGTAAACATTAAAGTGTGGTTGATTCTTTTTTCAAAATTGCTTCAGAGTTTGTCAGTTATCTATTACAAACAAACCACTCCAGGTTTAGTAGCATAAAACAATACTTGCATTCTTTGTGTTAGAGCTAAGAATAGCACACCGCGAGAACAAATTGTCTCTGGAGCCTTAGCTGGGGAGACTCAAAAGCCGAGTTCACCTGACAGATGGTGACTGGAAGGAAATGGTGGTGTTTTCGCTCACATGTGAGGGTGTTAGTGCCAACTGTATCTTGGATCTCAGGTGGGCTTTCAAATAGAACATTTACCAGTGACCTTCTTCTGTGGTCTCTCTAAATGGCTACTTTGGACTTCCTCACAATATGCAAACGGTTACTGAGAGCAAGCCTTCTCCAAAAGCAAACTTGGATGCATGACATTTTATGATTGACCCCAGAGATCACATAGCGTTATCTTTCCCCTCTGCTGTTGACCAAGGAAGTCACAAAAGTCCAGTAGATTTCAGGTGGTGCCGCATGGACCCAGCCTTTTTATAGGAGGAGGAGCGTCACAATCTCATTGCAAAAATAGCATCTTGGGTAGGGTGTAGACTGGTGTGGCCATCTTTTGAAAATGCAATATATTGTAGTCTTCCCATAGGCTTACAATTCACCTCTCCCTTGCATGAAGATACACTTGTATTTTCCTATGACGTCCTCAAGACTCATCTAATTGTGAGAATGAGAAGCAGCTTTATTTTCATACCCTGTAAGTGCTGGCTCCTTTAACTTACTCTTTTAGCTCATCTCTCTTCTCTCTCATTTTCTAAGTTAGCAGCTGATAACCAAATGCATTTTCTTTTTTTTTTTTTTTTTAATTTTTTTTTCAACGTTTATTTATTTTTGGGACAGAGAGAAACAGAGCATGAACGGGGGAGGGGCAGAGAGAGAGGGAGACACAGAATGGGAAACAGGCTCCAGGCTCTGAGCCATCAGCCCAGAGCCTGACGCGGGGCTCGAACTCACGAACCGCGAGATCGTGACCTGGCTGAAGTCGGACGCTTAACCGACTGTGCCACCCAGGCGCCCCCCAAATGCATTTTCAACACTGCTTGCTAATCTAGCCAGGTCACCATATTCCTCAGGTATATTTTCTGTTAGCCGTTATTGCAGAAAAGAGTTTTGCTGAAATTTTGCCTGTGCGTAACAAGTGTCCTCTTTTGTCCAACTTGGACTGACAATCTCCCGAAAGCTTTTTTAACTTCTTCCCAGTCCCAGAGCCAGTGCTGCATATTTTAGGTTTTTATCAGCTTAGCACTCCACCCTTAATACTAAAACCAATACTACTGCTGCTATCATGATAAACCACCCAACACTTAGTCATGTAAAACAGCTATCTTTAAGCACAAGGATTCTGTGGGTGAGGAAGTTGGGTAGGGCACAGTATGGATGATTTGTCTGTACCCCGTGGTGTCTGGATCTTCAGGGATGGAAGTCGAAATGACCCCACTTATCCTTCCCAAAGACCTGTGTGTGTCTATTGTCCCCACAGTGCTGGGCTCCAGGGTTAGATGTCCTGGTTCCTAAAGGATGAACCCTTATATCAAGGTTTGGAACATGGGTTTTGTTAAACTCTCAGCTAAGGTTGTTGCCTGAGTCCATGTGTCCATGGACAAGCAGGCAAGAAGTACAGTCCTGGCCTTCCCAGGAGGAAGCAGGATGCGGTTACATAATGCAGACTCAAGGAATGTATTTGGTGTCCAGGTGACCCTCTCTGTCACCTCTTGGTAGGTACTCTCTTGTTCAATTCTGACAGTAAAGAGCCAAGTGCAGCATTTGGGGCTGAAAAGACCGTATCGCCCAGGGGCTCAGATGCTGTTGAATGAAAAATCTATCTTACAATATTTTACATTCCCGTTGTCTTTATATTCTTTCTAGTGAAGTCACTTTCTTTATGAATCTTAATATTACAAAATATAACATCTTAACTTATTTTTTTACTTTTATATTACGTTAAGACTTACTAACAATGATTATTTTACTTCAGGTTAGATAGATGAGATATAGCCTTTCCTGGTAGAGGAAAAAAGTTAAGATAAGAGCAAGATGCTACTTGCAAAACATTTCAGAAATTAAATATTTGCTCTGCAGTAACATGAGAGGGAAAGATTTCTTAAGAGCAAAATTTTGATCATGACTGCTGATTAACCGTATTGATCGTTAAGGGTAGACAATTTAATTGTCATGACACTAAGACAATAACAGGCTTTTGAAGTAATTTTCTTTAAAGAATAATAGTACTTTGTTACATAAATCTATCTCAGAGTGCCCAGTAGATTTTTATCTGTTAAAACTGGATGTAATCTAAAAAATACAAGCCACCAAATGAAGTTGATTTTTGAAACCATATTTTCTACAAAAAAAAAAAAAGATTCATAAAGCCATTTGGAATGTTTATTTTTGAATTTTCCTTTACCTTGTTGTAAAGTAAAATAGTAGTGTTAAGATTTGAAAAGATTTTGAAATCATTTGGTTTAACTCCCTCCCTTTGTAGAGAAAGAAACTAGAAAGTTTATTTGAGTCACCTAAGATCATGCTGCTAATTATTGCCAGAACTTGCAAGTAACGTGTCAAAATCTAGTATAAAATGCTCTCTGTCACAATGTCCTTGGAATAATAAGTGTTTATTTTTTCCATCTTGATGACAAATTTCCTGCTTTTTTTGTTTGCTTGTTATTTTCACTAAGTAAGCTTCAGCCTGCAGTCTGCACTTCTATTTCTTTTCCTGAAAACAAATAAAAGTGTTGGAGAGGATTGCTTTGTATGCACCTGTCTAGTATTAAAATATGAAAAAGAAACCTCTTCATCCAATATATACTTTTGTCTATTGCATAGGATGTTTAAAATTGCTTACCCATTTCTCTCACATAAGGAAGCTGTTCCAAAGGATACCAGCCAGCATCAGTAGAACAAAGAAGGAAAGTAGGAATATAAGTAGACTCCCACTGAAATTTCTAGTTTGCTTAGATTTTGATATCTCATAGGTCTTGGAAAACTGCTGCTGGATATAAGCATTTTTTTCCTGGTTTTGTTTTTAATTCTTAGTTGAACTGTAACTAAGTCACTGGAATTTGTTAATGGCTAGAAAACTTAATAACCCAAGACTGCCAATTTTTCTCCCTGGGTTTTGTTTGTGTTTTCTTCTTTTTCTTTGGAATTACATGAAATGTAACAGTTTAGATTTATTACAGTTTCATGTCTTTAAAAATAATTTAGTAACTGCAAACAGAATAAGAACTTTCTGTTAATTTAATTTTGGGTTATTTTCTTCTCGCCCCTTTCCTGTCAGAATTCCTCTCCATCATACTTTCCTTACAGATGTAACCCATGCTTTGAAAAATATATTTGTGATACAGTGCTTGCATTTGACATCTCTTTTGCAGTGCTTTGCAACTGAGTTACATGTGTGTTACCTTTCTCAGCATGCTGACGCAAATGGCATTTTATGTACCTGTTGCTTATTGGATAGTATGCATTTCATATTTTTTTGCAAATGGAAACAGAAAGCGAATTGTCTTTATATGATTTACTGCTATTAATATGGATGCTACAAGCATCAAAAGTAAGTACGGTTCCATTCATATTTATATTTGCAAATGATTTCTATGGCCTTTATGGGAGAGGTTTCCATGGGGATAATAAAAGACATGCCCTCTGCTGCAGCTTGCATAACATGCTGATAATCACACTCTATTTATTGGGAACTTCACTGCTTTCCTGTGATTGGTGTCAGGGAGCTACAGTTGCCTCTACTGCAGAGCATCTCGATTACTGAATTGTATGTGATCTTGTGTAGGACATATGTCTGATCCTCAGCGTGCTTGAAGAACACTTCAGTAAGAAATATACTCACTAGAAAACGTGTTGTTTGATTCTTGGGTGTAAACAGCTTCACTGTTAATCAGATACATTAAAATAATAAACAGTACCTGCTGCTTATTCCTTAAAGGGTTAAGTTTGCCACATTCGTTGAGAAACGCTAAAAAGCTTTCGCTGAAAGTAGTTTGAGGGCACAGTTGTTCCTTTTCTCTGCCAAGTTCCTCAGGACAGTTTTGAACTTTTTGCAAGTCTCTGTGTACATCATTTTACAACATTTTCTTCTTAAAATACCCCCCAACTCCATCAAAAACTTGATTATCAAAAGGGACTTGGGGAGAGGGGGGCAAAAGTAGATTTTACGCCTGCTAAATTCTTATGCTGTCTTTAGAGGTCAACAGGAAAATAAAAGGATTTCATCAAGATTTTCCAACTTCATGAAAAAAATATGTACTGTTTATGTTGAATCCTGGAAGCCTCTACTTAGAAAGGAATCTATTAGGCAAAAAGCTTTGCATATTGTAAGCTTGATGTCATGTTCAGAAGTGAAAAGTATCGCAGATGACTAAATAATTTGGGGTGACAAAAAAATAAAAGGTCTAAGCACGTCCTCAGATATCACTAAAAGAGTCATTTGAAAACATTGAAACTAGAGCTTAAACTGAAGTCATCGTCAATATCCGACCGGCTATCTGTGAAAGCCCATGTGCAGCACGTTCTTTCCCCCAGCCCCGCAGAATCCCTGGCCATGGGGCTCTGCATCCTGAGCTGAGATCTGGCTGCCAGGTTCTTCCATGGGGACGCCCAATCAGTCTTGCTTTTTTGAGAATTGTGACATGAGCCAGACATTTAACAGTTTCTGTGCTCCAGAAGCCCTCATCGGCTTAATTTTCTAAATAACAGTCTTTCCATTTGGAAATAGCATACCAACCATGTAAACATGTTTACCCTGATATGCTTTATAAATGATAATTTCTCTCCATATTGTGGTTCCTTGGTAATACATTCACATTTAAAAGGAAGGAGTGTCTGCACAATACATTAACCTAATGGTTTCCGAATTTTTCTTTTAACAAAATATTATTTCTAGCCACTTTCAAAGAAAATCATATGTTTTCTCTGTTCTATTCGACAGGTAAAAGTTATTCTAGAGGGTAGAGGGTGTTGGCAACTCCTCTTTCAGTTGCTTTTTGGGATGACACGGAGGCACTTTGGAGAAGCCCCAGGGAGCCACAGGAAACAGCCTTCAAACCATTTCCTTAGTCTAATGCATTAACTAAGAAAATTGGGAATTTCTTTTCTAATTAGAAACAGATTTAGGACAGCCTCTTTTTAAGTATACATTGAGCACATGCTATGACTATAAAGTTGAATAAAGTGAACATATATGTACAGATTTCAAGAAGAGTCTGGGCCTAAATACTTGCACACAAATATTTTTCTGGAATGATTCCACTGTTGAAATCCTCAAAAGGATCTCAAATTAGAGAATTCATTGGATTACAATTTCGTTAAATTGCGGTAATAGAGTGTGATTCTTCTATCTTGGAATTTTACAACACGCCTTCTTATTTTTTCTCTTTCTACACCTCTTCCCGTCGTCTATTGAATGGGTAAAAATCTTACCATGAAGAACTGATTAATAAATTGAACACAACTTAATTTTGTTTAACATACAGTTTATCACTTTGAGTTTCAAAGAACATCAAAGTACAAAAGGCGATAGAAGGCAAAACAGAATCAAAGTATTCGTAGGACCTCTGAACTCTACAGGTATTTTGGTTTTTGCTTTTGATGCCTGCAGCTGAATGCCATCCTTGAATTAACACAGTTGCCGGCTCTTTTGCAGAAGGGGAGAGAGAAGCAGGACACATTAGAGATGCCTAGGTGTTGCATTAAAGTTAACTTTCAATTTTCCCCTCAGGAAGATGCACGTTTTTTATGGCATAGGAGGAACAAAAAAACAAAACAACAACAACAACAACAACAACAACAACAACAAAAACACTTTTCCTGTACGAAGTTTTTCCAGCTCTACCCAGTATTATGTCCTGGGGATTTATGTCCTGTCTCATTCTGAAAGGGCTAGAGATGGCTTAGAAAATAAAATATAGTGTGAAAAAAATTTTTTAAGGCTAAAGCCAAACAGAGCCCAAAGAAATGAATCAAAATGTATGCAGGAGGATGAGATTTAAAGTATTTGGTAGGAAGTTTGCCTCCAAGCTTTCCGATAGTTACTACAAATAAGAGAAATGTAATGGACTATAGAGCCTTTATTTTTATTCAAAAATAGGAGACATTCATATCTAGAGATGGGCTTTTTTAGTGGCAATCTCAAACAAGAATTTAATCCCTTGTTTACAAGGGAAGAACACTGAACTATGGATGAATAGCCTGTGAACAGGAGAGGAGAAAGCGTTAAGCAAGTAAATAAACCCTATGAAGTGATTTAAAATACTAAAACAGAAATTCGATCCAAATGCAAAAGAATATGCCTATATATTTTAATTGCATTGATAAGACATAAAGCCTTGGGATTTTTTTTAAGTTTATTTATTTTGAGAGAGAGAGAGAGAGCGAGCGCGCCTGTGGCCCAGGAGTGTGCACTTGCATAAGTGGGGAGGGGGGGCTGAGAGAGGGGGAGCAAAAGAGAATCCCAAGCACTATTAGTGCAGAGTCTGATGGGGGGCTCCAACTCACAAATCTGGAGATCATGACCTGAGCCGAAGTTGGATGCTTAACCAACTGAGCAACCCAGGCGCTCCAGAATTTTTTTACGATGGTTAATCCAACACGTTTTTCACTAGTCACTAAAGCTGACCACTTTGTCTTATTCTTTATTCTCCAATTGCTTCTTAAGTTTGATTATTTAATCGTGAGGTTGATAAGACCTTCATTACTAATGAATGGAGGTGCAGAACAAGGACCGGTCATGGTTAGCTGAGGGCAAAGCTAGATTTTCTTGTGTGCAGTGTAGAACTTGGTCTCTTAGCAACACCTCCTTTCTGAGTGGTGGTTCAAATATCCAGTTCCTTTACCGGGAATGAGATCACTTCTAGAAGCACAGTCTTTGCTACAAATTAGGTTTTGTCAGGTGGTGGTTTTACAAGATCTCCTTACCAGATGCAAAACAAATTGTTAAAAATTTGTTTTGACGTTCCTTGACATAGATAATTAACATCTTTTCTCCCTACTCCCACCCTATTAAAAACATGGAATTGTAGAGCCCAAAGAAATATTCATCAGGAATGGAAACCAACTAAATATGTAAGAGAGAATTAGAGAGTGAGCGAGGAAAACTAATCAATTAGGACCACAGACCCAGCAGCTCTGGAGGATTTGAAACTGATATAACAGTTGAAAAAAAGAGAAACTGATTTACAAGAGTAAATTTATAATAGTATTTTGCAACTGTATAAGACTATCTATCTATATATTTATTTTAATATTTGATCGCATGTAAATATTTATGAACACAAATATTCACAAAATAGTAATTTATTGAATTGTTTTTGACATAAAATATTTAATAATATTAGAAATATATCTTACCCATGAGAATCCTGCTCTGATCTAAGATTGAAATTATTGATCCTTTTCTCTATATTTGGTACTTTATTCATTAGCTCAGTGTGAGATAGTTTCTCTTGCTTCAAACTAGACTTATGAAAAAAACTTATAGGATATTGAGGCTTCTTTATTTTTAGCATCAGAAAAATATTGTATAGTTTCCTTATTGTTATGCTAGTTGTTTATAGTTTGTTACTTTTGATTTACCCCCAGCCCCAAATAGAATGTAAGTTCCATGAGAGAGAGATTTTACTTTGTTATTGTTCACGGGTCTAACCTGTGTTTTAAAGAATATCTGGCAAGAAGAAAAACCTCAGCGAATACTGATTAAATCAATTAATGAATCATGATAGGAATAAAGCGACAAAGGCTTTGTGTGACATCAAATCACTTATGCTGTCACACAAAGGAGAGTGAAAAGGTGACAGCTCACAAAGTCCAAATGCGTGCCCTGCAGATACTGGGGATGGCTTGACACTGGTCATTTGACAAGGACAGTTGTCTTTTGACTGTAGTACAGTGTTTCATGTAGGCTTACCTAGGAACCAAAGTGTTTTTGCCTTGAAAATCCTACTCATGACTCCTTTGGTGTTCGTCATCCATTTCAAAATCATGACACAAACCAGATAAAACGGGATGCGATGATTATCAGTTCCGCCGCCCACTCGGAGGATAATCCATGCCCTTTCTAGCTTCACTGAATTCTGATTGGATTTTCCAATGGAAAGTGAGAACAGTTCTCTTTTCCAGCCTGGTGACCCCATACAAAGCAGCCTATTTCCCTTCGTGAAATAACTTTCCTTTTCTTTCTGACTCTTCTGATTAGTTTGCTTATTTGAGTTTTACTGATCTTGAGGGCAAATTCTCCTCTGATTATCATTTCTATGAAATTTCAGTTGTATTTTTTGACTGACTTTCATTCATCTCTCCCTTCTAGAGACAACAACTTAACATTTCTCATTGTTTCCTCATTTAAAAGAAAACACAATATTGCAAAATAATAAAATGCTATAGCTATTCATATTGTCACCATCGCTTCACCATCATGGTTTTACCTATCACCTCCTACCTGGACACTTAATTTTTCATTGATCCAATCATAGGTACGTACTGTATTTATTTCATTATGTTCTTATAACATCATATTATAAACACATTTCTAGCACTTCCATGTATAAACTTTAGTAGTGCCATGATATTTTACCATGTTAATATGACATGGAGTATAACACAAACTTTCTAATGCTGGACCCTCTGTTTTTTATCCAAACTTTCACCAGCATAGCATGCCTGATTTTTATTGAACGGCTACTGAACTCACAACTCACCTATTGCTGTATGATTTCTATATGACTTCATGTTATATCTTCGTAATTCTCAACTCCGGTAGACCCAATGTCTTCTTTAATAACAGAATATGGTAACACTTTCTTTACTGTATTCTGAAATAAAAATAGATAACATAACTGCATACACAAAAACCCCAGAGTTAGAGGGACACGGAGGCAATTCTCCCCCATGTGCCAGTCTGCCACGTGGTCAGCAGCGTGCACACTTCTTTTGGTTGGTTTTCCTGGCATCTCCCAGGATTCCAGAAATAATCCCAGAGCTGAAGTATCCCATTCTGTAACTGTATTCACAATCACCTCATCTCTCTCACAGCCAAAGAACTGATAAGGCAAGTTTCATGCCTGACTGTCTCACTCCTTAAGAAAGAAGAAAAAAAAAAAAGCTTTTTTTCCTAGAAAAACTTTGGTGAATTTGTAGTAGCTGGCTCAGTGTTTTGCCCAGTCATACTTAAATCACTGTGGAGAACATGGCTTGGCTGTATTATCTCCGGTGCCACAAATGAAGTGGAAAGATAATGATAGCTGTCAAATAATGCCAGCCTCCTCTTTCATTTGTATAGAAAGTCAGAGTCACAGTGTATTCCCTCTCTTTAGTTTTATTCATTATCGGTGGTGCTATTTATCTCTTATTTTGTGAGTAGCTACTCCGGATTTTTTCTTTTTCTTTTTTCTTTTTTTGGTCTGGAAAGAGAACCAGTTCTATCTACCGTGTACTATTACATTGATCTTACAGCAGCCTTCCTCGCGGATAAAGTCAAAGGCATATCTTTATTATTTACATTCTTTTTATATTTTTATTTTTACTCTAAGCTCACAAACTTATAATAACAATGCAGGAAATGATTTTGAAAAACCATAACACGCCCTTACCAGAGATGCCTAAGGCCGTCCCACTCATCCTTAGTAAAAAACAATATATTATGGAAACCTCCACAAAAACATAGAACATCAATTTTTTAAAATGTTTTATTTATTTTTGAGACAGGGAGAGACAGAGCATGAACAGGGGAGGGTCCAAGAGAGGGAGACACAGAATCTGAAACAGGCTCCAGGCTCTGAGCTGTCAGCACAGAGCCCGACACGGGGCTCGAACTCACGGACCACGAGATCCTGACCTGAGCCGAAGTTGGCCGCTTAACCGACTGAGCCACCCAGGTGCCCGAGAACATCAATTTTTAAAAGATGACATTTTTCACAATAATCACATGATGGTTGCTTTCTTGAAAATGGATGCAATTTGTAACAAATAAATCACAAATACACTATAAAAAAGATACAATTTTAAAATTCATCTTTGCTTATAGAGTATAGTTTATGTTTCATTGCCTAAATAACAATGGGGAATACTAGACAACAGACACCAGTGTAGAACACAGCTCGTATAAATTATGAAAAGACCTTGTAGACTTGAGGTATCTAAATTGCTATGGCTTCTTTAAGAAACTTCATTAGAGTTTTAATGGATTTTCTTTTTGCTCACTTCCTCTAATTTAAAGTGGACTGTTATGAGAACAGTGGCAAAGTCAAGTCTTTAAAATACCCAGAACGTAGGCATCTGGATGGCTCAGACAGTTAAGTGTCTGCTCTGGACTTTGGCTCAGGTCATGATCTCACAGTTCATGAGTTAGAGCCCCACATCCAGTGGGAGCTTGCTTGGGATTCTCTCTCTCTCTCCTTCTCTCTCTGCCTCCCCTCTGCTTGTGTTCTCTGTCTCTCTGTCTCTGTCTCTCTCTCTCTGCCTCAAAATAAATAAACTTTAAATAAATAAATAAATAAATAAATAAATAAATAAATAAATAATCAAATCCCCAGAAAGTTTAAAATGATACCTTAGTTTCTTTAACAGAAAGTGGAGTTCATTAAAATCATCCCAGTAGACTTTCCTTTAAAAATCCATCAAAGCATCCGAATAATTGAGAACATAAGTAGGTAGTTTCATTGTAAGTATATGCAGAGTACAACAAACTTCACCTTCTTTATTGCCTTTTTCTCTTCCCTCTTTCTCAACCATATAGACTCGTTTTATGGGAAAGGTTTGAGACAATCACGTTCTTTTTTCCTGGGTGATGGGGCGGATGCTTGTTCAATGATTTTAAAGCCACATGCTGCAGGACAGTCTCACCTGACATCTCTCTGCTCCTCCAACTGCCTTCTTGGGTCCCACTTCAGCCTGCAAATGCAAGGTCCTGCTCCAGAAATTGTCCACAGGGGGTCACAATCATAAGCTGTGACATATTAAGCATCATTTTCGATTGCTAAAAGGGCAGAAAAGTGAAAACAAACTCATTAAAATGTTTTAATTAATTGGATTTCTTCTCATCTAAGGAAAAAATATAACACATATTTATAAATATTCACATTAACCTAAGCCAATGGCTTCACACTGGATTACTAGTTACCCTGGGTAAAATGAGAGAAACTGACAAGGCTGTTTCACACTTAACCTCTAGCCAATTCAGTACAGCACAAATTGTGTGGATAATAGGAACATTTTTAGCAATTTATTTTAACAGAAGGAGAAATGTACATTTTCCCCTAAAGTAATTGTAAGATATATGAATAGGTTAAAGGGGAAAGGACAAAAAAATCATATTGCAGTTTTGTCTAGGCAAAATATTCCTAACAAAATTGTACTTCTAGAATCCATAAACAAAACTGCAGGGGCACCAAGGCATGTTCAGCATGAAGATAATGAAACTAATGAATTGTTCATGTAGCCATAGGTTCCTATAAAACTTATTTAAAATGCTATTCCTTATATGCCATTGGTTAAGACCTTTTGTTGAGGGGTTGAAATAATCAAAGGCTTTCTGACATGTGGCCAAAGGGAAAGCAGATTTGTGTTTACATTTAGTTCTGATTAGGTGGGGTACATGTATGTGTGCCTCCCATGTGATCGTGAAGTTACTGCTGGCAGTCCCAAAGCAGGGAAGGCTTCTGGAAACATGCCAATGTCAGCTGTGCCCGCTTACCTGGGGACATGAGGGTGCAGAGACACAGGTCATTGTGCTATTGGAGCATGTCCTATGGCACCCAGCCCTGGAAATAGACATGTGAGCCATGGAGAAGAAACCAGGTTGGAAATGAACGAGTCAGGATCGCCACATTAAAGGTGGGGTTCTCTTCTCTTTCTCCACTGGAAAATACTAATATGAAATCATTGACATGTTAAGAAAATGTAAAAAATATGCAATCAAAAGATTAAGAAAAAAAGATATAAAAGACTGAGTTAGGCAGTTAGTAAGAATATTATATTTGTCTGCATTTTATGATATTTATGGTATGTGTCGTCTTACTAAAATATCTGGTTTAATACAAGTTATACCTCAATAAAAATAATTATAATAATCTAGTTTGTAGTGATTTATTTCTTCACTATAAATAAGAATTCATTTTGTATCTGATGCTGTACTTGTGATTTTGGATTTTTTTTCTTTAAAAAATTTTTTTAATGTTTATTTATTTTTGAGAGACAAAGAGAGACATAGAGCATGCGTGGGGGAGACACAGAGAGATAGAGGGGTGACACAGAATCTGAAGCAAGCTCCAGGCTCTGAGCTGTCAGCACAGAGCCCAACCTGGGGCTCGAACTCACAGACTGCGAGATCATGACCTGAGCCGAAGTTGGATGCTTTATTGACTGAGCCACCCAGGTGACCCTAGATTCTTTTTCTTAAAGAAGTTTCCCCAGTGTGTATAATCTTCTATATCCACAAAACCTGGATCTATACCTTAATTCTTTGCATTAATTGTCTCTTTTGTGGCCCTATATTATCAGTTGATATTAGGTAGGATGTGTGAGGCAGAGAACCAATCTTGGGTTTTACAACCTACTGTTTCCTGATACCAAGTATTGCAATTCTGGTATTGCAAGATATATCTTGGGCACATCAGCACCACCTTCCCACAGACATCCTGGTGTTGCTAAGGCATTTCATAAGCAAACTTCTCTCTTTCCAGGTGGTAGATTCTTAACCTCTTCAGGATCTCTGGGGTAGTTACAAATTTTTTGTGGGATTGTGATGCCTCCAGCTTTGGTTTTCACAATTCCGGACTTCAAGCTGTATTACAAAGCTGTAATCATCAAAACAGTATGGTACTGGCACAAAAACAGACACAGAGATCAATGGAACAGAATAGAGAACCCAGAAATGGACCCACAAACTATGGCTAACTAATCTTTGACAAAGCAGGAGAGAATTTCCAATGGGAAAAAAAAAAAAAGAAGGTCTCTTTAGCAAACTTGACAGTGGCATGAAGAAGAATGAACCTGGACCACTTTCTTACACCATACACAAAAATAAACTCAAAATGGATGAAAGACCTAAATGTAAGGCAGGAAGCCATAAAAACCCTCAAGGAGAAAGCAGGCAAAAACCTCTTTGACCCTGGCCACAGCAACTTCTTACTTGACATGTCTCCAGAGGCAAGGGAAACAAAAGCAAAAATGAACTATTGGGACCTTATCAAGATAAAGAAACTTCTGCATAGTGAAGGAAGCAATCTGCAAAACTAAAAGGGAACTGATGGAATGGGAGAAGATATTTGCAAGTTAAATATCAGATAAAAAGTTACTATCCAGAATCTGTAAAGAACTTATCAAATTCAACACCCAAAAAGCAAATAATCCAGTGAAGAAATGGACAAAAGACATCCATAGACACTTTTCCAAAGAGGACATCCAGATACCTAACAGACACATGAAAAAATGCTCAACATCACTCATCATAAGGAAAATATAAATCAAAACCACAATGAGATACCCCCTCATACCTGTGAAAATGGCTAAAATGAACAACTCAGGCAACAACAGATGTTGGTGAGGATGTGGAGAAAGAGGAAGCCTTTTGCACTGCTGGTGGGAATGCAAACTGGTGCAGGCACTCTGGAAAACAGTATAGAAGTTCCTTAAAAAATTAAAAATAGAACTACCCTACAACCCAGCAATTGCACTTCTAAGTATTTATCCAAAGGACACAGGAGTGCTGTTTCGAAGGGGCACTTTCACCCCAATGTTTATAGCAGCGCTATCGACAATAGCCAAAGTATGGAAAGAGCCCAAATGCCCATCAACTGATGAATGGATAAAGAAGATGTGGTATATATATATATATATATGATGAAATATTACTTGGTGCTCAAAAAGAATGAAATCTTGCCATTTTCAATAACGTGGAAGGAACTAGAGTGTATTATGTTAAGCAAAATTAGTCAGAGAAAGATAAATATCATATGACTTCACTCATATGCGGAATTTAAGATACAAAGCAGATGAACATAAAGGAGAGGAAGCAAAATTAATATACAAACAGAGAGGGAAACAAAGCATAAGAGATTCTTAAACACAGAGAGCAAACTGAGGGTTGCTGGAAGGGTTTTGGGTGGTAGGATGGGCTAAATGGGCAAGGGATATTAAGGAGGATACTTGTTGGGATGAGCACTGGGTATTATATGTAAGTGATGAGTCACTAAATTCTATTCCTGGAAAAAAAAAGAATTTGTTGTGGGAAAACAATACATTCTCAGTCAAGCATGAAAGAATGATACCTTGGGGATTTTCCATAAAGTATCGAATTACTAAAAACGATATATCTAATTTGCCACACACTACTGTACTGTTTTCCTCTCTTTACATCAGCCTTTTGGGATAATGTTGACCTTTATTTAAAAGTGAGCAAAATTCTCACATAATTAACAGCACACTCTTCCTTAACTTGGAAAGCTCCCTGAACACTGAGGTCACAACACCCAAACCTGAACAGATTGTCTACCATTTTCTATATTCATTTCAAAATTTTAGCATATCAGGAGAATAAATCTAGTAGGTGGCCTCTGTTGAAACACTTAAGGAAAATGCACAGTGAACATATCTTTACATAGATGTTATGCATAGTTTCGTAGACACATCAGAGTAAATTAACATGAATTGGTCTCATAAGAGATAATTTCTGAAAGGTATTCTGAGACCTGAGAAGAGTTAGTTCATTTGAAATGGTTTATTATTTCCTCATAGGAGAAGCAAATACATTTATTAATAGTTGGTCTGAATTTTGGGGTGGCCAATTTCTTGCTTATAAACTAAGGGCAAACATTTGCTAAAATCAAGTTTGTTAGAGTTTATTTTGACTCTCATATAATAGAAGGAGTATCTTTATTTGATCTTCCTTTTTAAAAAAATAATAGCAGTCACCAATTAGTGAGAAAGAATAGCTTATGCCTCCATCACCACACCATCCTGAGTATTGAAATATTGAATGTAGACAGCATCTGATTGTGTCAGAGTTCTCATGCATGGTTGTCTTTCCAGTTGATGGAAGGTTTCATTCCCTAATAAGCTGTCTCTACTATTAATCTGGTTTTCTGAAAATTAAAGGGGACAAAATAAAGAAATCCTTTATGAGTTCAGCTGAACACTTCCATTTTCTATTTTATCTTTTCTACTATATGATCTCCCTCTCCACGTTTGAATATCTTCCTGTAATTATTGGAAATTTAGATACTGACTGGGTCCTTTCATGCCAGTACCATGCAAGCAGTGTATCGAATGAAGTGACAGAGAAAACAAGAGGAATAAACCTCGCTTTTTGTTAGTGCAAGTGAGTGAAACTTACAACTATTCTGGGTTAGCACTCCACGGGATATCAGAGTACTACAGGAAAAATCCATATGCTGTAGCAGTCATGGAGTTATTTAGAAATTTGGAGACTTTCCTTTGCCTTAGCATTACACGTAGGGGATAATTTTATTGTTCATGATATGATATAATATAACTTTTTGGGAAAATGCCAGTGAAAGACTCCATGCTTTTGCTATCTATTTGAAAAGCTTAAATTTTAGATGCATTAGAATCCCTGACCTACCACAAACAAACAAGTAAACAACCAAACTGACAAATTTTGAAAGGATTTCAGCCTTAAATCCTCAAAAGGTCAGTTTCATTTCAGCCTCAGTTTTATTTTTATGACATCAAATTTATTTAATTTTATCAGTTATGCTAGATTTCTCTTTAAAACAATATTAATATTAGAGTAGAACATTAAAATAGTATAGAACACACAGCCACACATTGAAAGAGTAACATTTGCATACAAATTTCCAGGATATTGGAATCGAATTTGACTTTGAAATAAGCTATGCACACATAGTTTACTTAAACAAGGTATTTCTCCATGTGTTTATTTTCCCTTAACATATATTACTTTTCTCGGAACACTGATTAGGGGTCAGAATTTTGCAAGGAATGAGTCTGGTGATGAATTTTTGTTACTGCATACTGTATCACACCATGCTGAATTGATTATCATAATCAGAGATTTTATAGGATGACTATGATGTAATAGAAGAAGCACAGTGTTTAAAAATCATACAAACCATTATACAGTAAGACCTTTCACTAAGTGTGGCTCTACTAGGGATATGACCTCCTTTTTTGTCAGAAATGGGGCTGAATAGACCATGCTGCAAGACGGATTTCTTTTTATTTAACTTGAGGACAGTCTGTATTCTTCTACCCACCCAGGTAGCTTCATTATCTGAAAGGTCAGTAAACATCTCTGTAAAATTCCCTTTCGGATTCCTGAAAAGTGCTTTTAGTTCCACCACGTTTAAAAGCAATTTTGGATAATCAGAAAATGTCATTCTCCCTGGTTAGCTGAAAGTCAGAGAGGAAGAGTTTGTGAAAGGTAAAATGAAAGAGGAGTGTGGATTTGACAGTTGATACGTATAACTTTTCCAGATGGCTCCTAACCCAGCCCAGCCAAAATAGCAACTTTGTTAGGGGGACTTCATTTGCTGTTTGAGCAAATGTACTTAATAGGCCACAGTGCAAATCCCTCTGGTGACTTCTGTTAGAATCATGAGATTTTGTGCTAGAAGATCTTATCATCCTTGGTAGCCCATCTTCTCTCTTCGTCTTCATCATCACCCCTCTCTTTCACCAGACCCACTCAGCATTGCACATGTGTAATGGAGCCACACGTCAGGCAGTTCAACCGATGGACAAGAAAAATAGCATGAAGTGAGAAGCAAATGAAATCCATGCTTTGAGTTTGTGAAAATACAAATCAAATTATAATTCAGTCAAACTTTTTTTTCAAATCAAGTAGTTCAAAATAAAGGTGAAGCTGTCACCAGCAGAAGGCCTGTTAGACTGGTCACATTGCAGCTAGTGCAGATGCCTCAAAAAGGCAGAAGCATCAAAAGCATGCAAAGACAGTCAGCTAACATCATATTCAGTGGTGAAAAATGGAAAGGTTTTTCCCTAAGATCAGGAATAAGACAAGGATGTCCACTCTCACCACTTTTATTCAACATAGTACTGAAAGTCCTAGCCACAGAAATCAGACCAGAAATGAAATGCATCCCTACTGGTAAGAAAAACTCACTATTTGCAGAGGACATGAAACCATATGTAGAAAATCCTAAAGATTCCGTCAAAAAAACTACCCCAAACTTCTTCAAAACAGCCCCTACAAGTTCTTCAGAACAACACAACTGATCCCTGACCTGACACACACCTGGCTCATTCAGCTCTATCTAGAATGTCCTCTAACTAGTTATATATACACATCTTTGCATGTTTCATGGACCAGAGCTCCTCCACGAAGGAAAAATTACAGGAATCAGGCCCAAGGATCAGAATCAAAGCACGGAATTGATAAATGAATTCAGTAATGTCACAGGATACAAAATCAATATAGAGAATCTGTTGCATTATACGCTAATAATGAAGCAGCAGAGAGCGAAATTAAGAAAACAATCCCATTTACAATTGCATCAAAAAATAATAAAATTCTGAGAAATCAAGTTAACCAAAGGGTGAAAGACCCATACTCTTAAAAGTACAAAACACTGATGAAAGACACTGAAAATGACACAAACAAAAGGAAAGATATTCCATGGTCAGGGATTGGAAAAACAAATATTGTTAACATGGCCATACTGTCCAATGATATCTGCAGATTTAATACAAGCCCTATCAAAATACTAACGGCATGTTTCACAGAACTAGAACAAATAATCCTAAAATTTGTATGAAACCACATGAGACCCAGCATAGCCAGAGCAATCTTGAGAAAGAAAAACCAACCTGGAGGTATTAGAACCTCAGATTTAAAGATATACTACAAAGTTGTAGTAATCAAAAGAGTATTGTACTGGCACAAAAATAGAACAGAATAGAGAGTCCAGAAATAAACCCTCATTAATATGGTCGATTAGTCTACAACAAAGGAGGCAAGTATATGCAGTGGGAAAAAGACAGTCTGTTCAACAAATGGTGTTGGGAGAACTGGACAGCTACATGCAAGAGAATGAAACCAGACCATTTTCTAACACCATACACAAAAATAACTCAAATTGGATTAAAGACATACATGTGAGGCCTGAAACCATAAAAGTCTTAGAAGAGAGCACAGGCAGGAATTTCTCTAATATTGGTTGTAGCAACATCCTTTTAGATATGTCTCCTAAGGCAAGAGAAACAAATGCAAAAATGAGCTATTGAGACTACATCAAAATAAAAAGCTTCTGCACAGCAAAACAAAAACAAAACAAAACAACCAACAAAACTAAAAGACAACCTATGGAATGGAAGAAGATATTTACAAATGGCATATCTAATAAAGACTTAGTATCCAAAATATGTAGGAAACTTCTATAACTCAACACGAAAACAACAAATGATCCAATTAAAAAATGGACAGAAGACATGAATAGACATTTCTCTTTCATCTTTCATCATCAGGGAAATCAAACCACCGTAAGATATCACCTCACACCTATCACAGTGGCTAAAATAAAAAACTCAAGAAACAAATGTTGGTGAGGATGTAGAGAAAAACTAATCCTCTTGCACTGTTAGTGGGAATGCAAACTGGTGTAGCCACTGTGGAAAACAGTATGGAGTTTCCTCAAAACATTAGAAATAGATCTACCCTATGACTCAGTAATTCCACTACTGGATATTTACCTAGGGAAAATGAAAACACTAATTTAAAAAGATATATGCACCCATTTGTTTACTGCAGCATTATTTATAATAGCCAAAATACGAAAGCAGCCCAAGTGTCCATCAATTGATGAATGGATAAAAAAGAAGTCGCATTTATATACAATGGAATATTAGTCAGCCATAAAAAGGAATAAAATCTTGCCATTTGCAACAACATGGATGGATATAGAGGGTATAATGTTAAATGAACTAAGTTAATCGGAGAGATAAATATCATATTATTTCACTCATCTGTAGAATTTAAGAAACAAAACAAATGAACAACAACAAAAAACAGACAAATCAAAAAAACAGACTCAACTATACAGGGGAAACCAGTGGTTACCAGAGGGGAGGGGTGGGGGTGGGGGTAAATGAAATAGGTTAAGGGGATTAAGACTACATTTATCATGATGAACACTGAGTAATGTATGGAATTGTTGAATCACTATATTGTATACCTAAAACTAATATAACACTATATGTTAACTCTACTAAAATTAAAAATTTTTTTAAATGTAAAGACAGAGCTTCAAGTCCTCTCTGTGGAAGCGTGTTCTCACAGCCACTCTGCCCACCAATTCCTGAGCCTGTTGGGGTGCACTGAGCACCTGAGACATCAACCCTTCCTAAGTCTCTATGGGCTTCTTTTCAATGTTTTTTGGGTTTTTTTTTTTTTTTATTTATTTTTGGGACAGAGAGAGACAGAGCATGAATGGGGGAGGGGCAGAGAGAGAGGGAGACACAGAATCGGAAACAGGCTCCAGGCTCTGAGCCATCAGCCCAGAGCCTGACGCGGGGCTCGAACTCCCGGACCGCGAGATCGTGACCTGGCTGAAGTCGGACGCTTAACCGACTGCGCCACCCAGACGCCCCAGGGCTTCTTATTCATGAAGGGCAACAAGACACAGTACAGCTGGCTGACACCAAGTGACTCAGCTTAGGGCATTGCAATGGAGCAGTGAGTGTCTTGACATTTCCCACTGTACTTGTGAATTAAGGAGACCACAGAGATACTATTAGAGGTTGGTCTTCTCAGGCCAAGGAAGCCTGGCGAACGCAGCTCACACCAGAGCTGAGGGACCACTAGGATCCTGGCCACCTTGGTGTTGAGAGAATGGGTATGGACAAATAGAAGATGAGCTTGATTTTTCAATTTTCATAGTGTCCTTGTCTATGAAGCTGATAAACCTCACAGAATAAGCTGGCGAGTGTTTTAATTATCTGTTGCTGAAAGGCAAAAAACAGAAAAAGCCCGAAGTTTCCTTCTTTAAAACAATTGTAAGAGGATTTCCCTTTCCAGGAATATAAAGTAGACATCCTATTCCCTATTCCCCCCATACTGCTCCCATAAAGTAAAAAAGGAATAACATGATGGGGAGTTCATCAGGTTTTTGTTTTCTCCTCATATATCCCATACTGGGAGCTGAAGAAGCCAGCAGCCTGGAAACAACCAGAAAGCCCAGACAAAAGTGCCCTAGCAAAGACTACTTTCTCTAACCAAAGAGGCTAGAAAGAGGAAGAAAACCCCTAGCAAAACTACTAAGGAAAAGAGAGAAGACACAAATCCCTATACCAGGAATGAAAGAAAGAATATCACTACAGACCCTGCAGACATAAAAATAATAATAAGGGAATTCTACAAACAACTATATACACATATTTTTACAACTTAGACAAAATGGATCACTTCTTTGGGGGGCTCCTGGGTGTTTCAGTCGGTTAAATGTCCGACTTCGGCTCAGGTCATGATCTCACAGTTCATGAGTTTGAGTCCTGCGTTGGGGCCTGTGCTTACAGCTCAGAGCCTGGAACCTGCTTCAGATTCTGTCTCTCCCTCTCTCTGCCTCTCCCCTTCTCATGCTCTGTCTCTCTCTCTCTCTCTCTCTCTCAAAAATAAGTAAACACTAAAAAAGCTTTTTTTAAATGGATTAATTCTTTAGAAACAAAATTACTATACTCACTGTATGTAAAATAATTTCAATATGCAATAACTACTGAGTCAATAATTATTGAGATAATTCAATTTTTAATTTTATTTTTTTATGTTTACTTATTTATTTTGAAAGAGAGGGGGTGGGAGGGAGGGACAGAGAAATGAGTGAGAGAATCCAAAGCAGGCTCCAGCACAGAGCCTGATGCAGGGCTCTATCCCACAAACCATGAGAACATGACCTGAGCTGGAATATAGTCAGACACCTAACCTACTGAGACACCCAGGCATCCTCAATTTATAATTTTAAAAGACTCTCCCCGAAATGAAAATTTCAGATCCAAATGATTTCAGTAGAAAATTCTACCACACATGTAAAGAATTAACACCAGTTCTACAAAATATCTTCCAGAAAATATGAGGATAGAACTCATTTCATTTTATGAAGCTGACACCAAAACCAGACAAAAAACAGTACAACAAATAAAACTGCAAACTAATATTCCTCATAAATATAAATGCAAAAATCCTTAAATATATTAGCAAATAGAATTTGGAAAATATATTAAAAATTATATGTAATTACCGGGTAGGGTTCATAGAAAAGATGCAACATTCAGAAATCAATGTAATCCACCATACTGAAAAAAGTACATGATTGTATCAGTTAACACACACACACAAGAAAATATTTGACAAATTTAACACATTCATGATAAAAAAAACTTTTGAAGGAATAAAAATAAAGAAGAACTTCCTCAACTTGATAAATAGCATCTACAAAAAGCCTATAGATAACATAATACATAATGGAAAAGGACTGAATGCTTTCTCCCTATGATTGGGAAAATGTCACATGTTTACTCTCACCAGGCTTATTCAGCATAGTGCAAGATATTCTCGCCAGTGCAATAAGGTAAGAAAAGGAAATAAATGGCATATGTGTTGGAAAGGAAAAAATTAAACTGTCTCTATTTGTAGAGTTTGTATTTCTTCACCACTGTTTTCTCTGTTCTTCTCTAATTCCTTTGGATCTTAGAGTTTCTAAATCTCTTTTAACTGTTTGAAAATAATAGACATTTTATCTCACTGTTTATCTGGATGCATTCTAATCAGTTCCTCAATTATTTTTCCCAAATTATTCTTTCTTTTTTCATGAAAACTGAAGTTTATCTTGTTCATGCCTCTTTATTTCACTGACTAAATTTCTCATTGCCAACCTTTCTCTTTGATTATTTTTGTATTTATTAATACTTATTCCATTTCAGTTCACTCTTTTCTTTCTGTATTTATTTTTTTATTTTTAAATTTCTGTCATACAGTGGTGAAGAACCCAGTTTCTGGAGCCAGATTACATGGGATCAAAGTTGAGCCCCACCACACCTGGGTGGCTCAGTCGGTTGGGTGTCCAACTTCGGCTCAGGTCATGATTTCACGGTTCGTGGGTTTAAGCCCTGCATCAGGCTCTGTGCTGACAGCTCAGAGCCTGGAGCCTGCTGCAGATTCTGTATGTCCCTCTGCCTCTGCCCACCCCCTGTTCATGCTGTCTCTCTCTCTCAGGAGTAGATAAACATTTTAAAAAATTAAAAAAAAAAAAGATGATCCCCACCACTTACTGTGTTAGATTGGGCAAATCACTTAAACTTCCCACATCTCAGTTTCTCCATTTGCAAAATGGGAATTTTTTTCTTAGGGTTGTTGTAAAAATTATTAAGCTGTTACACATAAAACTCATAGAATATGTCTGGCACATAATGTTTTTGATATAAATGTTAATAATATTATCATTCTTTTTTATTATTGTCATTTTTTAATTTGTCTCTTCTAGAATCTAAAGTACATTTAATTTTTCAGACATCTCTCATATTTTAATTTCAGCCAGACAAAAATATATCCTATATATAAATCTCTCTCTTTTTTTTTTGCTATCACAGCCTTTTTTCATTTATATGTTTTAGAATTTCCATTTGAAATCATACTTTGAGTAAGAAGTCTCCTTGTATCCTTTCTCTTCTTCTTCCTTCCATTCCTGACATTTCCTGCTCATTACTATCTTGAAATTAGGTTCTATTTCAGAGCTTCTTGTTCGGTATTATAAATAGCTTACCAAAAAAAAGTTGAGTGACAATTTGATTTAACTTTGTTTCCTCATTCCCCAGCTTAGCTACATATTTCAAGTTGAAAAAAAAAATCATTTTTACTGATCATGTTTTCTTCCACAGCCAACCCTTGCCTTTCCATTCCCAGAGCCAAACATGTTTATTTTCTAGATGAAAAATCTTGGTTATTGGTTTAGCTGTGAATTCCATTATTCTGTGCTTCATTCTGAGGCTTAGAAAGAAATTTCATAGGTTCTGTTCTGTCATTTGGTTCTTGAAAGAACACTTGAAGAGGCTTCTGTGCCCCTAATTATGTCAGAAATGTGGGAGGAGAACTACATTCAGCGGAGCTCCCATCAGAGGCAGAGAATGTGGCATCCTATCCTTCTCTCCTTGTACCCCAGCAAAAAACTTCCCTAAACATGTCAGAACCCGGGTAGAAAACTAAAGGCACAAAAATGAGGACGAGAAAACAGGGTAAGAAGAAAACACTTTTTTCCTTCTTTAAAGTTTCTCTGTGGAAGTTGAGCCATGGTAAGAGAATTATTTACTATATCAATAAGTTACAACTTTCATTATCATGTTACTGTGGTATTGTTCTCAACTCCTTTAAAACTCCATGGATTATGTCCCTGGTAGGTAATAAAGCACATTATTGCTCAGTAATGAAAGCCACACATTCTGAATTTTGGTCCACTTAATATTGGCATTGAGGCAATATTTTCCTTATGAAACTAAGCAAGATATTTCTTAATCATGTTGCAAATACATATTGTAATCACGGTTAAAATAGGCATCACTAAAAAGGAAATTATCTTGACTGATTTTTGCCTTGTGTATATAAATCTAGAACCATCTGCCTTGCATTAGTGTAAGATTTTTAACTGTAATTAAAAAGAACAAAAATTAATTTTATTATCATAGCCACTAAAAAGTAAACAATCTCGTATTAAGACCCAGGAGCAGCTCGAGCAATTGCATTTTTAGATGTTCTTTATGTCTAATTCTCAACAGCTCTGAACATTAGTTTTATAACATAATTGACTTTCAGTGTTTCTGGGCAGGCAAGCTCTATTAAATGAAATCTGAAAGTGCTCAATTTACAGATCACTAGGAAAGTATTGTGGTCTTGCTGCTTTCTCCTGGACACCAGCCACAGGGGCTCCCTTCCTCTGGAGTCACTGCTTTGCCTGGAGACTAGCTAAGGTGGGAATACTGGGATAAAGAGGCTGGCTTCAGAGCTATGCTTCCTGCAAATATGGGAAGCTGTGCTTTATTCACTATTCAGCAAAGTATTCATATAATATATTCCGAGCATCTTATAAACGTCATATCTAAGGCTCCAATATTCACACTAATGTTTTCCTCAAGAGAAATAGCTTGAGACAGGGAGGGATAACGACCTGTTATTGGTGCTGGGAAATGATAAAATTTACAATCCTTATTGATTTCTGCTGAAAAGGAACATGATATACTTATTCCTCAGTCACCCTGTAAGATTAAAAATCTCACTCTACCCTTAATCCTAACTCCATCCCCAATTCCAAGCCCAAGCCCAACCCTAACCCTAGCCCTAGTTTGAAATCAGAGGATATGATTTTTTCCAAAGACCTAAATGTGACTTTTATGGACTTGACTTTGTGGTCTTTTTCCAGAAGTAGGAATTGGGACACTGGCAGTTTTCTTTGTGCAATTCAATCACCTTACAGGCATCTCCCACACCTCATCCACGTGAGCAAGGTAAAGAACAGGGATGAGACAAATCCACTCTTAATTTTCTTATACCAGAAATCACACATTTCTTCCAACTCGTATTTCACATTGAGAATGAATTTTGAGAACCCGCTTACATTCAGGTTGACAACTCTCTGTGGATTTGGCACATGGATACACTGTGACTACTAACGCAATTTGACATTCTCATGGGCTCTTTTTGTTTACTTGTTTGTTCTTGTTTACATTTTCCTCACCAGATGGAGGTAAAAGGGAATAGCCTTGCAAATGTTTACACCTCACCACTCACCTGAAGCAATCATACACCTGTGGTCCCAGCCACGCGATCACTTTGCTTAGGTAGGTGGCGCAGCCACTGGCAGGGAAGAATATTCTTTTTGCTCTCTCATCCTTTCTTGATTTCTTGCTATTCATGCAAAACAGATATCATTGGGGAGGAGGGATGGATGGCCTAAAATAAAATGGCCCGCTTTTAGTTCTTAAAGTAAATTTAGAATGTTGGTGTAGCTTTTTTGGTCTTCTCTTTCCCTTCCGCTCTGTTCCTCTTTGCTTCCATCTTATATAAGTCATTCTCATAATCTATGGATCTAGTTTGGCTGTGTACGTGTTCCCTATGGCCTAAGTGATCTTGTTCGACAGAACAACCAGTGGAGTAAGAATAGGAAGTGGCAAACAAAAGAAAGCCAAATTCTGAAAAATATGTTATCTCCTTGTGAAAAAGTCATGCTGTAGAAAAGAGAACTCCTGCTGAGGAAGAAGGAAAGTCTCTGTTCTGTGTCTTTTTTCTTTGGAACAGCTTAACTCCACCCTTCTCTTTTCATTTCCAACATTTCTCTACATTCCTTTTCCCTTTTATCTCTTCTACTTTTCCATATATATGAAAATTTATCAAGAAAGTATGTTTCCTCAAGAGGTAAGGAAAGAGTGAAAATCAAATAGGAAGTATAAGATTTTAGTAAAATTGGAAAGACTGAAAAGAATATCATTGACAACCAATATATGTAGCTCCAATGACCCATTTTCAAAGCTATGCTGCACATTTTCCATGTATCCATTTTTAAATTCTATGGCCCAGAACTGGATGCTCTCACACTGAAGTACATCTTAGTACTCAGAAGTAATTAAAAAAACAAACCATCACTGATTTCAAACTTGTGTCTACTGATGTTCACTAATGGGAGTCCAATAAATGAATAATAGGAATGCTTGCAAACATCCCCTTTCCTCTGCACCCCAATTCTCTTATAGTTGTACAGTCACACTCAGGAGCTCAGCAGATCCCCCTCTCTTCCCCCACACTCTCTTTGCTTAAAGCTCATCAAAATCACCAGTTCAGGAGCACCTGGGTAGCCCGGTCTGTTGAGCGTCCAACTCTTGATTTTGGCTCAGGTCATGATCTCGTGGTTTGTGGGATCAAGCCCTGCATTGGGCTGTGTATTGACAGCACAGAGCCTGTTTGGGATTCTCTCTCTCTGTGTCTCTCTCCTTCTCTCTCTCTCTCTCTCTCTCTCTCTCTCTCTCTCTCTGCCCCTGCCCCAGTCTCTTTCTCTCTCTCAAAGTAAATAAACATTTGAAAAATAAAAATAAAAACACCAGTTCACTGCCATTCACATTTTCCTTCCACCTTTCCAGCTTTACCTTTTTTATATCCTTCTCTTGGTGCAAGCAATCCTTACCATGATGTCTAGGACTGTACGGAAAAGATAGGATAGAATATGGGTAAGGGAGAGAAGCTTGAGAAGGCAAAGGCAAAACTGTCTCCACATGGGCAGAGAAACTAGGGCACACACAACAGCTCTGTCACTAGAACATGAGCTCCACGAAGGCAGAACATATTTTCGGTTTGTTTTCTGCTGAATCTCCATTTGCCATCGCAATGCTTGGTACAAAGTAAGCATTCAATAAATATTTGCTGAGTAAATGAATAAATCTGTCCATCCACTCATGCTTTTATTCATTTAATTAATCTCTTTGATCTTAACAACTATTTAGTAATTAGGTTATCATTTTGATCTCCTAGATGAATTGCTTTTAGGAATGCCTTCCTCTGGATGGCTGAGAAAGCATATCTTTCAAAGTTAGCTTATTTAATAATATTTGAAGGTAGAGCGATTCCAGGATGGAAGGGTGGGGGAAAAGGAAGAATGAGACAGAAAAAGTGAATATGAGGGCAATCTTACTGAGCCGGTTACATCGTCATGAATGCATTTGGTTTCTCAATGTCAAGAGAAGTCCTCCTAACATGTACTCACGGAGAGTAATCCAGGGGCTTTGGAGAAGAGAGAGGAGAATTTGTGCACTGACTTCTGACTTCCTCCTATCCCCTGTCTCTCATTAGTCCAAGTTAAATCTTTCACACTCCCTGGTTGTGTTCCCTGACTTCTCCAAGGAGCTGTCTGGGAAGCAACAGTCCCAAAGATCTGTCAGTGCACAGGGATGCACAGAGTCAGAACTCTCGGCCAGTGGGCACTGCATGGGGTGCAGCAGGATCACCCCGGCTCCAGATCTTAGCCAAACACAAGCCATTTCTAGAACTTCTCCATCTGGAAAACTGGGCAAGTATGCATGTCTAGAATGAGCATAACCTGAGTTTGTTATCATTAGTAATCCAAATCTTGAAGAGTCCAAGGGTCCTGCAAAGTGTGAATGACTAAACTGAAACCTGGACCTTAGGTATTTTGATGACATGTCTATTTTGTTACACATGAAGTTTTCTTTTCATCTTTCTAGCTTAGGTGTATAAATTTAAGTCGAGAGGGATGGTGCAGAAGAGAGAGAGAGAGACAGAAAGAGAGTAGAATTGAAGTCTTTTTAAACACACACACACACACACACCCACACACACACACACACACACATATATATATGTATATATATAAAGAGCAGTGTTTTCTGAGTTCTGCTTTTCCTCAGAAGTTCCCAGATTCATTAATCAGTAATATATTTTCAGGCAAACGACTAAAATTTAATCAGTGGAGGGGCGCCTGGGTGGCTCAGTCAGTTAAGCATCGGACTTCCGCTCAGGTCATGATCTCACGGTTTGTGGGTTCAAGCCACGTGTAGGGCTTTGTGTTGACAGCTCAGAGCCTGGAGCCTGTTTCAGATCCTGTGTCTCCCTCTCTGCCCCTCCACCACTCATGCTCTGTCTCTCTCCCTCTCTCTCAAAAATAAACATAAAATAAAATAAAATTTAATCTGTGGAGTCATGTCCATTTGCTTTTATTTGTTTAATATATTACCATTCTTTCTTTTTAAACATATTTCACTGCTAAAAAACGTATGGGGGAAAAAGAGAAGTAAAGACACCATCAATATTAAGTCTGTTATTTACTAACTGAAATTGTCCTTGTGGATAATTGGCACTTTGGAATTAATATAAAACTTCTCTGTTCATTAAACTATAGGGGGTTCTGAGGAATCAGAAGACACATAGGGTTTATAGTTAATTTACTCTCCTTCAACTTCAGATTATACTATTTACATAGCAATAGGATCCAATTTGGGTATGAATCATAATGCACCTAGGGACAGTTGTGGAAATATTTAGAACTCTCTGCTACCAGTGGACGAGATGGATGATAGTTATTACCAGAACCCCAGGACAATGCTGAACAATCGCATGGTAGTTTTAGTCTAGTTGTTTTCACTGGAAGCATAGAATACTATTTTTCTTTTTCCTTTAATCAGGTTTACTAAATTTCTGCTTTTTTATGGAGATGGAGGTCTCACTCGTACCTTTTCTCTTTCCATTACTATTTTCAACGTGACCCCACTCTTCTTTCATTTTAACCCTACTTTATAGTAAAATAGCAAGAAATATCTCAGAATTGTTCAGTATCAGTTAATAATGGTCAAAGAGAACAATCATAAAAAAGAAGCTAAATGTTAAAACTAGAATTTTTCACATTGTCTGTCCATTCTTCATTAAGGAAAATTGAGAAGTTTTAGTTTCTTTTTTTAAAACCTGTTGAAATGTATTTCTTGCGAGTATACAAAATTAAATAGAATCAAGAAAAAAAGCTTAGAGTTAGCATAAATACCTTTGGAATTTAAAGGACCTTTACAAATTAGGCATTAACAGTCAAGAGTTGGCTCAGAGCCATTAATTTCTAATATAGAGGTCTAAGTCTGTAAAGAAAAGAGAATTCATGAATTTCATTTTGAAAAAAAGCAAGTATTATTAGGGCATCTGGGTGGCTCAGTGCGTTCACCTTCTGACGACAGCTCAGGTCATCATCTCACAGTTCGTGGGTTCAAGCCCCGCATTGGGCTCTGTGCAGACAGCTCAGAGCCTGGAGCCTGCTTTGGATTCTGTGTCTGCCTCTCTGCCCCTTCCCAACTCACACTCTGTCTCTCTCAAAAATAAATAAACATTAAAAATTTTTTTAGAAAAAAAAAACAAGTATTATAGAATATACCTAATAACCTGGCAAATAGGTCCAACTCTACTACTAATGCTTGATTGCAAAAATACCAGTCCTCATATACATTACTTTTTTGTTCAGTGAACATACTAACATGACTTCCCATTTCCAGAACTGAAAACAAAAATTACTTAAGTGTTTAGAAAGAGACAATTTTAAAACAGAAATAGTTGAGTTTACTAAGTAAAGCAGACCTATTGAAGTCATAGACATTCATTCATACATTTCCTAGCTTGTCTTCTGCATTGCTATGAACTGAACAAAAGTTTGAATGCCTGAAATAAATATATAAATACATAAATAAATAAATAAATAAATAACACTGCAGTTGACACTGTATAGCATTGTATTACTTATGTGCATGTTTTACATATGTTTCTTTTTCTGTATTTCAGGTCAAATTTCTGCCCAATGGTACAAAATTCACTTGGGGATGAGTCTCATCTCCCAGACATCACTGTCCTTTATTGCCTGGTGTCTATTGTCTTAAAAACTATTGCTTCATATATTTTGCCTAGTTTTGTGGTTGTTTCAGGCAGGAGAGTAAATGTTCCGTTACACCATCTGGGCTAAACGCGGAAGTCTGTGCAATAAGGGTTTGTTTCTCAAGTGAAATAATGGAATAACAATACACTGACTAAAAGCAATTTGGTGAGATGTTTTGTTGTGCAGCAGTTCCTGAGAACTTTTAGTTTCTCAATAATAAAAAAAAAAAAACTTGTCCCATTGTGAAAAGACATTGATTGGCAATTGCTCACCCAAAATACCAATAAGGAGAAAATCCACAGCTTCAGAACTCAGAGAAATGGCATATCCAACAGTGTACATGATGGAGAAATATTCAGTGAGCTCCTGCTGGAGAGAAAGAATTAGAAGTTAGAAAGTCTGCCTTTGTGCTAATTTCTCCCTGTTATGCTGGGGAAAGAAAGAAGTCGAAAGCATAGGCTACATTTGCAATATTCCTTTTTTTTCTTGAACAATGATTTTTTACACATTGTTGTGAATTCTTTAAAAATAAAACCTCTCTATAGACATAATGTGTAACATACAAAGAAAAAAGTACAGTAACTTCCCAAATTCACACCAACAACAAAAAACTGTCAACATTTTATTTCCTTTCACCTTTTTCTATGAATAATTTATTTTGGTTTCAAACAGTTTGGTTTACAAATTATATTCAAGTGTGTATGCTGCTTTTTTTTCTAGCTAACTGTATAACAAAAACAAAGTTCACATCCATTAGAAACTCTTCAGACTCAAAATTTTTATAATTTCTTTTAATGTTGATTTATTTTTGAGAGAGAGACACACACAGTGCAAGCAGGGAGAGGGGCAGAGAGAGAGGGAGACACAGGATCCGAAGCAGGCTCCAGGCTCTGAGCTGTCGGCATAGGGCCTGACGTGGGGCTTGAACCCATGAATCGTGAGATCATGACCTGAGCTGAAGTCGAACACTCAACTGACTGAGCCACCCAGGCGCCCCTAGCCTCATAATTTTTAATGGCCACATCCCATTGTACTAACTTATTTTCCATTTATTTTCTTAGAAATTAAATCTCTTTATGCAGTTTCCCCCTTTTCCCCTTTCTTTTAAATGCCTCATGTTTTCAATATTTCCTTAGGCTAGATTACTAGAAGTTAAATCACAGTGTCAAAGGATCTAAGTCCTTTGAAGGTTTTTGACATATTTTGTCAAAATGCGTTCCAAAGGAACCTATTCTTTGGAAAGAAAATATATTGTATTGTAAGGTGTGACATTTGCCTTCTGATTATATTATCATTACACAAGTAATTTTGATCATCTTGTGGTCTAGCTTAAAAATATTTTGCTTCTTTTCAAAAATGGCTGCATCATAGTTCAGACCATAATGTAGTAAGTATTCCAAATTTTCCAATCATCTTTCTCCAATGAAGAAACTCATTGTATATGAGTATGTGTATATACACATACACACACACACGATAAAATGAGTTTATAAATATATATATATATATATATATATATATATATACACACACACATTGTTTTCCTCTGACCTTGTTTTGTAAGATTTTTATAAAACAATTATAAACTATAATAAAATAGCTAAACTGTTTTAGTTAAGTAATATCATTTTGCCATAGAGCATATCAATATCTCTACAGAGACATAATTTATATTACTTAAGTTTTCTTGAATTTCTGTAAGCAAGAGAAACCACTATTTAAATTGTTAAGAAAACAAAATTATTTATATTGAAACAGTTGGTCTTCAAATGTTTATTTTTTTTTCACTTTTTAAGGAAATGCTTTAGGCCTTACACTAATAACATTTATTTATTGTGCTTCTTGTCATACACAGCAATAAAGAAGTAAAACTTAGAAGTGTAATTGAGTAGTTCCAATTTATTAAAACCATAATTTCATAATAATTTAAAGCTGAGTTTGTCATCATTTAAAATACAGACACCTTTCTTCACGTAATACAGTAAATATTCAATAAATGTTTATTTCTGACAATGGAAGTGCAATTCCCTTTGAAACATTTTATATGAACTCAGTGTGGGGTTTAGCTCTATTGTAGCTCATCTAAAATTCTCCAGAGATTGATTAACATTCTTCCCAAGGAATCTGATGATCAATTATATACAAAAGTATCTTTTATCATCTTACTAATTAAACCAATTAAATTGCTAGTTATTTGTTTAAGAAAGGATGACATCAGAGCACCTGGGTGGTTCAGTTGGTCAAGCATCTGACTCTTGGTTTCAGCTCAGGTCATAATATCATGGTTTGTGGGACGGAGCTCCACGTTGGACAGAGCAGAGCCTGACTGGGATTCTCTCTCTCCTCTCACTGCCCCTACCCTGCTCTCTCGCTCTCTCTCAAAATAAATAAATAAACTTTAAAAAAAATAGAAAAGGATGACATCAAGAAATCAAATTCTATTTATGAATGCTAAAGTACATTTTCTACCAGTCTACTCCCACTCCTCATAAAAGCAACAGTGACCACACATAAAAGTGTGTGTCCTAAGACAATGTTGCCTATTCTCAAGTCATAAGGTTATTCTATTTTATTTTTTCTGAAAGATTTATGGTTTTGCTTTTCAGTCTCTGGTCCATCCCAAATTAATTTTTGTGTATGTGTGAGATAGAGGATGAAGATAGTTTTTTTTTTCCATATGGATATTCAGTTGGTCCAGCAACACAGTTTTCCTTTTCACACTCTATCACACTGGTTCCTTTGTCATGAATCAACTGACAGCATAATAGCATTTTTATAATATCCCAGCAGAAATATTCTTCCCAGGGTGAAAAAATTTACCATGAACAGAAATGCCCCATACTGTGCTATTTCCTTAGTATAAATTCACCCATCATCCATTAATACGTATATACATATACAGAAGTATAATTTATCTGTATTGATGATGATAATACACCATGGCTTGTAAAAACAAAAACAAAAACAAAACAAAACATCACTATTTTTCTCCTGAAGAATCTTACTTAGAAGGACATGTTCACAGGGTCCCTGGGTGGCTCAGTTGGTTAAGTGTCAGACTTTGGCTCAGGTCATGATCTCACGTTTGTGAGTTCAAGCCCTGTGTTGGGCTCTGTGCTGACAACTCGGAGCCTGCTTTGCATTCTTTGTCTCTCTCTCTGTCCCTCCCCCACTCACACTCTGTCTCTCAAAAATAAATTTAAAAAAAAATATTAAAGGACACACTCATCTTCTCAATGAAGCTATCCTTAATGCTGACATGTCCACCACAAGATGTCTCTTCTCTTCACTTGAATTTCCCTCACCCAATATAGACAGAAAGTATCATATTTATATTTTTATTTTTGAAATATACATGACATCTCAAAGATTTTTGTACTGGAGCATATATTATTCGGCATTGACATCATGGTCTATCTGTCTTTCTTTCCTACTTGGCTTTGGGCTTCCTTAGATAATCATTTTACCTTTTAGACCTTGCTACTTATTTCTTCTCCTGGGTCACAGTGTTAGATAGGTAGGAGTTTAATTTTAAAACTTCAGACATAACTACTTAGGCTTACCTTTAGTACCACAGTTATCATAAGAAAATTCTACCAGTGAAATGTCTCGCATTCAGTCGAAAACATTTGAAACGAAAACACTTGAATAATGAATGTCTCAAAGTGTGCTGTTGTAACAGGATAATATGGGGTCACCTGGTAAAACCAGGCTGTAGCCTAGACCTGGTGGTCAGAGTTTCTGGAGGTGGAAATTGTCAATGCAAAATTCAGGAGACATAAGCTAGACTCAAATAAATCTGAGGCTAGTCAACAGGCACATTTCAATTCACAACTTCCACCATATTCACTTGAACATAGTCATTTTTATTTCCTTTAGTGAAGATGTAGCCATTTCACTGCAACAAATCTTTCAGGGCCAAAAGCATACTAACAACTGTGGTTTTAAATATATTTTTTCCTAAAGAATGTGGATAGTTAATCACGAGGAAGTTTGATTTGGCTGTGATCATTATAACTGATTCATCCATCTTTCAACATCTCAAATAAGAGCAGTGTATTTTATATTGTACAAATATTGTAAAATGACATTAAAATGATAGTTTCTTAAAACAGGACATTGATCAGCAGTTACATCCAAATAAAATCTCTCTCTCTCTCTCTTTCTCTCTGACACACACATACACACACACACACACACACACACACACACACACACAGAAAGGTTGTGGCTATAGTGCTGACAGAGTACATGGAAACAGCGAACAGATTTGACCAAGTCAGGATAGGTAGATTCTCTTAACTTCAGCACCACTTTAGATCTGGCACAAAGGAAGCAGACAGAAGAATCAAGATGATGCATTGTGAGGATCTGCCTATGCAGATTCCAAGTCTGAGCTCCCACCAGAATGAGTACATGTCCTCAAGAAACAATTGTGATTATCAGCTCAATTTGAAAGGATTCTCCACTGTCTGGAATTTAGTTCATCGAGTCCTCATTGCTTCTATTTTATTCTTAGGCCTTTTAAAATATTTTTATAATTCACCCAGCTTCTTTTAGTTGTTGCAGTGGGAACTTTGGCCTGTCACAACCTATGCTATCCTACCTGGAACCGTAAGATCTGCCCTGTTTTTAAGTTCAAAATAAACTAAGCAACACAAGTTTCTATTTTTCCTTGTATTTTTTTAATATACTGCTTGGCTGTAATTCCTAGAATTCTTATGATCTACTGATAGTGAGGAGAATGTCGTAAAAGCTATAGAAGCACACCACTAATGAGAATAATACCTCATTTGCTGCATGGCTGTTGCATACACAGCTGTGCCTGCTTCATTAGAAAAGGGACAACATAAAACTGCCATCCTTCTGTCAGCCATTTTTCTTCTCTTCTATTTTAGCCACATGTTAGTTTACTGGGAGAGTATTGCTAGATGGGTTGATTCCTACATAGAAACAAATCATGTTTTTTTTAAAATATACTTTTTAAAGTTTATTTATTGTTTGAGAGAGAGAGAGAGAGAGAGAGAGAGCGCACAAGTAGGAGAGGGCAGAGAGAGAATGGGGAGAGAGAATCCAAGCAGGCTCCACACTGTCAGCACAGAGTCCGGAAACAAATCATGGTTAAACAAAAGCCGAATCATGGAGATTTCATGAAAGTTGATCATTGTAATGAATACAACTTTGAGGTGAAATCAGAAACCAAGTTTTATTTTTATTTTTTTTTTCAATGTTTATTTATTTTTGGGACAGAGAGAGACAGAGCATGAACGGGGGAGGGGCAGAGAGAGAGGGAGACACAGAATCGGAAACAGGCTCCAGGCTCTGAGCCATCAGCCCAGAGCCCGACGCGGGGCTCGAACTCACAGACCGCGAGATCGTGACCTGGCTGAAGTCGGACGCTTAACCGACTGCGCCACCCAGGCGCCCCAGAAACCAAGTTTTAAAACTTAGACACAATAGGGGCGCCTGGGTGGCTCAGTTGGTTAAGCGTCCGACTTCGGCTCAGGTCATGATCTCCCGGTCGTGGGTTCGAGCCCCGTGTCGGGTTCTGTGCTGACAGCTCAGAGCCTGGAGCCTGTTTCAGATTCTGTGTCTCCCTCTTTCTCTGACCCTCCCCTGTTCATGCTCTCTCTCTGTCTCAAAAATAAATAAACGTTAAAAAAAATGAAAAAAAAAAAACTTAGGCACGATAACTAACACACATCATATCCTATTTTGATATTATTTGATATTCTATGTTAATACTTTTACAGAGTGAAGAATTTAAGAATTTCTATAAGTTTCCATAATGTATAGGCTTTTATAAATAAGATGAGAAATTCTCATTATATTCCAAAAGCTAAATAACCAAATATAATTCGGCATTTAAAACGTCCCAGTTATCATTCTACCTATGAAGCAAAGCTTCATTAGTCATCAAAAATAGTTAATAATCTTAATAATTTACTAGTAAATTTTGTGTATCTTTCTGCAAAGTAATTTAATTATCATGCAAAAAACAGAATGCAAAAGTTAAACACATGAAAAAAATTAACCAAGGCGTGGGAAAAACATTTGTAGAATAATAAACTTATTTAATGAGTACACCTGAATCATGTTTAAATACTCAGCTTCAAGAATTTATTTCAGCGCTGGTGTAAACATGGAAACACAGAGTTTCCTTGTTTTGAATTAGGTCCCTGAAATTATGAGTGTCATCAAGCAGTGAGATACTGGGACAATCTCCACTCCCCGACTCACAAAACACATTTTCAGCTTGGTTCTTGACCTGATGTGAGAGCATTTGGATAAAGATTGCAAATTTTCTTCTCATTTGTACTTTTGAACATCTCTTCTTTATGGCATAGTTGGAAAACATTTGCTGTGGACTGAGTTGTGGCCCTCTCCACCCCCAATTCGTATGTTGAAACCCTAACCCCAATGTGGTGGTATTTGGAGATGGAGCCTTTGAGAGATAATTAGGTTTAGATGAGGTCTTGAGAGTAAGGGCCTTATTAGATGGGATTAGTGACCTTATAAGAATAAATACCAGAGAGCTTGTGCTCTCTGCTCTGTGAGGACACAATGAGAAGACAGCCATCTACGAGCCAGGAAGAAAGCTCTTCACCCAAACCCGATCATTCTACCACCCTGATCTTACACTTCCAGCCTCCAGAACTGTGAGAAAATAAATTTCTTTTGCTTAAAACATTCAGTCCATGGTGTTTTGTTATGGCAGCCTGAGCTAAGACAACTGTGAAACAAAGTATTTATGCCATGATAGGTGAGTAGGTTGAGTAGAAAATATTGGCCGACTTGCTCTCTCAGGCACCTTCTGCTCTCCATCTTAGAACCCAACCACTCTGCCTATGCCCTTGCTCTCTATACTTTTTCCTCTCTGGCCTGCTTGTGACATTATCAGACAGTACTGAATTTTCCCTACTGTCTACTTCCTCTTTTTTTATCAAACTTTTGATGGTCTCTGAATGTGTCAAAATTGCAGCCAGTGACAGGTGTTATTTTTCCCTTTATGCTAAAAAGCCATCTGCCCAAATCACTCAGTAGGTAAAACAGATGACCAATAGGACTAGGGATGACTATGAGGAATGAATAACCTAAAGAGAGAGAGAGAACCTGGAGAAGAAGAAGAAGAAGAAGAAGAAGAAGAAGAAGAAGAAGAGAAGAGAAGGAAAGGAAAGAGAAAAGAAAAGAAAAGAAAAGAAAAGAAAAGAAAAGAAAAGAAAAGAAAAGAAGGAGGAGGAGGAGGAGGAAGTAGAGAAGAAAGCTAGCAGGAATATAAAATGTTTTCCATTTTCTTAATTCCAGGAGCAAAAGAAACCAAGAATTTATTTTATCCTAGGGAGGGCTGAATGTCTAAATCAAAGTGACCTTTTACACTCTCTACTCCCAGTTAACCTCCTTGAGGAATGAGTTTATATATAGAAAAATTACATGCACAGGAAATATGCACTGATTAGAGAAAGGGCTACCTGTGGTATCGATAACTCAAGCCTGCGGAAACATCTGAAGAAATTAGGGAGATATTTGTTCCACATGCAAAATGACATTATAAAGAGAAACATTATGACTAATGGGTATAAATGATAACTTGACTTTGGTGCTTAAGAGAACTTTGTGTCTTTTTCCATAGACTTTTTTTGGAGTCAGCATTGTTTCAAGTCAGGTAATTCTAGAACCTCCTTGTTTCACCTGATCTTCTCCAGCATCATAACTGGGCAGAAAGCCCTAAAAAGTAGAATCTCTAGATAAGTAAAAAACAGATTCTCTCTCTCCTAGTGCCCTGGGTAAGGATGCATAGTCACCCAGGCCATCTGCTTGCATTGCCTTCCTTGCCTGGATTATTGGACCCACTCTGGGTTCAGGAAGAGGCACAGAGGAAAAAGTGAATAATTTCTAAGTATGCAAACACTTTAGTATGGAATGCATCAAAGGTTTGGGGGGAAGTACTTCAATTTCTCAGTGTAACACTGTTTTCCTATTTTATCAATCATCGATTCTCAGTGAGTATAAGAATTTAGGTGAAATCAAACTTCCAAACTGTTTACTTCCGGCAATCTTATGTGCTGCTGAATAAAGAAAATTTGTTGTATATGTTCTATACATAGATAACATTGCACATGCATGATCTCTTTAAAAAAATGCTGTAAATACATTACTACATTATTTCAGATATGGTTTTATTACCCAGACATTCTAGGATTCATTTATTATTCCATTCCTCTCATTAATATTCTTCCTTCCCTGAAAGAACTGAGTTGCAGTCTAGTTTGTTCTTCTACTTTGTTACTTTAAAGTTTCTCTCACCTGTAAACTGAGGTTATTCAAAAACATTATTTGGAAGCACTAAGCACTTTATTTAACTATAACCACCAAGCTTCAATCTGTGAGACGTTAAGGACAAGGTCATTTCTAGCAACAGCTACAGCAACGTGGGGCGATCACTGAGAATACACTAATACCTGCCTAGATTATTCACAGTTCGATAACCATTCAGCCACCTTGACCCATACTTTTCTACCTTTTTGGGTTTTTTTGCTTTAGTAATTTCTTCATACTAATTTGGGGTTCCATTCAACCTTACTGACTCATGAAAAAATATGGTATGGCAACTATCACAAAAGACAAAATTCCAAGTAAGTCTTATAGTTATTTATTTATTTTTTCATTCCTCATTTCATTGTCAACTTTCACATGGACACCGTTACTGGCTGATTCAGCTTCAAAGTGTTCTCCCAAGCTTTCCTGTCTGAGAATGATATGCACATGGGAGACCTGAAGTTATGGCTCATCTACCTACACTATTAAAGTCCGATAAAAAAAAGAGAGAGATTAGAGAGGGAGGGAGCCAAAACATAAGAGACTCTTAAAAACTGAGAACAAACTGAGGGTTGATGGGGGGTGGGAGGGAGGGGAGGGTGGGTGATGGGTATTGAGGAAGGCACCTTTTGGGATGAGCACTGGGTGTTGTATGGAAACCAATTTGAAAATAAATTTCATATTTAAAAAAAATTAAAAAAATAAGTTTAAAAAAATTAAATAAATAAATAAATAAATAAATAAATAAAAATAAAGTCCGATAGTTCACAGTCCAAAAGCAGCTAATCAAACACTGCTTTCTGCCTAAACTCTGTGCATACGCATATGAAACCAAAACATGTTTTAATCACCACATAGCCAGTTATCTCACTTCTCGCCCCTTTGCTGGTATTTTTAATTGGAATTCATATGTGTGTTTTCCCCTCCATGTAACACACCTGAATTTCTAATATCTTAAATGCAAACTGGATGAAACTAATAAAGTGCCAAAATAAGAATCAGGATGCAAAATTTTTCGTGAATTTCAAATTTCCCCAAAGGCTATTACTCAGCCCTCATATGCAGAGAGGACTAATTTATTTAATCATAGGTTGGTAGAACCCTGCTATAGAAATAGTTGCTTGGAAACATGAATGCTATGATGGGCCATTTTGAAGCACGTTATTGAACTACTGCTAAACTATAACCACTGAGCTTTAAATTGCTATGCTGGTCAGAAAAAGGCAATTTCCATCAGCGGCTACAGTAGCCGGGGTGATCACTGAAAACACATTAATATCTGCCTAAATTATTCTTTATCGTCACTTTGAGATGGCAGTATTCTATGTGCTAATCAAGAGCTGTTTGGCCACCTGGACCCATGCATCTCTACCTTTTTTTTCCCCCTGCTGTTTGTTCCTTTTCTGAATATTTTTTCTGCATAACATTTACTCAAGATACAGAGGAGCATGTGTTGCAGAACAAAGGCAACAGCTGTCTAAGTGCTCATGCCTAAACTATCGATGCCCTCTAGGAGTCCTCTGAATGTCACTCAGGGGCCATCCTCTGATCCAAAAGCTACTACAGGTGCTGTTGGGAACTGGTGTCTCATTATGTTAATATTTACACTAGAACAGCAGTTGTAATTTTTATTTTTTGGCTTAAGTACATAATTTACATATAAATTTACAAATTAGAGGAGCCATCTTGAACTAACACATCTAAAGATAGGCTGTGTCAACCAGCAGCAGTTGGTCAGAATGCTGGTAATTTTCAGAATGGTCAGTTTCAGTCAAAAAAGTATCAAACACATCCCCAGAGCTTCCTTCATTAGCAGTGTTAGCAAGTGCCAATGTGTGCTCTGGAAGAGTCTTTGTGTGTTTTCTATCTTCTTTTCCAAATGGAGATTTCACACACTTAACCTATTACCACCAACATGTTGGGAGCAGAGTATGAAGAGTTGATTTTTCAACTTAAGGTTGAATAACTACAATGTGCTTCCACTCAACATTATGCAACCATCCCACATACAAATGCGAATTGTTTACTATCTCCCAAAGAGGGGAGATCTAAATTCCTAACAATTTCTGCCTTTATTTCCAAGTGATTGTCATACCTCTTGTAATTTAGTAATGATTACACACTGATAATGAGAAATGTACAAAGTTATAAAGATAACCAGTACTGACATCAGCTGAAGAGTACATAAAATGTTAGAGGAAAGAAAGACATTAAATAAATTGGTATATATATATATATATATATATATATATATATATAAACCTAAGAATAAAGAAGAAATTATAGATAAGTATAAATCCTAGCTACATTGTGCTGTATGCATTGATTTCCTGTCACTATTCTTTAACCTTTATGATGGTTGAGACAGTACTAGGAGATGCCCAAGGGGATCTCTTTGATGTGATATGAATTTCCCTCCAATCTCATTTGTGGCAGCCATATTTCCCTACAATTTTCAGGATCAAACAGTCCAGCCAACACAGTAACCCTTTGCTCTTTTTTTTTTTTTTTTTTTTGGACTTACAGTTCAATGCCATGAAAAATTCAAAAATTACCAGCTATTCTCAATTGCCAATTCAACAGAAACATTATTGTATCTCCTTGTGCAAGCAGTGTCCCTTGGGCACTAAGACCACATCAATCAGCATAGCCCAAAGTTCTTGATTTAGAAACAAAAAGAAATTCTGTTAGAGGTTATTAAATGCAACTGTGAAATGCATGAGTCCTGCTGCTCTTTTTTCCAGACTTGTTATGTTTGCAAGAACACAAGGCTAAAACATAGCAGAGCCAGAGAAAAACCCATGGAAAATGCCTTCTCATTCCATAGCTTTGGGTAATCATGAATACCAAAAGTTTTTGGATGAGCTTTTAAAGACATAAAGTGCAAAACATGTATTCTAAAGATGCATTCTAAGATATAGTCTAAACTCTCTTTTGTGTTCTTTCAAGGATTTTGTTTTATATAAAATGTTATTATTAATGGGGTAAGTGACGGAAATCATTTTTATTTCTCCATGTTAACAAAGATTTTGAAATGAACAAAAAGGATGTAGTTAAGGATTTTGATTTAAAATAGAATAATTAGGGATAGAGCTGGAATAAGTAATGGGAGCCAAATCAGAATCTTTCATCATTGTTACATGTTCATTGAAGTAAAAAATTTTTCTGGGCACCTGGGTGGCTCAGTCAGTTAAGCATCTGATTTCTGCTCAGGTCATGATCTCACTACTCGTGAGTTTGAGCCCCATGTGGGCTCCTGCTGACAGCTCAGAGCCTGGAGCCTGCTTCGGATTCTGTGTCTCCCTCTCTCTCTGCCCCTCCCCTGCTCTCTTGTTCTCTCTCAAAAATAAATAAACATTAAAAAATGTTTTAATTATTTCTGACACATTCAATTCTTCTTTATGAAAGTTACTTTTTTTCATTTTGGAAATTTCATTTGTTCTTGTTGGTATTATTTTTTCTTGACTGAGTAAATCAAGAGAGACAGGAAAAGAAGACACAAACAACCATCGCTAGAAATCCACAAGTTCAGTGAGCCATCTCTGGCATGAAATTTTTGTTTTAGTCCTATGGACGTTCAGTTATTAGACACCTTTCAGAGACAGTGGCAAGTATCTATTTGTACATTACAAATTGGGTACAAAGCACCATAATCATTAAGAATAATAGGAGAAAATACTTTCTGAGGATTAGAAAATAGCTTTCTGAGTTAAATCCTTGGGCTAACAGATTCAGGGAATTTTCCAAACATTTGAAAATTAAGCAACCCACTTCTATATAATTAGATCAACAAAGCAATTATAATGGAATTTAGAATATATTTAAAACTAAGTGATGATAAATAGATGGTATTATCATAAAATTCAGTTAAAACAGCATTTAGAGATTTTTTAGATTTTTTGGTATTTTAGTTCTTAATGTACGTGTTAAAAAGAAGAAAAGTTGAAAAATCAATGATTTAAGCTTCTATCTCATAAGCTAGAAAAAGCAGAGCAAATTAAACCCAAAGTATATAAAGGGAAAGAGATATTTTAAAAACTGAACAGAGACCAATAGGATAGAAAGCATATATGCAATAGAAAAAAATCTAGATATACAATAAAAAAGATAAACTCAATAAAAATGTGGTTCTTTGAAAAATTTAACAAAATACGTAAGTGCTAGCAAACCAAAGGAGAAAAATGAGAGAAAATACAAATTACCAATAGCAGAAATATAAAAGGCATCATCATTACTGATCCAACAGACATGAAAAACTCTTTAAAAGGAATGAATAAAACGCTATTTATCAACAATTTCAACTATTCAGATGAAAGGAAAATTACCTTGAAAAATAAATTTCTAAAACTGCCAAAAAAGATACAAACATCTAAATATTTTTAATCTACTAAAGAATTTGAGTTTATAATTTCAAAACTTTTCCACAAAGTAAACTTCAGCTCCAGACAGTTTCTCATTCACAGAGGAATCTCTTCAAATATATAAAAAAGAAATAATTTCACACAGTCCTACGCAAATTCGCCCAGAGAATCGAAAAAGGGAAAATACTTCCTCATTTGTTTTATGAGACCACATAACTCTCACACACCCAACCTGTAAGATGGACCTGTGAGGTAAAGAGCAGTGAGTTATGTGGATATGTATAGCTAAGTAGAGGCCTTAATAGCCTATATTTTACCAGGATTGAGAATCATTTGCTAGGAGAAGGCAGCATGTGGCTAGAACTTGGAACTTGCTTTCTGCCTGTTGATTTCCCTTACTGTTTGAAAAGTTTCAAGGATAAAAGAAAAGAAGAATTCAATGTAATATTGTTTAGTGTAGGACAGTACTCAAAGAGCTAAACATTGCCCTGTGAATTGATAAGATTTACCTATTTTGAATGTTGAATCTGTAATTATAGCTTTTTGACATTAATCAGAATCAATTTTCATAAACATGTTGTAAATATTGCATCCAATTTTAGGGTTGTACCTAGTTAATCTGATTTATTCTATAGCTTTATTTTGCTGATTACAATAACTTAATAGAATCTGTCATTTTAAACTCATTAGCAAAGCCTCAATATTTCTTATGATCAATCATGATCTACTTTTTTATCATTTCATTTCCATCTGCTTTCACATTTTAAGATATGTTAATTTCTAATAATTAATTAACATAAAATTACATACTGTCCCTGGAAAATGGTTTAATGGCTTAAATAATTATAATTTGATTGGAGAGTTGGTAGGATTTAAGGAAATCTTGGTGAAAAGTTGTAGTTATAAACAGGAATTTACTTTTCTGAAAATAGTGCTCCCATTAATTTTGTGAATGGCATTGTAGAAAAAAGGTTGAAGCACTGACCAATGATTCATTTCTTTCTTGAATACTGAGGGGATTTCTTGAGAAAAAAAGATGGCAGATGGCCTAGTGTAGTTTCTTTATAAACATGCTGATAATTGACATCATAGCAGTTAGACTAATTATGTTAACATTATTAGCATAACCAGAGGAACAATTAAAAGAGCCTGATAAAATATATCTTAGTTGCAGGTCCCAACTTTAGGATCATTTATGATAAACAAAACTAAGATGTGTGGATTTATTTATGGGCATGACACCTTAGAAAATGTCATAAAAGCTAGCTGACTAGGGTATAAAATAGGTAAGTTTCAAACACTAAATGTTGCCACTATATGAGATAATAAATTTTACCTTACATTGAGACACCACCACCAGTGAGTGGGTGTCTAATCAAGGAAGATAAGATCTGGAGAGCTGCTCTTGAATTCTCTGCCAATGCCTTTTGATTGTATCCCTGAAATTATTAGTAAACCTTAATGCTAGGTAAGATCTGACTTGAGTGAATCAAATCTGACAGTTAGTATTGTGTTGGATATGACTCCCTCAAAAATCAATTTAAGAAAATAAATTCACTATTACAAACATTCCATTGTGAAAAGAAAGCTAAATTGGATAAGACATCACACAGCATGGTGAGGTTGGTGTTAAAAAAAGTATATAGGCAAATAGGTGTACATATACATACACAATAGGAGATGGAAATTCTCATCCAAAGTAATACTCAAATAAATTTTTTAACCACTAAGTTTTATTTTTTTCCATCTTTAAGTATTTTTTTCTAGAACAAAAATTGTAGATAAGGGTAAAAATAATTATCTAGATATCAGTTCTGGGCACGGGGGACACTTCTGGTTTAATGCTAGTTTGTTGTGTCATTGCTATAGTGATAACCAAGTGTGGGACTAGAGACTGATGAGTGCCTTCTCTGTTACTGACGTGATAAAACTGCCATGAGTATTATGATTTTTGTTTGGCATATTTATACAGATGGTGATTTGTGCATGGTACCTCTATTAAATCCCACTTTGCCTATAAAAATTATCAATGATCACTATTACATAATCTACAGGAAGATGATAGAAATTAAATTTAACAAAGGTAAAAACTATAACTTATTAATTCTATACCTGTGCAACTCAAAACTCTCCATATTAGTATGTATACAAATGCTCAAAATTTTTCTATATAATACATACACTATTAGTCAAACTATGGCTTGTTAAGCCGCATGTAATGTTTTATTTCATTTCTTTTAATTAAACTCCAGACTGTATTCAAATTTTATTAGTGTTTCCCCTAATGTCCTAGTTCCATTCTAGAAGCCCATTAGGATAACACATTATTATAGGTATCATGTCTCTTCAGTTTCTTCTGGCCTACTATAGTTTCTCAGTCCTCCTTGTTCTTCATGATCTTGAGAGTTTTGAGGAGTACTGGTTGGGTATTCTGTTGAATCACCTTCAACTTGGGCTTATCTGATTTTTTATGGTTACAGTAGGGTTATAGGTTTTTTAAACAGATACCACAGAGGTGAGGCAAACTTCTTACCACATTATATGAAGATACTATCAACATGACTTATGACTGATGATGTTAACCTTTCTCTCTTGACCAAAGCAATGTTTGTTGGGTTTTTCTACTGTAAAATTACTTTTTTTCCTCTTTACACATTCTAGGTTTTTTGAAGGAAGTCACAGATTCCAGCTTGCACTCAAGGGGGTTGAGAAAAATTAGAGTATCTAAATAAATCATTTGGAATTCTTCTGTAAGGAAGATTTATCCATTCTCCCATATCTATTTATATAGTGATTTATGTATTTATACCAACATGGACTCATATATATTTATTTCATACTTTGAGATATAACTCAGTACTATATTATTTATTTTTTGCTCAAATTATTCCAGCTTGGCTATTGATAGTTCTTTCAGGTGGTCCCTTTGTCCCTTTGACATAGCCCTATCTTTTTGTTTTATGAGAACTTCTTTATTTTATGGCATCATTTATTTTGCTGTTTAAGTGCCTCTTTCATTTGTAATTAGTTATTACAGGAAATCAAAGTCTATGAAAGAACCTTTCATTAGAGTCTTATTTTCACATGGTAGAGACAAAGTATAATCTTAACAATACTCCCGCTTATCTCTCTTATAAGTACAATAAGTCCAGTGTTCATAAATCAATAAACATTTGAAAACTTCTTAGTAAGAAGGTGATTAACTATTTATATAGATCTTTGGATGAGAAAAGGCGATTGAGTGTCTATAGAATAGTTTACAAATGAAACAGTGACACCTAGAGGTCCCACTTGACATTAACTGAAAGATCTTGAATGTTCACATTAATTGAAGTCACATCTTTTTCAGCCCAGATTTCCTGATGAGGAAGGAGCAAGAAAGACAGAAATCCTACCTCATTACGAACTTGAAGACATTAATCTCATACTTATTGGCAAGTGTAAAATTGTGAAGAGTTGGCATTCTTTACAAAAACAGTAAATTATGAAAAAAAGCAAAGACAAGTTGCTTTAGAGTGATCAAAAGATAACATTATATTGACTGAAATATAATGTGAGACACTAGTAAGTGATATCTATATCCCAAAGAACAAATTTAGAGTGTGCACATTATCTCATCTCTTTAAAAACAAGGACATGTCAGACTATCTAATTGTACTTAAAGATACTGAAGTAGAAGACGTTCAAGATATAAATGGCTTGGAAATCAAAAAATCACTGAAGCAATTATACTTCTACCAATGTTCAGATACTTTAAAGATCTTTCCTAAACAATTAGCAGCTGTGACAAGAGGAAATCATCAGCCCACAGCATTAACAGGAAAAAGAAAAACATGGGTTTTTTTTAATCTATTGCATAAGTAGGCACAAAGGCAATGAAAATTTCATTAAAAGAAGTGCAATCCGTGGAGATCTAACTCATGGAGACAACAAAATCTTTAAAAGAACACACATGCTTTTATAGCTCTAAGAAACCGTGCACTTTAGTGAAGGTTGATTTTCATAATCTAATTTAACAAAAACTTATCAGTTGTTTGTTGTGTTCACTTCATGTTTATAAGGTGCCATCATAAACTACTAGCTAGAGAAGATAGAAATATTCTTATTTCAAATTGCTTTGTTCTTTTAAAATAGGATACCAAAGCACCACTCAAGGCTATGATAAAGTGGCCATAGTACACCTTCCTTGGATGACAACTAGAAAAAAAGCAAAAAAAGAAGAAGAAGAAGAAAGGAAAGCAAAGCAAAGCAAAGGAGAGGGAAAGAAAGGAAAGGAAAGGAAAAGAAAGGAAAGGAAAGGAAAGGACAGGACAGGACAGGAAAGGAAAGGAAAGGAAAGGAAAAGCTGGGTGTTTGAAGGGATGAGAGAATTGTTGAGATGACCACAACTTCGAATGAGAAAGTCATGCAGATGATTGAATTGCACAGAGAGGAAAGCCAACATTCTGAAGTGGCTGTGTTCTTTCAGTATTTGCAGATCCTGGGCTGAGGTCAAGAGGCTGAGGACGCAGCAAACAAGTCAGGTAATTTCCACTATGAAACACCAGAAAACTGGCAGAAATTATGGAAGTTTTTTGAGTCTGAAAATATAAAAACTGGAGACATGAAGGTTAAATAAGGAGGAATACTGGAGAATCGATCTCTCTGCTGGTTTAACTGTGACAAAATGATGTATTCCAAAGCCGGGCAGAAAGCAGTTTAAATAGAAGCCAAGCTAAACATTCAGAAGAGCAGGATGTAGTTTTAAGCAACCTCATACTACTCAGGAGAACAGGTGCATGGTAGAGTGGCCACTGTGACTTCCCTAGGGTTTGCAATCCTTGGAAGGCTACACCCTAGAGAAAGGGAGGTGAGGGACAAACTACAAGTGGACAAATCCTTATCAAACTTTAATGCAAGTTGGAGTCTTGTGGATTCTTGGTTAGATTAAGGGGACCCACCTCCATTCTATCTCCCTAATGAAGAGGGAAAGTATTGTTACCCACCACTGCTAAATTATTAAATGGTATATAGTTTTTAATTCACAGTTATGACAAGGGATTGAAGAAATATTTAAAACCCAGGACATAATAGAGAAAATGGAAGTAATAGAATATAAATGACCCAGATATTGGGGTTATCATAATAAAACTTACATTTAAGAGGCTCCTGGGTGGCTCAGTCGGTTGAGCGTCTGACTTCGGCTCAGGTCATGATCTCACAATTGATGAGTTCGAGCCCTGCATCGGGCTCTGTGTTGACAGCTCAGAGCCTGGAGCCTACTTCACATTCTGTGTCTCCCTCTCTCTCTGCCCCTTCCCTGCTCATGCTCTGTCTCTCTCTGTCTCAAAATTAACATTAAAAAAACACTTACATTTAACTATGGTTTTCATCATCAAAACAGCCAAAAGATATATAAGATATGAGTTGGAAAGTATTCAGAGTCAAAAAAATTAAGAATAAAATGGAAATGACATAATTTAAAATTACCGTAAGTTACAATTTTTAATAGATAGGTTCAAGGAAAATTAGACACAGTAAAAGAGAGTATAGTTAACTGAAAGACAGGTCAACAGAAAATGTTTAGATGAAGAAGACAGAAAAAAGACTAAAATATGAAGAAATAAAATATTTTTTTCAAAAAGAAAAACAGTTAAAATGTCAACCATCTGTGTAATTGCAGCTCTAAAAAGAGAAGAGTTAGGAGACACTGAAAAGAAGCCATATTAGGTACATGATATTTAAACAGAGGAAAATGAAAAACAAATAATATATAAAAGTAGCTACAGAAGAGAAGACACATTCTCTCCAAGGAAGCACCATAACATTTATAGTAGACTTCTTAACACAAATGATGTAAGTCAAAGGACCACGGAATAGCATCTTTCAGTGATAAACTAAAATAAATCTCAACCTCTATTTCAATATTCAGTGAAAACAAACTGGAAAATGACAGGAAAATTAAGATACTTTCTATCAAAAAATGCTGAGATAATTAAAAGTAATACTCATGGAAAAGTTTCAAGCAGAAAAAAAAACAGTGCTAGACTGAAGCACATATATACATAAAGAATAAAGAGGAATGGAAAGAGAAAATGTGTTGGTATACATAAGTGCCTATTAGCTGTATATAGCAAAACTAACAAATTGTGTCTAATGTAAAACATATGAAGAATTAAATGCACAAGAATATTAGCACAAAAATTAGGTGGTAGAGAAAGTGAATTAGAGTTATAAAATCCTGACATTGTTTATGAGGTGGTAAAATTATTTATATTAAACTTTAATAGCCATGGATGCATGAGGCAATCTTTAGAATGACCACTAATATATAGTAAGGTAATAAATAACTTGTGATTATTATAATAAAAAGGAAAACATAATGATAAAGTTAATGACGGATTATTTGATTATTCAGTAAAATACAAGGATGGAGGTAAAATGTAAAAGAAACAAGTGAAACAAATAGAAAAAATAATAAAATAGCTCTAAGAGAAAAGATGTTATCAATTGCATTGGTATGAACAGACTCATTTTGCTCATCAAAATGGCAAAATAGCTTATATTGGACTTGCCCTCCTGCAGATATTGATTATAGTCTCCGGGAAAAAAAAATAATTGATGGTACTGGAGAATGATGAATGCAGGTAGAAATGGAAGTAAATCTTGCCCTTTAAACAAGAAACTGCACTTTGTAAGATTGAGATGTGTGTAGCTTTTCACTGGTATACACTCTTTAAACTTCACACCGTGGAAATGCTCAGAAATATTTAATGCCTTGAAGAGTCAGAAAGATAGAGCTCGGGGCTGCCAAAGCAGTTGCAAGTAAACTAAGGGGAGAATTTCCAGTGGGAAGTGGCCACAGTGAAAGGAACCACAAAATCGGTTTTTAAACTGTATCCAAATCTGGGGCTGATTCCTGAATTATATACCTGCACAGAGTAAACTGACAACCTCTAAGTAATAAATGAAAGGATAAAGAACCTGAGTTGAAATCTCGCCTGCTGCTTACCACAGGGAGACTGTTTAGAGTTTGAACTGAGCCACATTAACTGCCAGAATGAATAGAACTATGTAGAAGGTAGCAGACGCTGCAGTCTTAGTAACCTTCGTACACACTACATGAGCAGTTAAAAATTTCTAGATATGAGAAGCAACAGGGAAATATGACCCACATTCAAAAGAAAATAATAGAAATCAACCACAAGATGACCCTGGTGAGGAAATCATCACACAGGTCTTCAAAACTATTAAAATTTGAATGTTTAGGGATTTAAAGAAAAAGATGGTCATAATGATAGCACTGGTAAATTTTAGCAGAAAAAAAAAACAGAAACAACTTTTAAACACCAAATACATGTTATAGAAATGAAAAGGAGACTATCTGAAATATAAAATACAGTTAGAGGTCTTAAGACATTAGACATGATAGAATAAATGTGAAATTGAAGACAGGGAGAGACAGGGAGAGAGGGAGAGGGAGGGAGGAAGAGAGAGGGAGGGAGAAAGTAATTATTGAGTCTAAAAAGCAAAGAGAGAAAATGTTGAGAAAAATAAAGGTCCAATAGACTCTAGGATAGTATCAAGCAGTTTACTATACATGTAATTGGAGAGAGCTGTACTTCAGAGCTGCTACAGACTACATCTTGTGTTACGCAAATCCACTCCTTCTTACACATTGGGTAGCAACTTCTGTGATCCTCATTTCTTGAGAGGAACTTGGAAAAGGGAGGGTAGTGGAAAGAGGTAAAGCTCTCATGATCGTCCCGGACTACACCTAATACTCCTCCTCTCCCTCCTGCGTTATCCATTCTGAGTTTGTCTAATTCTGACCTTTCACCTCTACAGTTCTTGTCTTCCCTGGCAGAGCTACTTAAACCCTCATTTCTGAGGACATCTAGGCCATTGGTTAATATACTCTTTTGCGGGAAGGTTTGTTATTTATGTCCACTCACGGTCAGGCAAGGGAGTAGTAGGAGTTCCATGCATACCCCTCCCTGCCTCCATTGTATAACAAAACCTGCCTTCTCCTCATGTTCAGAGTCATTTATCTTGTCAAGTCAGCAAGGCTGATTGGACCACAACCTGCTTCACTGCCCTTTCCTATGCCAGGCTCTTCTCAAATATGAGTCTTCTATTTCACCCCACATATAAGAAGTATTACTAGATGTTGAATGTGCTTTTTTTAGAACCTGAAGAAGTTTGGAAAGCATCATGCTTCTTACTTTATAGTAGGGATTGCAAAATGCAGCAATTTGCTTTTAGCTTTGGAAGAGATATCTTGATATGCTCCTACTGCTGGATTTCTAAAATCTTCACTGAAAGGGCAGGTGTCTGGATCTTTGAACCATTTATCTCTCATCCTCTGGAGCACATGTGTCTTACTGAGCATGTTAGCCACCTCTTAATAATCCTGCCCCATCAAAATAATGTCATCAACATTATAAATCAGTGTGATACTCTGTAAGATATCTGAAGACAGTCCAAACTGCTTCACACTTCGTCCAGAAAACAGAGGCCAAAGCAGAGTTAGAAATGCAAGACATTTATTGGGGCTAATACATGATAAAGTGGAGAATTAGCAGGAATAAGGAAGAAAGATCTCAGACCATGATATATGTCTATCGTCTGTGAAAGGAGAGGGGGAAGAAAGGAAGATCGGGTAGAAAAAAGACTCAAACCATGTTATAACACTTCAGAAAATCACAGTCAGCTGAACGCGGGAATTCAGAGCAAAGATTTTCCTTTAGAAAGTCTAGTGGGGGGCATAAATGGCCAGACTCTACTATTCCTGCCATGCTCAATGAGTCGCTAGAGCTACTCAAAGGGAGTGTGTCCTTTGCCAGAATGCTGCATCAGATGCTAAAGGTACTGCAGCTGGAGAGTATCCACAATTTCATTCCTCTTGGCAGGTTCTGTCTTGAAAAGAGATTTGAGTAGTGTACCCCCATGGCTGTCACAGTGCTGTGCTCACAACCTGCAGACCTTATACATTGTATGTATCCTAGGTTGGTTCCCAACTACCAGCATAGACATCTCTCTCTCTGAAGTTTATCTTCAGGACTATGGGGGCTGCTTTGTCTATGGGGACAGACAGATAGAGGTGCTGAGGAATTAACAGCTCCTAGAAGCAGCCCCCAACCAGTGACACTTGGAAGATTGTATCTAAGTATCTCAGCCTCCTTGTCTTGGGTGAGATGATTCTGAGGCATGTATCTAAATGACATCCTTGAGTTTCTCTACAGAAATTACATTGCAGTTGCCTACTTTGGTTATTGCCTTAATAATATGCTCTTTGTTGGCTGCCTTCCCTTCCTTTATGACTTGTCAACTTCCTTTCCAGTTGTATTCATCACACTTTCCAACGACACAGAAATAGCTAGATTGATAGATTGATTGATCCATTGATAGAGATAGATAGATAGATAGATAGATAGACACTTTAAGGAACTAGCTCACGTGAGTGCGGGGGGAGGGGGTAACAAGTCCAAAATTTTCAAGGCAGGCTGGCAGCCTCAAAATTGTGGCAAGAGTTGATGTTGGAGTCTTGAGTCCAAAAGCTGGAAAACTCATGCAGAATTTCGATGTTGCAACATGGAAACAGAATTGCATCCCCTTCCTGGATCCTCTGACTGCTTTCAAGGCCTTCAACTACTTGGATGAGGCCCACCCATGTTAAGGAGGGCAATTATTCAAAATCTACTGATTTTAGTGTTAATCACATCTTTCAAATATTTTCACAGCAATATCTAGACTGCGTTTGAACAAACAACATCAGCATTATAACCTAGCCAAATTAACTCATAAAACTAATCATCAACCTGTGTCCTACACTCTTCCAAAAAAAACAAAACAAAACAAAACAAAAACCAGAAACAAAACAAAAACTTTGCATTCAAATCCTGGTCTCAGGGTTTTCTTTTTAGAAGATATAACAAAAGCTCTATGTTGGCAATACCTACAAGTGAATTCTGGGTTTCTGAAAATATTGATGAAAAATAGAAAGCCATAACTTTAGATTTCCGTTAATAAAATACATAAATATGGATAATATAAAATGTTAATAAAAACATAAATATGAATAAAGCTGGCCTCTGTATATTTTATAATGCAAATGAAATTATACTATGACACTTTTGAATTTTAAGCCTTACTCACATCCAAATTCAGCAGCTGATTATTTCAGTACGTTGCTTCTCAGCATTTAGGTATTATTTACAACTTGACTTTTGAAAATAATACTCTGGTGAAGAATAAACCATAGAATTTATATTTCACTTTTGTGGCTTTTTTTTGGTCAGAGATTTAAAAACTTATACCATGAAATTATAAATGTAAAAATTATAATGTCAAATACATATCCTCGAAGCTAAATCTGATGACCTACTGTAAATTAAGTTGTAAAATTGAAACTCACTGGGTAAAATGTCTAGGAAACACCTCAGACAGCATAATAAATAAACAGAAAATAACTTTCCTGCATGAAAAGCTGGAGAAAAATTCAGGTTTAATGTGCTCAAAGTGTTGAGTGATCTGAGATTGCGGGGTCATGCCTTTAGACTTAATGTTTCTTCTATTCCACTTTTAACCATTAGTGCAATATTTGCCCAGTGGTTGATCTGAAATTGGTCACTGGTCATATTCTTTTCAATGTTGCAAAAACAAAACTTAAAAGAACACTCTTTCCTTCTGTAAATATTGACAATGGGCTTAAAAAGTACAAAAGTCAGGGCACTGGGTGGCTCAGTCAGTTAAGTGTCTGACTCTTGATTTCAGTTCAAGTCATGATCTCACAGTTCATGAGTTCAAGCCCCACGCCAGGTTTTGTGTAGAGCAGAGAGCCTGCTTGAGATTCTTTCTCTCCCTTCTTTCTCTCTCTCTGTCCCTCCCCAACTCATGCTATCTCTCTCTCTCTCTCTCAAAAATAAACTTTTTTTTAAAAAAAGGTGCAAAAGTCAGTGTGTCCAGCTAGAATATAAATAAAAAAATAATTATAAAGACTTACCTCAACCCAATATACTGTAAATGATTCCTTATAGTCAAATCCATAGATCATTCAACCTTACAAATACTGTTTCTTATTTCTTATATATTCAGTGAAAGTTATACAAAAGTATACCATCATATTTTTTTCAGTAAAAGAGGAAATAAATGGTGGGAAAGGTAGCATGTTGAGGAAAAATATAGGAAAAGAATATGCTATAGTTAATTCTTCAATTAGGTGTATTTTCACAAGACTACCTGATAAATGTACTAATTCAATAGAAATTCCAGTAATTGAACTAAATCATGTTTTCAATTTTAACAATTATTTATTTTACTCATTTTTTGGTCCAACCATTACCATCAACTACTTACTTTTCATCTCATAGACAGCCATTGGCCATAACATAAAATTACGTATTATAAGAAGAATCATTCCCATTCAGCATATAATGGACTTGACTATTATTGTAAAGAATAATTCTTACTGATACTAATCTCATGTCTGATATTAAATCAAATTGTGCTAATGCTCCTTTGCTCCTTTCTGCCTATGTGGGTACTATTCTATTTTTAAAGCCTGCCCCCTCCAGTTTAAGTCCCCTCCTTGATGTAAAATACTTAAATGGTGTTTGCACACAGTACATGATGCACACAATTTCTTTAGCGGGTCTACGTTCATTTCTAGTTTAAAATATAATTATCATCTGACAGCTTACTCTTCTCTTTATTTTCTCTATTTCTTAAAAACGCGTGCACACACACACACACACACACACACACAATTATTGTCAATACATGCACCAAAAAAGCATGTTACGTAGACTAGATGCATCTTCTATGGAAATAAATCATATGCTTTACTACTTTTGTCGTTATTAGTTACATCCTATAAATTCCCACAAAAGCCCACATTTTGGTTGCATAATCCCTTACACTGTCTGTAAATATTGCTCGTGATATGATCAAATGTGCTGTCAATGTTAAGAAAATCAAGAGCTTCCATGCCCATGTAAATCTTTTAATATGAAATGGAAGTCCAGGGCCTTGTCTTCTGTAGGTACTTGATAAACTTAACAAGATTTGATTGAATGTATGAATGAGAAAGATGCAGGAAGACAATTTCATAATCCAATGCAAAACCTATTCTCAATAGTGATGCTGATTCTTTCTCATGCTGCTCCTTCCCTTTTTCCCCCTCTCTCAAGGAATTTTTCACTTGTATTCTCCCCTCTCTGTGTCCTTGGAGGCTGTACATACAGGCTCCCTTGCTGGCTGGCTTGAGATTGGGTTCTACCAATGTAAGCTATGTACAAAACAACCAGAGAGAGACAAAGCTCGGGGCATTTTGTTGTTGTTGTTGTTCCATGCCTTGTCTCAGAGAGCTTCTCTGAACACAACTACATTCTTCTGTGATTGTAGCTCCTGCAGGGCAGACTGTCTTCCATGGTTGGTGATCTGACAAGGTAATTGTAGCTCCATTTCCTCCCCTGAAAGGTCTAGTCCCAGGAGTGCTGAGAGGACACCATTGCTAATTCCTGCATGTATCAACATCTCTTTCTTTTTTCTTAGCCCTGTGTACTCTTCTGTAAGTAGTCCCTTTATTAAACTCTCTCCATTTAAATAAATTACCTGACTTTTTTACCTCCTGAGACCCTGACTGATGAAAAAATAAATCACAGTTCTTTCTTTTATACCTTTTTAGTGATACCTTAACCATATTAAATACCAATCTGTCCTCGAATTTAAAGATTATCCCTCTGGATTTCATTTGACAAAATGGAGATTTGGGACAGCTCTAGTATTGCTGTTTAGATTTCATGAGATGTTATTTCTTATCACACAGTGTCTTCCCCAAGATGTTTCATTTAGCCTTCAAGTAGTTATATTATAAGTGCTCAGTGTTATAATGTACAATGGCCAACAGGGGACAAAAATTTCTGCTTAATATGTCTTTCCTAAGATTAAATGATTATTTTGCTGTGGTTAATAGCATTTCTACTATATAATAAAGCAATATGCTTTCTCATTTATGATTCAATGTGTACAATTTAACATTTTTAGAATGGTTAAAATTCTATATTTTTTTAGATTGAAAATTCTGAATGGTCCTTCATAGATGTGGTGTATATATATACATATATATATGTGTGTGTGTGTGTATATATATATATATATATATATACACACACAATGGAATATTACTCAGCCATCAAAGAGAATGAAATCTTGCCACTTGCAACAACATGGGTGGAGCTAGAGTGCCTTATGCTAAGTGAAACCAGTCAGTCAGAGAAAGACAAATACCATATGCTTTCACTTACATGTGGAATTTAAGAAGCAAAACATAAATATATGGGAAGGAAAAAAAGAGAGAGGGAAGCAAACCATAAGAAACACTTAACTATAGAGAACAAACTGAGGGTTGCTGGAGGGGTGGTGGGTGGGGAATGGGCTAAATGGGTGATGGGTATTAAGGAAGGCACATGTGATGAGCACTGCATGTTGTATGTAGATGATGAATCACTAAATTCTACTCCTAAAACCAATATTACACTACATGTTAACTAACCAGAATTTAAATAAAAACTTGAAACAAAAAAAGATCACAATAAAAAATAAAATTATTTTAGACATTCATAAAAATGCTCCTTCATAGTCTAAGTATAAATGTACATTCATATAACAAATTTTTCTGCTTAAGACCAGGACCACAAAATCTCGGGGAAGAAGTTTGTAAATTAATAAATTTTTGTTTCCATTTGATGTCATTACTTTAAATCCTGCAACTAATTGTCTTCCAACTGAACTACATGTTGTGTCTATTTCTAAAGTTTGTTTTCTATTCCATTTTTCAGACATAAAAATTCTTCCTTTAAATTAAAAAAAATGTAAAATATAAATTTTTAAAAAGTATTATATGATCCTATATGCCATATAATCTATTTTTCTCTCTCCTATTTGTTCAGTTTTTCTTAACTTTTTTGGTCTATTTCTCTTGCTGCCTTTTCCCCTCATTTTTACTTCAAAGATATTTTTATGATTTTTTTTTGAAGCTACAATGTCAGAAATGCTTTTTGTGACATTTACCTGTCAAGGGTTTTGTATGTAGCAATTTCTTCAAGAAAGTTCTAATACCATTTCTAAAAAAAAAAAAAAAAATGAGCATAAGAACACTTAAGGGGTTTAATTCACATTTCAAGTGCAGAATTATCAGTTTAAAATATAAAAATATAACTGAAAAATGGAAGAAATCACATGTTCTATTAATAATCATGAAGAGAGTTGTCAGTTTATTTATAATAATTAATAGAGAGGGTTCTGTCTAGGAGCAATAAAATGCTAATACCCCTGAGTTGGGTTAATAATTAAATTCAACTAATCTAAAACAGTGACATAGGATATCTTATGTTAGACCTCTAGTCAAACTTTAACACCACAAATGGGTATCACCTGTATGAAATCAAATGTCTCTGAGTAATTGAGTGACTTTTTTCCATTTTACTTTGAATTCCTGATCTTACTGTGCAAATAATGATTGTCTCAATCACTGGGACACCATTAGGTGTCAAAAGCAAAAAATCAGAAACCAATGTGTGCTTTACCAAATTGAAAAATGCATTTTTTTCATTAAAGGATATTAACAGGCTGATGGTGGGCATAGGAGCACATCACATGGGGAAGTAAAAACCAGTCCAAAATAATTCAAAGAATAGAGCCCATAAGTCTACATTCTTAAGACATTAATATGATTGAGATGCTGTGCTAGATAACATGAGATACCAAAATTGTATGCTCTGCTACCAAGTGAAACATCAATTTAAAGAGATGCTTCAGGGACGCCTGGGTGGCTCAGTCAGTTACACGTCTGACTTCGATTCAGCCTACGATTTAGGCTTACATTATAAGGGCTCTGTGCTGACAGCTCAGAGCCTGGAGTCTGCTTTGGATTCTGCTTCTGTCTCTCCCATACTCACGCTCTGTCTCTCTCTCTCAAATATAAAAAAACATTAAAAAAACATTTTTAAAGAAATGATTCAGATAAAGGTTTCCCCTTTATAATCATACTATTTAAATTTTTTAACGTTTATTCATTTTTGAGAGACGAGAAAGAGCATGAGCGGGGGAGGGGCAGAGAGAGAGGGAGCCACAGAATACAAAGCAGGCTTCAGGCTCTGAGCTGTCAGCACAGAGTCGGGGCTCAAACTCACAGATCTCGAGTTCATGACCTGAGCCAAAGTAAGATGCCTAACCAACTGAGCCACCCAGGCGCCCCTATAGTCATACTATTTAATTACCTCTGTGGGTTGGGGAACAAGTGCAAAAACAACAGCTAAAACCTCAAAAATTCCCCCCAAATAAATTTGCATAATGTAAATTTGCTTCTGGGATTCATGTGATAACATAAAATTTCAAATGCACACAACCAAGTTTTACAAAAATATCCAATCTCCAATAATTTAGACCCCATCTAGCAAAAATCATGTTTGTTTCTATAATTTTATTGGAATTTATAAAAAATACAATAAAAGCAGATGTTTTCATTTAAACTCTAACTTTTCTAAGAGCATCTGTATTATAAAAGTCCTTCTAATTGGTTAGGCTTCTTTGTAATGCATTTTTACATTATCAGCTTACATAAAGAAGCACAGAATTTCAACCAATAGCACACAATGCTTTGCATATTATTTGGCAAAAGTATAATCATTGCTGATGGGAAAGTACTAGAAGAAGCATAAAGCTATATGTTAATAATATGGTGTAAGGTTGGCCTGTTGTTCCAATGCGTGAGACAACAGTAGAGTGTCCATTCAATTCTAAATAGTGCATAAATATTGCATTAGGCATTTTCAAGTTGTAAGGAACAGGACGTGGCCAGGTAAACTGTTTGGCACTTATTATCCGAACACAACGAACTAAGAAAATCCAAACATCTTTTGATGCCTTGGAGAACTGAAACAACAATTGAAACCATTCCAGTTACTATGACTACCCTTGTGACCCAAAAGAAACCCTGGGCACCTGCCTGCCATCTTTTTAGAAGCCAGTTTTTGATTCCTCCCACTCTATTGATTTCCCAGTAATTATGACCAAGTTTCTTTCTTGTTTTTGACTCTACTATTATCCTTGATTCTGTAATACAGTTCCTTATTCTACTCCTCTCTCCTGAAATCAAGAGGGAGGTATGAATGAGTATCCTTATAGTCTCCATTCCATACGAACAGAGTTCTCAAACTCAGTCACCTCACCGTCTATGGGCTCTGGATATCTAGCCTATATAGACAATGTCTGTTGGCTAAAGAGTTTGGTCAATCAGCTGTGCCCATGGAAGCCAAAACACATGACAAACTTTTGGTGAATTGTAAAGAAACTGCTTGGGGCCACATTATTCAGATGGGAGCACAACCCCAGCAGGCACTTAGTGTTTTGTGAGTTTGTTTCCTGCACAGTTATGCAAGGTTCTGTATTACACAGATTATAAAAATGATCAAGGAAAATTCCTGTTTTTCAAGGAGATTTTGGTCTTGACCCATTATTCAGAGTCTTCAGTGTAGGATCTTACTTAACACTGTCTTCATAAGAGCTGTAGGTTATCCTTCCTCTGTAGGTTTATAAAATTTCCCTTCCTGAAATAATCGGAGTTTGATTTAGCATAGGGCATACAAATTTTTTAAAATGGGTAACCACCTGACTTCTTAAAATGACATGTATCACTTTACCTAGGAAACTGTGTGTTATCTATTAATTTATCTATATCTTTATACAAATACAAACACACTAAATATTACAGAATTCTCGACCACGTGTCATATGGATTTAAGCAGTTGAAAGATAATAATCAGGTTTTAACAAACTATGAGAAAATTCTAGAAGGTATAACACGTGCATTTCCATGGCATAGAAAAACAGTTATTTGGAGAATTAAACAACTTGCCTTAATTTTTTAAAAGTGTGATGCTGTTATTTGCTTATGTTAAACAGTTACTGAATTGAAAATACATGGTTTATATCTAAGAAATCAAAGTTTTTGTAAATAATATCATTTTCCAGGTTTAACATATCTCTTAAGTTCCAATAAATTATGGAATTCTTTACATTAGAAAATATTCATGTTCCTATATAAGTAAACATTCTTGATTAGCATATAACGAGTATCGTGCCTCTGTCAAGAAAATAAACCTTTATGAGTTGTTACCTTACATTTCATGCTTGTTTCATGTCCATTGTCCTCACTGAACTCTAAGTTCCTTGAGTCAATGAGCAGTATCTTTATAACACCAGTGCCCAGAGTACTTAAGACACGCTACTTTCTAAATTTAGTTGCTTTGGGGCGTCAGGGTGGCTCGGTTAAGCATCTGACTTCGGCTCAGGTCATGATCTCACAGTTTGTGCGTTCGAGTCTCGCATCAGGCTCCATGCTGATAGCTCAGAGCCTGGAGCCTGCTTCAGATTCTGTGTCTCCCTCTCTCTCTCTGCCCCTCCCCGGCTTGCACCCTGTCCCTCTCTTTCTCAAAAATAAATAAACATTAAAAATTTTTTAAAAAATTTAGTTGCTTTGAAAAATAAATGACTTCAGTAATAAGCAGAGTTAATATGCATTTGAGATTATTGGATTTCACAGTTGTGTTAAGTCAAAGGTTATAGGTAATCTTTGAAAAGTCAGTGGAGTCTGATGGGGCCAGGAAGCAGTGGGTGAAAAAACACTTAGTCAAAGTAGTAAAGACCTTCTCAAAGTTCTATAATGAAAAGAAGAGAGAGCGAGCTGATTTAGTGTAAGATTGAAGGAGACTTTAATTGTTTGAGGAAAAGGTAACTGAAATCTGTGTATATAGAGAGGAATGAGCAGATAAAGCAGGAGAATTTGAAGGTATGAAAAAAATAAGACCTATTACTTTGGGGAAAAAATAAAATCCAACAGGAGATGAGAGAGAAAAGGATCAAGAGCAAAAGAAAACACAGGAGAGACTCTTCCTCCTTTGGAACGTGACTAAAGATAATAAGAATATATTATGAATGAGTGTATCCACTTCATATGTTGAATAAAATATTATATAAATATAATTTCTGAATTATATTTTGTCTTGTTTCACTGGCTAATCTGAAAAGTAGAAATGAAAATACAATTCTGAAATCTTTTCTCCCTGACAACCAACAAATTCTTAATTCTTACATATAAACTATATATGTATATATTATATATATTATATATTATATAATAATTAATATAATATATATTACAATATATATTATAATATATGATATAATGTATAATAATTATATATTATAATATACAAATAATATTATATATTATATATAATTATATATAATAATATATAATATAATATATATTATATATATACTTTATTATATATATATAATAAACATGTGTTATATATATTCATGTATATATAAACCTTTTTTCTGGAAAAATATTATATAAATGTGTTAGTATGCAACTTTAAAAATCTGTGAACATGACAGCTAATACGATTAAAATTAAAATGTGTAAACCTTTCTATAAGATCATTTAAGCATGAAGTCTTCTGAGTCAGCAGCTTACTCACACTGTTACATAAATGAATAAGCTCAGAAACAGAAATAGCTTCTTTACACACAATTTTAGCTTTCCTTTTTGCTTAACGGATCTTGATTAAGAAAAGACAAACAAATTAAAAACCATTTCAGCGTGAATCACCCAGAAATATATCGATGAATATACACGTGTGTACTCACATACACACACACGGCCATCACAGATACTTTTGAAGACTCATTTTAAAAAATGAGAAAAGCCTTTGACATTAAGCAAATAAACGGTGGTTGATTCATTCCAGAGTAACTCTATATTCACTCAGTGGTTTTCAGTGGCAAGCTAGTGCAGAAAGCTGTTTGTGGAAATGCTGTAGTGAAAGGCACACACGGTGCTGAAGAGAAGCAGCCGACAAAACCCTGCTCCCACGGGGGAATGAGGCATGCCACCAGAAGCAACACTCAGCCCTAGACTAACCCGGAAGGCTCTGAGCATGTCCACCGTGGCTGGAGAGCTCATATTTCTCAAGGCTATTTTACCCGCTTTCTTTGTGCCACTTACGCTTGCATTCGACTTCAAATGCACAAAGAGATTTTTTCTCTCTCTTTTTTGCTCTTTTTCTTGTGTCTTTCTGAGATGATGGATGCTAACTGAATCTACTGCAGTGACTGCTTCACAATACATGTAAGTCAAACCATTATGCTGTATACCTTAAATTTATGCAAAGATGTGTGTCAATTGTATCATACTAAAACTAGGGGGAAAAGAATAAAACTAATTATCCCTCAACACCAGTAATAATAAATGCACAAAGAGACACAGTGACCATGAGATCCTGCCACGTAGTCAGTCCATTAGCATTAGAACGAGGCTTGATATGCCTGCTGCCTACGGAGCTTAGACAGAAGCACAGGAAATGTCCAGCAAAGCCCCGACACAACAGTGGCAGGGCCAGCCAAAGTGGGATGTGAATAAACAGGGTTACCAAGACACGAACAAGGGGTCCCCTTCTTTCAACTGCATGTCCTGGAGACTCCTGAGGAGACCTTTGTGCAGCACCCTGCTGTTGTCCTTTGGCACTTGGAGTGATACTGCTGGAGGTGATCATGACTGTCAGATTGTGTGGGACAGAGGCCAATGTCAGCAAAAAAAGGAGCTAAGAATGGGCTTCTTCTAAGCGGGCTCTGTGCTGACAGCTCAGACCCTAGAGCCTGTTTCAAATCTTGTGTCTCCTTCTCTCTCTGCCCCTCCTCTGCTCACAGGGGAAAGCTCTCACTTTCAAAAACAAACATTAAAAAGAATTAAAATTGGAGTGTTTTCTTGTATGAAAACCATACTTCCATAAATTTCACTTAAAAACGCCCTAATCCTTTTATTTTCTTTTTTTTAAATTTTTTTTCATGCTTATTTATTTTTGAGAGAAAGAGGGAGACACACAGAGAGCACAAGCAGCAGAGGAACAGAGAGAGAGGGAGACACAGAATCCGAAGCAGGCTCCAGGCTCCGAGCTGTCAGCACAGAGCCAGATGTGAGGCTGGAACCCACGAACCGCGAGATCATGACCTGAGCTGAAGTCTGACACTTAACCAATTGAGCCACTCAGGTGCCTCCCCCAAAAATGCCCTTATCCTTTTAAACATTACTGTGTGATTTCAAGGGGAGCTGGAAAGAAGTAGCTTAATAGGAAAAATAGAATTATTCAATTAGAAAATGTTCAGTTTAATGAACAATGCCACTCAAATAACTTTGGTTCTAAGTTTTTCCTATCATAATTTTCTAAAATACGGAAAGTTCTGCCTCCTGGAGAGGTAAAACAGATGGCTAGTGCAAATAAGAAAAATGTGTAACTCTGTAGTAGGTTGAATCATATCTTTCATGGAACAAAACATGTTTTAAGACGTGCATTTCTTAATGGTTTTATATGAAAAATCATCACCTATGGGAAGATTTTTGTTACAAAGCACTTTATTATCATGAAGTTCTGCGTTTTACTTAAACCAATAGTATTTATTTCTTCTGAACAAATCATTGACTTTAACTGAAGGATGAAGAAAGTCACAGTATTCCAAAGCCTGGGAAGAACTGGCTTCTTTAAAAATCAACTTATTTCCAGAACAGTAGCTGAAGAAGTAACTGTAAATGATCCACTGAATTCCTCTCACTCAGCATGGCTGTACCTTCAAAAAGTTATTTATAATTTCTATGATGTTCATAATCCAGACACATAAAAGACATTATCATCTTCAAATATCATCAGCTTTAAAGATGACTAAATCAGAGGAAATATATATTTAAGGACAAATATAAATAAAAATCATTAGTGTAGATTGCCATATCCCATAATTCCACTACTGGGTATTTACCCAAAGAAAATGAAAACACTAATTTAAAAAGATGTATGTATCCCTATGTTTATCACAGCATTATCTACAACAGCCAAATTATGGAAACAACCCCGGTGTCCATCAACAGACGAATGGATAAAGAAGATGTGGTAGAGAGATAGATGATATATAGATAGATAGATAAATAGATACGGTATACATACGGTGTAGATAGGTAGATGTAGTATATATATGATGTGGAATATTACTCCGCCATAAAAAAGAATGAGATCTTGCCATTTGTGACAACATGGACAGACCTAGAGGATATGATGCTAAGTGAAATAAGTCATACAAAGACAAATACCATGATTTCACTGATATGTGGAATTTAAAAAAGAAAACAAACAAACAAGCAAACAGAATGCAGAACCAACCCTGTAATACAGAGAATAAACTGAAGGTTGCCAGAGGGGTAGGGGGGGGTGGGAGGATAGGCAAAATGTGTGAAAGAGAGGGAGATACAGACTTCCAGTTAAGGACTGAATCCGTCATGGGAATACAAGGTAGAGCACTGGGAATATAGTCAATGGTATTGTATATTGTAATAGTGTCGTATGGCGGCAGATGGTAGGTACAGTTTTGGTGAGCAGGGAATAATGTATAGACTTGCAGAATCACTGTTATATGCCTGAAGCGATTGTAACATTGTGTCATTATACTCAAATCAAGAAAAAATAGCATATAAATACAGAAGCTACAACTTACAGCACCTAAAATGATATTTCCTACCCCTCTGGATTTCAGCCCATACCAAACTGTTTCCAGGGTGTATTATGATCAAGAAGAGGAATTCTAAACTGTTACTCTGATTACTATTTAGATTCACACATAAAAATTCTTTTTATTAGATGTACCTTAGGATGGAGAATGAAAGGAGCACATATTTGAAAAGCACAGAACAGGGGCGCCTGGGTGGCGCAGTCGGTTAAGCGTCCGACTTCAGCCAGGTCACCATCTCGCGGTCCGTGAGTTCGAGCCCCGCGTCAGGCTCTGGGCTGATGGCTCAGAGCCTGGAGCCTGGAGCCTGTTTCTGATTCTGTGTCTCCCTCTCTCTCTGCCCCTCCCCCGTTCATGCTCTGTCTCTCTCTGTCCCAAAAATAAATAAACATTGAAAAAAAAAAAAAAAGAAAGAAAAGCACAGAACAGTGTTTTAGCGTGTATTGCCAACTGAAAAATGATAGATAACTAGTAAATAATAAATTGTAAGTAATAATTACAAGTAATAACAATGAATAAATATTGGCATATCTCAATTTAAAAAACAATATTTATTCAAAGGAATAAGTAGAAAAGATTGTGTCGTTCTTTACTATCTGGTAACTGTAGATGACAACAGAATTCTGCTGAAATTGTCTCCCATTTATAAAAATAGGTATTGATATAGATGACATAGATTAGCTCTAGATGATGATAGATACAGCTAAGATATAAATATAAGCTTCAAATGAAAAGTTTTTTCCTGAAAAAAAGTCAGACTGATTTTAAACATTTTAAATCTGGAACCCATATGTAAGTGAAATTTGTAGAAACTCTCCCAAAAGAAATACAATGTTAGAATAAAGGAATCTCAAAATAAGTTTAGAGGAAATTGCATTATTTGGAAAGAGAAAATACAGCAGAAGTAATGCCCATAAATACCTACAAGGGCCAAGTGATTTAAAGGAGTAAAGTGAACAAGGTACACAAAAACGACCATAAAAAAATCTTTGGAAGCAGAGCCAACAGAAGCAAGAATGTATCCCAAGAGGGCGGTCGTCATTGAATTTTGCAACACTAACCAGTGTTTTCTTTGGTAATACAGTCCTTTGCTCCCAGAGTTTCTGAGTTTTCATTAGAAATCCAAAATCTGGGTTTGTTGTGTGAAATTGCCTCACTTTTTAAAATGGTAGCAGTTATTGCCTACTCAGAATCCACTTCACTCTGTCCTTCTATGCAAAACTGAGACATAAACCCAGATAGTACATAGGATCCTCCAGCTTACAATTGTTGGTCTATGCATAGTCACATAACTTAAGGACATTAAATACCTAAAGAAATCAGTGACAGGAAGGATAAAAATAGACGTCTAAGAAAAGGGTAAAAAAATAAAAATCCCTACAGAAAGATAAGCAATAAGGAGAATATTTAAACAGATATTTTGGAAAGAAAAAGAAAGAGAACGAGTAGACTGACAGATTTCAAATAATCACCAGAGTTAAAGCAAGACCTGTGCCTTCAAATTGAGTTGATTCATAGGTTTAAACATGGGAAAAAATGATGAAATAAACCCGTACCTAGACAAAAGTTTTGGCAATATATTTGCACTATAAAGATTAAAAGGATAAAAAAACAACAAAAGTACAAATAAACAAACAAAATCGGTATTCTAAAAAGAATTACAAAATGTAAATATCATGATGTTCTAAGATATTTTTTCTGCAGTATTAGACGCCAAAATACAATGGGAAAATTATTACAAAACTTCTCATTTAAAAGTTGCCACTAGGGGCGCCTGGGCAGCTCAGTCGGTTTGAGCGTCCGACTGACAGACTCAGATCATGATCTCATGGTTCATGAGTTCAAGCCCCACGTTGGGCTCTATGCTGATGGCTCGGAGTCTGAGCCTGCTTCAGATTCTGTTCTCCCTCTCTCTCTGCCCTTCCTCCGCTCATGCTCTGTTTCTCTCTCTCTCTCAAAAATAAGTCAACATTAAAATAAATAAATAAAAATTTTTAAAAAGTTGCAACTAAAGAATTTTATAAACAAATTCCAACAGTAACACATTATACTATTAACAGATTTACACAAGATAATGCTTATTTAAAAAAAATTACTTGAAGATGTTCAAAGGTACCGAGTTTCTTAGCAGTATAATAACTATCATAAGATAAAAAACAAGATGGAGACAACAAGCAACCATTGGATGAGTGGAAAATATAAACAAGTATGTGGTTACATGAAGGTAGAAGAGATAAAATGTGATTGAGGAGAAATGATGTATATCAGGGGACCCTACTAGTTCAAATATTTGGAACTGATAACACAGTTCAAGCAAAGACTAGGGAATAATGTCTCAGTAAAACAAAATGTGGAATGACCCTTGCTAAGTTATGTAACTCTTTAATAGGCATTTATAGTAAAATGAATGAATTATATCTACAAGATCCATGAAGCTCTTCTTAACTAAATACCATATATATATGACATAGTATAGAAGTGGCTCAAAAGCACAGACTGAGTATGCATGCATATCTCCCTTCTATCTATATTTCCCAGCTGACTTAAATTTGCTGTTGATTGTTTCTATGGTGAATAGTATTTTAAATGTTCTAACTGACCACTGCTGAAACACAGAAAGGTTATTGACTTTTGCTATTGATTTTTAATATAGCCAAGTTACTGAATTCTTTTATTAGTTATATACACGTATAGTAGATTCTACTGGCTGTCCTATGTCACAATCATATTACCTGTAAATAGTATTTTCCTTCAAGTTATTAAATTTACATTACCTATGAATTATTATTGTCAAATAACATTTTTTTCAGGAACATATTTACAGTTTTCAAGGCCTAAATTTATACACTCAATTGATTTCACTGTTGAACCCATCATTCTTGAGAATTAGATTTTTAAAAAAAATTTTTTTTTTCAACGTTTATTTATTTTTGGGACAGAGAGAGACAGAGCATGAACGGGGGAGGGGCAGAGAGAGAGGGAGACACAGAATCGGAAACAGGCTCCAGGCTCTGAGCCATCAGCCCAGAGCCTGACGCGTGAGAATTAGATTTTTTTTAAACTTTGGTTTTGATTCAAAAGTCAGTCAGCTGAGGTGAATATTTCTGTTTGCTTTGTTTTAAAGAGAGATAAATTTGGAGGTCTACATGTCTGAGGCTGCCTTCTTATTGTTATTTGCTCTCATACATGAATGGCAATTAGGCTAATTATAGAATTTTTATAGTGAATAATTCTACATCTGAAATGAAGGGTTATCAAATAAATACAAAGTGAGTAAAAATGATTGTATTTTGCATAGGTATTTTCTCTGTACTGTGTAAGGGAGTTAAAACTTAGATCATAGTTTTCCAGAAATAAGTCTCAAGGAAATCATTTTGAATCTTTGAACATAGTTTTGAAAACTATGAGCCCAAAATGGTGAATCTCATTTTCATAAATGACCTCTAGAGAATTGAAAGAAAGTTCATTTATATTAGCAAACTCTGCCCAATCTTTGTCAAATCTAACATTTTCAGAACATATATATAAATATACATATTTGTAGTTATATAAACGAGAACAATAGTTTGGTTCAATAAAGGACCAGTATTCTTGGTGAATACCAAATGGCAGTATTTCATGGAAAATGCCCTTTTTAATACACTTATGTAGGTCATCATACTATTGGAAGTCAGATTTTGAATGTGTGTAATATACATGTTGGCCCATATTTTATCTAATGGTCATAGTTTATTTGTAGTATTTGTAGTATTTTCAGAAAGGGAAGGTTTACCATCACTGAAAATGCATGCAGTTTCCTCTTTGAAGGAACTGAATTATTATTTCTAAGTTTTTTACTTGTTTCTATAAATTTTCTAGGAAAATGCTTATATAGAATTTAAATTATGGCATTTTTCTTTTTATTTTTTTATTGTTTTTTTAATGTTTATTTATTTTTGAGAGCAAGAGAGAGAGAGACAAAGTGTGAGTGGGGGAGGGGCAGAAAGAAAGGGAGACATAGAATCCAAAGTAGGTTCTAGGCTCCAAGCTGTCAGCACACAGTTTGAGGTGGGTCTCCAGCTCATGAACTGTGAGATAATGACCTGAGCCACAGTCGGATGCTTACCCGACTGAGCCACCCAGGAGCCCCAATCTTTTTCTTTTTAATATTGACGCCTCTTATTCACTATCCTTGGCTTATTACGTTGGCTAGAGCGTCAAGCTAAATAGAAGTGGAGATTACAGGAATTGCTAATTTATTCCTGAATTTGATGACTTACTTCACATGGTTCACATTTATCTGGTTTGTCAGATTTCTGTTACATACAATTTACAAGGTGATAGAAGTGTTCTTCTATTTTTGGTCTGCTTAGAGTTTTAATAATTTCTTTGGCATTATATTTAGTCATCCAATAATAGATTTTCTCACATTGAATTTCTCTTTTTTCATTTTTGGAATGAATCTAATTTGTTCAAAATGAATTAATATTTTAATACAGTATTTAATTTTTTAATATTTTATATTTAGTTTTTACATCGATATTCATAATTGGTATAGTTGTTTAATTTTTGCATATGAGTGTTCTAGTTTCCTGTAATGAATTGAAAGGTTTTCATCTTCCTATTTCTCTTTTTGTTGTTTTTCTTGTTTTTCTCCTAGTCACACTATTGATCAAAGTTCTTTTCAGGGGATCTAATTTTTCTTTGTCTCTGGATGGGAAGTTTGTCATTTCTTTTTTGTTTGTTTTTTATTTTTTCACTTAAAATTTGTAAGATAACATACACACAAGTGTGTACATATTTAAAAATCATTTTAAAGCAAATAGTCATGGAAACAACCAGATCAAGGAAAAGAACATTTACATAATCCTAAGGCCCTACTAATCAATATTCATTTTTTCCTTCTCTTGTCTTTCTTCTCAAGGTAATCACCATCCTGACTTTGTGACTAGTAATTTTATTGATTTTCCTTTAGAGTTCTGTCAATTATAGATGCTTATCTAAAAAATACATTATGCCTGTCTTTGAAATTAATATAAATGAAATATCCTGTAGAAATACACTTTGTGTCATGCCCTTTAAGTCAGCATTTTGAGGAGCACCATTCATATATATAACTGTACTTCATTTATTTTCATCACTATATAAAATTGATTGTATGAATGTACAACAATTCATAGGTCCATTCTCCTCTTGATAGATATTTAGGATAATTTCAGTTTGGGGCTACAATAGTTGTGAGCTATTTTTAGTTATGTGCTCTTGAAAACAATACTTTCAGGGCTTTTGGTTTTTTTTTTTTTTGCATGTATCTTGGTATAATTATGAAAGCGTTCCTTTAATATACACACACATATCCTACAAGTGAAATAGCTGGTTTATAAAAAATGCAAACCTTCAAACTTACTAAATAATGCCAAAATGTTTTCTAAAACCTGCTGTATCAATTTATTGAATTGAAGAGCCCAACCCAGGACTCAATGCCTTGACCCTGGAATCATGATCTGAGCCGTAATCAAGAGCTGGATGTTCAACTGACTGAGACACCCAGGCACCCCATTAGTCATGTCTGATTTTAATTCTCTGTACATGATCATCAGTGTTATTGAAGGCCTTTTTCATATGTTTTGTTTTTCATATCTCCTAAAGAAATCAAAGATATATCACACATTAGCTTTCTGTCCCTGTAGTAAAAAAAAAAAAAAACAAAAAAAAACCAAAAAAAAAACAGCATGAACTTTGAAATTTGACAAGTTTTGTTTCACATGCTGGCATTGATTTTTATTAAATGGAACTACATTTTTGTTTTCAATGAGGTTTTAGGGCTAAAATTATGCTGAGGGAAAAAAAGGACACAAAAGAGTGCATTCTGTATGGTTCTATTTTTATGATGCTCTGGAAAAACTGAATGCATTAAATATATGACCTTGAACTAGTCATGTTAATTCACTGAGCCTAATTACTTTCATTTAAAATGGGACTAATAACCACTTCAAGGGTTATTTTGGGAATTAAGATGTATAATGTATATAATAGCATCAAACACAAAACCTAATCCATATTAGAAGATGAATCAATGCCCCTCTATGTCTTTTGCTTCCTTTTATTTTTCTGTTGCTTTGCATGACAAATATCAGACATCAGTGCAGTTAATGTCTCTTATTACTTGTTATCTGGATGATTCAGATATGAAAGAAGACTTCATTTAAATGTGTTATTATTTTATATGGATTTTTTAAACTGTAGGTTGGTTTTGTACAAGAAAACATCTTTGAAAACAGCATGTCTCTTGGCATTATTTACATACCTGAAGAAATATGATTTTATGCTGAAAATATAAATTTTTACATTTTTTAATAATATGTTTACATTGTAGTTTCTCAGGATTATGCAAAACTAGGCCAAACCAGCCATTCAACTGCCTTCTAGTTCTAATTATACATGAATTTCCATCAAATTTCCAATTTTCCTGGATTTTAGGGACAGCTGCTGTGATGTATAGAATATCCCTAGGTTACTGCTTATGCCAATCAAACACACATGCACTCATATGATCAAGAGAGCTTAGAGAAAAAAAAAAAACAGTAACTCTGAAAGCTGGAGATACCCTCTTGCCTTTCTCCATTTCATATGCATGAGTTACAAACAGAACCTGGCTAGCTGCTTTAGAACTTTGTACTACTAGTGGTGGAAATATTGTTAGGGAATAAGAAGCATCAAATCATGTAAAGGTGCTTCTGAAAACCTGCACTCATTCTGCGATTTAGATAACAATTTTTAAAGCTAAATAACACATAGTTGTTAAGCATTGTTTGGTTGAATATATAAATCCTATCATTTTTTTTAAATTATAAATTATATAATGGAAATACAGAGCACTTATTTTGAATTTCTACCTTCAGAAAATCATTTTCACTATGTTGTAAATAAGAACTCAGAAATACATCTGGTGGCTGTGTCCACACAAATGGAAAACTGAAACTACATTCCCTACCTGTGAAGAAAAAATGTTCTGATAAATAAAAATAGTCCATGTCACTAAAACTATTTCAAAATAACTCAAGTTCTTTATTATTATCTTCCAGGAAACATAGACATGGCCACAGTAATACTAATTCATTCACCCTTTCCTTTCTCTCCTGCCAATATCCATCTTTATCTTCACTACTCTAGCTCCCATCTCCAACTCTAGAAAGTCCTCAGTCCTCATGCCTTTGACTCCTTTTTTAATGTGTTTCCCCCACGTTTCCCCCACTGTGGAAGACCTACGGACATGTTCTGTGTCATGTCATCCTCATGACAACCTTATGTCATGACATCTCAGGACATCTCTACTTTACAGATAAGGAAATTGAGGCTTTCTGAATTGCTCAAGTGGAGAGTAAAAACTAAAATTCAATTTATTGACTCCCAAGCCTATATTCAGTGCCATTCTGCTCTTTTCCTTTTCCAATGAAATGTACCTATGGGCCCTTACACTTTCAAGGCATTCACATTAGTATAAATAATTATAATAGAGACAGATGTGAAGACGAATCTGGTTCTAGAAAAGAGTCAAATCTTGTTGGAGCCATGGTTATAAAATAAAGTAAATCAGAACACTGAATGCTATGCTATTGGGTAAGAACTCCCTTTTATGTACCCAAAATAATGAGGCAGAATTTCCATGTGATTCATAAAATGGTTCTAAAGATATCTCAAGGTCATGATGTATTTGTATTCATGTTTGGAGGCATTAAAACACTAGTTAAAATCTATATTCTAAAGTATACATGTCAGGGTGCTGGGTGGCTCATTCAGTTGAGCATTCAACTCTTGGTCTTGGCTCAGGTCATGATCTCAAGGTTCATGAGTTCAAGCTCCACATTGGGCTCTGCACTGATGGTGTGGAGACTGCTTGGGATTCTCTCTCTCTCTCCCTCTGTCTTGCTGCCCCTCCTGTCTCTCTCTCTTTCTCTCAAAATAAATTAGTAAACTTAAAAAATTCATTCACTCTTTGCATATAAAATATACAAATCAATAGTGTGTGCATTTGGTTTTTGTAGGTTAATAATTGTGACATTAAAAGTGATCATCCAGGGGAGGGGACCAAGATGGTGCAGCAGCATGGAAATTCTCTGCTCTTCTCATCCCTGAAATGCAGCTAGATCAGCACCAAACCATTTCGCACACCTTGAAGATTGATCTGAGGACTAACACAACAATCTGCATCATTTGAGCCACAGAACTCAGCAGGTACATGGTGCCAAGAGGTGAACTGGGGAAGAGAGAAGCCACGGAGGGTAGGGAGCTGGAAGGAGGTGTTGCTTGGCAGACTGACAGCATGGTCACAGACAGTGTAGAAGCCAGGAGTGGATGGAAGCTGGAGACAAAGGAGGGGTGCTTGATTACAGGTTGGCAAGAGCACAGAGTTCTAATGTTAGAGGCTGAGAAGCTGGATGATGCCATTTTCACCTCTCCCAGACATGTGCATACAGGCTTACACACACCACAACAATCTACCCCAGTAAGCTAAGCAGTGCCGCCTAGTGGAGAACAGAGCCGTTACACCAAGACCAATCCAACTACGCCAACCAAGCCCTAGAGGACCACCATAAGTCTCTCCACCTGCTTAGTTTACAGACTATAAAGTGCTTCATAGTTTGACCTCTAGGGGAAACTACATGTAATTTCATTTAGATTTCATTCTATTTGCTGGTCCATCTATTATTTTTTTTCTTTTCTTATTCTTTGATACAGAAGGAGAAAAAAAATATTTTTATTTTCCATATTTATGAAAAAGATTTTTCTTTAATTTCTTTTCTACTGTTTTTTAATTATTTTTATAATTTCTTAGTCTATTTTACTTTCTTCATTTCATTTTACTCTATTTTATTGTATATATTTTAAAAATTTTTAAACATTTTCTTTTTTTTTTTTATTTAATTTTTTTTTCAACGTTTATTTATTTTTGGGGGCAGAGAGAGACAGAGCATGAACGGGGGAGGGGCAGAGAGAGAGGGAGACACAGAATCGGAAACAGGCTCCAGGCTCCGAGCCATCAGCCCAGAGCCTGACGTGGGGCTCGAACTCACGGACCGCGAGATCGTGACCTGGCTGAAGTCGGACGCTTAACCGACTGCGCCACCCAGGCGCCCTAAAAATTTTTAAACATTTTCTTACATTTTTCCCCTTTTTTTCTTTTCTTTCCTTTCCCTTTTTTTTCTATTCTATCAAGCTTCTTTCAACAACCAGACCAAAACACATCTAGGATCTAGCTTCCTTTATTTGATTTTTTGGGGGTATTGTTTTTAATATTTTTTATTTTATTTTTTATTTTGTTAATTCTATTTCTTCCTCCAAAATGACAAACTAAGGAATTCACCCCAAAAGAAAGAACAGGAAGAAATGATAGTCAGGAACTCAATCAACACTGATATAAGCAAGATGTCTGACCAGAATTTAGAATCACGATAATAAGAGTACCAGAAGGGGTTGAAAAAAAGCATAGAATCCCTTTCTGTGGAGATAAAAGAAGTAAAATCTAGTCAGGACAAAATTAAAAATTCATAACAGAGATGCAATCTCGATAGGATGCCATGGTGGCAAGGATGGATGAAGCACAGCAACAAATCAGCTATATAGAAGACAAACTTACAGAGGATAATGAAGCAGGGAAAAAAAAGGAAAACAAAGGCAAAAAATCATGATACAAGAATTAGAGAACTCAGGGGCGCCTGGGTGGCGCAGTCGGTTAAGCGTCCGACTTCAGCCAGGTCACGATCTCGCGGTCCGTGAGTTCGAGCCCCGCGTCAGGCTCTGGGCTGATGGCTCGGAGCCTGGAGCCTGTTTCCGATTCTGTGTCTCCCTCTCTCTCTGCCCCTCCCCCGTTCATGCTCTGTCTCTCTCTGTCCCAAAAATAAATAAAAAAACGTTGAAAAAAAAATTTAAAAAAAAAAAAGAATTAGAGAACTCAGTGACTCATTAAAAAGGAATAACATCCAAATCATAGGGGTCCCAGAATATGAAGAGAGAGAAATAGGGGTAGAGGTTTATGTGAGCAAATCATAGCAGAAAACTTTCCTAACCTGGGGAAAGATACAGACATCAAAATCCAGGAATCACAGAAAACTCCAATTAGATTCAACAAAAACCGACCATCAACAAGGCATATTATCATCAAATTCACAAAATACACAAACAAGGAAAGAATTATGAAAGCAGCAAAGGAAAAAAGCTCTTTACCCATAAGGGAAGACAGATCAGGTTTGCAGTAGACCTATCCACAGAAACTTGGCTGGCCAGAAAGGAGTGGCAGGATATAGTCAACGTGATGAATCAGAAAAATATGAAGCCAAGAATTCTTTATCCAGCAAGGCTGTCATTCAAAAATAGGAGGGATAGTTTCCCAGAAAAACAAAAACTAAAGGACTTCATGACCACTAACCTACCCTGCAAGAAATTTTAAGGGGGACTCTCTGAGGGGAGAAAAGATGTAACAAATCAAAAAGACCAAAAGAAACAAAGACTATAAGGGGCCAGAAACACCACTAGAAATTCCAACTCTACAAGAAACATAATGGCAATAAACTCATATCTTTCAGTACTCACTCTAAATGTCAATGAATTAAATGCTCCAATCAAAAGACATAGGGTACCAGAATGGATAAGAAAACAAGATCCCATCTAAATTCTGTTTGCAACAGACCCATTTTAGACCTAAAGGCACTTTCATATTGAAATTAAGGAGATGAAGAACCATCTATCATGCTAATGGTCATGAAAAGAAAGCTGTAATAGCCATATTTATATCAGACACACTAGATTTTATTTTTTCTTATTTTTTTAATGTTTATTTATTTTTGAGAGAGAGAGACAGAACACAAGCAGGGGAGGGGCAGAAAGAGAGGGAGACACAGAATCTGAAGCAGTCTCCAGCCTCTGAGCTGTCAGCACAAAGCGTGATGCAGGTCTTGAATTCATAAGCCATGAGATCATGACCTGAGCAGAAACCAAGAGTCAGACACTTAGCTGACTGAGCCACCCAGGCACCCCGAGACAAACTAGATTTTAAAACAAAGACTGCAACAAGAGATGAAGAAGGGCAATTATTTCATCATTAGGTGTCTATCCACCAGGAAGATCTAACAATTGTAAACATTTATGCCCCCAAAATAGAAAACCCAGATATATAAATCAATTAGTTACAAACATAAAAAAACTCATTGACAATAATATCATAATAGTAGAGGACTTCCATGCCCCACTTACAACAATGGACGGATCATCTAAGAGAAAATCCATAAGGAAACAATGGCTTTGAATGACACACTGGACCAGATGGACTTAACAGATATTATCAGAACATTTCATCCTAAAGCAGCAGAATACACATTCTTCTCTAGTGCACATGGAACATACTTTAGAATAGATCACATGCTAGGACACAAATCATACCTCAAAAAATAAAAAAAGATAAAGATCATACCGTGCATATTTTCATACCACAACACTATGAAACTCACAGTCAACCACAAGAAAAAATTTGGAAACACAAAAATACTTAGAGACTAAAGAACATCCTACTAAAGAATGAATGGATTAAACAAGAATTTAAAGAGGAAATTTAAAAGTACATGAAAGCCAATGAAAATGATAACACCACATCCAAAACCTCTCAGATGAGGGGCGCCTGGGTGGCGCAGTCGGTTAAGCGTCCGACTTCAGCCAGGTCACGATCCCGCGCTCCGTGAGTTCGAGCCCCGCTTCAGGCTCTGGGCTGATGGCTCAGAGCCTGGAGCCTGCTTCCGATTCTGTGTCTCCCTCTCTCTCTGCCCCTCCCCCGTTCATGCTCTGTCTCTCTCTGTCCCAAAAATAAATAAACGTTGAAGAAAAAAAAAAAAAAAAAAAACCTCTCAGATGCAGCAAAGGTCAACTTAAGAGGGAAGTATATAGTAATCTAGGCCTTCCTAATGAAAGAAGAAAGGTCTCAGATACACAACCTAAACTTACAGCCTAAAGAGCTGGAAAAATAACAGCAAACAAAACCCCCAAACAGAAGAAGACAGGAAATAAAAAGATTAGAGCAGAAATCAATACTATCGAAATCAAAAAAACAGAACAGATCAATGAAACCAGGAGCTGGTTCTTTGAAAGAATTAACAAAATTGATAAACTCCTAGCCAGTTTGATCAAAAAGAAAAAGGAAAGGACCCAAAGAAATAAAATCAAGAATGAAAGAGGAGAGATTACAACCAACACAACAGAAATAAAAACAATAAGAGAATATTATGAGCAATTATATGCCAATAAAATTGGCAATCTGGAAGAAATGGACAAATTCCTAGAAACATATACACTACCAACACTGGAACAGGAAGAAATAGAAAATTTGAACAGACCCAAAACCAGTAAGGAAATTGAATTAGTAATAAAAAATCTGCCAAAACTCAAGAGTCCAGGGCCAGATGGCTTTCCAGGGGAATTCTACCAAACATTTAAGGAAGAGTTAATACCTATTCTCTTGAAACTGTTCCAAAAAGTAGAAATGGAAGGAAACCTCCCAAACTCTTTCTATGAAGCCAGCATTACCTTGATTCCAAAACCAGACAGAGACCACACTAAAAAGGAGAACTATAGCCCAATTTTCCTGATGAACATGGATGCAAAAATCCTCAACAAGATATTAGCCAACTGGATCCAACAATACATTAAAAAAATTATTCACCACGACCAAGCAGGATTTATACCTGGGATGCAAGGCTGGTTCAATATCCGCAAATCAATCAATGTGATACATCATATTAATAAAAGAAAGGACAAGAACCACATGATTTTCTCAATTGGTGCAGAGAAAGCATTTGACAAAATACAGCATTTCTTAATAATAATAATAATAATAATAAAAATAAAAACCTCATGAAAGCAGGGATAGAAGCATTATACCTTGAGATCATAAATGCCATATATTAAAGACTCACCACTAATATTATTCTCTATGGGGAAAAACTGAGAGCTTTCCCCCTAAGATCAGGAATACGACAAGGATGTCCACTCTCACCACTGTTATTCAACATAATATTGGAAGTCCTAGCCTTAGCAATTAGACAACACAAAGGAATAAAAGGCATCCAAATCAGCAAGGAGGAAGTCAAACTTTCATTCTTCACAGATGACATGATATTCTATATGGAAAACCCAAAAGATTTCCACCAAAAAACTGCTAGAACTAGTTCATGAATTCAGCAAAGTCACAGGATATAAAATCAATGCACAGAAAACAGTTGCATTTCGACACACCAATACTGAAGCAACAGAAAGAGAAATGAAGGAATGAATCCCACTGACAATTGCACCAAAACCCATAAAATACTAGGAATAAACCTAACCAAAGAGGTGAAAAAATTATACACTGAAAACTATAGAAAGCTTATGAAAGAAATTGAAGACACAAAAAAATGGAAAAATATCCCATGCTCCTGGATAGGAAGAACAAATATTGTTAAAGTGTCGATATTACCCAAAGCAATCTACCTATTTAATGCAATCCCTATCAAATTAACACCAGCATTCTTCACAGAGCTAGAACAAACAATCCTAAAATTTGTATGGAACCAGAAAAGACCCCAAATAGCAAAAGGAATCATGAAAAAGAAAACCAAAGCAGGAGGAATCACAATCCCAGACTTCAAGCTGTATTACAAAGCTGTAATCATCAAGACAATATGGTACTGGCACAAAAACAGACACTCATGTCAATGAAACAGAATAGAAACCTCAGAAATGGACCTACAAATGTATGGCCAACTAATCTTTGACAAAGCAGGAAAGAATATCCAATGGAATAAAGACCATCTTTTCAGCAAATGATTTTGGGAACACCGGACAGCAACATGCAGAAGAATGAACCTGGACCACTTTCTTACACCATACACAAAAATAAACTCAAAGTGGATGAAAGACCTAAATGTAAGACAGGAAGCCTTCAAAGTCCTCGAGGGGAGAGCAGGAAAAAACCTCTGACGGCTGCTGCAACTTCCTACTCAGCACGTCTCCAGAGGCAATGGAAACAAAAGCAAAAATGAACTACTGGGACCTCATCAAGATAAAAAGCTTCTGTACAGTGAAGGAAACAGTCAGCAAAACTAAAAGACAACCGAAGGAATGGGAGAAGATATTTGCAAATGACATATCAGATAAAGGATTAGTATCCAAAATCTATAAAGAATTTATTGAACTCAACACCCAAAAAACAAATAATCCAGTGAAGAAATGGGCAAAAGATGTGATTAGACACTTTTCCAAAGAAGACATCCAGATGGCTAAGAGACACATGAAAAAATGCTCAACATCACTCATCATCTGGGAAATACAAATCAAAAGCATAATGATATACCACCTCACACCAGTCAGAATGGCTAAAATTAACAACTCAGGCAACAAGGACACATGATGCCAAAAAAGGGATACTCTTTTGCACTGCTGGTGGGAATGCAAACTGGTGCAGCCACTCTGGAAAACAGTACAGAAGTTCCTCAAAAAATTAAAAATAAAAATACCCTATGGCCTAGCAGTTGCACTACTAGATATTTATCCAAATAATACAGGTGTGCTCTTTCAAAGGGGCACATTCGCCTCAATGTTTATAGCAGTTATATCGACAATAGCCAAAGTATGGAAAGAGCCCAAATGTCCATCAACAGATGAACAGATAAAGATGATGTGGTATATATATATATATATATATACGGTGGAGTATTACTCAGTAATCCAAAGAAATGAAATCTTGCCATTTCCAACTATGTGGATGGAACTAGAGGGTATTATGCTAAGAGAAATTAGTCAGAGAAAGACAAATATCATATGACTTCACTCATATGTGGAATTTAGGATACAAAACAGATGAACATAGGGGAAGGGAAGCAAAAATAATATAAAAACAGGCTCTTAAATATAGAGAACAAACTGAGGGTTGCTGGAGGGGTTGTGGGTGAGGGCATGGTTAAATGGGTAGATGGCATTAAGGAAGACACTTGTTGGGATGGGCATTATATATAGGGAATGAATCACTGAACTCTACTCCTGAAATCATTATTGCACTGTATGCTAACTAACTTGGATGTAAATTTAAAAAAAAGGAAAGTATTATTTCTAAAACAGTGTCAACTTTACATCGATATAGTGGCACTATTATGTACTCATTGTGATACTTTATTAGATACTTATTAGAAAATCTAAGACCCTCTTAAAAAAAGTGATCATCCATACAATGTGCTTAGAAGGATATTAAAGTACTATGAATATAGTAAATACTCCATACATGCTTCCATTGGCATTAATAATAATTACAACCAATTAATTACTTTGAAATCATGAATTATATATCTGTATCTGCAGCTAAATAAGAATTAAGAAAGTAAAATCAGACTACTTTAACAAGAAATAAATAAAATAACATAAATAACATAGATGGATAATATTAAACCAGAAACCAATGGTTTTCTTAGAGAATAATTATAGAAGAAAGCAACATAGGAACTACAAATACTCAGCCACATATGAATTTAAACTATCAATAGATCTGAAGCAACTTCTTGTATCTGAACGTGGAAGGATGTTTATCTTCCAGACAGAATTAAGCAATCAGTGGTTTAATAAAAAAATCTTGATAATTAATAGGTGATTAGGAGAGATAAAAAGATTAACATGTTTTAAAAAAGAAAGAAAATAAATGCCTATTTCAACTGAATTAGTGATGGATAGGTTAAATATGGATGAGCTAATGGGGTCTTAATGAATCCATATGCCATGGATTTCCCACTAATTAAGAAATCAACAAAGATGACCAAACAAAATGTGTGACGTTTACAAACCATCTTTCAAAATTACTTCAGAAGTGTTAAGTTACTAGAGAAAATTTTTTCTGAATTATACCAAAATATACATGTACCTCACTAGGGTAGTCTTCTCCCATTGGCTTATGGCTCTTTTGTTATGGTGTCCAGAGCAGTGGTTCTCAAACTTTAGTATGTGTAAGAATCCCATGGGAGGCTGGATAAAACATAGTTTCTGAGCCTCACTCCCATGTTCCTGGTTCAGTGGGGCTGAGATAGGGCCAAGATTTGCCTTTCTAGCAAGTTCCAGGTGATGTTGATAACTGCTAGTCTTGGGACTAGGTTTGAGGACCACAGTTTTGGAGTCTTTGTATAAACAAAGTACATGCCCTTCAGAACAAGAACACAAAGAACATAAACATAAAGCAGGGTTGAGGTCACAATAATCTAAAGAAATTTGATATGAGAATGGCAGAAACACTCCTTCAAGGAAATTCTTTCCACTCCAATGTCACCTTGAAGTTACAAATACATCTTGTGCAAAACACTTATGCAGAACTTGGTTTATGATCTTGCTCTAACAAGCTATAATGTTTATTCTTTGAACAATTAAAAATATGATTTTGCTGTCAAGCAGTCTTCCTAAGGTATATGAAACACAACAGGTTTTACAGGTTTTTTGTGTCCTACATTTTGTCTCTCATTGTGGGCAGAGGGAAATAAGCTGATGTAAGCCAAAAACACTTCTAACCTGTCAAATTATTTTTTAAGAACTTACATGTTTATAAGAGAAAAATAACAATCTTGGAAGGATGATTTTCTGCTCTATAAATAAATATGATTACTGGCTTTTTCACTCTCTTTTTATAGTTTTATTAGTTATATTTTTATTGTTCTTTGGAGATATTTCAATGACAACTTGGGAGTAAAGGCAGTATGAAAACCTCTTCCTGATGAAGTATTCATTATTATTAACAGAAGGCAAGTGTTAATGTATTGAAACAGAATGAGACAAAAAGACTCAAGTTCCTGGTCAGATGCATTGGTTCTAACTAATGAAATAAACGCATGTTACACAGAATGGCTTCTGGCTACCTTATCAGATTTTCCCTCTTGTTTCAGCCTATTTCAACTGAATTGAGCCCATGTTAGCACTCTGCACTTAAAAAGATGGGGAAGACTCTTTTAGGTGAGTTGTATCAAGATAGGAACAGAAGTGGCACCAACTGCCCTTTTCCCTATGCTCTGTCCTCAGGATAGGGCACTTGTCTGGCCCAGCCATTCTCACTGGGAATGAATATGACTGGGTACAGATCACATGTTAGTAAGCATTCTTGGATTACAAATGGTTGTTTCAGGGAGTCTCACTGGGTTCTAATTAGACTTCAAAAAATAGTCATTCTGTCCTCTGAATTAGTCCTTAGTGTTACAGAAGATTGGGCTCACTTATTTCCTATATCTGGTCTCTCAAAGGCCCAAAAGACTTTTGTTTATGAGAAGCAGATTTTCTCATAAATGTTAAATCTGAAGTGGGAGTTTTTCTTTCATTAACTCACTTTCTACTAAGAACGAGTTAGTGGGGTATCAATGGCTCAACTACTTTATCTGTTTATATGATCCTTGTAGCCTGGCTTTCGTATTCATTTTAAAGGAAAAAGTACTCAATATCTAACATATTCAACATCGAGTTTAATTCTCATGATCTAAAGTTTGATAACCATAAGAGATATTCTGTGGAAAAGTCCTCATAATAAACATGATCAGAGCCTCATAGGCTTCATTTCTGTTTTCTATTTTCTTTATTTCACCAATATTAAATAATCACAGTCAGAACTTTTTTGTAGTTTTTATTTACATTCCAGTTAGGTAACATACAGTGTAAAATTAGCTTCAAGCATACAATTTAGTGATTCAACACTTCCATACATCAGCTGGTGCTCATCACAAGTACACTTCTTAATCCCAATTACTAATTTCACTCATCCCATCACCCACCTCCCCTCTGGTAACCATCGGTTCATTCTCTATAGTTAAGAGTCTGTTTCTTGGTTTGCCTCTCTTTTTTTCCCACTATGATCAATTGTTTTGTTTTGTAAATTCAACATATGAGTGAAATCACATGAAATTTGTCTTTCTCTGACTGACTTTTTTCACTTAACCTAATACTCTCTAGCTCCATCCATGTCATTGCAAAAGGCAAGATCTCATTCTTTTTTATGGCTGAGTAGTATTCTAGTGTGTCCACATCTTTATCCATCAGTCAATGGACATTTGGGCTCTCTCCATAGTTTGCCTATTGTTGACAGTATTGCTATAAATATCAGGGTGCATGTATCCCTTTAAATTAGTATTTTTGTATCCTTAGGGTAAATATCTAGTAGTGTAATTGCTAGATCATTGGGTATTTCTATTTTTAACTTTTTGAGGACCCTCCACACTGTTTTCTAGAGTGTCTGCTCAGGTTTGCATTCCCACCAACAATGCACAAGTGTTCCCCTTTCTCCACATCCTCACCAACACCTGTTGTCTCTTGTGTTGTTAATTTTAGCCATTCTAACTTATGGGAGGTGATATCTCATCATAGTTTTGATTTGCATTTCCTTGATGATGAGTGACATTGAGCATCTTTTCATATGTCTGTTGGTCATCTGTATGTTTTCTTTGGAAAAATATCTATTCGTGTCTTCTGTCCCCTTTTTAACTGGATTATTTGTTTTTCTGGGTGTTGAGTTTTATAAGTTCTTTATATATTTTGGATACTAACCCTTTATCAGACATGTCATTTGCAAATATCTTCTCCCATTCCATAGGTTGCCTGTCAGTTTTGTTGATTGTTTCCTTTGCTGTGCAGAAGCCTTTTATTTTGATGATGTCCCAACAGTTTATTTTGCTTTTGCTTCCCTTGCCTCAGGAAACATATCTACTAAGAAGTTGCTGTGGCTATTGTCAAAGAGGTTACTGCCTGTGTTCTCCTATAGGATTTTAATGATTCCATGTCTCACATTTAGGTCTTTAATCCATTTTGAATTTGTTTTTGTGTATGGAGTAAGAAAGTGGTCCAGGTTCATTATTTTGCATGTTGCTGTCCAATTTTCCCAACACCATTTGTTGAAGAGACTCTCTGATATTCTTTCCTGCTTTATTGAAGATTAACTGACCATATAGTTGTGGATTCATTTCTGGGTTTTCTAATCTGTTCTTTTGATCTATGTGTCTATTTTTGTGCCAATACCATACTGTATTGATTACTATAGCTTTGTAACATAAATTAAAGTTCAGAATTGTGATACCTCCAGCTTTGATTTTTCTTTTTCAGGATTTCTTTCACTATTCAGGGTCTTTTGTGGTTCCATACAGATTTTAGAATAGTTTGTTCTAGCTCTGAAAAATGCTGGTGTATTTTAATAGGGGTTGCATTAAATGTGTAGATTGATTTGGGTAATATAGATATTTTACCAATATTTGTTCTTCCAATTCATGAGCATGGAATGTTTTTTTTTCCATTTCTTTGTGCCCTCTTCAATTTCTTTCATAAGTGTTCTATAGTTTTTAGAGTACAGATCTTTTACCACTTTTGTTAGGTTTATTCCTGGGTATCTTATGGTTTTTGGTGCAATTGTAAATGGGATCAATTCCTTGATTTCCCTTTCTACTGCTTCACTATTGGTATATAGAAATGCAACAGATTTCTGCATGTTGATTTTGTATCCTGCAACTTTATCAGTAAAGCATCACATATCAGTTCATGCCATAGTTTGGTGGAGTCTTTTGGGTTTTCTACATAGAGTATTATGTCATTTGCAAAAAGTGAAAGTTTGACTTCTCCTTTGCTGATTTAGGTGACTTTTATTTATTTGTATTGTCTGATTGCTGTGGGTAGAACCTCCAGTACTATGTTAAATAACAGTAGTGATAGTGGGCATCCCTGTCTTGTTTCTGACCATAAAGGAAAACCTCTCAGTTTTTTCCCATTGAGGATGATATCACCTGCAAGTTTTTCATATATGGCCTTTATTATGTTGAAGTATGTTTTCTCTAATCCCACTTTGTTGAGTATTTTATCATGAATAGATGCTGTACTTCGTCAAATGCTTTTTCTGCATCTGTTAAAAGGATCATATAGTTTCTATCTTTTTATTAATGTGGAGTATCATGCTGATCGATTGGTGGATATGGAACCATCATTGTAGTCCAGGAATAAATCCCACTTGATAGTCGTGAATGATTCTCTTCATGTACTGAAAATTTTTGCATCCACATTCATCAGGGATATTGCCCTGTAAATCCTTTTTTTCTTAGTGGAGTCTTTATGTGGTTTTGGTATCAGTAATGCTGGCCTCATAGAATGAATTTGGAAGTTTTCCCTCATTTCTATTTTTTGAAATAGTTTGAGAAGAATAGGTATTAACTTTTCTTTAGATGTTTGGTAAAATTCACCTGTGAAGGCATCCAGTCCTAAAGTTTTGTTTGTTGGGAGTTTTTTGATTACTGATTCCATTTCTTTGCTGGTTATTGGTCTGTTCAAGTTTTCTATTTCTTCTCGTTTCAGTGTTGGTAGTTTATATGTTTCTACGAATTTATCAGTTTCTTCCAGATTGTCTAGTTTGTTGCCATATAGTTTTTCATAATGCTCTCTTATAATTGTTTGCATTTCTGTGGTATTCTGTTCTCCTTTCTCATTCGTGATTTTATTTATTTGGGCTCTTTCTCTTTTCTTTTTGATAAGTCTGCCTCGGGGGTTATCAATTTTTTTTTTATTTTTTCAAAAAACCAGCCCCTGGTTTCATTTATCTGTTCTACTGGTATTTTTTGGTTTCTACATCATTTCTTTCTGCTCTAATCCTCATTATTTCTCATCTCCTGGCTTTAGGCTTTGTTTTTTTTCTCTTTTCCTAGCTCCTTTAGGTGTAATGTTAGGTTGTTTATTTGAGATTTTTCCTGCTTCTTAAGGTAGACCTGTTTTGCTACATACTTTCCTCTTAGGACCGCTTTTGCTGCATCCCAACGGTTTTGGAACACCATGTTTTCATGATCATTTGTTTCCATGTATTTTTTATTTCTTCTTTGATTTCCTGGTTGACCCATTCATTATTTAGTAGCATGTTGTTTAACTTTCATATATTTGTGGTCTTTCCAATTTTTTTCCTGTGGTTGACTTCAAGTTTTATAGTTTTGTGGTCAGAAAATATGCATGGTATGATCTCAATCTTTTTTGTACTTGCTGGGGCCTGACTTGTGACCTAGTGATCTATTCTGGAGAATGTTCTGTGAATAACAGTCATAATTTTGAAAGACATTCTTTGCAGCACATCTTCAGAACTAATGCATTTCAAACATGTTATGAGCAGAATTCAGTATATCTTACTCTCTTCCAAATTCCTTTTTCTATGGCACAAAAACAGACACACAGACCAATGGAATAGAATAGAAACCCCAGAACTAGACCCACAAACGTATGGCCAACCCATCTTTGACAAAGCAGGAAAGAACATCCAATGGAAAAAAGACAGCCTCTTTAACAAATGGTGCTGGGAGAACTGGACAGCAACATGCAGAAGGTTGAAACTAGACCACTTTCTCACACCATTTACAAAAATAAACTCAAAATGGATAAAGGACCTAAATGTGAGACAGGAAACCATCAAAACCTTAGAGGAGAAAGCAGGAAAAGACCTCTCTGACCTCAGCCGTAGCAATCTCTTACTCGACACATCCCCAAAGGCAAGGGAATTAAAAGCAAAAGTGAATTACTGGGACCTTATGAAGATAAAAAGCTTCTGCACAACAAAGGAAACAACCAACAAAACTAAAAGGCAACCAACGGAATGGGAAAAGATATTTGCAAATGACATATCGGACAAAGGGCTAGTATCTAAAATCTATAAAGAGCTCACCAAACTCCACACCCGAAAAACAAATAACCCAGTGAAGAAATGGGCAGAAAACATGAATAGACACTTCTCTAAAGAAGACATCCAGATGGCCAACAGGCACATGAAAAGATGTTCAGCGTCGCTCCTTATCAGGGAAATACAAATCAAAACCACACTCAGGTATCACCTCACGCCAGTCAGAGTGGCCAAAATGAACAAATCAGGAGACTATAGATGCTGGAGAGGATGTGGAGAAACGGGAACCCTCTTGCACTGTTGGTGGGAATGCAAATTGGTGCAGCCGCTCTGGAAAGCAGTGTGGAGGTTCCTCAGAAAATTAAAAATAGACCTACCCTATGACCCAGCAATAGCACTGCTAGGAATTTATCCAAGGGATACAGGAGTACTGATGCATAGGGGCACTTGTACCCCAATGTTCATAGCAGCACTCTCAACAATAGCCAAATTATGGAAAGAGCCTAAATGTCCATCAACTGATGAATGGATAAAGAAATTGTGGTATATATACACAATGGAATACTATGTGGCAATGAGAAAAAATGAAATATGGCCTTTTGTAGCAACGTGGATGGAACTGGAGAGTGTAATGCTAAGTGAAATAAGCCATACAGAGAAAGACAGATACCATATGGTTTCACTCTTATGTGGATCCTGAGAAACTTAACAGGAACCCATGGGGGAGGGGAAGGAAAAAAAAAAAAAAGAGGTTAGAGTGGGAGAGAGCCAAAGGATAAGAGACTCTTAAAAAATGAGAACAAACTGAGGGTTGATGGGGGGTGGGAGGGAGGGGAGGGTGGGTGATGGGTATTGAGGAGGGCACCTTTTGGGATGAGCACTGGGTGTTGTATGGAAACCAATTTGTCAATAAATTTCATATATAAAAAAAATAAATAAAAAAAATTCCTTTTTCTGGAATTTCTTGCCATATATTTTTACTTCTATTCTTGTATTTTTCATTATTTAATAAAATTGTGAACAGCTAGCAGACTACTTTGAGTGTATATATTTCTTATTTTCCAGTACATTTTGTTCTTGAATTAATTGAAATAAATTCCCTTTTAATTCTTTAGCATGAAGCTGAGCCAGAATCCTGGTTATTGATACAGCAATTCCACAGAAATCCTAGCTAATAGATATCTTTTATTAATTACTTAGAGTATTCAGAAACCATGTCAAGTACTTTACATGCATTACCTCATGTAACTCTCATAGCAACTCCATGAACTAGGTATTATTATATACTCATATTTTAAAGATAATACTACAGTAAGTAACTTGCTCAAAGTCTCAAAACTCTTAATGACTGACCCATGACTCAAACCCAAATTATTTTTATTCTGAAATACATGTTTCAATGAATACCATGTACTAGGGCTATTTTCAGGAATTTGAGGCTGTACATATATTTTTGAAGTGAGCAGTTATCTCTGGAGTATGATAGAAGACCTCTCACTGTCAAATATCTCTTCCATGAGTCTATGGTAATTCAAAAATTTATCTTTCAAAATGCATTATTTTAATTAAAGCTTTTCCCTTCTGTTTATGCCTATTACTGGCAATATATACATCTTATATATTAATCTGTTCTCTATTATCACCTCTTTCTCTTTCCTCTTACAGATTTTTTTCCCCTTGTTTAAGGAAGCCTTCTAGCTGGACTTTTGTTTCCACATTTCCCTGTTTTCCTCTCCTTATCTCAGGATATCAGGATATCTTCATGGGAGGCCTCTGAGCAGAGAAATCAGCCCAGAGAAGGTAGGTTTCTGAACTTGCAGCCAACTCTCACCCAGAGAAGTCCTGCCTTTACCTGCTTCAGGTATTGAGTAACAGTACTTGGCATACTAAACCTCTCCCCTTCTACTACCCTTCTTCTCTGTTTAAACAGCTAGAGATAACTTGATGTTACTTTGTTCAAAACTTGGAATCTTCTAAAATGACCAGAATCCATTGGCTGAGCAGTCCTATGCACTAATAAACCATATAACTGAGCCTCTGGGCTTTTTCTCTGAGACATTTTCTCCAATGGCTTTGCTAATCATAACGCTCATCACCTTGTCTCTTGAACCAAGAAAGATATGCTCATACTCCACAAGGGGACCAAAATTTATCTTACAATGAACCTGTGTAATTTATAACAAAATCTAAGGTTTTATTAACATTCTTTTCCAGAAGCGGCTTTCTTCAATATTACCATTTCCATAGTTACTGCTTTTCCCTAACAATTAAACTTTAGACAACTAATAATTCTTTAATATCTGCTCTGTGTTATAATTTAACTTTTAAAACAACTTTGAAAGGTATACCTTACCATACTCATTTTTCAAATAAAGTACTTGAAGTTAAGAGAGTTTAGATAATTTCCCCAAGAGAACACACACATACAGAGCTTTGATAACAACCATAATAGCTGGACTAGACCATAGTGACTTTAGATCCTATATACTTTCTCCTACATCATGCTTAAAGTTGTTTTGCAAATAACAGCTTCATTAAGATTTTGATCCCAAAACTTGAAGATTATTACTTAAGGATGTCTACATGCAAAATAGGTTGTGTTTTAAATGAAACTTATGATTTAAAATATTTAAACTGGAGAAATATTATTAACTGAATAAGAGCCCCAAGAAAAATCATATGAATTTCTAAATAAATAGTTAGCAAAACAAAAGGTGGGTTAAACACAAGGAAATGAAAACTTATAAGTCAGAGCAAGAAACACTTTATTTATGATTCATCTCCTGACTCACTCTCAAGTAGGGTAAAAAACATCTTCTAACCTGATATGTATAAAAGGCACAGTGTATTCATTTGGGAAAAGTAATTTTGAAATCTCAAAAAAACTTAAAATACTTCAAAATATATAGCACAAAATAAATTGGAAAATCAGTTTGCTAAGTTTCCAGTCTTTGAAAAAACTTTAGAAAAATTGATCCACATATGTCCAAGAATAGAAAAAAATTATTGCCATTTAATTTAAAAATTTGAAAAACAGAGATATCTGGGTGGCTCAGTGGGTTAAGCATCCAACTTTGGCTCAGGTCATGATCTCACAGTTTGTGAGTTTGAGCCCCACATTGGACTCTGTGCTGACAACTTGGAGCTTGGAGTTGGCTTCAGATTCTGTGTCTCCCTCTTTCTTTCTGCCCCTCCCCCATTCATGCTCTGTCTCTCTCTTTCAAAAATAAACGTTAAAAAAATGAAAAACATTTGATAACTGAATGACAAATCTAAGCAAAACATTTATTGAAAATTATTAGGAGATTAGAATAAGAAATGTTTCTACATGGACATTATATCATCATTGTCCTCCACTTGGTAATACATATCTTTGACAAACTTATTTTGCAATAAACCAATTGTTAGAGTTCTTAGTGTCATCAGACATTAGGTTTACCAATAATGCTTTGCAATAGTCCCATATGCTAAAATGTGGTCTACATGGACTAAATTTTATTGTTTCAACTTTCAAGATATTAATTGATATAAACATGTCTTTAGAGTTTTGGAAACAGTTTCTAACTCTTATATAAAGACAAGGAAGATAAAACAACCTCATTCAAGTGATGTAATTATAAGAAGGCAGGATGTGTTATAGATTTAGCAAATCAGCATCCTGTATATCCACAATACTTCTCACTGAAGGCTGGTGTCTGGGCTTCCATTATTACAGATGGTTTATATGGTATGAGTTGTCCCTGGGTGATGTTATATTAGTTACGATTCTTGGGCTTTGACTAAAATTTTTTAAATTGTATTTAGAAAGATATACAGGATTTAGACAACTGATAGAACAGGCATGAAAAGTTAGTCAAACACTTCACAGTTCAGAAGGATCAACTAGCAAAGCAAATCTCTTTTGTCAGGAATAAGGCTCGTCTGGACATATCCGCTATCACCGGACTTTGATGTTTCTGCCACTGGCCACGTCTCTGCTGCTGTCACCAGTGAATTATCCACTTGAGCTTCACCTCCCAGCAATGAGCCAAGTGTGGGACTTAAGCCTTAGCTCCCACAGGAAAAGCAGTGGGAGGACTCTGCTTTTCTGGATCCCATAGTGAAGGGTAGGCCATTTCCTGTGTATCAGTCAGGACTGAGGCAGAAAAAAAGAACCCTCTCTGAGTGTTTCAATTGGAAGAGGTTTAATTTTTAAAAAAGAAGAAGAAGAACTAGATGTTTATGAATAATGAGAAGAGTTTCTAGTCCTCAGATTTTTGCTAGCCTTTCGACATGCTGGAGGTAGATAATGTGGCTTTGGCCATAATCTTATGAGATTGTTTATTATCAGTCGCTTGCGTTTCAGCACCCACATGTAGGATTTGAGGGGGAATGCCTAGAGACTGCTGTAAAATCTCGTATTTGACAAAGGCTCTGAATTTGCCAGCTGCTGCTAGAGGAAGGGATAATGACTTTTGCTTCACGTCTACCTTTCAGATGTGGTGTGAATGCCTAATTAGCGGGGTTTAAACACAACTCTGCTGACAAAAAAAAAGTCTCCAAAATGTAGCTCCCAAGTGTTCTCTGATTTGGGGATAGGCACAGAAGGGAGTGAGTGTATTGCCAACCCATAGTTCTATATTCCTTCACAGAGACTAGATATAAATACACAGAATCATCTCCAAATAGAAAGACAGATCTCACAATGGAGGAAAAGACTACAGAAATACTGTAATAAAAGAATACAGAAATACTACAGAAATACATCACAATGTAATGCTCACATGTTCTTCATCTCATGTGTATTTTCTGAACAGATGATAATATCCAATAAAAATTTATTTTTTAAATTACCAATTAATCTCTCTATTCCAGCCATTTTCAGATATAATCTTATGGCACAGATACCACAGCTCTATGTAAGCCCTATTTTTTACTAATATGATTGCTATGTGCTAGTATAACTAGGGAAAACAATACTGAAAAATACAAACGTACACACCCACTCTCTCTTGTCCTCTTCCATCCATTATATACAAAGATTGCTCTTGGATCTTTGGCTGCGCCTTCAGATAGTATTCTTATATTTGTTACATTTTGGACATGTGGTCTGCCAGAGATAAGCTATTTATTTCATGGTTTTCCTTAGGCAATCTTAGTTTAATTATTTAAACTCACTCTAGGCTATACATGAATTCGTTATTCTTTGTCTGCCAGATTAACCATTCTAGACAACCACGGTTTTTCAGAAATTCATTTATAATACACAGCCAATCCAAGGGACCCTAGTTGCCTTAAACCTCATTGTGAGCTCCTTGTGAAATGTAAAACTATTTTAATTCAACCTTTCACCAACATAGAAACTGGCACATAGTGGGCACTTAATAAATATTTGATGAATGAATGAATCAGTAACAGTAAACTAGCCATAGCCAGGACTTAATCATTGGTTGATCTATATTTATTGTTTTATGTAACATAGCTCCAGATATAAAAACATGTGACACATGACATAAATCCAAAAAAATTTTCTTTTTAAGTTTTTTTTAATGTTTATTTTTGAGAGAGAGACACACATACACACAGAGTGCAGGGGGAGAGGGGGGAGGGTCAGAGAGAGCGGAAGACACAGAATCTGAAGCGGGCTCCAGGCTCTGAGCTGTCAGCACAGAGCCCAATGCGGGGCTTGAACTCATAAACGGTGAGATCAGATGCGAGCTGAAGTCGGACACTTAACCAACTGAGTCACTCAGGCACCTCCCCCAAAAATGTCTTTTTAAGATAAGTATCCTTTCAAATTTTTGCTTTCAGTAACATTCTATTGTAGGTTAAATTATTTTGACTTATATATTTTCATACCAGTATGAATTATTCTTTTTAGTTCTTCAGTTCTTCACAAATGTTATTGCTACTTTGGCAACCACCTTCTATGATAAATTGTAAACACTAAAACTGAAATTACTTCTCACATTATCTAATCTTTAATCTGAAGGCCCAGGGAGACATTTATTATTTTAGAGTGAATCATTTCCAAGACGAAACTCCCTTGTTGCCTCCCAGATTCTAAGATCTAAACAAATCATTAATTCAAAAAAATGCAAAATAAAATTACAAATTAAAGGATCAGAGCATTTTTTTTCTTGAATCTAAGTCAGTTTTATAATACAAACAATAAGACCCTTTCACTTAGCTAATGATGATCATTTTTTTTTAATTTTTTTTTTCAACGTTTATTTATTTTTGGGACAGAGAGAGAGACAGAGCATGAACGGGTGAGGGGCAGAGAGAGAGGGAGACACAGAATCGGAAACAGGCTGAAGGCTCTGAACCATCAGCCCAGAGCCCGACGCGGGGCTCGAACTCACGGACCGCGAGATCGTGACCTGGCTGAAGTCGGACGCTTAATCGACTGTGCCACCCAGGCGCCCCTGATGATCATTTTTTAAGTGATAATAAATAAGTAACTTTCCCTAAGAAGTAATTTTATTTCCAAGTTTGCTAGCACTTAATAAATCTGACCAATCACCAGATAGCCTTAACATGAAAAAAAATGAAACTATAGGGCACAGATGAGGCTCAGTCAGTTAAGCATCCAATTCTTGATTTCAGCTCAGGCCATGATCTCAGGGTTGTGAGATGAAGCTCCGTGTGATGAGCGCTAAGCTTGCTGAAGATTCTCCCTCCCTCTCTGTCTGCCCCTCCCCTACTCTCATGCTCTCTTTCTCAAAAAAAAAAAAAAGAAAAAGAAAAAAAGAAAATTATATATAAGAAAGAAATGAAACTATATATTCCATAAATTCTTCAGCTGAATTGTCTAACAAACATCTTCTCTTATAAATTTATCAACAATAGAAATTGAGTGATGATAAAAACAAATAGTTATTAACAAATGGAGTATACAGTCCCAATAAAAACTCCAACAGGAAAGAAATTGCCAAACCAATTCAAAAATCTATATGGAAATGCCAAGGAAATACGTTTGTCACGTTAATAATAATGCTACCTTCCGGGGCGCCTGGGTGGCTCAGTCAGTTGAGCGTCCGACTTCGGCTTGGGTCATGATCTCACGGCTCCTGGGTTTGAGCCCCGCGTCAGGTTCTGTCCAGCTCTGTCCGGCTCTGTGCTGACAGCTCAGAGCCTGGAGCCTGCTTTGGATTCTGTGTCTCCCTCTGCCTCTAACCCACTCACAGTCTGTCTCTGTCTCTCTCAAAAATAAATAAACATTAAAAAAAATTAAATAATAATAATAATAATGCTACCTTCCTATCCATGGAAATGGTATAATTCTCCAGTTACATCTTCTTTAACATCTCTCAGCAATATTTAGTAGTTTTCAATGTATAAGTATTAAATATTTTTGTCAAATTATCACTATTTCATTATTTACTGATGCTACTGTGTTTTTGTTATTTTTATTTCTAAATGCTTTTATCTAATTTATAGTAATAGAATTAACTTTTGTTTATTGATTTTACACCCTCCAATCTTGCTAAACTCCTTTATTAGTTCTAGGAACTTTTTTGTAGTTTCCATAGAATTTCAGCATAGATGATTAAGTCTCTCTGAGTCCAGTTTTATTCACATTCTTTCTTTTACTTGCCTTATTGCTCTGGCTAAGACCATTTCTAGAACATTACACGAGGTGACAGCACATATTTTTACCTTGCTTCTAATCTTCAGGAAAGTATTTAATTTTGCACCATTAAATAGGATACTAGCTATGTGGGTTTTTATAGATGTCCTTTATCATATTGAGGAAGTTCCTTCCTGTTCTTATTTACTGAGTTTTTGCATTTTTGTTTTTGTTTTTCCTCATAAATCATATGGGGTTTTGACAATTACTATCTCTGTGTTTCATGAGATGACCATATTCTACTTATAAGCTTTTTTTTTTTTGTCTGTTAATATGATGGATTAAATTGATTGATTTTTAAATGCTAACACAACCTTATGTTCTTGGGTTAAATGTCATTTATTTAGTCATGACGTATTATATAAAATACCAGAAGAAAGTGTTTTCCTCTGAAAATGTTGACACCAAACGATTTTTTTTAAATTAGTAACTTCAAAGAAATGTTATTGCAATATGACTATATTAGACATTTTGGCCTGCTGTAACATAATAACAGAGATAGTTTGCTTATACACAACACAGAAATTTATTGCTCACAGTTTTGGAGGCTGGGAGGTCTAAGATCAAGTCACCAACAGATTCAGTGTCTGGGGAGAGCTCCCTTTTTTGGTTCATAGATAGCACCTTCTCATTGTGTACTCACATGGCCAAAAGGGCAAGGGAACTCTTTGGGATTTGGGATTTCCTTTATAAAGGCACTAATCCACTAATACCATTCATGAGGGCTCTGCCTTTATAACCTAATCACCTTCCAAAGATCCCACACCCAAATGCCATTGCACTGGGGATTTGATTTCAACATATGAATTTAGGAGGGGGCACAAACTTTAAGTCTATAGCAATGACAATGGCCATCCTACAGCTTTATCCATGATGTATAATACCTTGTATAATATGGCTGGAAGAGAATTCTCAACTCTCTTAATTAACTATGTCCAGAATCTTCCCTTTTCTATTATATCTGCTTTAGGCTTACCAAAGAAGGTAAATGAAAATTAAAAGCAAAACAGAAAACTTTTGAAGTTAAAATTAACTTTTTTTTTTTTAATTTTTTTTTTCAACGTTTATTTATTTTTGGGACAGAGAGAGACAGAGCATGAACGGGGAGGGGCAGAGAGAGAGGGAGACACAGAATCGGAAACAGGCTCCAGGCTCCGAGCCATCAGCCCAGAGCCCGACGCGGGGCCCGAACTCCCTGACCGCGAGATCGTGACCTGGCTGAAGTCGGACGCCTAACCGACTGCGCCACCCAGGCGCCCCTAAAATTAACTTTTAAGTTTGCTTCCATGAAATATATTTCTATGGTGTTGATAATGGCCTAGTCAGTTAACTCAAAATATAAATGCATAATATATTTTCTTTAAATGGGAATTCTTGGCTAAAGAATCTGAATGCCTAGACTAACCCTTCAATCACCACTAAAAAAAAGAAAAAGCAAAACATATTTTCCTGCACATCAATGAGTAACATCACCACATAACCTTTAGAGATAAAAACTAATATACACCATATACAGAAGCATGTATGGGAGGTTAAAAGTAACATAAGTTAGGGATCATGCAATGTTACTACTTTTAACCCCAAATTATGATTTAGCAGATACTGATGCAGCTTTATACAGGGAATATCTACAGAGAACTAGCTGTTTTAAAAATGAAAGTGATTCCCTTCTGAATGGTAGAAACGAAGGCAGACAACTTCTTTTGATGGAAGGAATACAATGGTAAAAAATAGATGACACCCACGCAAATTGCCTTTCAAGGCTGTGAAAAAAACTTCTTTAATTTTTTAATTAAGTTTATTTATTTATTTTGAGACAGAGAAAGAGCAAGTGGGGTAGGGGCACGGCAGGGGGTGGGGGTGGGGGGGTGGTAGAGAGAGAATCCCAAGCAGGCTCTACAATGTCAGCACAGAGCCCAATGCAGGGCTCAAACTCAAACCATGAGATCATGACCTGAGCCAAAATCAAGAGTGGGATGCTTAACCAACCAACCAACCAACCACCCAGGCACCCCAAAGAAACTTTAATAATAGTGAAACTTATCTTCTTTACTTTTCCATTGTTTCTTTCCCTGACTAAATTTCCTTAACATGGAAGGATGCCCTCAGCCAGCTATGTAAGCCAGCATCTGGTCCTACACTCTACCCTTGTCAAGCACCTTAACCCAGTTTACATGGCACTAAATGGCAATGTTAAGTGGATAAGAACCCTCTTCCTACTTCTCCATTGCTTCAGCAGCCTCTGGGGAGCCAGTTAGGGAAAACCACTTTCAAGGAGGCTATGACTAAATATGCTTAGTAGAAAGAGAAAGGGAGAGATGCACAAGCAAAGGAGAAAATTGTTGTGAGTAATTGCAATATGGTGATAAGATCTCTATTCTGTTCATACTTCCTGTGTGGGGCTGTTCACTATGAATTGGTAGCCTCAATGCATAAAGCTACCCCGTACCTAAGAAAGAATACTGGGAATGGAACAGAGGAAAGCCAGTTCATTTGAGAGGGTGGGTATGATGCTGCTGATCATCCCTCTCTTTTCTGGACTTGGAGATAAAGTTTTCAGTTTGCCTTTTCTTTGATTCTGGTACTGTCTTAAGAAAACAACAGCTGAGTGTCAACATGGTCCCCTGTCTTTGGGAGAAAAGGGAGGGTGGTTGTATGGACAGTACCTTCACTTATAGGCACCATAGCAACAGTTTTGTTTGAAAGTAGAAGTTACTCAAGAGTGCATTCAGGGATACCTAGGGGGCATCCAACTCTTGATTTTTGCCTCAGGTCATGATCTCAGGGTTGTGGGATCGAGCTCCAAGTTGGGTTCTGAGCTGGGTGTGGAGTCTGCTTAAGATTCTCCCTCTCTCCCTCTCTCTCTCTCTGCCCCCTCCCCTACTCAAACTCTCTCTCTCTCTAAAATAATAATAATAAAAAAAGAAAGTAGAAGTTACTCATAAAAGAATTTCCTTTATTTTCTCTGCAATGGGTAGAAGGGTAAAATAAAATTTGGAAACCATGGGTTTGATTCATATATATCTGAGTTTGCTGAATCAGTTGGTAAAGGAGGTTTATCGATACTGTATTTGTAGGGAAGTCTGAGGAGCTCCCTTGGAAAGAACTCATCCATGAGCAAAGAAGTAACTGGCCTAGGAAGAAAACTGAGTTTATTTGCCAGAGGTGAGAAACTATTACAAAGTCATTCCTAGCTATGGTACTGGGAATTGCCTTACGTGACCTAAAGGGACTTCTGTCTGAATCCAGTAGAGAGCAAAGATGCTGTGAGTGAAAAGGAAACAGACTTCCATTAAAAACTCTCTCGGGCACCATATTGCCGGCAGCCATGCCAGAGTATCCTACTAACAGAATGTGGTGGACCCAGGAAAGAGCATAATGACTGACTGAGGAACTCAGAAAGCCTGGGTGCCCACAAGGAATCTCAGAAATGATTGGTAGAGGTGGGAGACTTTAAGAACATCCGTTCTGAGCAAGATGAATTGAATTATTATTTAAATTCATCTATTATAAAAACAGAGAAGGCAGGACCTCTGACTATAGATGCAAGTAGGTGGGAGGCATGACTGTGGGCATCTATGGAAATCCTCTCCTGCTTGCTTTCATTTCCCAGGGAAGATTAGAAATTAGGTCATCATCTGAGAGGGGGTTGTGGTGCTGGAGGAATAAGGAGAGAATAATGAAATCATCATTAGGAGAAAAGGAGAATGAATCTATCAGGAAAAAGTATGTCAGGAAAATGTAGTCTGATATCTGGGTAGCACTAAGGGCCCACATGAGGCTAGTGAGCATGAATGAAAAGTTAACCTACCAGCAGGTTGTGAGTGTTTCCACCAGCTCTGGGTTCCTCTGTACCCCTGCTGAGAAAAGGGTTGAAGTGAAGGGAAGAGGCGGTTCCAAAAGTACATGGAGCTCAGGGACCTCTCTCACACCTAGTAGGATTCCACAGTAGGTCACCTTGTTTGCAAGCATCAGTTCAACACTTCCAGAGTAATAGCATGGCCAGTCTCTACAATTCTGTCGGTTGGTCTTAGTATGACTGTTATCTCTCCAGCTCTTGTATCTGAGTTCAAAGTAAGAGGAAGGAAAAATGCACATGGCAAAAAAAATGCCTGTCTGCCAGGGCGCCTGGGTGGCTCAGTCGGTTAAGCGTCCGACTTCAGCTCGGGTCACGATCTCGCGGTCCGTGAGTTCGAGCCACGCGTCGGGCTCTGGGCTGATGGCTCGGAGCCTGGAGCCTGCTTCCAATTCTGTGTGTGTCTCTCTCTCTCTGCCCCTCCCCGTTCATGTCTGTCTCTCTCTCTCTCTCAAAAATAAATAAACATTAAAAAAAAATGCCTGTCTACCAATAAGGGGGAAAAGTAGGTACTTAATGAAAAAAAATCTCATGAGAGTCCCTGGATGAAATAAGTGGCCTACAGGGAATGAATAGGCAGTCTTAGGGAAAAGCTTCTTTGACACCATGAATTATAAGAGTCTCACCAAGGACAGGAAAATCTTCCAGGGCTTCCTTTTTATTAGCACCTGCTGCTAAGACATACAGGAAAGAGAATAATACTCAGGGCCAATGGTCTCCAACAACAGAGTTACTGTGATTTATCAGTATGGAAGAGAAACAGCCAACTACAGGAACAACTAATGGAGGCACAGGAAAGGACTGACCTTTCCTCCTTCCATGTGGATCACTAATGCTGTGGACACAGAACATGTTAGGTCCAGGTTTTCTCTTGTGCACCTGGAGCAGGATGAATAGGGCTTCCAAAGACAGGCTGTTGACATGTGTGGTAAGGGCAGAATAAACACTAAATGCCTACTGTTTTGATTATGTTAGTAAAGTCTCACCCAAATTTGAGAGTTGCTTGAAAATCTGTGAGCAACCCCAGGGGGATAAGAATAGATGGCAGAAGAGAAAAACATAAACTCTGAAAAATAACTTTTAAAAAATTATGGGAAAAATATATAGCAGAAACCAAACCTATTCAATTATGATTGTGTGCAACCCCAGCTAGATTCTGAGGAGGAAAAATAACAGGGAATGAATATAACCCACAAAAGAGATAGAGAATCCGCTATAACAGCAGCAACACCCTATGTGATAAGGGTGGAATTTGCCATAAACATGCCATTTAGAGAAAATTGAAAAGAACATTAAATCTATGAAAAAAGGGATGATAGATAATTAAATAAAAGAATGAGATGAGTGGGATTGTAGATACACCAAAAAAGAAAAGAAAAAAAAAAAAAAAACAAATGTATATTTTTCAAAGGAGGGAGTTAAAAAGTAGAACTTAACTACCTGCCTCATACAAATGCTGCATTTAAAGCCCCAAAGGATGGAAGTCAAAGAATGAAAAAAATATGCTTGGCAAATGCTAAGGAAATCAAAGCCCAACTCACCAGGACAATGTCAGGTAAGTTCGAACTCAAGGGGGGAAAAAAAGTTAAATGAGGGGGAAAAAAAGTCATTGAAAATGATAAAAAAAAAAAAAAAAAAAAAAAAAAAAAGAGCAATTCACAATGACAATGCACCAGTCAGACATAATAGTGGACAAAAGGGAAAAAATGCCATAGTGAATATCAAAATAAATCTCGGGGTAGTAGGAGATAATACCTCTCACTTATTAGCCTGTAGCAAATCAAGTAGGAAAAGATTTATGAAAGGTGTAGAAAATCTGAATATGATTATCCTGGCTAGTTTAAGTTGAACACAAAGAACATACTGTTTTTGAAGGATATGAGAAAGGGAAACTGACCCCTCAGTTTCTGACTTCATTTTTAGGAAGGCTCCATCTCTGCTGTTTTTCTGCTAGGCCCCATTTACTCATGTTCTACATTTCACCCTGATTCTGAATAAACCATAAAAACGATTTCCCCCTCCAAGGGGGAAACAAGAAAGTTAATCTGAGTTTCATCCTGGGCCCCCAACACCGGATCCAACTGGATCCCAAACATGGGATCTTTAGCTTAAAACTTTAGGAATTCAGCTTCAAACAAACCTTGGCCCATGCTGGCATCAATAGCCCCTACCTTCAGTGATTTATGAAATAGCATCTACTACTCACTTGTCACTTGCCTTTGATCAGACATTACCCTGGATTCCTGAAGGATCACATACCCTAGACCCCTTTCCAATATAAACTCCAAACCCCAAGCGATGACAAGACTTACTCTCCTTTTTTTTTTCTGAGTCTCCCAGACACTCCATGTACTATAATCTATCACTTACTTACACTATTCAATAAACTCTGCTTTCACTTCCTTCTGGCTCATCTTTGATTTTTATCCTAGGGGAAGCCAAGGTCCTTGGCTGGTCCTCGGGGTCCTTGGATGGGCCCACCTACTTCAGATCCACAGGGTTTAGAGAAAAAAATGATCATACACTGAATCAAAAGAAAAAAGTCACTGAATTCAAAAGGTAGAAATATGAGAAATTGTGTTCTCAGATACAAGACAATAAAATGATCAAAATATTTTAAGAATCATTAGAAACAAACTAGAATTTAGAAAATAATCTCTGAACATTGAGGTCAAGAAAAAAAATACAAAATTCAGGATTTTTATAATATATACTAAAATCCACTTGTACTTGATAGTCTTCAATCTTGCCTGATAAATAAGAAATAATAAAAATATATAAACTATTGATCTCAAAAAATTAAGAAAAATCACAAGTAAATCTATGGAAAGTAAAAGCAAATTGTAAACATAAAAAAAGCAAATTGTAAAGGATACATAAAATAAGTAACTTTAAAATAAAAAAAGAATTAGGACAGATATATAAAACTAACATTTTGTGTCTGAAAACAAAAAGAAAAAAAAGTAGCAAAATACAATGATCACCAGCCAGCCACATGAAGTAAAAAAGAGTAAAAACCAAAGTATACTAAATAAAAAAAGTAATGGGAAGTAACCAAATACATGGGGAATATTAAAAAATAATAATAAAAGTACCATGCAAATTGCAAAGCAAATGAATTTTACCATTTGGATAATACAAATTATTTCTAAGAATCAATAGTGGTAGGAATCAACTTTAATGAAGCCCATTAGAGTTGACTAACTGTTCCTTACCAAAAAAAATCTAAAGCCCCAAATTGTTTCAAAGATAAATTTTCCTAAGCCTTCAAGAAACACTATATGGCCATACAGTTTAAACATTTTAAGTGGTAAAAAGTAAAAGAAATCTCCCAATGTTTTATAAAGCCAGAATAACACAGACACCCAAAGCTGAAAATTACCACAAAGACAGAAACCTATAGGTAAATCACATTTATGAACATAGAGACAGCAAATCTGAATAAAGTATTAGGAGATATCTCTCAGCAGTATTTTAGAACTAGAATGTACCATGATGAGGATGAACAAATTCCGAGAATACAAATAAAGTATATTTTGTTAAGAAATATTTTCATTTAATTCAATTCAATAGCTAAATGTGGGGGCGTCTGGGTGGCTCGGTCGGTTAAGCGTCCGACTTCGACTCAGGTCATGATCTCGGCGTCCATGAGTTGGAGCCCCGCATCGGGCTCTGGGCTGATGGCTCGGAGCCTGGAGCCTGCTTCCCATTCTGTGTCTCCCTCTCTCTCTGCCCCTCCCCGGTTCATGCTCTGTCTCTCTCTGTCTCAAAAATAAATAAACGTTAAAAAAAAATAGCTAAATGTGTACTCAGAAAACATGAACAAATTTAGAAATAAAATGTTTCATGTCTCTTAATTACAAAAGTAATGCATACGAATCAATAGACCTCTTCAAGACAAGCAAGTACTCTTCAAGTTATTGCAGGAAAAAATCCATTAAATTCCTGTAGCAACGTAGCATAAAACTCTCGGCAAAGTAGATGGCCAGGTCCACCGCCTGAGGTTCTGCTGATTGGAACACCACATCTCTATGGTTTTTTTAAGGGCCATTCTTTTAAAAACCTCTTTTTAAAACCCACGTATAAATCAGGAATCAAGCAAACATTTTCATTTTAATGACTCCTATTCAACAACATACTGGAAGTTGTAGTTAGTGCCAAGGGCAAAAAAGGCATCAAGGTTGACAAAGTTATGCGGAAAACATTCATGGTTGGGTTTGTTTTCAACATCTGAAACAGGACTGAGACGGACTCTGGAAGTCGGCCTCACATGCAAGCAGGCAGAAGGAGCGCCTTCCTTTTGAAATGTGGTTCCTGTCCTCACAAATACTGAGCTAGTGTTGAGAAACAGTCAGTAACTAGATAAGAGAGTGTTGGGACATCTGCAGTGGGTACCTGTGCCTTACCCATCAGGGACTACAATCAGGCAGGGGAAGCACTGTCCTCAGGGGAAAAATGTAAAAGGACACCAAAAACCTCAGAAAGCAACATAAAAAATATGAATGTGAAAATCCACAGTAAACAAAACAGCAAGTTTCAAATGAAGGCTATGTCCAACAAAGGACTCCTGTGACACTTCACTCACCTCACCCCATCCCAGCTCTGTTAGATGAGAAGGTTCTGGGAATGTAGGAACACAAGGAGGAGAGTTCCTGCAGTCAGAGTCTGAAGGTATGGAATGTGATGCCCAAACATGGCTTGAAGGTGTTGCCCAACTGCTGCTGGTTCTCTTGATTAGAGGAGGGGCCCATTTTGGGGGGTTCAGGCCTCTGAAGAGAAATGATGCCCGGCTAGTGACGGTATCGTGAGGGAGCATCAATGAGACTTTTTCTGGTGATATGTGGCAAAAATTTTTTAAACTAAACACTGGAGCCAACTGCCGTTGTCAGGGTGAAGAAACTTTCCTGGGGAGGAGTGTCAGGAACAAGAAAACAGGGGAATGACTATCTCTTCTCCAGTCTTCAAATCCCCTCTGGTAATTCCAGTTAATGAGCCCAGGCTGGGAGCCATCTGACAAAGTAGAAAAATGGCCCCAGGTCCAGCAACATAAATCAGAGTATAGAAAGGTAGGTTTGGAGCGCAGAATCGGTAATTTAATGACAAACACTATGAGCTTGGCAGTGATCAGTGGAAGGTGGGGATAGGAACAGGGCACTGTTCCAAACTGAGGCCTTCCAGATAATGCATTTTTCTGCTTACTCTCATGTACTTCTGCCAACGGCTGTGAGAAGATGTTTCAGGAAAACAGACCTGAGCCTGACAAGCAGTCTGGGACTCGCCCAGCTGAAGCAGCCAAACTCCGTTGAACCCACAGACCTATGAGTAAGGAAAATAAATTTCTTTTGGTCATAAACCATTTTGTGACAGTCTGTTACACTTCAAAAGTCAACTAAAATGCTCAGTCTCTTATCTATAAAATGGGCTTAACGATTACACTTACTTTTCAGGCTTAGTGGGACATCTGCTAAAATAATCTAATACAAAAGAGGGCATGAGGGGCATCTGGGTGGCTCAGTCGGTTAAGTGGCCAGCTTCATCTCAGGTCATGAATTCACAGCTTGTGAGTTTGAGCCCCCCATCCTCACATCGGGCTCTCTGCTGTCAGCGTGCAGCCCACCTTGGATCCTCTGTCTCTCTCTCTCTCTTTCTCTCTCTCTCTCTCTCTCTCTGCCCCTCCCCTGCTTGCACTCTCTTTCTCTCTCTCAAAAATAAATGAACATTTTTTTTAAAAAAGGGGGACATGAATTACAGAAATAGAATAAGTAGCTCACAAAATGCAAGGGAGCCTCATTTTCAGGCTTTGGGCCATCTCCTTGCTTGTTCTTTTTTCTTTCCTTTTTTTTATTGTGGCAAAATACACATATAATAAAATTTACCATCTTAACAGTTTGTAAGCATACAGTTCAGGGGTAGTAAATACATTCACGATGTTGGATAAATTACTCAATCTCCCTCAACATCACCATCTCTTTTCTCAGAAGCTTAGTTTTCTGATCTGCAATTAGTGTGCAGATACACAAAGCTTTATGAAATCTAAAACAACACACATGGAAGGCGTTATTGAGCACAGCTTCAAAATTTAGACTTATTAACAAGAAGAAAATATTTAAAGAAAGATCCATGTCTCAGTTTTAGCAAATGTAGTTGTTGTCTCACTCTATTTAACTGAACATTGTTTTCCAAGCAGTTTTCTGCTTAAATAAGCCTTTCTTCTTCAGGGCAGAGGCATTTAATAACTTCATTTAGCAGCTCCCTTCTCATTTCCAACTTTGACCCCTGCCCTTGTATTATTTTACCCCATTCAGTATGGATAGTAATTTTATGAAGTGTCTTCTTTTCCTGAGATTAATTTGAATCTGCGTAAACCTGTCACATCTATGTTCAGTTGTTAATATTACAAAACAAAGCTCTGAAGTAACAACAGAATACTTTATATGTGGGATTAAAAGCACTTTTTATATTTCACCTTTTGCTCAAAACTGACACAAAATAATATTATCCACAAATGAAATGAAGGCTTTCAGCAGCTTAAAGGATGTTTCATGAATATGAATTATGTTCTTCCATTGTTATCATAGATACTGGTGATTTGGGGCAAAAACACAACTTGTTCTTGCATAATCATCCCATATACTTTACATAAATGAGTTGATTAGGTTTTATAGAATTATGTAGTTTTGTTTTGTATCAACTTTGATAGCACTTAAAGAAGCAAACGCTGCAACAGCATTATAAAAGGTCTAAACACTAAAATTTCCATAAAATCACCAAGAAAGACACAAAAATAGACACACAGATCAATGGAACAAGATAGAGAGCTCAGAAATAAACCCATACTTATATGGCCAATTAATCTACAACAAAGAAAGCAAGAGTATACAATGGGGAAACAGCAGTCTCTCCAACAAACGGTGCTGGAAAAACTGGACTACTTTCTCTTTTTTGTCTTTCTCTTTTTCTTTCTGTCTTTCTGTCTTTCTTTCTGTCTTTCTTCTCAGTATAGTTAACATGCAGTATTCTATTAGTTTCAGGTTTACAATATAGTGTTTCAACAATGCTATACTGAAACTCAGCCACTTTCTTGCACCATACACAAAAATAAACTCAAAATGGATTAAAGACCTAAATTTGAGACCTGAAACCATAAATCCCCTAGAAGAAACCATAGGCAGTAATCTCTTATTCATTGGCTTTAACAACATTATTTATGGATATGTCTCCTTAGGCAAGGGAAACAAAAGCAAAAGTAAACTATTTGGACTACACTAAAATAAAAAACTCTTGCACAGTAAAGGAAATCATCAACAAAACAAAAAGGCAACCTACTGAATGAGAGAAGATATTTGCAAATGATATATCTGATAATGGGTTAATGTCCAAAATACATAAAAAACCTATACAACTCAACACCAAAAAAATAAAATAAAATAAAATCCAATTGAAAACTGGAGAGAGGCCCTGAATAAATATTTTTCCAAAGAATACATACAGATAGCTGATTGACACATGAAAAGATGCTCAGTATCACTAAATACCAAGAAAATGCACATCAAAACCACAAGATATCATCACTTCACACCAGTTAGAATGGCTAATATGAAAAAGACAGGAAATAAAAAATGTTGGCAAGGATGCAGAGAAAGGGTAACCCTCATAGTGGGAATATAAATTGATGAAAATACTGTGGAGAACAATATGGAGGTTCTTCATAAAATTAAAAATAAAAATATCATATGATTTAATAATTCCACTATTGGGTATTTATCCAAAGAAAATAAAAACACTAATTCAAAAAGATATATGCACCCCTGCATTTACTGCATTATTTACAATAGCCAAGACATGGAAGCAACCCAAATATCCATCAATAGGTAACTAGATAAAGAAGATGTGTTATATATGTGATATATAATGGAATATTACTCAGCTATAAAAAGGAATGAGGTCTTGCCATATGTAACAAATGGATAGATCTGGGGGTGGGGGGCAGAGACCTAAGTGAAATACATCAGAGAAAGGCAAATACCATATGATTTCACTTATATGTGGAATCTAAACTACAAAACAAAGAAACAAACAAAAACAGGAACAGACTCATAAATACAGAGAACAAACTGGTGGTTGTCAGAGCAGGGGAGTGGAGAGATGGGCCAAAGAGGTGAATGATGCATATTAAATATGTAACATGAATTGGATTACAGATGCAAAAGTACTCATCCCTATAAAAATGTAAGCAGAACTCTGGATAATACAGTTTGATTATCCTACGCTAAAGTCAAGGTGGCGACTGTTCTCAACTCGGAAGGCAAATGAGCAGCAAAGACTTTCTGAGCCCATCCCCTTCCTCAGAATCTTTGGCACACCCTGCAGAATAATTGAAGCAAGTTGTAGCATAGATACATCAGTAGAATATTTGCCACAGCAAAGAAGTTTAGAGTATCAAATATATCAGTGTAAAAGTATATTTTGTACCTGCTTTCCAGCCAACTGGAAAAATTTATAGAAATCAGTATGGGAAAAAACCCACATACCTTTGGAGATAAGCTTATCTTGGTTTCCAAAAGTGTAGACTGGCCCTTTAGGGAAATTTCTGGAGATGGCGGTTCATAGAGAGAGGAATGATTGCTAGCTCTCTCCCCATTTCTGTGGCCTCTTTTGGAGGTAGTGAAAGACAAAGTACAGCTAGGATTCTGTTTGAATTGAAACTGTAGTTGGAAGGGAAAAAAGATTAATTTAGAAGGAAACAACATTCACATGTGCGCGCGTGCGCGCACACCCACACCCACACCCACACCCACACCCACACCCACACACACACACACACAAATCCAGGTCTGGGTAATTGGTAATTGGGGTATCTGATTAGAATCCGCTTTACCTGTGGGTTGCTTCAGATGCTGTATCTAAACTCAAGCAGGCATTCAGACTCTTTCAGCCTCTCCTTTTAAGCTTGAATGCCTTTGTGTATATAAAGATGTTGCACCTTGAAAATGTAAAGGAAGCATTCATGCTTGTTTCTTTAGCAAAGTCAAATTTTAAAGAGCATCGTCTCTTGAGAAGAGAATGATTCTATTTCCTAATTCTGTTTGCTTGATTAAAACGTTTGGTTTATTTTCTCTCATTCTTGAGAAACATATTTCTGTTCTTTTCTCTGCTCCAGAGGTTATGGAGGTAGAAGCAAAGAAAGGCGAGTCCACTCTTGCACTCTCTCCCTATGCTGTAGCAAATTACCTGAGAGCTGCTTTAGAGCTAACCTACAAAGAGAGATGCCCCTGGAGCAAGCTGAACAGGCAAGGAATAGGCTTTCTCCTGTGGGAAGTCTCCAGGGATGGAACTTCCTTAGGGTCCTTAATAACCATCCTCCTACACTACAATCAGCTAAAATCTCTGACCTGTGTTTGAACTGTCCTTTAATTCAATCAAGCACTTTTATTTCAAAACTACATGCAAGCTTAATGAAATCTGCAGCATAGTGATTAGGGGTTAAATAATTTCATCGATTTGGCACTAAACCTATGAAAAAGCCCTTAAATCTTTATATTTTTGTATTTAAATTTCACAAAATGGAAGTCTTATAATTTTGCCAATAATGATGGTCTTGATTTAATTCTAGCCACTTTATAATCTTATTGCCTTTTACACTTAAACTGTGTTCCAAATGAACACACACCACTCTTCCTTTCACTGGGACATATAGCGAATAAATTTACATCCATGATTGGGGAATAAAGAAATATTGAGTGTAACCTCCCTTTCAGGAAGGTTAACGGACTTTTTTTTTTAACCTGGATGTATGTACGGATGCCTGGGTGGCTCAGTCAGTTAAGCATCTGACTTGGGCTCAGGTCAAGATCTCACAACACATGGATTGGAGCCCGCATTGGGCTCTGTGCTGACAGCTCAGAGCCTGGAGCCTGCTTCAGATTCTGTGTCTCCGGCTCTCTCTGTTCCTCCCCCATTCTCTCTCTCTCTCTCAAAAATAAATAAACATTAAAATAATTTTTTAACCTGAATGTTCTTGGAGCCACAGTATAGGGAAAATGTGTGCTTCGGGAGAAAATTATGCATTACTTATAGCTCACCCATTTGCTCTTTATGACCATGACTCTATGGGAGCCATTTTGCACCTTTGTAAATTATCAATAACTGATAACAGTGGAAAATAATTCTTGTCTACAGACACGCAAATTCTTTTCTGTTCAATAGACTTTCCTAGCTAGTTTTGTCCTCATTTGCGTACTCACTTCAGTATTCCTTTACTCTAAATAAGTTTGTACTTTCTGAACTTTTGCTTGGAACTGGTTATAATACCTTACAGATCTCCTCATTAATGAGTTAAAGAAAATCTTTAACTTGCGTTCATTAATCTGTACAAGATGTGTACAAGAGTCCTGATTTTACCCTACTTTGAAAATGGTCTTTTAGCAATAGGAAGATACTAAACAAATAACATAAAAGTCAAAGGAGCTTACTTTGACAAAATTTAAGCAAAACGGTCTCATGTAAATGTGGACGCCTCCCATGCATATTCGTTTGACTTTAGAACACTTGCTACACTGTGTCCACCGAGGGTTGGGGTTATCTGCACACTTGACTACTGCCCTCAACCGGAATAGGGTAGTGGACATGTTTTAGTTGCCAGTCTAGCCCCATCATCAATCCTCCCTTCCCCTTTGCCTACAGCGCCCAGATTTTCCTTTAAGAATCTGCCCTCCTCCATTGTGTAACAGCCAGGACACATGGCTGCATGGTCCCCATTCAGAACTTCAGGTGTGAGCCCTGACTGGTCTAAGACACGTCGCACATTCCCATCCTCTTTGCCATAAGCAGTTGGTTCATGGATGGACAAATGAACCAAAGTTAGCTTATGAAGGCAAAACTCAGGTCTTCCTTCAACATCTGGAGACAAAACAAGTTGTTTGGAGAGCTATTGGCACAAAAGCAGCTGGTCCAGGAGGAAAGACATTTTTACAATGAAGGTGACAGTACGAAAGTTGAAGTGAAGAAAATAAAAACAAATAAACCAAATAGTCCCCAGATTCTTATTGATTTTGCTGAGCCACTGTGTCAAACCACCTTGGCATTTGCTTTTCTTCTTGGCTTTGCAGACACATGAGTGAATAAATTTCCTTATTCTTTTAGGAAGACTGAGTTGGTTTCTATTTACTTATACCATTGACATTTCTTATGTTAATCAAATTGTGAGATTTCTGAGATTAGAACCTCTGATTTTCTTAATGCCTCCTATAGCATAATGTTTCATAAGGAGACACTCAGAATCGTATCATCCTTTTTTTTTTCAAATGTTTAAAACACTGCTTTTTCCAATTTTTACATTCTGTTCCATTCCAGGTGTCTTTTAATATTTTAAAGCCCATTTATTATCTCTTGCCTGTATCTCATTTCTCATTTCCTCTCATACTTGTTCCATTAATTGTGTATAAAGTATCTTTATTCCTTTGGCTCTTACTCCAAGCATTTTGGGTTTTACTATTTAAAAAAGTATTTATGCTATTTCCAACTGGATTATGAAATCTCATCCTAACTGCCAATGCTCTTCTTTAGCACAACACAGAAGTAGTAAATGGAAAATAGCCAAACTGACCTAATGCATTTATCACTTTATTGATGCTTTATGTGATCCCTAATTTCTTTTTCACTTGTAAATTATCTCATTAGATTTAATGTCAATAGAATATGTCTAACTCAATCTTCATCAATCGATGTTTTAGAAGAGAAGAGCATTCTCAAACTCATCTATTTGAAACGAAGCTTCACAATTGTATAATTAGGTAAATTAGAAGGGCAGTTTTGAGGGCCAGATAAAAGTATCTGTTGAAACAAAGAATTTGCATATCTGTTGATTGAGACACTCATTTAATTTCATCAAGTTGAAATACTCGCATTACTTATAATAGAGCATAAAAAAAAAAACACGGAAATTTTCATCAAAAGGACAATGGCTCAATATATTATACCAGACATTGAATACATAAATGGACAATGGCCAGACTATATATGACAACAGACCTCTGACGCAAGCAGCAACCTCTGCAGGCATCAGCCCAAAATGATCAGGACTTAGTGACTGCTAGCTTCCTTAATTTTTTGTCCATGCTTGCAACTCAGGATCAACCAGAGAAAGCCAAATGTGCTCCCAAACAAATCCCATAACCCTTCTCATTAATCTGCCTCCAGCTTCTCCATGTATACAACCTCCAATCAGAGTATACGCAAGATCTTCCTTTTTGTCACTATAAAACTTTCCCTCACCCCTGCCTGCCTTTGAGCCTCTGCCAAACACAAGTGATGGCAGCTAACTCCCTTGCTCTAGAAAACTCTGAATAGATTGTGTTGGTTCTCATTTGGCCCTAAATAGAGTTGTTTGTCCCCATGACAGTAAACCAAGACTTAATTGCAGTTTCAATCTTGCCCAGAGATGTCACCTTTAAACAGTCAATCTTCAATTTCTTGATCAGTACTAGTGAGGTCATCTGCATAATAAAACCCCCTCCCATTCCCACCCTCCCAAAAAGATGGCATGGCCTGAAAAAAATCTTTCCTTTTGCTAACAACCTCCTTGACCCATACCCCTCCTTCTGCCTATTAAAAAACGTTCACTTTGTATAGCTCCTCTGAGTACCTATCCATTTACTAGAAGGGACACTGCCCACTCCCCTCACTCATGAATCATTGAATAAAGGAAATTAGATCTTCAAATTCATTCCGCAAATGTTTGTTCTTTAATAGACAACAAAGGTAGTTTTCTAAAACTGAAAAAAATCAGGCGACATAATGAGCAAGTTCTTTAGAATAAGACTTTCCAAAGCCTTGAGCTTTCAATTGAGCCGTTTTCTTCAAGATTTTATCTTTTTAAGTAATCTCTATACCCAGTGTGAGGCTCGAACTCACAACCCCAAGATTAAGAGCTGCATGCTTCACAAACTGAGCCAACTAGGTTCCCCATCAAACGAGGCATTTTTTGGTACATGGTAGGGCAAGTTCATTTTAAATTACACTGATGCCTTTGTACCTACCTTTCAGTGACAAAAACAAAAAAAACAAACAAAAAACAAAAAAACCACACTGATTCTTAATGGATAGATTCTCTGTGAGAGGAAAGCCAATACCAGGAAGGTCCTCAGACTTCAAACAACATATAATATGCACAAAACAAAATAGTATCAAACAACTTCTATAAGAATTTGTGATTTTGTTTTTCTTAGATTTACTTATGATTGTGCCCTTTCTTTTAGAAAGTTGTCATAGACTCTAGGTCTAAATTTCTCTTTTGGCCAGCAAAAGACCACATGCAGGATTAAAACAAGAGACGGCTAATGTCTGGGAAAAAGACAAGAGCCCCAAATAAGTGTCCTTGCCTGGTATTTACTCAGATCAGAAGGCTTACAAATGTGATGGGTGTGCACAAAGAAACAAAAGAAACTGTGAACATTAACTTGAGGATGTGAGGGGGAAAAGGGGGCTTTGAAGATATACAATGTTTGGGGTTTGGGTCAATATAAAACAAATTCCAGACACTGGGAAGATGAGTATATGTTTGTTAACAGCAGACAGGAGGTGCCATGCCTGTTTATCTTTGCCAGCCTTGGGGATGAGACAGACAGGGGGAATAACCTCAGGGTTAACAAGACACCTTTTCTTTTGTTAACCATCTCCACTCCGGGCTGCTTTGCCAGCAGCGCAGTGGTCCATAGTCCAATTCACCAACCTGGCCCTATTCTCCTATGAAAGCAGCTTTCTGCTATAGTACTAAACTTGGGGTGCTTTCATGCTGAATATCTAATCTTGTTATTCCTATGTATTGAGCACCTTTGCACTGTTTCTATTTCAGGCCTTTGCCTCTCTCTATACATTTTTGGGGGCTCTGCACTTCCTATTTTGGGGTGCCTTTGCACCTCCCTATTCCTGGCACCTTTGTGCCTCCCTATTCTCTAGGTGTCTTTGCACCCCCCCCCCCATTCTTGAGGTGCCAATCTGGTTTACCCAAACTCAGGTGTGAGCATTTTATGGCTTTGTATTTCTTTATGCCTTGTTAACCCATTGATATAAGCCCAGGGGATTCCTAAGCTTATCCCCCACAGAAAGTAAAATTCATATGATTTTTCTTTCATGGTGGAGAGCTGGAAAACAGATCATTGATTTAGCGCTATATTTCCTAGCATATGACCTACATTTAAACGATAAGATGACCCTGTTTTGAAGATAATATGTGACTTCTGTGGGTGGGAGTTCAGATGAGGGTGAACATAAGCAATTCTCCTTCTTGGCTTATGAAGAGGCAATGATTAGCATTGCAAGCAGAATGAAGGATCAGAATAACAGGGTTCTTTTCTTGGGTTTTAATCTCTTAGTCTTGAAACGAATAAAAGGTCTTCTGGGGTGTCTACCATATCCAGCTTCTCTCAAGTCCACAAGGACAAATTATCCCAACAACCAGAAAAAGGGATAATATTTTGTGTAAATCACAAATGCGCAAAGTATTACATAGATGTTGATGAAGAATAATCAAAGAACTGAGAAGAACCTAGAAAACTTTGCTCTGAAAATCACAGAACCAGAGGCTCTGTGGTTACAGCTCCTATGGACCTGTAAGTTTAGTGGGTTAGAGAGAGAAAGAGGGATGCACAGGGAGACAAAAAGCCTAGAAGCAATAAATTGAAGGTCAAAGTTTTTAAAGCTTGGCTTGTGGATTCATCCTGGTGGCAAAAACTTCCCAAGCATTTAACAAAATTCAAAATCAGAAATGGCAAATGTTTTGCTCTCTGAATAACTTTATGTTCTGATTTTTTTTTTTTTCAGACGAGACATGATCTTGAGAAAACTTGTCATATGCCAGCCAGATTCTTGGATTTTAACCGTAGACTTGGCAGTTTGGTCAGAACATCACCACTACACTGACATTTGAGAAGATGTGTAGCTCTTCGAAGACAGAAACCTGAATCTCCTCCAGTATTACCAGTCGGGGGAGTCTGAGGCAACAAACAACTGTATGCCTTTCACCTCACTGAGAGATCAGAAAATGTATCATTTTTACCTGTAGGAATTAATAAGGAACCAAAATTTCAAAAAAAAAAAGAAATTATTTGGAGAATGCTATTATACCAGTGAATCCCAAAGAGTTCCAAAGAAATGACAGGTTTGGTGGAAATTTTCTAGAGCTCACTGCACAAAAAATTTAATTACAGCACCCATGACCTCTACATGATATGACTCACTACACAAAGTGCCATAAAACAATTTTAGAGGGTTTCGGTGCTTCAAAAAAAAAATTGAAAACTGGTTTATTATTTGGGTCTTTATTGAAGAAAAGTGAGATACTGTTCCTTTAATATTGTTTACACTGTGGTCTTTAAGGTATGAGAGTGGGGGAAGATGAGAGAATGAATGAGGAAGAAAGGACACATTTTGGTGGGTAAAATATGAAACAGTTGGCTGACATTTTCATCTGATAGACTTTCTTCTTCTGACTTTTCTCTCCCTTAGGACATGAGCTTTCAAACAAAAACAAAAACAAAAACCTTTATCTCTTAACCTACTGAAGATAAAATTTGCTTCCTTTAGAGAGTGTCTCATAAGGAAATAGAAGCTAACATTTAAGTGGTTTTGGAACAATTGACTCACCACTTAGAAAAATAAATTTTATGCCTGTCCTACAAAAAAAAATGCCTTTTGCTCTGAGGAGAAAGATTTGTAAAGTTAGGATCTGCCTAAATATATTGACAAGTGAGTTTCATTTTAGGCAAAAACATGTGTAAGCAGTGTTAATTACCTAAGGCCACAAGTGCCTATAGAAGTAAAACAAGTACAGAAATACACTCAGAACACTTTTTTCCCCAAAGTACACGGCAAATCATATTAACAACTATTTATTGAAATGCACTCTGCTTTCCCTGACAGTTAATACCAAATAAAACTAACAGTGAGAAAAAATTAGAAAAGTTTTAATGAAGTGGAAATATGACAATATCATGGGTAACAATAATATTTGTATTCATAAATAAATGCCATATTAGTTTCTAGAACTGCCATAACCTGATGCCACAAACTAGGTAGCTTAGGGGCACCTGGCTGGGTCAGTCAGTGGAACATGCAACTCTCGATCTTAGGGTCATGAGTTGGAGCCCCACATTGGGCGTGGTGCCTACTTAAAAAAATACATATCACTCCTCATCAGGAAAATACAAATCAAAGCCACATTGAGATACCATCTCGCACCAGTCAGAGTAGCTAAAATGAACAACTCAGGAAACAACAGATGCTGGTGAGGATGTGGAGAAACGGGAACCCTCTTGTACTGCTGGTGGGAATGCAAACCGGTGCAGCCACTCTGGAAAACAGTGTGGAGGTTCCTCAAAAAAGTAAAAATAGAACTACCCGACAACCCAGCAATAGCACTACTAGGAATTTATCCAAAGGATACAAAAGTGCTGATTCATAGGGGCACATATACCCCCATGTTTATAGCAGCACTTTCAACAATAGCCAAAGTATGGAAAGAGCCTAAATGTCCATCAACTGACGAATGGATAAAGAAGATGTGGTTTATATATACAATGGAATACTATGTGGCAATGAGAAAGAATGAATTTTGTAGCAACGTGGTTGCAACTGGAGGGTATTATGCTAAGTGAGATAAGTCAGTCAGAGAACACAGATATCATGTTTTCACTCATATGTGGAACTTGAGAAACTTAACAGAAGACCATGGAGGAAGGGAAGGAGAAAAAACAGTTACAGAGAGGGAGGGAGGCAAACCATAAGAGACTCTTAAATACGGAGAACAAATGTCCCTATCTTAATTTGATTGTCTAAAAAGAGCCTGTTTTCAAATAAATACATTCACAAGTACTGAAAGTTAGGACTTCAACATCTTTTGGGGAAACATAATCCAACCAAGACGTATTATTGCTTATTTATAGTGACTCATTCTAAGAGTCAGCCAATTTGCTAATTCGGTTGATTAATAATTAATTGATTATTAATTATTAATGATCTCCCAGCAGACCTTCAGGTGGTCAGGGAAAGAACTTTGAGTGACAAGAAGACTTTTCAATTGAAACCCCTTTAGTATTGGATTATTGGGGGGTTGGGGGGTGGGGCGGTATTTGTCCAGGCTCGCCAGCAAAGCTGCAGATTTTCTCTCTTAGGCAGGGCATCAGAGAGGATCATGAGCTCTTAGAAACCACAAGCTGCCACACAGAGAGCAGGCATGTTGTGTGCCTCCATGTGTTCAACAGAGCACAGGGGAGCCAATATAACTTGGGAAATGATTGAATCTATGAGTTGTCTGCACTGCATAATAAAAACTCCTGAAGGAAGCACAAAAATGTTTATTTCCAGGGTCCTCCTTTTTAAGATTTTTTGGGGAAAAAAAATCTATGTTCTTTTGTCGTTTCAGTTCTTTCTCCCAAAAGGAAATACTGAACATTTTACAAAATATAGATGAATCACAAGTAAATTTCCTCCCAAGACTGTCAGTAGTCCTCTGTCTACCTGACAGCTGAGAGAGACTTTTGTCACCATTCTCCAATAGGAATCTATCCTCACGTTTTGGCTAGGGCAGTGTTCTCACAGTGTGGTCCCTTACCAGCAGCATCGGTATCACCTGGAAACTGGTTCGTAATGCAAATTCCTGGGCATTGCCCAAGACCCGGTGAATCAGGAACTCTAGCCATGAGCTGCAGCTATCTATTTTAACAAGCCTCCAGGAGATTTTTGAAGCTTCCTCAAATTTGAGAACCATTGGTCTTCACTAAAGTGAATGCCCTGCCAGTCAATATGGTTTAAATAAAAACTATTGGATTTTTTGTCATAATCAGCATTTAGGGTTTACTTTAAATATATGTTTGGTGTTATTGGCTACTGTTGCTCTCCTGAAATATGGCTTTGTTAATAAAACTTTAGAATTGCTTTCTGATTTAAAAATCAGTAAGTGCCAAAATATTTTAGTGTCAAGTGTTCAAACTTACTCTGAGGGGAGAGAACATTTTCAAATGCAGCCTTGAAAATTTCAGATGGGGCATCAGTGTTTTTCATCTGATTCCAGATTAGAGAAACCTCACAGGAGCTGAGAATTGATTTGCTCTGAGTATCTTGCTTTAAATTGTTTCTGAAACACAAATGCCATCCCACACCTGCTGAATCACAATCCTTTTTTTTAGGGCCTTGGGTAGTCCATCTCAAAAATATCCTCGGATGACTCTATCGGACACACGTTATGAACTATATAACAGGCCTCACAAATTCTACCCTTGACATCTTTTGAGAAGCGATTACTTTTAACATGAAGACATCTGTCCTACTACAGCCACTTGAGAGAGTAAGTTACCATTTATAAATAAACAAAGCCCTTTAGTGGCTTATTCACATCATAAAGAATAAGCCACGGAGAAAGAAGCAGTCCCAGATGAAGGCCCTGGGAAGGAGCCTGACGTAGATGGAAAGGTACAGCATCTGGAGGGTTTAGCCACATGCTGAGAAGTAGCACCTCCAACTTATTGAGCACTGACCATATGCCACAGGCTCAACTTACATTATCTTCATATTCCCCGCCTCCAATACTTTTAACAACCCTAAGAGACCATGACGATTAGCCCCACTTCCAGACAAGGAAACTGAAAAGGAAAGCGATTTGCCCAACCGCAAAGCCAGGAAGCAGCAGATGTATGTTTGGAGTCAGATCTCTCTTGACTTCTTCTACTTCTTCTGTACAGCTGCCGTTCAAGAACGTGGCAGGCATTGGGCATTTGATACACATTTGCCAAGTGTTCTGACAAGACACCCTGACAAAAGGGCCACAAGAAATCCAGAAGCAGCCAACCAGCTGGCATCGGTGATGCAGGTCAAAAGGCATCACAAGTTGGATGCAACTAAACCATCCAACAGGAGGAGAACAAAGGAAGAAGAAAAATTAGTTAACATTCATTGAAACTTTTACTATGTGCTAGGCTCTATTTCAAACACTTCACCTGTGTTAATTTATGTAATCCTTACAACAAACCTATGTGACAAACATTATTAGTCTCTCTATTTCACAGAGAGGTAAAGAAACTTGCAGAAGGTCACCGGGATAAAACTCAGGCAGTCTGGTTCTAGAAAATGCACTCTTAATCATTATGAAAATTCAGATGTATCTTAATGATATTACCACATGGCCGGTAAACTTATAAACATGTAGACTATACAGACAAATGTATATGGAAAATATTATATGCCAGTTCAAAAATATTGAATAATTAGCTTGTTCACTTGCACGCCATAATAAATATAAAACATTTGGGGCACCTGGGTGGCTCAGTCAGTTGAGCGTCCGACTTCAGCTCAGGTCATGATCTCACAGCTCATGAGTTCAAGCCCTGCGTTGGGCTCTGTGGTGACAGTTCGGAGCTGGAGGCTGCTTCAGATTCTGTGCTTCCCTCTCTCTCTGCCCCTAACCCACTCACATTGTCTCCATCCCTCTCAAAGATAAATAAACATTTAAAAAAATTTTTAAATAAGTATAAAACATTTAACATTGATTTTATGCATTATATATAAAGTGTAATTTTTCACCAGGCCATATGAATAATCTTGCTATGTAACAAACTGACCAAAATTTAGCAGCTTTTAAGGACAAACATTTATAATTACATAGTTTCTATGGATCCAGAATCTTGACATGACATCTAGGTTCTCTCACTCAGCGTCTCTCCTAGGCTGCATTCAAGGCATTGGCCAGGATTTCAACCATCTCAAGGCTCAACTCAGGGAGGATCTACTCTCAAGCTCATTCATGTGGTTGTTGAGTGACCTCAGGTCCTCAGTGAGTGTTAGTCAAAGACATCAGTTCCTTGATGTGTGGGCCTCTCTATGGAAGTGCTCACAACATAGCTGCTTGCTCCCCAGACAGAGAAAGAGAGAAAGAGAGAGAGAACATAGCCTTTCCATGACCTAATCTCATAAATGACATATATATGACTTTTGCTATATTCTATGTGTTAGAAGTGAGTCACTTCTAGTCACCAGCCCACCATCAGGGGGAGGGAATTACATGAGAAAGGCCTGAAAACTAGGAGGCGGAGGTCACTGTGGGCCATCTTAGAGGTTGCCTACAACAAACATTGGTATGTTTCATCATTTCCAGCCTCTTATGAACATCTTTCTTCAAACTATTTTGGGCCATATTTCCCAAAATGCAACTCCTTAAACAAAACCTTTGAGGAGTTTCAAAACTCTTGAAAATAAAAACTAATATATACCAATATATGACTTACAGCACTCTACAGTGGAAACACTGTTCACATATATAACTCACTTTAGTGCTTGGAAGAGTTTTTAAATTCCGGGTCTCACACTATTGTTTTTTAAATGCCAGAATACCTCTCTTGTTACTTATTATGGGAACACATAAAAAGAAGGAAAATGTACGATTTCACAGATTGGCCCGGCACTGAGCACAGGGTCTGTTATAATAGGAGAAATAAAGATGAAAGGAGGCTTAATGGAGTTGGTGGGAAGCAAAGCTAATTTGAGAGAACAGGCATGTTTGTGAATTCTGATAAGCCCGGGGGAGGCATCTCATCATCTCTTGGAAATACAGAACTGAAGGCCAGGGGAGGGGAGGGGAGGACGGGAGAGTTTTTCCTTACTTTAATTCCTGATTATAGAAGTAACATGCGCCCATTGCAAAATAGATAATTTGAAGCATAAAGAACATAAAAATCTTACAGTCACACAGCCTAGAGACATAAGCTCTATTTAATATTCTCTAAATATTTCTAAGTATTTCTAAATTCAATATTTTCTAAAGCTCTTTATAGAAATATATATTTGTATATACAAAAATGATATGATATGCCAAGACTGTAACTCTGTCTTCTAAGGGATGTTGCAGATTCACATTAGTAGGAGTAGGTGGGTAAATCTCTTTAACATCAGTGAGGGTAGGAATCAGGAAAGATGAAAATCCCTGCATCATTGGTTCTGGACCACAGGAGGGTACATGGTCTGCAGGGCCCAGGAGAGGGTCTACATGGGCAGGAGTAGTTCCTGGAGCAGAGAAGAGACTGTGGAGTTAAAGAGCTTTGTCTCATAAAGGGCGAGAAATTGAATTTGACCAGGAGCCTAAGGAAGGGGTACCTGGAAATAACAGAAGTAGGAAGTTTTAGAAACCAGGGAAGGCTGAAGGACTTTCAAGAACTTATATAACCAAGATTCATTTATTTCCTTATTTCTCTGATAAAGAGAAAATAATAGAAAATGTAAGTGATTGTAGATGTGTGATTGAAAGGGTCTGCTTTCCATGTTTCAGGTGACACAGTATAGAACAGGGATACCACAAAGAACCCAGAGAACTAAGGCTTTGCAAATTTTAATAAAATACCAACACTACAGGGATAGTAGGTTGAAGAATGAGGATTTAAAGGAAGACATCTCTCTACACAACCTCTCTTTTTAGCAACCATATTTTTTTTCCTTATTCCATACTATTTCTCCACTGATCCAGACGAATAAACTGGATATACCGAAGGCCAACATTCAGAGGAGGTGAAACCATTGAGAGAAGTTCCCACAGTGAGGCATTTGGAAATATCCACAGTAAAGATATGATGAAAGATATGGGGCGTAGTGGGGGGGGGGGCGGGGGAGATAGGCAAAAAAAAAGAAAGAAAAAGTGAGTATTATATAAATGACGGATGAAGAGTTTCAGAAGTTAGAAAGTCAATAGTGTTAAGAACTGTCAGGGCATTTAGACAAATGAAGATAAAAACAAATCCCCTGAAATTGCCGTGAAGGAGGTCACAGATGATCTTAGAATGAAAGCAATACACAGGGAGGGAGGCAAGGTGTCCTGGCTGGAACCCAGACACCAAAGAGACAAATGAAAAAGGAGTGGAGGTAAACAAACAAACAAACAAACAAACAAAAACTGATATTTGATAAAGAAGAGAATATTTACATGACAGTCTTGAAATAACTCCCTACAAATTAATTAGCAATTATAGAGGGGGAAGATAGTAATTTTACTGCAGAGAAACCTGGAGAACATCACCCAGTCATCAAAGTCCACCTCAACTAATGGAACTAACCAGCATCATGTGGCTTCTGATGTGATACAGAGAAAGATACATTTTGTGATATTCCATCTGTAAATGAATATGCTGAATCCAACTGTGAGGAAATATCAGACAAGCCAAATTTGAGAAACATGATACAAAATTACTTGACACATAAAACTGTCAAGATCAAGAAAGGGAAAGAAAGGCTGAAGAACTGTTTCAGATCAAAAGACTCAGGAAAGATCATAGCTAAATGTGATTCATGATTGATGCTGGACTTGGAAAAAGCAAACTAGAATAATAGAGTTGATTATTGGATCAATTGTCGACATTTGAACATTTACTTGTATTAATAGTATTGTACCAATGTAGATTTCCTCATTTTAATAATTGAACTGTAATTTTGCAAGGGAATATCCTTAGGAAATACACTGTGAAAAATTGAGGAGCAAAAAACCATCATTTCAGCAATTCAATCTCAAATGTCTCAAAAAAAAAAAAAAAAAAACAATGAAGGAAAGAGAGAATGACGAAAAATTAGGGAAAATGTTAACAAAGGGTGAATTTTGGAAAAGCTATATTGAGCTCTTTGTCCTATTCTTGCAACTTTTCTGTAAGTTTAACATTACACTAAAATATAGATTTCCAAAATAGTATGTTGCCCTATTTGCTAAAGACCTGAAAAAAAATCATAGTTTGACAAATTAACTAAATACGAAATTTTGGAATATCAGGCATAAAATAATGTTGTAAGTAAAATAGTAAAACAAAATAAAAAGACTTAGGTAGTTAAAAACTATATACTAAGATGAAAATAGGGGTATTTGTTCTGCTTAGAAGTAACTTTCTCACTTTAACCAGACCTTTTTCTTAATATTGCATAAGTTTACGAGTGAGAGCTTGGGTATCAGATTGCTTCTGTTTGAATTCTGACCCTCCCATTTTCCATGTGGTTGACTGTGAGTAAGCTAACCACTCTCTGCCTTAATTTCCAATCTATGAAATGGAAATAATAATAGGTTTTCATGTAATCACGAGGATTAACTAATCTAATAAACTTATTTAAAACAGTGTCTGGCTCATGGTATTAGCTCTTATCTGTATCATTGGATCTTTGATTTATACGTTTTCAGGGTTTTGAAGAATTACAAACAATCCCCAATGACACTAAGAGAGGTTTTCTAGAGAGAAAAAATGATGGTGGCTAGAGTTTCAGTACGTAGAGCCTGGGCATTAAGTGGTGAGAAGTGGTATGAACCCAGGACTGCAGTCAACCCTGGTGTTTAGTGATCAGGTGAGCAAGGGACTATACCTGTACTTTTTACCATTACAAATTTAAGTAGAATGTGGAATTTATGAGTGGTCAGCATCTTACCCTCCATTGACTTTCCACTTTGTGCCCTTTTGGTGCTAGGTTTCAATTACTTTTCTGCAACTATAAAAAACAAAAAAGAACATAAATTTGAGCATCACAGGTGATGCAGAGGGACACAATATATTTTACATTTTCATAATGAGATAGAAAGGTGGAATTTAAGAAAAAATCTATTATTTCCATATATGCTAACAGGCTTAGTATTTTTTTAATTTTTTTTTAAATTTTTTTTCAACGTTTTTTATTTATTTTTGGGACAGAGAGAGACAGAGCATGAACGGGGGAGGGGCAAAGAGAGAGGGAGACACAGAATCGGAAACAGGCTCCAGGCTCCGAGCCATCAGCCCAGAGCCTGATGCGGGGCTCGAACTCACGGACCGCGAGATCGTGACCTGGCTGAAGTCGGACGCTTAACCGACTGCGCCACCCAGGCGCCCCATTGTTTTTTTAATTTTTTAATGTTTAATTATTTGAGAGAGAGATAGAGAGCTAGCAGGGGAGGGGCAGAGACGGGGGAGGGTAACAGAATCCCAAGCAGGCTCCACAGCATGGACCCAATACAGGGCTCAAATTTACAATCCCAGGGATCGTGACCTGAGCCAAAATCAAAAGTCGGATCTTTAAACAATTGAGTCATCCAGGTGCCCCAGGCTTAGTATTATTATACATAGCCTCCAATCTCACATGATAGCTGATTCATATCATATGGCTTCTACTTACATTCTCTGGGGTTAGGTAGATCTAATTAAATGAAAAATAAATGTTAAGAGTCTTAATTCTCAGACAACACAAAACACATAAATAAAACCTTAACTATGTTGAATGCATTTGGATCCTAACTATTTTTTGATGTTAATAATTAAATTTGACATTAGGAAGATCGGTGTAACTCAGGATGACCAAATATATAACTCATGATAACCAATGCCGGATGTTTCAAAATCTTACATGGTTGAAAGATCTATTTGAAGTACAAGATAAAACAACATATTTTAATGTAGCATAGTTCAGTGATATGCTTTTTGATTTTGGATTTTGAAACTCATCTTTAGGGAACCACTACTTATTGAGATTTGGTGTATATTTCTGAAATTATCTGAAAAACTTGTTGAAATACAACTACCTTTTCCAACTATACATATCTGATAAAGCAGGATTTTCTTCATAAATAAATAGTTTTTAAGCTTCATAGTTTTAAGCTTCTCAGTTTCAATTTGTAATATAATAAATATTATAAATATAATCCACATGAACAAAAGTCTTCAATAATCTTTAAGAGTACAAAGTCATCCAGCAACTAAAAAGACATGTTGACTTTTTTGATGTGGTCATCTGATTCAATTTTGAGGATACTTTCTGAGTAATTTTTTAACTAAACTAGCATAGTTGGTTCTGAAGCTGTATGTCTTTTTCCATTCATCAGAAGTGAAGTGACTGGCAACAGAAGGTTTGCTGTTTCATGGAGCTTCTTTGGAGGATAAAAGATAAAAATGTATAATTGCAGTCTGAATTTATGTTTGAAAATCTACAGCTTTTCAAATGCATCCCATTTGATCAGAACCTTGTATGCCAACACTAATTGAATCAAAACATATTTACAATTTTATGTTTTAGATTTTTTCTAAAAGAAGCTATGCCACATTAGGTTAAAATGTCATTTCTAAATGTCTGGTCATTAGAAATAATCATACTGTAGTTATCTCAGTGAATTCATTTCTGCAGAGAAGAATTGATAGGTGATAAACAATAGTATAACTGAATGATGCGAGACTCTTGTTCTTTAGAAAAAAGAAACGATCCCAAAATAGCTATAAAGTTTATGGGCACAAATTTCATAATGCCACACACCAGTGTAGCAAAATTTGGGATGAGTATTCGTCATTGCAAGGTAAAAATAATAAATAAAGTAAAATAAAATAAAATAATAAAATAAAATAAAAACATTTGTCACAAGTTAGGAGTTAAGATTAAAGGATCCCTAAGCAATATAAATAAATAAATAAATAAATAAATAAACAAACAAACAAACAAACAAGCAAACTCCTTATTTTTATTATCATGAAATTGCATAAATTAGAATGAAAATGTAAAAGACATTATTTAGTCAAATAAGAAAAATTCACCTTTTATTTAGGACACGAAGATGTGTGGAATAAAGTTGAGAGAAATTTAACACCTCTGAGAATCTGACCATCAAATATACTGAATGTTTGATAGTAGAGCTAAGAAGACGTTGTCCAAGGTCACCTAAATATGTCTGACAATAAACACGTTTTTCTTTCATAGTGTAGTACCTAGGTGAGTGTTTCTTGATAGTGGGCTACCACTATGTAGGGCAGTCTTTTAAGGACCTCAATCCTTTCCACTTTGTCATTATTTGGTGCACAAAATTTTCTTACATTAGTTGAATAACAGCCCATCAGACAGCGTCAGAGCTTTTTATTCTGCAGTCACCATTGATCTAAGCATGTGGTCTGTCTGGTAGAATCTGTTGACACCATTCAGTGTCATTCTGTCCATTCTTTTATAAATGGCTTCTTTGTCCAAATCCTAAATTATTCTCTTCTTGTATTTTCTCCAACCTCCTGAAACTATTCAAACTCCAATAGAGTTTTCTCTGTAGTAGGGTCTATCAAATAGTTAAGAGGCATAAATCTATTATACATGAAAATCATCTGACTTTGTTGGATTTCAGTTTCCAAGATCATCCCAATGAACTTAATAAAAGAATCTTAGGACTACCTATTTTTTGAAAATAGGTGAAAAAGCAGACTGAGGAACAGTTGGCCTTTAAAACAAACTTAAACATTTAAAATGAAATCATACACATTTATTTTCTTCCCCTGATTTTCCAGAATCTCCTATACCTGCCTCCAGCATCATTGTCCCAATGCTCTATGAATAATCTTCATAAGTCCTTTTGCCAAAGTTCACAGCACCTCCTGTGTTGTGGAGTTAGGAAATAAGGAACAGCAAGAGTAGCATCTCACCAGCAGCTGAAAGTCAATGTAACATCAGCAAAGAGAAGAGAAGAGACAACTGGTGATCTCAGATTATAAAATTAATTGAGACGCAAGGAGACTAAATCAAGATGGGGGATAGAGCAGAATGGTACAGGCAGAAGCTAGCTGGCAGACATACCAGGAAGTGGTAGAGATCAGTAGCACTCACTATATCCATGCCTTCTCCTCTTCCTGGGCACACAGCTAGTCCTATGCTCCTCAGTGTGTGGTGCTTGGCACTGTTCTATGAACTCTATAACTCATAATGCTGTGAAGAGATAAGACCAGGGGCACCTGGGTGGTTCAGTCAATTAACCTACTGACTCTAGATTTCAGTTCAGGTCATGATCTCGTGGTTCATGAGATCAAGTCCCAAGATGGCCTCTGCACAGACAGCATAGAGCCTGCTTGGGATACTCTCTTTCTCTCTGCCCCTACCCGACTCAGGTGCAAGTGCAAGCACATTCACATGCACTCTCTCTCTCTCTCTCAAAATAAACAAATAAACAAAAATAAAGAACTAAGAGCAGACTATGAATCAACTACATCACTAAGCACACAGTTAAGTTCAGCTAACATTTTTTCCCCAGAAAAACTTTCCCAATGAAGGAAGTAATGTGTTGATTTATATTTTCATTTAAGTCTCAAGGATTTAGTAGAACAGTTTACTTTGAGCAGCACTGTTGTAGACAGCACTCCCCCAACTCCTCAGAGCTTGTTGGGGACATGTGACTAGATCTCACTACTGCAATGTGAGCAGAAGTGATACAAGTCAACTCCAGCCAAGATATTTGTAGTGAACACTGTGTTGTGCCACTCGGATCTCCCTTTTCAGGACTGAAGCCCTCACTCTGCTACCTGCTGTCAGTGTTGACAGTTCAATGCTCACAGCTAAATAGCCTCTTCCAGTGATGGCTCTCACCTGAAGAGAGCTGCACTTCCTCCAAGGACTGCATTTGCTTCTTGGGGACAACCACATTCAGTGATATCTCTGTATGGGTATAAAGTCCTGGCCTTTTAGCCTAAATTCTGGACAAATCTGAGTTCCAGGGTTCCCTGTGGGTCAGCAGAAGCCTTTGTTTTGACGTCATCACAGCTTAAGTCTTCTTTCTGCCCAGTTATACTTCCTTCATTCTTTTCCAGGTTTTGATTCCAAAAGCACTCCCCAGAAAACTTCTTGAACACAGATCTTCATCTCCGAGGGTTCTTCCTAAGGAACGCATCCTGCCACCATAATGGAAAGCAGATCTGATTTCCTCTCTTTCTCTTCTCTGGGCTGACAGACTTATGTAGAGGATTTGCTGGAGATCTTAGTAGGTGGAGTCGTCACATAATGAATCCTTGGTACCTAAGGGCCTCCCTGGAGCCTGAGCCTACCCATCAACTAATCAACTAATATCAGACGAGAATACAGTAAGGTTTGCCCTGTTTGTTAAGTAACTGAGATTTATTGTTATGTATTGCAATAGTTAATAAACAAACACTAATATAGAGCATAGATTATGGACTTATTAGTAGCTAAATATTAAGTAGATATTTCCACCCACCTCAAAACTGGAGTGTTTCCCTTTTTTTTTTTTTTTTTTTTTTTTTTTTGCCAGCCAATTGGGACTACAGGTAAAAGAAGACTTTCCTTGGATTTTTAAGTGTTCTTGCTTCTCCATCTTTACTTTTAGCTTTTCAGTTGTGTAATGGTAACTCTTGAAGATATTTTCTAAAATTATTTAAAGAAATACAAGCAAGCAAAAAGACAATTCTTTCCTTTGGAAATTGTTAAATGATTAGATAAATTCTTAATGGAATAGCTGACATAGGAATCATACACAAAAATGGTACACCCAGACTCAGTCTTAGATTTTAAAGTAATTATAAACCTATTACAGTCTAGGTAGGTAAAACAAGTTGAAATACAACTAAACTGTGCTAACACCCTAACCTATTGTTTTTCTGATAAAATGGCAACTTGAATAAATGATTTTCTATCACTGAAAAGGAACCAAAGATACAGCTCATTGAATATCAGACAAGACAAGTAAGAGTAAACTAAGATAAGAAAGAAAGAAAGAAAGAAAGAAAGAAAGAAAGAAAGAAAGAAAGAGGAAGCCCTAGCTTTAGCCAAAGAGTACATAGCCATGTACTATATGTGCTTTTTGTCAACTCATTGAAAAAAGGTGCAAAGATATATCCTAAGGAGTAATTAAACTTTATCAAGAGCTGTGAATAGTTTAAATATATGATTTTATGGACATTGATAGAAGACACAAGACTTCTGAAATAGAGATAAGAAACAGTTTATTACTTAGCAATAATGGAGGTCAACTTATCAGCATTTTTTGCAGTGATTCCTTGAGACTAATTCCCACAGAGGGACATGAAGACGGCCAGATGGTAACTGAACACATGATAGATTGTGTTACAGGAGAGGAACCCAGAGCTTAGGGAACTCAAAATGGGCAGTAAGCATGCCTGCCCTTTGCTCAGAGAGAAACTATCTCCATTATCCAAGGCTATAATCAAACCCTCTCCTGGTTCCAGGAAAGAAACTATCTATGTCACCCAAGCTATGGACTATACAAGCATTCTTGAAAGATAGTCTAGAACAAAGGGCAGTCAGTACAACTGCTCAGAAACTGTATAGAAATTTGGGAGACCTGTGGAGAATTGTCTCCCAAAAACCCCATGAGAAAGCCTTTTCTATGTTTGCTCATTACACAACAACATAAAAACATAAAACTAATGATTTACATAATCAGTGTTTTTACATGCTTATGTAAAAAAAATACAGAAAAGCATAAAAAATAAAAAAATCAGTGTTTTACTTTTCATATTATATTTAACCTCAGCTAGAACCATTCTTTGATTTTAAACTATCTTGATCCTTTTTAGAGAATAGAATATGTTCCTAAAGAGCTATGAAGATCTGCACGGTTTTCCAAATCTTCCTTTAATTTCTCCCATGCCAATCCGGCCTCCTTTGTGTATAGCTTACCTATGTGTTGAACATTTACCCTTCTGTTTTCTCTCCCTTTGTTACTGACTGATTCAACCACATTTTTGTGTTTTGTGCCTGGAGGAGGATCTTAACTGTCATCATGAATACCTAATTAGGCAATTTTATTGTCTTCCTGCTATTACTTTTCTCCCTGATGCACCCCTGAGGTCACAGTGATTGTTTAACGGACCAGAAAACATCTGATGATAACACAGGACCTCTGGACTCCTGGATTCCTGTGAATGTCTCTGAAGGTTCTTTCATTTGGCTTCAGCTGTGGAACTGCCACTCTGTGAGATTAATAGGCTGACCTAATTGAGGCCACTAATGAGCTATTCTTCTCTCTTCAAATAACATTTTATCTAATTCCTACACATACATAGTACAGCATCAGGGATGTTCATTTTTCTAGCTCCTTTGTTTTATGATAGCATTGAGTATCCTGGGAATTATTAAAAGCTTCATCATAAATACACACAGAGGTCATCTGCTTGGCCTCTGTAGGCATTTGAATTTGAGACTCACTATTTAAAAGATAGTAGTAAGGGGAGCCTGGGTGGCTCAGTAGGTTAAACATCCAACTTCAGCTCAGTTCATAATCTCATGGTTGGTGAGTTCAAGCCTCACATCAAGCTCTGTGCTGTCAGCTCAGAACCTGGAGCCTGCTTCAGATTCTATGTCTCCCTCTCTCTCTGCCCCTCCCCCACTCACACTCTGTCTCTCAAAAATGAATAAACGTTAACAAAAAATTTTTTTAAAGATAGCAGTGAGAAAGAAACGTGAAATTGCTAACCTGTAGGCTTTGACCTATGGCTTATAGTAGATATGGAACCAAATCCTAAAATTCTAACCAAATTCTCGCTAATTCTTTTCCTAAGGAGAGTTGAGGAAGAAGTGATCAATTTAATGGATGCAAAGATTATAGGGCATGAGAACATTGATATAGTTTACTTGATAAATAAAATGCCTGGTATCCATTATATTAAGAACTAGGAAGCATACAATGTAGGAAGAGTTATGATTCTTTCATTTTAATAGTGTGTAACTTATGAGGAGAAAAAAAGATATGCATGTGTGAAAATGTTATGCAGCAAATAAGACAAAATAAAAAAGATGATAATGAAAGAAAACATATGTCATGGGGAACAGCAGAAAGCGATCAGTTATCAACTGGCAAAGATTTAAGAGTGTCAGTGTTCCCAAGGAGATAGGGCTTCAGGCTGGGGGGGGGGGGTGATCAAAGAAAGCCCTTATCTCAGTTACACATGGCAGCTGGTTGTTAATGTTGAGAATGCATGTGTCCCAAGTGAAAAGACATTAAAAGGGAGAAAAACTACAGTCATTGTCTCCATTTAGTCTTTCTCCTGGATATCTGGAATTTAAATAGCAACCTGAGTACCTTTGGGAGTAATGGCAAAAAAGAGAGAAAGTAATTATATGAAAACTGGACATTATTCAAATAGTCCAGGAAATATTAGAATGCATGTCAGACTACATAAATGCAAACTCATTCATATAGAAAAAATAGTTTTAGAATGTAATGTAATATTTAATGTTGAAATTAATACATGTAATATTAGGCATGGCTTTGGGGAAATGGGAGATAGAAATGATTAATAGTAATGTGACAGGTGAAGCATGTGAGATTTAGAGTAATTACATTGCAAGAGGTGTTATGAGGACAGTCAGTGAAAATCCACAACAGTGGTTCTTAAACTTTTTGCCAAAAATGTCTTTGATATTACAAAGAAAGCTCTATTTCCTCTCTTTCAATATCTCCAAGTTCATGCAAACAACATTTTTGTCCAGTTTGAGGTATCCATTTGTCCCCTGGATCTTATACACATACTCAGGATTAAAGAATCCTGCTCACCAAGATCTATTAAGCCACCATCCATCACCACAGAGATCCCTATTGACTATTGTTTGTCAGTAGCCCTGAGTCCTACTTCACAAAGTGAGAGATGGGGCTAGGACAGATCCTGGACACCCTGGTCAGATTCTATTTATGAAAGGCTTTATTGCCAAGCTATTTACATACTCATTCTATCTTTTAAATAGAGAAGAGGAATGCTCATCAGGCAGCACCATTAAAAATGCTCAGCTTTGCCACCTTGGAGCTATACTTCCATTTCTCATGCCCAAATTTGCCCATTGTAGTTTGCACTCATTTCTGTGATTATTTAAATCTCCAGTGACCAGCAAAGATCATACCTTGAGATGAGCAGTATTTGACCTTTATATTTTTACTATTAATATGAGTGAAGTGCTCATATCAAGATATTCTGTTTGAATAATCTTGATATTAGTGTTGTTCAAGCCCAAACTGAGCCTTTAAGTTGTTAATAACAACTCTACGTGTCATGTATTCTGGAATGGTTAGGGTCTCTGCATCCTAGTCATCTTTCTTTTTGTATTCTTTTTTTCTACATTATGGTCACTTGATTTCTGGACCACAACAATGTGAAAAGCTCTCAATATACTTTCCCAAGGAAAATCTTGATCTATGTTTCTATGAATGACTGATTAAACTTTTGTCTTCAGTCTAGGAAATGTGTGTGTGTATGTGTGTGTGTGTGTGTGTGTGTGTGTGTGTGTGTGTGTGTGTTTTCTCAATATAGAGCATGAATCAATGGCATTGTAACTTTGCTGACTTCACTCATCCGCTTTTTCACATTTTCCTACTTTTCAGGGCTTTTATTTATTTTCAGATGTCCTGGGATCTCATGCTGCAATATACTACCATAATGGAGAAGAACCACGGGACAAACCCAATCCATTATAGAACAAGAATATTTAGCTTTTCTACTGGCTTAAATACTTATTAGCTGTGCACCCACAGTAATCTGTCTTAAATTCACTGTACCTCATCTGCAATATAAAAATTATAACAACTGCTCTGAGAAACTTATTGGACTTCTGGTTTTTGGTTCCACACATAAGGAGCTTAGAAATTACCATTCTGTCCTAATAACAAGCAAAAGCTGAACAGACTGAAAATTCAATAACTCTTCTTGGATCTATAAGAGAAGGGGGTGGGGAGAGGGATGCAAGGCAAACCACTGCCTCCAAAACTGGAAAGACGGGTGAATACCACAAGTCACAGCTCACTGGAGCAGAGACTTACAAGTAAAAACTGTCACAGAAACCAGAGCTAGAGGAAGAAAGAAAACCTGACTCGTAATTGGCAAAATACTGGAGGCTCAGTGCAGACAATTCTGAGAGTTATAAAGTCCAGGGAGACCCAGTTGTAGGGGTGCCCTACAATACTGTGAGATTTACCTCCAGGAGTTCAGCCAGGTTCCCACAGTTTTTAACTGGAGAAAAATGCCTTAGGTCTTCTGGCAATAAGAGGGAATAAGGAAAAATTTTGAAATATGCCAGAGCAAGCACTCTGTTCTTAACAGGGACTGCCCTCAGGGGAAACTAGCTAACCAAAGCCTAATCTGCAGGAGGTATGATCAGAGCCTAGCTGACTTGGGGAAAGAGAAGTACCAAACTTCAACCCACCCTACCCATCCTGTCCCACCTAACCAGGGAGGAAAAAAAACGAGAAACACTTGTGAAGTTCACAGTTCAGAAGCTTAGGCTCACTAAACAACTGACACCTACTGTAGAACACTTCCCCTCCCCGCACACCTTACCACCATATCACTAAGGGCCTATTTGCAACAGTGTTTGTTTGTTTGTTTGTTTGTTTGTTTGTTTGTTTGTTTAAAGTAAGCCTCACACCCAATGCAGAACCCAATGTGGGGTTTCAACTCAAGACCCTGAGATCCAGACCTGAGCTGTGATCAACAGTCTGATGCTTAACCTACTAAGGGCCCCAGCAGTTCTTTTTACCCAGTACATCATGCCTGGCTATAAAGAAAAATAACAAGGCATACTAAAAGGAAAAACAAAATATTAAAGAGAACATGCATCAAAACCAGACCAGGCAGAGATGTTGGAATTATCAGATTAGGAATTTAAAACAACTTTAATTAATATGCCAAGGGCTTTAATGGATAAAAGAAACAGCATATGAGAACAGATAAATAATGTAAGCAGAGAGATGGAAATCCTAAGAAAGAACCAAAAAGAAATGCTAAGGATAAAAATATACTGTAACAGGGGGCGCCTGGGTGGCGCAGTCGGTTAAGCGTCCGACTTCAGCCAGGTCACGATCTCGCGGTCCGTGGGTTCGAGCCCCGCGTCGGGCTCTGGGCTGATGGCTCAGAGCCTGGAGCCTGTTTCCGATTCTGTGTCTCCCTGTCTCTCTGCCCCTCCCCTGTTCATGCTCTGTCTCTCTCTGTCCCAAAAAAATAAATAAACATTGAAAAAAAATATACTATAACAGAAATGAAAAATGCCTTTGATGGGCTTATTAGTAGACTGGACACAGCTAAGGAAAGAATCTCTGAACTACAGGATACACTAATTGAATTCTTGAAAATCCAAAAAGCAGAGATCAAAGACTGAGAAAAAAAGAAAAAAAAACCAGAACAGAATATCCAAGGACTGTGGGGCAACTACAAAAGGCATAATATATACATAATGAGAATACCAGAAGGAGAAGAAAGAGAGAAAGGAACGGAAGAAATATTTGAAACAATAATGACTGAGAATTTCCCCAATGTCAGACACCAAACCACAGATCCAGGAAGCTCAGAGAATACCAAGCAGGAAAAATACAAAACAAACAAACAAACACCACTGTGCCTAGGTATATCATTTTCAAACTACAGAAAATCAAAGATAAAGAAACTAATTGTTTCAGACCAAAAAAGCTAATGGTAATAAAGGTTCCTTGAAAAAAACGTGAAGTACCATACAAATTTAAGGGCTTTCTATTCTCATTTACAACAATAAGAATGAAATCTTTGGTACTAAAATATTGGATTCATAAATTCTGAAATAAGATTGACAGGCCTCTTTCTCCCATTTTAGTCATGACACTGATGGTAATTAAAATAAAATTTGCATTGGTATGTGTTAGTCAGAATTTCCTAGAATGTTGTATAAATAGAATCCTCTTTTATATACAAAAAAATAAAAATAAAAAAAAAACTTTGCCTTTTTAAAAATTATTTATTTTGGCATTTATATATTTATTCAACAAGCATATCAGAAACTACTGTCAGAGGCTGGGCTAAACACCCGTGATACGTAGATGAATAGCCAGATTCCCTACTTTGGAAACATTCTTGGCATAGTGAAGAAGACATATGGGTCAGCAGAAATCTGTATACAATGGGGTAGAAGTATATACAGAGATTGTTATAGATGCACAGAGAGTACAAAGAAGCTCCAGCCTCTCTGCTCTCCACCTAGGGCAACAACTCTTTTTCTACCTTTCCTTAAGGCTGGAACTGGCTGCTGTAGCACCAGTTATGCAAAATGTGCTCTCCCAAATTACAGATCATAACGTAACGGTTCACCCACCGGGAAAGGAGGGATAGTTCAAGGGTAGGAGAAGTGGGCGTTTGTAGAGACCTCCAGCTTTGCCAGTCTAACATTCCTTTTCCATTTTTTTGGTAACATACTCTTTATTTCATGAGGGTATTTTGAGCAGGCAGGGTAGTCTGACCTCTGTTCTTCTGCCCACATGACCCAATCCAGATCAAATAGAATCTTGTTTTGCATTTTCCGTCAGAGCTAGCAGAGTAGAAGCTCTTTCCCTCCCCATGTTACTAAACAGTAAATGTAAGAGCCTGGAGCTGTGAGAGACTCCTTTTCCACCATGGGAGTGCCTGTCTGAAAATGACATCAATACAGACGAAGGACAGCTGAAAGATGAAGACATAAAGACTTGATGACATTGTTTGAACACTAAGATCCAGCCACATCTGAATCGCTGCCTCCTTTGGGGTTTCCACTTATATGAGTTAATAAATCCCTTTCTTTGCTTAAGCTGATTTAAATTAGGTTTTGATCACTTGCAGATGAGGATTATTAATACAATCTGAAATATAACTGTGAATCATCCATTATTTTCTCTTTCCAGAAATTCAGACTGAAGAGAAAGCTGGAATAGTACTGCTCAGCCACGTGTCTGTGATAAATCAGAAATTACCAATTCAATGGAAAAGTCATTACTAGTTTTACATATGGCTTTCTTTCTTAATATGGTCATTTCCTTCCCCTTCGTCTTATCTATCTACTATATGTACCCTATAGCAAATTGAGTTTGTTATTGATTCTGTAGAAGTGTTCTGCTCAGTGTTGACAAGAATGACTGCCTTCAGCTGACAGGCCACTTGTTCAATTTTATGTTACTTCACATCGTTCAACTTGGTGGTTGATGACGTTGGATGGGAGGGTTGGGACGGAACCTATTTTATATGTTGGATACACAGATTTGGAAGGTTGAAGATAAAAATAGAAGAGAATTTACTTTCCACAGAGTTAAGTAGAATTATTCTGCTTTAAATGACATGGATTCCTTTTTTTTTTTTTAATGTTTATTTATTTTGAGAGAGAATATGAACAGGGAGGGGCAGAGAGAGAGGGAGACAGAGAATCCCAGGAAGTCTCCACAGTTATCAGCACAGAGCCTGACACAGGAACTGAAACCATGAACTGTGAGATTATGACCTGAGCTGAAACCAAAAGTTGAGTGCTTAACCTACTGAGCCACCCAGGTGCCCCATGACAAGGCTTCTTTAACATCAAAAGTGTTTCATATTAATGGCTACTTTCAAATGCAAATACTTTCTCTGCTGGGGAAAAATAACCATCTTAACATAAATATCTTAGTATTTTTTAATAATTAAATGTGGAATAAAAAAGGAAATCCCGCCTGGGTGGCTCAGTTGGTTAAGTGTCTGACTTCCACTCAGGTCACGATCTCATAGTTTGTGAGTTTGAGCAGTGCGTTGGGTTCTGTGCTGACAGGTCAGAGCCTGGAGCCTGCTTCAGGTTCTGTGTCTCCCTCTCTCTAGGCTCCTCCCCTGCTTATGCTCTGTCTCAATGTCTCAAAAAAAATTTTTAATAAAACTAAAAAAAAAAGAAATGGTCTTGAAAGGAGGATTAGCAACAATTCTGTCTTAAGCACTCACTTAAGTGTTAGCTATAAAATAGAAACTTGTTAAGCAACATTAAATCCAATAAATTAAGTAATCAATATATAAAAATCATTACCCAAGGCCAAAGCCAAAGTTATTCAACTCTTAAAATGACAAAGCAAAAAGTACCTGAGTACAATGGCAAATAAAGAAGGATCAAGAAGATAAAAAAGGAGAAAATCATTCTTGTTATTGTCCTGCTATCCCAGAGATTTTGAAAAGTGCAGTAGAGTGAAATAAAAATAAATCCTTAGTTTGGATAGAACCATGCTTGCTATCTTGGCATAGATATTATAATTTTATTCATAATAAATAAATATAAAGAAATGAGACAGACAGTGGTAAGAGCCACGTATCAAAACATATGCAGACTTGGAAATTTCCGTTACCACTGTATTCCCAGTAGTAAACAAGAGCCAATTGCTACCCGGTATGTAAGTGCAGAATTAAAAACTGTGGTTGTCAGTACAATGAAAACTTAAATTAATAAGCATCAGAGCTCTGTGATTCAAAGACTTGAGAACAGTTTCACAGGAAAAACTGAAGTGAATTGTTTATTAATTAAATTTCAATATGCTTAAGAGCCAACTGACTGATGAAATGGGAGAAAACTGGATAAATAAAGGCATAACTGTAGCAGGGAGTATAGCCGGAGTCGAAAAAGATGAGTCTGCAAACAAAGTGCAGTTAAGTGAAGGTCCTCATACTCAAGTAGGAATGAGCTCTGGAATGAAGCTTCTTTTTATTAGGATAATTGCTAAAGACTATGTACATAAAGTCAGTTAAGCAAGTATGTTAATCAATCTAATGGTTTAGCTTTTCAAGGTTGAATTTCGAGTTAACTGGTTTCTATATCACTAGGAAGGGTCAGGTGTGAAGGAGAATCTGATCTTGGACAATGTTAATGGCTCTAGGCATTCCTTAGGAGCTGCAGCCGCATTCAGCTATGCAAACATGTCCTAAGGCCTTGCACCTTCTCCAGCCCTTCCCTTTGATGCTTCTCTCCTGCATCTCCCACATCAAACATCTAATGAAATATCATGAGGGGCTCACATGGTTAGTAATATGATGAAAGGGACACATTGTAAGGATATTGATTAATATCCTTTGGCTCTGTTTTATCCATTAACAGTAACCTCACATCTCCCTTCTGTTTTTCTTTTGATCGTGCAAATTAAGCAGTACTCTTGTTAACTGTCCATCTATTTCTTCTAGGAAGGCCATGTTCCATTTACCATCTCCATGTTCCTCTGAAGGTAAAGACCATTGATCTTGCTGGTCATTGCAATGATGAAAACACCTTGCATTGGGTGGTTAAGAGCCATTAACTGCGTCCTCTCTTCATACTCCTTTCCATTAACAAACCAAACCCCATGAATCTTCTCAGACCAACAGTGCTGGCCTAACCAGCTACAACTGAACATGCTGGTGACTCTCTTACCAGTGCAAATGGATGTCTTCTGGGAAATGTAACACTTGAATATGTCCTTTGTTCTCACATAATTTATCCACTTCAGCATTCTCACTTCCCTGGCCCTTTTAGTCTCTTCATCACTTTCTCCCACAGGAATTTAAGCATTGCAACATCACTTTGGATGAGCCATTACTATCTCCAGGCCCCCAGGGGCAGCAAGTTGGAACCATCTACTGGGATGTTTGCTAGGTATTCAGTACTGTGTCCTGAGAAAGTGCCCTCAAGCCCATAATATCTCCCTTTCTCAACCTTATGCCCCCTGAATTAATCAACAAAAATGCCCAGTCCTCCAGGTACCCCTTTAGCTTATGTTGTTACATGCTGGTTAATATTTGCAGTTCACTCATTTTATAGCAATTCTATCAGGCCCACCTAGGTAGGGGCAGATCCAGAGGGGGCCTTCTGATGCTTTGCAATGGAAAGGCCACAGAAAGAATGCTGTTTTTAAAGGATCAACCACATCATAGGCCCTGACACCAAATCTTACAGAAAATAACCAGTATAAGGAAAAAGGAGGAAGTATCACTACAAAGATCCTGCAAATATCTAAAGAATAATAAAAGAATGTTATAATACTTGATGATGATACACTTAAAACTGGAAGAAATGGACAAAGTCCTTCATAAGCACAAGTTACTAAAAAAAAAAAGAAATACAAAGTCTGAATGGCTCTTAGGAAGTTGAATTCATAACCAAAACCTTCACACCAAGGGAACTCCAAACCCAGATAATTTCATTGATGAAATCTATCAAATAATTAAGGGGGAAATAATATCAAATATGCAAAAATATTCCTTTAGAAAGCAGAGAAGTTATACTTCTTGACCTGTTCAATGAGGCAAGTATAAACTAACAAACTTCATGAATACAACAGTCCTTGATCAAATATTAGCAAATTAAATCTAACAATATGTGAAAAGGATAATACATCATGACCAAGTGGAGTTTGTCTCTGTAATGCAAGGTCTATCATTTCAAATAAAATCAGTATAATTCACCATGATATAAAAAAAGAGAGAGAGAGAACCATGTGATTATCTCAAGAAATGTGGAAAAAGCATTTGAAACAATTCAAACTAATCATGAAAAAAATTCTCAGCAAGCTAAGGACAGAAAAAAACTCATTCTGATATGAGTCATCCATAAAAATGTGTAGCTAATAGCATAGTGAATTAATGAATACTCCCCCTCCAAATCTCTGTGCAATATTTCACTAGCCAGTGAAATATAGTACAAAGAAGAAAGAAAAAAAAGGCATAAAACTTAGAAACAAAGTAAAACAGTCTCTATTTGCAGATATCATAGTTGCATCAATAGAAATTCCTAGAATATCTAATAAAACTAAAAGTTACTTAAAACAGTTGTAGGATTCAGGATTAAAAAAATTGTACATTAGAAACGATTATAAAATGAAATAAAAATGAGGAACTAATTTTCATTAGTAAGCAAAAATATAAAATACTTAGGAAGAAATTTAAAAAAATATGAAAGACTACCATATTGAAAACTATAAAACATTGCTGAGAGAAAATACAGATCTAATTAAATGGAGCGCTAAACTATGTTCATATATGACAAGACTTAATATCGTTAAGATAACAATATGCAAATACCTCCTCAAAGAAAGTCTTAACAGGGACACCTGGGTGGCTCAGTCGGTTAGTGTCCAACTCTTGGTTTTTGTTAAAGTCATGATCTCACCATTCCTGAGTTTGAGCCCCACATCGGGCTCCCGTGCTAACAGCACGAAGCCTGCTTGGTATCTTCTCTCTCTCCCTCTCTTTCTGCCCCTCCTCTACTCACACTCTCTCTCCCAAAATAAATAAATAATCATTTAAAAAGACAAAAAGAAAAGAAAATCTCAACAGATTTCTTGGTAGAAGATGAAAAGTTGATTACATGATTTATACTGAAATTAAAATGACCTACAATAGCAAAACAATCTTTAAAAGAGAGATCAAAGTTGGAATGCCTATATTATCAGAATTTCACATTTACGATAAAGTTAAAATCAGTGTAAAGATAGACAAATAGATCAATGCAACCACAGACACACTCATATTTGATCAATATATTCTCAACAGTGTAAAATAAATTATCAGCAATGTTACCATGCAATTCAATGAGTAAAGAAAAAGAAAAACCTTTTCAACAAATGGCGCAGGAATGACTTCAAATCCTTGTTTTAGAAAGAAAAATAAAAGCTCAATCCTACCCCACATGATACACAAAAATTATTTTGACATGGATCATAGACCTAAACATAAGTTAACACTGTAAAGCTCATAAAAGAAACATAGGAGAATATTTTTGTAACCTTGAAGCAAGCAAAAATTTCCTAGGCCACAGAAAGTATACCCATAAAAGAAAAATTGATAAAGTAGACTTCACCAAAATTAAGAATTTTAACAACTCTATTTATGGAATGTGTAAAAGAGATATTTCACAAAAGAAGATAATCAGATTGGCTGTTTTGCACATATACAGTTGCTCAATGGAATTAGTCATCAATAAAATGCAAATTAGAACCACACTGAGATATCACTACATATGCACTAGAGTTGCTGGTGTTAGAAAGACTGGAAATACCAAATGGTGAGCCTGTAGAACAAATGGATCTCTTATATCATTTGTAAGACGAAAAATGACAAACTTGACTTTTGAAAATTACTTGTCATTTTCTTGTATAATTAAACCTATTCTCAAAATGAATTGTCCAAAGATATTAGTAGCCACTTGTTGGGAGTTTAGCTGAACTACATAATACTGCTGCCTCCGCATCCATTTCATCCATTTCCTGTGGCCAAGGAACCATGCAGGAGCTTTGAACTGGCTGCTAGCCCCTCCAGGAGGTACATGACCTAGGAACAGCCTGCAGGGTCACAAGTAAATATAAGTTCCTGATACACTACTTCAATGACCCTTGTCAATGCCCTTCCCTTAGAAGAGACACCCCACTCCACCCCACCCAAAGCTTACCAAAATCCCGCTTACTGTTTTAAATTGTCAAATTCTGCCTTAGCTTGGGAACTCTAAAGCACTTCACCCTCAAGACACCAATGAAGACATGGGGCCCAGGTTCTGCCCTGCTCTCTCTCCCTGGACCCTGCCTTGATCTCCCCGAATGGCTTGCCTGTGTACCTCCTTCCCTTCCTGTGAGTAATACACTCTATTTCACTTTCCCTTGCTGTTGTCTGGTGAAACCTGGCTCACCCTTTCACACCCTGGGGCTCTACTTAACACATGGTAATTTAACAAAGTCACAACCCCACTGTATTCACAATGGCCAAAATTGGAACAACCTAAAATTTTCAACCACAGGAAAATAAATAAATTGTGGTATATTCATATGTACCACATATATTGCTGGAGTATTTCTCAGCAACGAAACGGAATGAATCACCGAAATGCACAACATGGGTGAATTGCTCAATATTATATTAAGCAAAAGAAGCCAGCCACAAAATAATGCATAATGATTCCATTTATATGATGTTTTAGAATAGGCAAAATTGATCTATAGTGATAGAAATCCAAAAAATGATTCCTGAGGTCAGAGAGAAGGGGATATTGACTGGAAAGGGGCACGGGGACCTTCTATGGTGGTAGAAATGTTCCCTATTCTTTTTCTTCTTTTTTTTTTTTAGTTTTAATTTTTTTTTAACGTTTTATTTATTTTTGAGACACAGAGAGACAGAGCATGAACAGGGGAGGAGCAGAGAGAGAGGGAGACACAAAGTCCGAAGCAGGCTCCAGGCTCTGAGCTGTCAGCACAGAGCCCCATGCGGGGCTCTAACTCACGGACCGTGAGATCATGACCTGAGCCGAAGTCGGACACTTAACCGACCAAGCCACCCAGTCGCCGCGAAATGTTCCCTATTCTTAACCCTCTTGCACTGTTGGTGGGAATGCAAACTGGTGCAGCCACTCTGGAAAAACAGTGTGGAGGTTCCTCAAAAAATTAAAAATAGACCTATCCTATGACCCAGCAGTAGCACTGCTAGGAATTTACCCAAGGGATACAGGAGTACTGATGCATAGGGCCACTTGCACCCCAATGTTTATAGCAGCACTCTCAACAATAGCCAAATTATGGAAAGAGCCTAAATGTCCATCAACTGGTGAATGGATAAAGAAACTGTGGTTTATATACACAATGGAGTACGACGTGGCAATGAGAAAGAATGAAATATGGCCCTTTGTAGCAACATGGATGGAACTGGAGAGTGTTATGCTAAGTGAAATAAGCCATACAGAGAAAGACAGATACCATATGTGTTCACTCTTATGTGGATCCTGAGAAACTTAACAGGAACCCATGGGGGAGGGGAAGGAAAAAAAAAAAAAAAGAGGTTAGAGTGGGAGAGAGCCAAAGCATAAGAGACTGTTAAAAACTGAGAACAAACTGAGGGTTGATGGGGGGTGGGAGGGAGGGGAGGGTGGGTGATAGGTGTTGAGGAGGGCACCTTTTGGGATGAGCACTGGGTGTTGTATGGAAACCATTTTGACAATAAATTTCATACATTAAATAAATAAATAAATAAATAAATAAATAAATAAATAAATATAAAAAATAAAAAATAAAAAAAGAAATGTTCCCTATTCTTGACTGTTGTTGTTTTAGATGAGCATATATGTTTGCCAAAATCCATCAAAGGGTATGCTTATATTTCATAGTAAATAAATTAAATATCAATAAGGAAAAAATGAATATTTTTCTCTATGCTGGATCTGCCTCAGAATGTCTGATTTCATGATGTTTATCTCAAATATAAATCTGAAGTATGAGTGAGGGTAAATATTTAATTTCAACCATAATTCTTGTGTTATAGAGTTAACAGTGGTCACAGGGTCTAGAAAATGTCCTATCCTTTATGTTAAGAATCTAATGTAAAGAATTCAGAAGATGCAACCTAACTTACTTTGGTTTTGGCATCTCTCTTCAGGTACCAATCAGCAGTAGATAAGACAGCTTCCAATTCATATCTTCTCCCCTACAAATTCATTTTTTCACTAGTATTTGACATTTGTATTTTTAATTACAAATGAAATGATAGTTGCTGCATTAATGGAACCTACTCCCTGCTTACCAAATCTCTCACATACTCATATCCAACAAACTTGTCTTCTCTGTTGCATCACAATGTGCCGACTTAACAGGTGATAACAGCTTTTAGGTTAAAATGAAAAAGGTACTTTGACCCAAAAATGTAGGTTCTGTTCCCCAAATGAAAAAAAAAAAGACAATGTCATTTTCTCTGATGACTCAAGAGTTGCTTGTGTTGGGAAAATATAAACAGTGAAATGCTAAAACCAGGTGCATTGTCAAACCCTCAGACCTGACAGTGTTGAGCCCTAGGTGGCATTGGGCCATACACTGCCTTCTATGTGGGTCTCTGGCTCATTCTCCTAGAATCACCCTTGCTGCCTTGGTGTCTATGCCCATTACCATATTCATCTTGTAGTTTGCAAGGTCTGTGCCTTCTCCTTTCCATTGGGAGGTACTTTCAAGCAGTGGATACAACTTCTAATTCCATTTGGATTTCTTTTCTAATAACCTAGGATCTAGTGGTCCACACCTGGTCATTCAAAATGCATCTTGTATATACATATAAAAAACTACACCAAATCTTCCTTAGATTTGTCTATAGTCCTTCACAATGCATTTATATTTAAAAATGAAGAGTTTCAAAAGTAAATTTTACACCACAAATAAAGAATGGGATTTCACTTAATTTCTAGTTGAAGGGTTGAGTCCCAAAGTCCTTGGAGATCATTGCTAGGAAATGGCACACATACCATTGACTCTTGAATCTACTTTAAGGGAAGGTAAATTTTAACATTTCATTAGCGCATATCTCAACATAGGTTGTAGGAGAGATATAATAATAAGTGTCTGTGTTGGCCAATTTAAGAGAGACACTTGGGAGAGAAAAATATTCTCCCCCATAGATCAATTGAAACCTCTGTCACTTGGAATTTTTCTGAAAATAGGCCTTTCAAGTTTGTTTTTTTTTTAAATCACTCATTCACTGTAAGTTTGTGAGACTGAATTTATTATTTTTATACTTGAGAGAATTCAAATCAAGTGTCTTTGAGATTTTCCTATGATTCATGACAGCCTTTAGAGATGGTTTGTTTACTGTTGACATTCATTTAATTAAATCTTAACAGTAGCTAGAAAATAAGCAAAAATAATATGTTTTAGCTTTAAATGTCTGTGAAAAGTAACACATACATATGACTGCTTAATAAAAATTAATTCTTTTAAATTATAACTATATTTTCCAATTTGCCTTTATTTTATATGAAAAAAAAGAGTAATGACAGGCCACTGCAATTATTCTCAAAGCAAGATAATAATTTGCATTTTGCAAAGCCTCATCTTTGAAGGTTATCTTTTCAAATACTATATTACATCACTTTACAGAAACTTTTCCTTTAGAATGATTTAGTCATCCAGGGGGCATATTAATACAGAATACCTCAGAAAAATCTGGCAAGTAAGTTGACATTCTAAAGGAGTTTTCTTAATTAGCACATAGTTGGGTCGCCTGGGTGGCTCAGTCGGTTAAGCGTCCGACTCTAGCTCAGGTCACGATCTCGCGGTCCGCGAGTTCGAGCTCAGCGTCAGGCTCTGTGCTGACCACTCAGAGCCTGGAGCCTGTTTCAGATTCTGTGTCTCCCTCTCTCTCTGACTCTCCCATTCATGCTCTGTCTCTCTCTGTCTCAAAAATAAATAAACGTTAAAATAAATAAATAAATAAGCACATAGTTTACCTAATTAGCACATAGCTATTAGAATTTTTAAAAAATCTTCTTCAATTGTGAATATTTCCAGAAGAAGAGAGACGGATAGATAAATAGGTAGTATATAGGTAGATAGATAGGTAGATAGATAGATAGATAGATAGATAGATATTAGATAGATTAGTGATAGATGAACAGATGAATAGACACATGTATATATGGATGGATGGATGGATAGATACATAGACAAATAGATAAATAAAATAATCATCGGTGGAATCCCCTGCTATCATTACCTTGGTTATAAAACACAACATCACTAAGATTTTATTTTTTTATTATTTTAAAATTGTATGTATGTGTGTATGTTAGAAAGGGAGAGAGTGCCAGCCAGGAAGAGGGGCAGAGGAAGAGAGAGAGAGAATCTTAAGCCAGCTCTAGCGCAGAGCTGGATCCACGACCCTGGGATCATGACCTGAGCCAAAATTAAGACTCAGATGTTCAATCGACTGAGCCACCCAGGTGCTCCAACATTACTAATATTTTAGAAGCCACCCCCACTGCCTACCTTTCCTAGATTATATCCCATTTTCCATCCTGTAAAGGTAACCACTATTCTTTTTGTATAAGAAGGTCCTTATTTTTCTTTATGGTTTACCACACATTACTAAACAATACAATTTAATGTTGTCTGATTTTAAAATTTGTTTATGAATGAATTCTGATTACACGCTTCCCTTTGTAACTTGTTGCTTTTAGCCTCCGTTTTGTTTGTGAGCTTAATCTAAGTTAGTGAGCAGCTATAGTTTTATTTCCAGTGCCATATGGTATTTTGCTGTATGAATGTACCCTAAACTATTTATCTGGTTACCATCAATAGACAAATGGGTTGTTTTCATCTTGGGACTTTTATAAACATTTTTATATTTTTTTCCTGGTGCACATGTAAGAAACCTTCTCTTGGACTGGAATTACCAGGTCAGAGATTATGCATATTTTCAACTTTTCTAAGTAAACTCTTTTCCACTGTGGTTGTACCAGCACTGTGGGAGAAATCTCTTTGATGCGTATCTTCAACAACACATGATGGTCAGTATTTTTTGTGTAACCGCTGGGTGTTTTTATTTTGCATCTCTCTAATCACTACTAAAGTAATGCCTTCTTTCCATAAGATTATTACTGAGTTGGATTTCTTCTTTTGTGAAGGATTTGCTCAAGACTAACAAGGTTTCTGATAGTTTGTCTTTTTATTATCACACTGTATTGATTTTATTTTGTATATTATTGACCTTGAACATCTGTCCTTATATTTATTCTTGGTACTATTTTAAGTGTTTACCTTTTTAAAAAACTATATTTTCTAAACCTTTATAATTGGTTTGTAGAAATATATCACATGCAACAAATTTCTCAAACTGAATTTTGTGTCCAACTACTTTGTAAAACTCTCTTATTGATTCCAATATTTTGTACAAAATCGTGTTATCTGTAAAGCAAAAATGATAGCTTTTCACCTTTCTTTTTTAATCCTATATTTTTTATGTCTTTTTCTTTAACTTAATGTATGGCTGAGATTACCAGTTCAAGAGTGAATAGAAGTGGAGTAGAGGTAGACTTTCTTGTCTTGTCCCTGATCTCAAAAGGAAACTTTTCAATGCTTCATGATCGACTTCTGCTTTTTTTTTTTTTTTGTATAGTCTCTTGACCATATTAATGACTTTCCTTTCTAATTCTAGTTTGCTAAGAGATTTCATCATGAATGTATGTTGGTTTTATTAAATGTCTTTTGCATCTAGTAAAATATTAATGTAGTTTACTCCATTTACATATTCCTAGGGAAACTGCATTACTTGTTTATACAATACTAAATCTACTTTACATTCTTAGAATAAACCCCACTTCATTGATAACATAAGATCATTTTTTCATTCAGTACTGGATCCATTGTTTGTTTAGGATCTTTATATCTCTGTTCTTGAATGATATTAAATTCTATTTATCAAATTTTGGTATTGAGGTTTTGCAAGCTAATAAGTTACAGTGTTCCCTTTTTCTATTCTCTATTCTCTGTAAGTAATTACATAAGATTAAAATGTAATATCTTTCTTGAATGTTTGGTGGCATTCTTGACTTCCATCAGGGGTGGGGTGAAATTATTCCAAGAATGTGGCCTTTATCTAGCACTCAGCAGATTACTTGTAAGCTTATCAATTCATTTAAAATGGCAATTTAAAAATATTTTTATTGAGCATTTTTTGACTTCAGGTACCAGGAACTTTTCATAATATTTAGTGTGCCATACTGTCAACAACAAAAATCTCTAAATTTAGTTTAAAATATGTTTTGGAGGGGCACCTGGGTGGCTCAGTTGGTTGAGTGACTGTCTTCGGCTCAAGTCACTATCTCACAGTTCGTGAGTTCAAGCCCTGTGTCGGGCTCTTTGCTCACAGCTCAGAGCCTGGAGCCTGCTTCGGATTCTGTTTCTCTCTCTTTCTGCCCCTTCCCCACTCATGCTTTGTCTCTCTCTGTCTCTCAAAAAATGAATAAACGTTTAAAAAATTTAAAATATGTTTTGGATAATCGTAGGACCTCTAACTGGGACTACCTGTAGGTAGTTGATTTAAAGTCATTCTTGTGGAGTTGAAGTCATACAGTAACCAGGTTTTTTTGGTGTATACATGTGCAAAGAAGAGCAAAAGGTAGCGATTAACTATCTTCATAGATGAGGAATTAGCTGGGGATCTAATGAGTTTGGAGAAGGTTTGATGAGAAGTGTTCGATGACAGTGGTAGCACTGTAATATAACATCACATTTACCCAGCATCAAAAGGAAATAATAATATTTGCATATACTTATATAGTGCTTATCATTATGTAGAAAATGTTTTAAGTTCTTTACATGTGTAAATTAATCTACAATGCACAATGGTGTAAGATAGGATTAATAAGGTAAGTAAGATAGGCCAGTAAAATATCAGCACCAGAATTTGTAACTGGCAAGTCTGGCTGTTGAAGTCATGCCATTCATTAACCTCTACTCTATACTGCCTCTAGATGCTTTAGTGGACAATATTTTATAATATGTATAGAGGATTGCAACTGACTTCCTTTACTAAATAAGTTTTGATTTCACATTAACATGAAATACATTTCTTATTTTGATAAAAGAACATCCATCAGCAGGGTGCATGATGAAGACAACATATGGAGTGAATTCATCCCAACCCAACTGGGGTCCAAAGTGACCCTACACTGGCCTAAGAACATGGCTCCCCCAGACCTTCCACCCTCATTAGAAAAGGAGAGGATGCCCAAGCACTTGGAGTTTCAACTCTATCGTGGGAATTCAGTTCAGTACCAGAACACTTGGTATAAGCTCAGCCTTCCCCAGGAAGTAAATACAACCATCCTTTGGTTCTACTTTCAGAGCATGATCAATATCTGACTATTGCTCATGACTTCTGTGCTATCATGTTGTTCTGAGCCACCATCATTTTATCCTTAGATTAGTGCCGTTGCCTCCTGACTGGGCTCCTTGATTCTGCCCTTGCCGCTTCATTCAATCCATTATCAATACAACCAACAAAAATTGGATCCTTTTAAAATGCAAGTCAGATCTTATTACTTTTTTGTTCAAATTTTCCAAAGGCCCCATGTTTCACTCAGAACAAAAGCCAAGTCTTTACAATGCTTTTCAAAGACTCTTCCTTCCCTGTTATCTATCGGATCCTTATTCTTACCATTCTTTGCTTTGCTTGCCAGCCCCAATGTTCTTTTTTGCTGTTCCTCCCATGAACCAGACTCATTTACAGCCTTTGCAAGCACTGCTTGCACTCCATCAGGAATGCTCCTCTCCTTATAAGCCCTCATGACTAACTCTTTGATCTTTAAAGTGTTTGTTCAGATGTCTGTGCAATGTGGGCTTCCCTGAGCATTCCATTTAAATCTGAAACTGATTCTCTCCTCTCTGCCCCTCCCCCTGCTTTACTGCTCACCCTCCCCTGTTTTGTACTTTCTTTTTTCTATAGTACTAATCACCTTTAACATACTATATAATATACACATTTATTTTGTTAAATAAAGTAGCTATTAAAGAATTTTGTTTTTTATCACTTCATATTCCTTATGGAGACTTTACTCTTTCTGAATTTTAATAATCAAGAATAATTCATTAACTCCACTTTTAACTTTTACTGTTAAAGAATTTATAATCATGGTGATTTAACTCTGCTATAGATAAACAAGTCTCGTGTTTTCAGGTAGAAGCTATTTAAGGAAAATATTGGGGCAATATTTGAGAAAAATTTTGGACATTAGAGTTAACTATGGTGGAACTTGGAAAGGAGATATTCACAAAGAGCAAAATATTAATCATGAAGTTACTTCATTTCCCTGATAGAGTAGGTAGAATAATTATTTTGAGATCCATTAAAATGATGTAAGGCTTTTGAAACACCTTTTTCTAAGGAACAATACTTTTCTATTAATGAGATCTTCATCAGAATGATGAGTTAATTTGCCTGTTAAAATCAGAGGTAATCTGAGAAACATCCCATGTAAAAAGGTAGCCCAATACAACCACAAGTGTATATTCATATGGATGCTGCATTTCGGGGGTTTTTTTTAAGTTTTTTTAAATTTATTTTGAGAGGGACAGAGACAGTGTGAGTGAGGGAGGGGCAGAGAGAAAGAGATAGAGAATCCAAAGTAGGCTCTGTGCTGCCAACACAGAGCCCAACGCAGGACTCAAATTCACAAAACTGTGAGATTATGACCTGAGCCTGAGTCAGAAGGTTAACCCACTGAGCCACTCAGGTACCCCTGGCTGATAAATTTTAAATCTTCCCCTATGATAAAATGAAATAACAGATTTTTATATCTTGAAGATATTCTGTAAGCTTAAATAGCTTGAACTTTTCATTTTGTAGGAAGGAAAATGTGAGCCTTGACTTGAGCTACCTAGGGTCATTCAGCTAATTAGCAACACAATTCTGACTCATGTTAAATATTCTCTGCCACAGTATCTTTGGCCAAAATCATACTAGTTATGTTCTCACTTTTTTACATGATAAAATTTCTTGTATTTTATTTGGACTCTAAGCTAATTTTAACCTCAATTCAGTATTTTCATTTTCCTTCTTCAAAAACACAGACTTCAATTTTTTAGGAGTCTGCTTTACACAAAATTACCTATTTAATTTAACATACAAGAGAATCACAGATTAAAAACAAGTTAATTGATCGGCACACATTTCTCTAGGTTTTAAAAATACTTTGATGTTCTTGCTGACATCCGTGTCATGGGGATGATTCTACTAAGGATATTAATGCTGGTAATTCAAAGAAGTTGAGTGTCAGATGAGAACTTGACTTCCACTGAAATTCTTTTTTAGTCACATCTTTCCTTCTGATTAACTTCTTTAGGGACCAAGTTTGTTAAAATGAGTATGTTAATAGCAAGCCCCTCCCCCCCAAAAAATCTACAATCACTAATCCTGTTCCCTGGGTTTTGGATTTACTTTTCATTCTGTAAAATAACATGAAATAAGATAGTTGAAATTTATTATATTTTGGTCCTTTGGTTAAAATAGCTCAACAATTATAAAATAGAATTAAAATCCATAAACTTCAATTTTTTATTCTTTTATTCTCTCTCTTTACCCCCATCTGCCTTAACATCAGAATTTCTTTTTGGTGAATGCATTTTTTATCACAGCTGCAATTTGTGTTTTCAAAGACTAGAGATCCATATGATCCAATGCCCTCATCCAGATAATTGTTTTTCAGTGCTTCACAAAGAAATACTTTGTTTTGGAAGTGTAAGATATTTTATACATTTTTGGCTACTATATGCTTCATGTTATTGCTTATAAATAAACTCAAGGATCAGTTTGATGGCTAACCCATAAACAGGTCAGAGATGTTCAAGGAGAGTGTGGGATGAACAAGGGGGGAGTTTACAGATAAGGGAGGCTCCTGGTGAGCTAATGGAAGTAAATTGATGAAAAAAAAATTAAATGGCAATCAACTGAAAATAAACATGGAGAAGAAGCTACACAATCTGGTAATCATTAAAAGTTTTTTTTTTTTTTTAATTTTTTTTTTCAACGTTTATTTATTTTTGGGACAGAGAGAGACAGAGCATGAATGGGGGAGGGGCAGAGAGAGAGGGAGACACAGAATCAGAAGCAGGCTCCAGGCTCCGAGCCATCAGCCCAGAGCCTGACGCGGGGCTCGAACTCACGGACCGCGAGATCGTGACCTGGCTGAAGTCGGACGCTTAACCGACTGCGCCACCCAGGCGCCCCTAAAAGTTTTAATAGCATAGTGAATGAAGAGATCAGTTGCAAATGGTTAAAAAGAACTCAAAGTCACTGTAAAATGCAGCCTCCTGGGGCACCTAGGTGGCTCATCCAGTTAAGAATCCGACTATGGCTTAGGTCATGATCTCATGGTTCATGAGTTCCAGCCCCACATTGGGCTCTGTGCGGATAACTCAGAGCCTGGAGCCTGCCTGGGGTTCTGTGTCTCCCTCTCTCTCTCTCTCTGATCTCCTCACTCATGCCCTGTCTCTCTCTCTCTCAAAAAATAAACATTAAAAAAATTTTAATGCAGCTGCCTTGCTGTCTGCTCACTGCACTCATTCACCTACCAAAACAGGTCAGATAATCTCAAGCCCAATTAATGATTCTCTGGAACTGTTATAATATTCAGTGTTGTGAGTCTAGAAGGATAACTTGGCAAACTGGAAACACAAAATGCTTTCTACTTTATTGACTGGTCAACACATCTATAGGCCTTTGCTCAGTCCTCAGAATAAATTCCCATTCCAAAAATGGGATACAACAGAATCCTTCTCCTCAGCCCCAAGAGGGACTCCAGGGGAGAGATTTTTTTCCCTCTTAAATATATGACACTTCTGATATTTTATGGCAACTTGTGTGGTTGGAAATATTTGTCAAATAGTTGGATGAGAGCAGCTCTTCATGAAACTTGAGATATGAGAATAGGGTTATTTTGAAAAAATCTATGGGCAATCTATGTTCAGGATAAGAGCTAAACTTTTGGATGTGTGGTGTCTTAATAAACAGTAGCAGTTTATGTTTTACACAAAGTGCTGATATAACAAAGGCAAAGAAAAAAAGACATGTCAAAAAGGGAAAACCATATTGTTTTACATCAACTGCTGGTTTCTAAAACTCACTTCAAGTAGTTTATTTAACAAGATGTGGGCTGTAGAAAAGTTGGAGAATGTTTACTCTGAACATGCAATTATTTTCTTCCTGTAACATTTGTACCCCTAGGGAGATGCTGTCAGTCTTACTGATTGAAAAAACTTTCCCTCAGCCAAGAAAACTTGAATTTTGATGAGTATTTCTGGAATGCTGCTAAGTTGTTTACAGCACCTGAGATGTAAATAGCTTACCTCTAGGAAACAAGACATTATCCTCTGACAAGAAGTTGATTATGGGGTTCAGTTTCTATTTCATTTATTTTTAATTTTGTGTGTATCTGGTCATGAAAAAAGGAATCATGTCCACTTTTCCCTCTTTATTATGAAACGGTTGATACACATGTGAAAGTAGAGAAAAAAACTAATCAACAATGTTGAACTCCTATCACTTATTTTCCCTGTACTCTTGCCCAATATGCCATTGAGTAGGTCCACTATATTTTATTGAGCAAATTGACTATCGATGGACTGTTGGGCTGTTTTTCATCTTTTTCTAGAAGACAATAAATAGTGTTCCAATAAACAGTTTTATACATATGACTTTTTCATGTTTCCTATGAAGTAAATGCCTAGACTTGGGATTTCTTTGTCAAAGGGTAAAGGCAATTGTCATTTTTCCGGATGTGGTACATTATTTGCAAAAATGAACTCAACTATTCTCCTATGTATAGCATTTATACACTCTTGTCTTGAGATTTTTCAAATATTCCCTTCAACAAATAGAGGCTATCTCCCTACTGGTTGAATCAGGACTGGCTTTGTACCTTGCTTTGGCCAGTATAATGTGGTGAAAGTGAACTACATGAAATTTTGATTCCAGTCCTCAAAAGGTTTTGCGACACTTCTGCTCACTTTCTTGGGATCATTGCCTCCGTCAGGTGAACAAGCTCAGTCAAGTCTATTGAAGTCTAAAAGACCACCTAGGACAGAACCATGTCAACTTGCTTTTCTCAGCCAGTGCTCCAGATATGTGAGATGTGTCGGTCATGATCAGCAAAGCTGGACCTCAGCTGATGACAGACGTGTGAGAGCTAAGCCATGATTAGAGTGCAGCCTAAATCTCCAACCCACAGAACTGTAAGCTGAATAAATGTGTTGTTTGAAGCTACAAAGTTTCAGTGTAGTTTGCTAGCCATCAGTAATCAATTTATACACCACATAACTGCCAAATCCTCCCCCACTGGTATTGCACCATTTTGCAATCTCAACATCAACATATCATAGTATATATTTATTCTTTCCCATAGAGTGTGTTGTTGAAATGCTGCATTTTCCCGTATAAAAGGAAAAGCTAATGTATCGGTATTGTTTTATTTTACATCTCTCTTATTATGAATGAGGTGGAGTATCTTTTCAGATGGCTAGGTATCCTCCTATTTGTGACTTCATCGAAAACTTTGCTTTCCTGTCCACGATTAGCATGTTTATTAGAATACTTGAGCACATCCAACAAAGACATGGAGATAACTTAAGTCCTGATTTAAGGTAAGCTTCCCCAAATTTTGACCTATTTATTAACTTCTTTACATCCTCACTCTCTTAATGAACTGTTTTTATAACAGCTAATGAACATTATTGGTCTTGTAAAAACCTTTGCTCTGATTTAAGACCTAAATAGCCCATTTACTGAACAATGGGAATGAGATAAATTGCAAAGGTTGATTCTCCACAAATAGTAACCTGAAAATCAGCTTTATAGGATCAAATTATATATCTCCAGCTCAGGGATGCCTGGGTGGCTCAGTTGGTTGAGTGTCTGACTTCAGCTCAGGTCATGACCTCATGATTGGTGAGTTCAAGCCCCACGATGGGCTCTGTGCTGACAGCTCAGAGCCTGGAGCCTGCTTTGGATTCTGTGTCTTCCTCTCTCCCTCTCTGTCCCTCCCCCGTTCATGCTCTGTCTCTCTCTCTCTCTCTCAAAACTAAATAAACATTAAAAAAAAATATAAATCTCTAGATCAAATTTAATATACAATTCATATCACACATGTGGTGTATACTTAATGGTTATATTCATCTCAGTGTAATGTTAGAAATACATCTTATTCAGAGTAACCCACATTAAAAGCCACATTCTTCACTATGTTTTACACCTGAAAGTAAGGTAACATTGTGTTAACTGAAATTTTTTTCAAGTTTGTTTATTTATTTATTTATGGAGAGAGAGAGAGAGAGAGAGCGAGCATGAGCAGGAGAGGGGCAGAGAGAGGGGTAGAGAGAATCCCAAGCAGACTCTACACCATCAGCACAAAGCCTGATGCAGGGCGCAAACCCACGAACTGTGAGATCATGACCTGAGCCGCAACCAAGAGTCAGACGCATAACCAACTGAGCCACCCAGGCACCCTTCAACTTCAATTTTTAAAAAAGGGGGAAGAAAAGAAAAATACTAACACTTTACAGAATACTAAATAGGAGCTCAAAATTCAGGTCAGTTTCTGAATGTATTAAATATTTTCCTGATGTAACTGTTTATCATAAATTCTAAAAATAATTTTAAAAACCCACATTGTTCCCCCTTCTAAGTTAACTTACAAGTTATCTAAGAAAGACGCAAGCACGAAAATAATATATGCAAGGAAGCAGAACTTAGAACGCTCATGTCCTCTTTCACTAAGAGCCAAGAGCCACAGAGAGATCAGACCATGAACAAGTCTATGAATTCAGAATCTGAATCATCTGATCCAAGAAAGTCTACCAGCTGTATATTCCCACCTTCCTGTGCTCTCCTACATCTTTATCTTATCTCTACCCCAGCATGTGGGAACCATCTGTTTATCCATCTGTCTCCTTAAGGACAGCTGCACAGGTGCTGCTTTGCTTACCTAAACATCTCTAGCCATTAGTCTGGTACGTGAAACATGAAAGGTATCCAAAAATATTTGTTACAGTGGAATAAACTGAAAAGTAATTGTTAGAATAATTAAAATTGTCCACTCTCATAGTATGTGTTAGCATAGAAATATAGTCACATAACTTTCAGATCTTGCTATAAAAGACAAGACTCCCAATTCAAACATACTTAGGGTTTTCCTTATATGTGTGTCGTATCCACAGTAATGCTAAGGAAGGTGGGATGGCCTAATGCGTTGTAAGGAAGACCCTAATTAATTCTTTCAAAGCTGCTATTTCACAATGAAAATGCCCTGATATTGACATCATATAAGAGAGGGAGAAGGAGCATGCATGGAGGAAAATGGATTCTTCCAACACGATTAATATTTGACTTAACTATATTGGATTTATGAACACAAGAGTATGGAGCATTTTCTAAACTGCTTTCACAGGACACAACCTTTCTTGGCCTATCCATATGTGGGGAGAGCACATGATATGTTTCTCAGTCTACGAATTTCTACATACCTCTTCTTGGTCTTTATCATTACTTGCTCTTAAGTGCTTTGCAAATTTTACAAAATGATATTCAAGGATACTAATCACTTAGTCCCAGTAACAATGGTACATTGAAGTCTCAAACACTTTAACCCAAGGTGATGCCTCTTTTGCCCAGTGGAGGAAAGTGAGGTCAGAAGTATTTGGTTTTAATTCCTTGCTCCTTACTCACACCCACATGATTCTGGGCTCCCTACCTACTTTCTCAAACTATTAGTTTCATCATCTAGAAAGTAAATGTAAGATGCCGTATACAAATCTGCCCCCCTTGGTGAAATGTATGATGCTGTATATGAATCTGCCCCCTTGGTGAAAACTGGCTGTTCAATATCTGGGGGTGACTTTCTCATCTCCCTGAAAATGATTGCTCTATTAATCTGGGGATTCACAATGAAACACATTTAAAGACACTAGAATATTCAGCTCAGCAGACTATAGAGGACTGACACTGGTGTGAACTTGGACAGTTTGCTTAACCTCTGTTGAGCCTCTGTTGTCTCATCAGTAAAATGGAGATATTGAGAGAAACACAGTGTCTGGCACAGAGTAAGGGCCCAATAAATGTGAGGTTAATTTCTTTTCTTTATTTAGAGTTAGTGTACTTGAAACTTATAAAATACTATATTAGTTTGATAGGATACTTGAAAAGTAAAAATCAGCCTACCATAGTTGGTTTTCCCTGAAAACCTGAACTGGCAATACTGACATAAAATAAGACAAGAATATCTTAGAACAGAAATTCTTGGTTCTCTGAACTCTGGTAATGCCTCCTGACATATTGATAGGATTTCACCCAATGCATTTCTATTTTAAATTCACAGGTAAATTATTTCACAGTCCAGGAAATGCTCTCATAGTACAATAACTTCAGGATTTAGTATCTACTTTTAAAACATCATTTATACTAGCCCCGTTATTTTTCTTTTCTTTCTTTTAAACCAGAAGCATGATGAGCTAATCAGGGGAAGAAAGGGAAGGAAATAAACCCAAAGGATTCTGCAGAGAAAGGACAGTGAGTGGTTGAACTGAGAGCTGGTCTGATCTGAGTAAGCAAATTCTGGGTTACTTTGTCTTTTAGCCACAGCCACTATTGCCACTCAGTATGACGTAACACGGAACAGGTACTAGAGTGAATTGGAAATCTTTCTTTTAGGAATCAGGGAATAAACACTGAAGAAATGACTGCATTCAGCAGAAAGAAGTGACCTCTTGCAGGACAAAAGGTGTGACTGAACACAGAGGAGCTGGTTTATTCTAGAATGAATAAGTAAATAAATAAAATTTTCAAAAAAAAGTGTAGATCCTTAGGATGCAGTAGTCATCCTACGTAGTAAATACATGTCTCAATGTAAAAATAAATAAATAAATAATAAAATATAAAAAATTACTTCTTTTCATCAGGGACTGTCAAATTCTGTTCCAATGACCCCTCTTAGGAACCTCCAAGGTCAAGAGCAAGAAGTGGCAGGTTGGAAAATGGTGGAAAGGTGCACCTTCCATGCAAGAAGCATGATTTTGGTCTAATGTGTGTGCTCTCTCCATCACAGGAACCAAGACTAAAAAGAATATCATTTGTGAGAAAATGGTTTAGCCATCATAAAATCAGATAATAATGACAATAAGTACAATAATTTTAGAGATTAACCTGCACAGTTTATTACATGTCATTTATTTAATTTTTTCAAGTACCAGTTACATTTTCCTGCTTCTTTCTCTCACAAATGGTGTGTCAGATTGTCTTTGCATGTCCTAAGACTCAAACCAAAACTAGGTGAGCTGAGCCTTTCCTTTATAATGTAACTGAAATTGAAATCTATAGGTGTTTTGTTTTAGGAGTGATTAGTCCTCAGTTATCAAAATGTACTAAAGTCTAATTCATTTCATCAACAAAATTTGATAGGAAAACCCTACATTGTTGTAGGACCATTTGTTATCAGTGTGCCTGTTTGCATTCTTCCTTCCTTTCTAAATTTCCTGATGGGAGTTACTAGCAGTGTAACAAATGTTATTATTGACAACTGTACAGCCATTTCCTCCATTTTGCTTCTCGTAGAAATCAAAATTCTGTTCTAGTATTTAATCCTCTCCCGTGTGGTCTTTAAGTCAGGGCTCTCCAGAAAAACAGAACTAATGATTGAGAGACAGAGAGAGAGAGAGAGAGAGAGAGAGAGAGAGAGAGATTGATTTTAAGGAACTGGCTCATACCACTGTGAGGGTTGACAAGTCAAAACTGTATGGCAGACAGGCAGGCTGGAAATTCGAATTAGAGCTAATGTAGTCCTTGTGCATGAAATCTGAAGAGCAGGCCAGCAGACTGGAAACCCAGGAAAGATTTCTAAGTTGCAAAGTTGAGGCAGAATTTCTTCTTTGAGAAACCTCAGTCCTTGGTCTTAAAGCCTTTAACTGATTGGATGAGGCCCATCCATATTATAGAGGGTAATCTACTTTATTCAAAGTTGACTGATAAAATGTTTAACCACACATAAAAGCTTCACAAGACTGATGTGAAGACCAAACAACTGGGCACCACAGCCTAGCCAGGTTGACACATAAAAGTAACTATCGCCCTGTCCGTATGGCTCAAGGAAACTGATCTCATCACCAGCTCAAGGTCAGATTCTGATTGTTACAACTCAATCATAGTGGTCCTGTCCTCTTTTCCAGTGGTTACCTTAGAAGCGAATATAGAATTCTCCTGTCAGCCCTTATTTGTTCAAGAATAGGTATATGATGAACATGTGGCCCAACTAGGCTGAGGTGACTGTCTTTCATTCCATGGTTGGTTCTTATGCTTGGTATGAACGAAGGGAGCATTTTACCTCAGTTCCTACTGATAGACATCTTGAAACCTCATGAGAAATAAGCCTGTTAATAAAGTTAATTGCTAGATAATTGTGAATAGATGGAGTTAATATTTGAACCATTCCCAGAACCCACATTCTCTTTTTTTCTATTACACAAAATCATAACTATCTTCATTTTTAAGCTAATTTGAGCTGCAGTTTCTCTCACATGTAGTCAAAAACAACCTATCCAGGGTTGCTAAGCAACAGATACAGGGAAGAACTATCTCTTTCAGTTCCAGAGATGCCCTCTTGGGTTTAAGCCAATAATTGTATCCAGACCCCAGCTATAGCGAGTAGGTCAAGATTGAGCATATCACCAGGGGGGGCCAATCACTGTTAAAGGGGTTTGAATCTGAACCTTAAACTTTGGGGGACATTGACTTTATTTTTATTTCTCAATTAATATAAATAAGAATACTCATTGCCCTAGGTTCTACTAGCAGCTCTCTTGGAATTGTGATGGGACAACTTGCCAACAGAATGAGCCTACAGACCTCCTACCATACGAACATGACAGGGAACTTCAGGAGCTGCATTTTGAAACTCATTACTGGACTTGTGACAAGGTCTTATGTACCAAGCACTGCTCCCCACTGGTGATTGAGCTCCTAGGAGACACAGAATATTTTTTGCTCATTGACTTTAGCTCAGGGACTCCCAGAAAGTTTTACTGAGACTTCCTTACATTGCACAGATGTCTAGGACACTTCTACCAATTTTCTCTCTCTGTTTCTGTCTCTGTCTTTCTGTCTCTCTCTCTTTGGCCTTCGCAGCATTGAAGTCTGATGGCTCTCTAGATACTCCCAGCTTTCCTCCCATTTCCATTCACATAGTCACTTCCCCTAATAATATCCTTGCACATTTAATCACATCTCAGAGTCATTTTCTAATAAAATCTTGACTGTCTGAACACAGCAAGACATTGAGATAAAGAAAGAAACTGGAACTAGTTGCATTGATTAAATCACGGATTTAATCAGGATTTGGCTGATTAAACTTGGCTAAAGGTATATCTAGTCTTGGACTGTTGAATTACATAAAATTCACTTTTTTTTTCTTTCAATTTAGATTGAGTATTCTGTAACTTGCAAATAAAAACTTCTTAAATGATACAGTCAGGTCTCCAGACAACACTAACTCAAGTATATATGTGAGTTTCCATTGTGGGTATGATCAACATCCTGATTGCAACTAGGTTTTGAATTAAGTCTTTACAAGTCTTGAAAGATCAGAAACAATCCCATTTTTAAAAGAAATCTTTACACAGGAAAATACAAGTGGCTTTACTTAAAATAATGCAAGAAAATGGACAAAATTCCCTCTTTCTTTTAAAAATTTAAGTCAGAGTTAAGAATAGTCTGGAGTCCCTTCTTTGCACAACTCACAGTTGTAGAAGAGGGGGCTGGTCAGAGACAGGAATGGAACTCCCTCCACTGAATTTTCCAAAGGCCATCAGCAAACTTCAGAAGGTAAGAATTCAGATGTGTTTTTCATGTATTATGTAGTCAGGCATCAAGAGTTCATGCTCTACCTAAGAAAAATGTCAGAAGTTCACATCACTGAATTTTTAATATATATAGTATATGTCTCAATGTTTAAACAAGTTAATTAAAAACATGTGTACTGGCTTTTCAAAGTAGCTCTGCTGGGTAGTTAAACAATGCTTATATGGTGCCTGGGGGCTCAGTCAGTTAAACATCCTCTTGATTTCAGCTCAGGTCATGATCTCCTGTTTCCTGAAATCGAGCCCCAAGTCTGGCTCTGTGCTCTCTGCCCTTCCCCTGCCCTCTCTCTCTCTCTCTCACTCTCTCAAAAAAATAAAAATAAACAATAAATAAATGAATGAATGAATGAATAAGTAAATAAATAAAGTTTCCAATAATACTGCCATTTTTCAGAAGGGCTTTGGGGATTACTTTCTTTTGGAAATGCCATTATAGCCTTTGATGCATTCTTTTGACTACTGTCCATGAGAACAAATTTCTTACTTGACTTGGAATCATTGTATGGAAATAACCCAAATATACTCGGCACCAACCAAGACTTTTGAATAAGTTGAATAAGTTGCGTGGGGAACACCATTTTTAGTTAAAAAAATGAAATGAGTCTATGGAGAAGCTATGTGTGAATGTATTTTCCCCCCTGTGATTTGAGTAGATACATGAAAATAACCTGCCTCCCATTCTTGGAAAACTTGTTAAAAACTGAAACAATAAATTGATAATTAACTTTTCCCCACTGTCTATCATAATGACAGCCTGACATGAGAGAAGATTTCCTTGGGTTTTGAAAGCTTTTGGATCTTTAATAATTTCCTGTGAAAATGTATCTGTATATAGGTGGGTTGTAAAGAGGATTAATCTATTGAATTTTAATAGTTTTTTAAAAATAACATGATGAAGGGGCGCCTGGGTTGAGTGGTTGAGTGTCCGACTTCGGCTCAGGTCATGATCTCTAAGTCTGTGAGTTCGAGCCCCACTTCAGGCTCTGTGCTGACAGCTCAGAGCCTGGAGCCTGCTTTGGATCCTGTGTCTCCCCTCTCTCTGCCTCTCCCCTGCTCACACTCTTCCTCTCTCTCTCAAAAATAAATAAAACATTATAAACAATAAGAAAAGAACATGATGAAGAAGTAGATGGTAGAAGGGATGGTATGAAAGAAGGAATTGTTGAAAGGGGAGGGGATAGTCAATGTGGAAAAAAAGTTACACTAAATTTGAAGTTTTACATAAGATGCTTCTATGGTATAGGAAAAGAATAAATTTTTAGTGCTCTGGCTGGGCAATGGGAAGGGATTTCTTGCAAGTAATTGTAAATAGATAATTGATTGAAATTCATTTTCATTAACTCAGAAGTTCTCTCTCCTTTTTGCCTTTTTGCATGCAGAAAATGAGGCTTCCCATTACAAACCTTCTTTATATTGGTGATGACAAATGCATCTTTTAAGTATTACATAACCTATGTAGTTCAAACTTCATTCTCAGAGAAGACTGCACATTTTTCTAGGGCCTAGGGGAGACAAAGAATGATTTTTCTTTCTGATAGGAAGCTGTAAGCATTTTTCTCAGATTTTTCAGTATATATTCCTGAAAAGTTATGTCGAGCCTCTTTTTGAAAGTAAAAGAGATTCCTAAAAGATTGGAATATTGTGAGATTTTCAAAAGAACAAACTTCTTGCTTTAAAATGGACTTGAATCCATTTGACATAAAACAAAGATAGTAGAGTTGATTTAAAGCAGTTGAGGGGCGTCTGGGCTGCTCTGTCGGTTGAGCGTCCTACTTCAGCTCAGGTCATGATCTCACGGTTTGTGAGTTCGAGCCCCGCGACAGGCTCTGTGCTGACAGCTCAGGGTCTGGAGCCTGCTTTGGATTCTGTGTCCCCCTCTCTCTGTACCTCCCCCACTTGTGCTCTGTCTCTCAAAAATAAATAAATGTAAAAAATTAAAATTAAAAATTAAAGCATTTGAGCAATGAGCTTGGTTTCATTGTACAACTTTCATTTTCTGACAAGTAAAAACAGATTCAGTCATTTCTAGAGATAGACTTTTTTCTTAAAGTAAAACTCCAGCAGGAATTCAGCATGTGGCCTGTGTTGACAAACTGAAGGACAAACTGAAGGACTTCATTATAACTAGCCAAGAGCATATAGAACTTAGAAACTAGCTGGACGCTTACTTAGTCAAATAAAATTCTGTGCAGTGACTCAAAGTTCCTAAACGGTACCTTGATCAAAATCAAAGAATGCTTTGAGAGTTTTTATCACATTTCTAAGGTCAAAGAGTTGGAAGTTTTCACACTTTGTAATCCAACACAAACTTATTCTTCATAATCTCTTTCATTTCCTACTCCAAATTGATTCTTAAATTTGATCTTTTAACTTCTTGATAATGCCAAGAAGATCTACTCCCTGAATAAATAGGGAGCAGAATATATATGTGGCTTATACAAGATCTTCCTCGATTTGTAACAGAAGTGAGAACAGAGTACACATTTTCTGATTTCTATCTTAAGCCTTGGTAACAGCAGCTGTCCTTTGGGAAAATCAAGCCCTGTATCAGAAATGGAGTTACCTCTTCAGAAACATTCCTCCCTGTGAAATTAGCAGCTCTCGGTTGGCAAATTCCCTGGGTGGCCCTTTCAGATGTGTGAGATAATAGAAAATACATATTGTTTTCTGCCCACCAGTTCCTGGCACAGACCTCCTAAAACCCTTGGAAATTCCTAAGCGAGGAGAGCAATTTAAATGGATTTTGTAATGTTAATTAGGTGACTTTTGGACTGGCCCTGAGAATGGGGGCTGGCTGCCAGGGAACAAATCTTGTGATTAGAGAACTGGAAATTTAAGTTCCACCCCTCCAATCTCCAGGGCAAGAGAGGCTGGAGGTTGAATCAATTGCCAATGGCTACTGATTTAATAAATCATGACTGTATAAAGAAGCCACTATAAAAAAAACAAAAGGACAGGGTTTGGAAACCTTCTGTGTTGGTGAACACAGAGGGTCCTGGAAAAGTGGTGCATCCAAAGAGGCCAGGGAAGCCCCGCATCCTTTCCCACATTCCTTGCCATACTCATCTCCATTCCATCTGGATGGGCAACTGTATCCTTTATCATATCCTCTTATAAAAACCTGGTAAAAGTAAATTAAATTTTCTCTGAGTTCTGTGGGCCTCTCTAGTAAATTAATCACACCTGAGGAGGAATCTTTGGAACCTCTGATCTACAGCTGGTTGATCAGAAGCCGGCGTGACAATCTGGGCTTGCTATTGGCATCTGAAGTTGGGGGGCCAGGGGGAAGTCATGTGGGATGAGCCCTTAATCTGTGAAATCTGATGCTGTCTCCAGGTAGTGTCAGAATTGAACTGATGTCTGCTGGTGTCTGAGAATTGCTGGTTTGTGTGGGGAAAAATATCTCCACACATTTGGTAATCAGAAGTGTCAGAAGTGAAGTATTTATGTAAAAGTAAAGGAAACTCACAGGGAAGAAACATACAGGACATAGACTGAACTGAGGATTTTTTTTCTCCTACAATAGGAGGGAAAGACTGGGGTTTTCCCTTTTTAAGATGAGACATTCAGAGGACACAGGTTGGGTGCAACATTCCTCTAGGTGGAAGTAAGGTTTACCCACAGACTTTTCTTCACCCGCACTGTGGTAGGCAGAATTCTAAAATGACCCCAAAATGACCCTTGCCCTTGAATAACTTTCTCTCCTTGAGTGTAGGTGGAACATGTGGTTATGGTGTGGTCCCCAATCATGTGAGCCCCGTAAAAGCAAAGAGAGTATTTGCGTCTGGTTGCAGAAGACAGAAAGATTTGAAGCACAAGAAGAAGGTGGCGCCCCTTTGCTGGCTTTGAAGATGGAGCAGGCTACATTAAAAGAACCTAAGAATGGTCTCCAGGAGCTGAGAGCAGGCTTCTGGGCCAACAGTTCATACAAAAACAGGAACCTCGGTTCTAAAGCCACAAGACACTAAATTCCGTCAACAACCTGAGTGAGCTCCTAAGACCCTACATGGAGAACCCAGCTGAGCCCCCCTGAATAGTGTCCTGAAGAACTTGAGATATTTTAACATTTTGTGCAATATTAACAAAACCGTGTTGCCTTGAACTACTAGTTTGTGGTAATTTGTCATGTAACAGTAGAAAATTAATGCACCCACTCTATCAGAGACACTAAATTTTAGAACAACAACAACAAAAATATTCCATGATGGAACACAAATAATTAATAGAGAACTTGAAATTCAGAGTGGAAAACCAGCTAATTAGAGGGAGTTCACACCCTACAGATCTAAGGGATTTTCACCTTACCACATATTGCATTTTAATATTTGACAATAATGTTAATATGTATATGGAATGCCTATCTCTAAGGAAATGCATGAAGCATATTGCTAACTTTCTTTAGCATCCTCTATACAAGTATTCCATAATGTATTTTGTAGTCTTTGAATCCTTTTCTTTAGTTCTGATACCTATCTATCTACAGGAAACTTCATTGATATAAGGAAATAACCAGATACCCTTATTAAATCATAGTAATTCAAATTAACCTGTAAGAGGCAAGCTCTCAAATCTTGTCATTATGAGCCAACATTATCTCTGTTGGAAAGCCATTAAAAAAAAAGTGGCTTTCAGAGCCCTATGAATAGAACTTCTTATTTTTGAAGCCTGTCATTTTCACTGGTTCCTGGGGGGAAAAAATTATTCACAAAGATAAAGCTCCCTCTTCATTCATTTATTCATCCAGGTAATTCATTCAATTGTTCAGTCAGCCCACAAATAAAGTATTAACTTAAGCCCCCCTTTCATTGCCTGCCAGATTCCTTGTAATAATTCTCAGAGCTACAGGAAGCAAACTACATCTTTGCTTCTATGATCTTATAGCAGCTCTCATTGGCTAACTGGCATTCCAAATTCCTGTTTATGGCCTATTTCACCTGTTGGGAGGTCATTGAGCATCTTGTTGATGGTGCATTTCATGAACCTAGCCCAGCAGCAGGTACATAGTATTTGCTCACTAAATATTTGCTGAAAAAGATAAACATCAATTGCTGTGTTAGGCACTGGGAATTAGGGTGTAAAAGAGCATTCCATTGTCTTTAAATAGTTCAGTCTCCAAGCACACATACTGACTAGAAGAATATTATGATGAGGTATAATAGTGCCTATGCCAGAACTATAAAAAAGGTGCTTTGGAGGCATCTAAGCAGCTGGGAAATGATCAGAAATAGTGAGCAGAGGTTGGGCAGGTGAAGGAAAGGGATCTAGGCATTCCAGGTAGAGAAGATAATGTAAACAAATATGGGCAAGCAGGACACAACTGAGGTAATACTAGAAATCCGTATAGGTGGTTCCCTGTGTCAAGAGGGTAGAATAAAGGGGTCACAGTGAGAGATAGAGCTAGAGAGGCATGTAGAAGGCAAATGAAAAAGGTTTTAGCAAGCAATGGACTTTGTTCTTAGAAAAACAGAAGCAATGAGGAATTTTGAAGTGGATTCTCACATGAATGTAATCCGGTGCTCATAGTGATCACTAAATGTGTGGAGGTTTTTCCCCACACAAACAAGCAATTCTCAGACACCAGCACACACCAGCTCACTTCTGACATGATCCGTCTGGGGATAGCATCAGATTTCAATTCTCCACATCTTTGCCATGACCTCGACATTAACAGAGTGTGTGCATTACAAACTTGTGCTTTTCTCCAGGAAATTGTGGAATCATGGTATTGACCCTTAACAAGACCTGAAGAGAATATACAAACAAATCATTAGCGTAGTCCTGTGCTAGAGTTCAGAACATACCAAACAGAAGCCTGTATGAACTTGTCAGTATTTTTTTTATAGGAAATACATGCATTGGTGGTTTACTCCTGGCTTTGTTATGTTCTGTGAATTTCTCGCATTGAGTTTGATCACACAGGTTGCCTTTAGCTATATGGCCAGTGGGGTATAAAAGACCTTTCTTCCTCAGATGAGACTATGACTTCTTTGAAATCAAGGTATCTCATGCATCTCCTAGTGGTTTATGATGCAAAAACCAAGTTTATCCTGAGCAACTTGGCCCTCTTTAATGTGTTTGTGCTTTCTTTCTCCTGCTTCACTGTACCCTTTTGTTGCTAAAATGTTGCAGGAATATATTCTGCAGAGTCTCAGAAGTCTTTTCCATAAATTTGGATATTTGTTACTAACACCATTGGCATAACTGCTGCAAAAACTATGCTCCACCAGCTCTTGGCTTTGAGCTTAGACATGTAAGTTGCATTGGCCAGTGATATGTAGACAAAAGTACCAAGGTACCATTCTGAACCAGGATTTAAGAACCCTTGCATGTCTCTGTTTGCCCCCTTGTACTTCTGCCACTGCCATAAGAATTCCCCTCCAGCTAGGTAGCTTCTGCATCTTCCACAGAGAGCCAAGATTGCACATACATGGCATAGAGTTGCCCAAGCCAAGCCCAGCTGGACAGATAACTTAAAACAGAACCACACTGCTTAGTCACACACAGCTTAGGTCAGCCAACCCGAGACAAACTGCAGATACATGAGAATAGGTGATTGTTGTTTTAAGCCCCTGAATTTTGGGGTGAATTATTAAGCAACATTTATAAAGAAAAAACTAACTGGTACGGATCTAAGTGTGGAAATTAAATACTACAAACTTGTTGGAAGAGCTGGAAAACCACTAAATCCATATTCAGAAAGCTTCAGGACACCACTTCTAGACACTCCCCCAAACCAGTATTAGTAGGGAAATGAGGAGGTTTGTTGCTACATAAATTCTGCCTGCCAAAGCCCACTGGTGTTGGAGGAAAACTGACTGCTACCTCCCTTCTATCTTCCAAATTTTGTGTAATGCAACCAATTGGCACAACCCTTCTGACAAAGGAGTTGGGAAAATGCAGTTCTTGGACTTTTAGCCCCCACACAACAGGCACTAGAAGGTGCTGGGAATAAATGTGGAATGCCTGTGTACAATCTCCAGCGGAAGTATTATACTTATCCACAGTGTTCTCTTAAGAATTCAGTAAACAGTATATATAAACTGTTTGTAATTTACAATCGTGTATATATGTAGGCAAAACAAAATGGCACCATTTAAAATGTAACCCATCTTCAAACTGATTTCCTCATTTCAGTAAATACTGCTTTTAGTTTGGAAAGATCTGCTTGGGGTCATTTTGTGTGAAAGTGAAAGCCCAGAACAAATATGGACATAAGAGAATAAATTTTAAAAAGGAATTGAATTTCTTGATTTGGATAAAACAGACTTGTAAAGTGACTGATGAGGCGCTCAAGATAGAAGTTTTGGTTGCTTTGGGATTTGAAGAGGAAAACGTGTGAGAAAAATTGACAGAGTGAGAAAAGAGAGAAAGAAAGAAACTCAGTAAAGGAGTCCAGTAACCAGGGTAGCAGCCAGGGCAAAAAAAGGAAACCAATTTTCTGAAAAGGAACTGAATGGTGAAATTCAAGATATTTGATATTGTTTTCATTTGTTTCTGTGCTTTGCTTAAGTCTTCCTATTATCTACTAATCTCCAGCAAAAGACTATTACACGAGAGCCTCGTGTTAGTGGTACTATAAGTAACGAAGGTGAAGAGGACACTTGAAGAACAAAATAAAATGGGACAGCAGCCTAGGAAGGTATCTTGACAGATAGGAATCAACTGAGTAAGGAAGAGAAATTCAAGGCAAGAAGTGATAGAAAATCACCAGGTAGAATCTTGAAAAATATAAACAAAGGATTCTGCTTTCCATTTTTACATGACACAGAGTGTGAACTCTTTCATTAGGACATTAAAGCAAAGGGAGGCCCCAGAATACTATAATACTTGGGGAATATTGGACTATGTATGCAAGGTCTCTGCATATGAGCAATACAGGAGAATAAACTCCAACAGGTCAGAAGCGGCTGAGAATGCATAGACCGTTTCTGATCCTTCACTTCCTATTATTTAATTATATAGAAGAGAAAGGAGCACATAATTCATATTCAAGTAATACTTATCTTATCAATGATTTAGACGTGAAAAGTACCAGAGATATCAGAAGATATTTTAAATTTGTACCATGGGGTATCCTAGACTAATCTAGGAGTCACATTACAGATTCTCCCCTTTTAGATTCTTGCCTTAATCTTATCTCATTTGATATACGTGTTTTAAAATGTAAAGTGTTAAATGTCTTAGATAAGGTTTAAACTGGGAAAGTAGATCTTATAGGATTTCAGATCTTCAGCAACTAAAAAATACATCTTTTTATATGGAAAAAGGAGAAGAAAGAAGGGCATTTTTAGCTTTCATTAAAGAGCTAAGAAACATAGCTAGAGGGGTGTGCTATTAAAATCCCAGATCTTTGAATAATACACTATAAAGGTCAGAGCTCGTTCAACCAAAAGTGAAAAGAATAATTCTTCACCCCAGTTTTTAATTTTAAAAAGTCTCACTTCCTCTTTCCTAAAAGAATGATTTCTTGGAAGTAGATAAAGCAGTTGGGTACTAGCCAGTTTTATTCTGGCTTCCATTCATTGATATTAAAATTATATTTGGGTGTTGAGTGCACTTTGGGTCCAAGAAATACTGATCAGAAATAAAAGAACCAAAAGCCAGAGTGCTCTCAAAACAGACAATAGGAACCAAAGGTAGAAGGGATCTTTTTGGAGAGATCCTTGCCCCATTTACAGTCATTTCAGTCAGTCCTTATACTTCTTAATACCCCAATTCCAAATAAGTTTCTTAACGCCATCTCTTTTCTGTAGAGGAGATGAAACTCCTTAATTAAACGAAGAAAAGGGAAAGAAAACACTCTGTTTAAGTCTTGTTCTAAGACTTACCACACAGTGATTTCTCATCTAAGACTTCCTCATTGTCTTCTACTTACATTCCTGTTGTTGTCACCCCTTAAAGGCACGAAGTTCTATTTTAGATCTTCTACCTCTCTGCCAGTGTTTCTCTATACAGCAGGGACTTAGAAAAACTCTGTTGTTCAAAGTGATCATCTTTGTTCTTTTGTGTCATGACTTCTATCTTTTCCTGGTCTCATCCTACTGGCCAATAAAATCTCAAAAATTTCGAAGTCCAACAGCTTGATGTCCTTCATTTCTTTCAATAGATCTTCGTATATCTGTACTAAAAAAGTTACAATTCTACTTCAGGTCCATAGTTTGTTTTCTATTAAAATATGCTTTAAAAGAAGTATGTGATATAGTTCTTTTTATAGTTGACCTCACATGTTATGAATGATCATGGGGAGAAGGCATAAAAAGTCAGGTCATCAACAGGCAGCTAGACATTCAGGTTCTAGGGGAAAATATGGAATGTATTCTTATACTTTTTCAAAGATTTTGCGCTGTGCACTTACCAAGCTCATTTGGCAGTTAGTAATACCAAGTTCTTTAGGATAAATATCAGTGACCTCTGGTGCTTAGAAGAAAGAAAAATTTAGGCACCTCCTTCTCCAATAATCTCTCTGTTACATTATAGTAAAAGCAAATGACAAACTTATGAACATTTATTAGCAAGATACAAAAAAAAAAGCCACGCAACCTGTTTTTTATGCTCAGCCACTAAGAAATTCCCATCCAGATTCACTCTAACAAGCCCACCACAGGATGCAGGAGATCCTCATTCTAAGATAGACAGACAGACAGATAAAGACAGATATATCTTATAATTTTATGTATAAAAAATATCCTGATAGGTCATCCAACATTTTGGGGACAAGCAACAGGCAACATGCAGGATACACACTACTAAATAAATCTCTAAGGTCTGCAACACTACACTGTATAAGTGCTAGGCAGCCAGGCTTAATGATCTTGTACTTGGATCATGGAAGGGAATAGTGCCTATACCACTGTTTTAGCCAGTCTTATATCTTGAACTTCACTCATTTCACCAATTAAATTTTTAACATTCTTCAAACTAATTAGTGAATCTTTTAGAGTAGATTGTTGTAATATTTAAAGAATATATGAAAACAAAATTGGAGTAAGATATTCTAGCTAAGATCTTCCAAATGCTATTATCCTACTGTAGTGTGTATACTACAATATATACAAGGTTATATATTAAAGGTAAAATACCTAGCCACTAGCATCATATAATTCAAATGGAGTATTTTAAAGTAAATTATCACATAAGCAATATAATAGTCTTAAACCCCAATCTGATTTTGACCACCTTAGTTTAGTATTCTTTGTGTTCAAATACCATGTTAATATGGATAAGAAACAATTACTGACTCAAAATTTATTTGGCAGTGGAATAACAATGGAGGATAAGGAAGTTAAGAACACAATAAATGGGCTGGAGAAAGATCCAGACACGACAAAGCTTCCCATGACAGCAATAGTTGTTCAAAAAAAGTTTCTCTTGGCAGTAAATATGGTCAAGAACCTCTCCCTCTGACTCTCTTATCACTTTATTCTTATTTTTATGTTGCTTTATGAGATCTTTGTTTTTATTGTCTTAAAACAGTGGAAATAAGGAATAAATAAATTCAAAAACTTATTTTGGGTGACGTATCCTATAGTCAGAAACTATACACCTGGTTTCCCTAATCAAAGTTTTGAGCTAATTCACCTGCTGTTATTACTATTTAGAATGTCCTTCTTCCTTTATGTTGGCAAAATGTGTGCTCTTCTTCTTTCAGTTTACATCCTCCATGAACCTGACCCAAATTAACACTTCTCAAATATGTGTTGAACCCCAGCTCCATATCCCTATATTCTATCTTCATGAGCTGTGTTCAGTAAGTAAGGCACTCCTCAAGGAAGATACAAATATTACTTTGTTTTTTAATTTTATTATAGCACACTTGAAAGTATGTACTTTGCAAGTATATACACACTTACAAAACAAATAGTACTGAGTGGCATTATCTAAAAGTAAGTTATTTGATTTTCTGGTCTTTTCACCGTAATATCTGAAATCATATTTATCGAAGGTTTACAGTACACAGACCGATTGAGTGATATAATAATAGCTCGTGTAGTTTTTCTATTTTACCTGATAAATAAAAGCAATACTTTGGCCTTAACAGCTTTGGGGAAACTTAAGTTTATAAAGGTTAAATAATTTCCCTAAATCACAAAAACAGTACTGTGGTGGGGCCTTGATTCTAACTCAGGTTTGTTTCACTATATAGGCCATGCTATGAACCAACACTGGACGGTAGGTCCCTAAGAAAACTGAGGGCTTGATCTGTGAAAAAATATATGTTTCTTAAATGAGAAATATCTAAGCACAACAAATACAGTTAAAAGAATACTTAGAAACAACAAGATTAAATGTACTTGAATCAAAGAGGTAAGACACAGTCAAGTTTAATGAAATTGGAAGTCAGAAGCCCATGACCAGCTATTTCTAAACAATTATGTAATCATGAGTAAATTGCTTAATCTTTGAGTTTCAATAATTTTATCTGTTAAATGAGGTAGCTGAACTAGATGGATTATAAAACCAAAAGTCTACAGTTGAGATATGGGAAGTGAAAACTTTTCCTCCATGATTATTATCAATAACCATTTAGACACAGCAAAACTATAAATCAGGCTGTCCTGGGATTTCTGTGTATATTTCTGTGATGTCAAAACTTAATGTTATTTTCCAACTTATATTTATTATTTTTATAGCTTACTTTCTTACATTGCTCTCCTGCATCACTGAGATAACAATTTCTCTCTTCTTGCTTGCATTTTTAGCTGAGAGACAAACAAATAAGCTGAAGTTTAAAACACATAAATATTTGTCTTTTGCTAACATTGACTTTTGGAAATAAGAAAATGTTCCTTGGAATATCTATGACTTGATAAGTTATCAAAAATATGATTTCCCCTCAGAATGCTTTATCATACTGATTTAGAAGTTGACAGCTGGAGATAAATTTAAACACACACACACAGAGTATTAGAAAGGACAAAAACAACAATCTTTTTCTGTGGAATAAAGTATTAACATTCTGAAAAGAGGCATTTTATTCACATTTAAAGGACTAATTGGTATTATTTTAAGTTTTAAACTACAATAACAAATAAAACACTAAACCTATTCTTTCTAAATGAAATGACTATAACTATAATTACAATAATATAGCTTTGTTAAGAAATCAACCTAAGAGTGCCTGGGTGGCTCAGTCGATTAAGCCTCTGACTTCAGCTCAGGTCATGATCTCCCAGTCTGTGGGTTCAAGCCCCACATCAGGCTCTGTGCTGACAGCTCAGAGCCTGGAGCCTGCTTCGGATTCTGTGTCTCTGAATGTGTGTTTCCACTCATATTCTGTCTCTCTCTCTCTCAAAAATAAATAAACATAATTTTTTTAAATCAACCTAAGTTTCAATCAATAACATATCCAAAAAACGCTATCTTTTAAATGGATTCTTATTTAAACCTTTATCTAACATTCCTGGTTAATAAAATGTTTTCTCAATGAACAAAGATGTGTTGATAATATTTTGTAACTAATGGTGATTTTCTTCTTGAATTTAATCTAGATTCGTATAAGGTTTTTAGTTTATTTTAGATATCATATACCAATGACTTGATATATATTGTCTGAATGACAATACCATTATCTATGAATATTATGATGTACATTCATCAACTGCAACAAATATACCACTGTGGTGGGGGATGTTGATAATAGGAAAGGCTATACATGTGGGTTGGGGTGGGATGGGTAGGGAGTATTTGAGATATCTCTGTACCTTCCTCTCAATTTTAAAACTGCTCTTAAGGGGCGCCTGGGTGGCGCAGTCGGTTAAGCGTCCGACTTCAGCCAGGTCACGATCTCGCGGTCTGTGAGTTCGAGCCCCGCGTCAGGCTCTGGGCTGATGGCTCAGAGCCTGGAGCCTGTTTCCGATTCTGTGTCTCCCTCTCTCTCTGCCCCTCCCCCGTTCATGCTCTGTCTCTCTCTGTCCCAAAAATAAATAAACGTTGAAAAAAAAAAAAAATTAAAAAAAAAAAAATAAAACTGCTCTTAAAAAAAAGTAGTCAATGGGGCGCCTGGGTGGCTCAGTTGGTTGAGCGGCCGACTTCGGCTCAGGTCATGATCTAGCAGTCCATGAGTTCGAGCCCCCGTCGGGCTCTGTGCTGACAGCTCAGAACCTGGAGCCTGTTTCAGATTCTGTGTCTCCCTCTCTCTGACCCTCCCCCGTTCATGCTCTGTCTCTCTCTGTCTCAAAAATAAATAAACGTTAAAAAAAATTAAAAAAAAAAGTAGTCATTAAAAAGAAGAAAACCCATGTAATCAATCTAATAGATGTCGTAAAAGCATATGATAAATTCCACTGTTAATTATGGTAAAAGTTGTCAGCAAATTAGGAATAGCATGGATTTCCTCAACCAGTTAAAAATATCTACAAAATAAAATCTATAGGTAACATCACACTCAGTACTGAAATTCCAGCTTTTTATCTTAGGTTAGGAGCAAGGCAAGGCTATTCATCTCATTATTTTAATTTATTATGACACTGAAGATCCTTGCTAGTGTAATAATGTAAGAAAAAGAAAAAAGTCACAAAGATGGGAGAAGAAAATAAAACAATCACACAGATTTAATGATTACTTATGTAGAAAATCCTAACATACCTGTAAGTTACTATAATTAAATTTAGCAAGATAACAGGATGCAAGGTAAATGTTTTTACAAATTTAGTTGTAATTGTGTATATTTGTAACAAACAGTAAGAAAATGAAATTTCAAATATATTATTAAAATATAATTGATATACAAAAACTATACATATTTGATGAGATTAGATATATGCACACACCCTTGAAAACCATCACCACAATCAAGATAATAGATATATCCATCACTTCCAAAAGTTTCTTTGTGTCTCCTTTTTTGTTTACTTGTCTTCTTTTTTGTGGTAAGAACACTAAACGTGAGACCTACCTACCCTTATCAATTTTTTTTTATTTAAATTCAAGTTAGTTAACATATAGTGTAGCCTTGGCTTCAGGAATAGAATCCAATAATTCATCTCTTACATATGACACCCAGTGCTCATCCCAAAATGCCCTCCTTAATGTCCATCAACCATTTAACCCATCCCCCCACTGACATCCTTTCCAGCAGCCCTCAGTTTGTCCTCTGTATTTGAGAGTCTCTTTTTGTGATTTGCTTCCCTCTCTGTTTTTATCTTATTTTTCCTTCCCTTCCCCTATATTCATCTGTCAAGTTTCTCAAATTCCACATGTGAGTGAAATCATATGATATCTGTCTTTCTCTGACTAACTTATTTCACTTAGCATAATACATTCTTAGTTCCAACCACGTTGTTGCAATTGGCAAGATTTTGTTGTTTTTCATCACCGAGTAATATTCCATTGTATAGATATATACCACATCTTCTTTATCCATTCATCAGTTGATGAACATTTGGGCTCTTTCCATAATCTGGCTATTGTTGATAGTGCTGCTATAAACATTGGGGTGCATGTGCCCCTTCGAATCAGCATTTTATCAAATTTTTAAGTGAACAAAATTGTTGAGTACAGTCACAATGCTATTCAACATATATCTCAGTACACAATGAAACTTTATACCAATTGAACAGCTTCCCATTTCTCAGTCACCCTAGCTCCTGGCAACCACGACTCTATTCTCTGCTTATATAAGTTTGACTATTTCAGGTGACTTATATAAGAGAAACCATGCAACTTGTTTGTTCTTCTATAACTACAGTATTTCACTCAGCCTAATGTTCTCCAGGTTCATCTATATTGTTCCAAATGACAAGATTTCTTTCTTTTTGAAGGCTGGAAAATATTCTATTGTATGTATATACTACATTTCCTTTATCCATTCATCTGTATATGGACATTTGGATTATTTCATAACTTGGTCGTTGTTAATAGTGTTGCATGAACTTGGGGGTGCAGATGTCTCTTCAAGATCCTAATTTCAATTTCTTTGAGTATATACCCAGAAATGGAATTGTTGGATCATATGGTAGTTCTATTTTTAATTTTTTTGAGGAAACTCCATACTGTTTTCCATAGCAACTGTACCATTTTACATCTCCACTAGCAGTGTAAAAGGTTTCCAGTTTCTCTGTGTCCCACCAATATTTCTTACCTTCTATTTTTTTGAGAATAGCCCTCCTAAAAAGTATGAGATCATATCTCAGTGTGGTGTTGATTCACATTTCTCTGACAATTAGTGATGTTGAACACCTTTTCGTGTATCTCTTGGTACGATAGCATCAAAACTTTTTAGGAACATATTTTTAAGAAGATATGTAAGATGAATACCCTAAGAACTACAAAGTATTTTAAAAAGTGATTGACTTAAATAAGTGGAAAGATAAATAGAAGAGACAAGCTACAGTGAAAGAAAGCAAATCAGTAGATGCCTCAGGCCCAGTGCTAATGGACAGACAGGATCACCTACAATGGGCCATAAGGAGGGTTATAGGGAGATAGAAATGTTCTCTACACTGCATGTCATATTAAAGAACAGACCAAGAATGCCAGCAGAGAAAGAAAACTCTGAAAAACAAACAAATGAAAATGCTAGATATGAAGTTATAATTTTCACATTGATCAGTAAACTCATTTGAAGGCATATCAGATTGGACACAGCAGAAAAAAAAGCCTCAGTGACTTTGGAAAGAGGTCAACAGAAATTACACAAACTAATTGCCCCCTCTCCCCAAAGGGAATAAAAAATAGAAGGATCAAGTGGCGACTGGGTGGCTTAGTTGGTTAAGCATCCAACTTCGGCTCAGATCATAATCTCACAGTTCGTGGGTTTGAGTCCCTCCTCGGGCTCTGTGCTGACAGCTCAGAGCCTGGAACCTGCTTCAGATTCTGTGTCTCCTCTCTCTTTGCCCCTCCCCCACTTGCATTCTCTGCCTCTTTCTCTCTCTCAAAAATAAACATTTATATATATATATATATATTATATATATATATAATATATATATATATCAAGATCTTTGGGACAGTATCAAAACAGAGAATAGCCAAGAATTTTCCAAGATTTATGAAATATATCAATCAAAATATCTTAGAAAATCAGTAAGACCAAAGCAAAATATGTCTATAGCAATAATTTTAATACATAGTCAATGTATATACTCAGAATACAAATATATAATATTTTAATACATATTTTCTATATATAGTCAGAATTTATATTCATATTTTTAAAAGGCTATGTTCTGATTTAAAAATATATATATAATAACAATATGTTGTGAAGTTTATTACTTTTGAAAGTATCACAAAGGGCAGGGAGAGGAGAAAATGAAATCATACTGGTATCAAGTTCTGACATTGTTTATAAAGCACTGTAATATTAGCCAAAAATGTATCATGATAAGTTAAAGATGCACACTTTATTATCATAACCACTAAAAAATAGCTTGCAACTTACCATGTGTATTTCATACTCTATGTTTGGAAAATAGGACAACACCCAAGCAGAACAAGCCAAATCCAAATATTAAGATTCTAAATCCGTCTTGTTCACTGAATTATATTAAAGCATATGAAAAAAACTAATTATTTATTGAAAATTTACTATGTACCGGGTACTAACTGAACACCAAACTGTGTTATCTCATTTAATGTCCACAATTCAATGATGAAAACATTGAAATACTGTTACATCGCTAATTCCTTGAAGAGCCAGAACTCAGATTAATTTCAGACCATGCTCTTTAACCACTAAGGCAGGCAGCTTCTTACACCCACATGAACACCTTTTTTTTTTCAAGCAGGCAAACAGGATTACCACAGGTGTATTGTCTGTGCCAAACCATGGTGTGTTGAATAACTTTTGTTATCTGCCTAATGAGTCACTGAGCAAAGTTTGTTTACTACTTTAAAACTTATATTTGAGTATATTACCCTGTATCAATAAATAGGCCCCTTCAGCCCAGGGGAAAATATGATCGTATTAGCTGTAACTAACAGCATTTATGTTTCTTGTTCCTGCTCATTATTTCAAGCCCTGTAGCTCTTCCTGAAGTCATTTTTTGGTATCTCCAGGGCACATCTCACATGTGTTACAGATGTGACATTTTCCCCTTTGTTCCTCCCCTGTGGGATCTCCCCAGCCACATCTGTAACAGAGAACTCTATGGCTGGATGCTGTGTGAGCCATCTCAGCGTGGTCACCGCTCCTGCTACTCACTGAAGTCCGGAACCCAGCTGGTCCTATCAAGGGCACTGTCGTCCAACATCCCTAAAGCCATGCTGGAGCCTACTGACCACAGTACTGCCTGTTTCTTCTGTGGAACCTGGACATCCAGGTGCCCCTGTTGCTCCCAGTGTCTGGAGGTCTCCTCTGCCCAGGCACAGCCGAGCACTGGAGTCAGGCCATGTTACCCTGCGTTGCTAGTGCTCTTTCCCCAATTTTCCTTCCATGAGCATTTTCAAGTGCAAGGATTCTCAATCTTGCCTCTCATTAGACATAGCTGGAACAGATGGACAAAATACCTACATTTGACATGTGCCCTGAGGTTCTAGGTTAATATGCACGGGTCCCAGGTGGGTCTAAGGTGCAGGTGAATTTGAAGAATCTCTGACTTAGGCGGCTACTGAAACAATCCTGCCTTCTTTCACAATGCGCAACAGGGATTTTAGTGAAAGGGATACATAAACCTCAGAGCTCATAAACCTTCGGTGGAGGCATCCACTGAATAAAGTATCTCATTTATAAGGCACTATTTTGCTGCTTAGTTGTGGGGCAGGATAAGCCAATCAGAGAACAAATTTGTCCTCTATGGCCTAACACTAGTGATTCTACGCATTAGGTATTAGTATACCAGGAACACAGTAAACCCGACCTTCCACAGACCCCTCGGTAGTGGAAGTAATCATTGCACTTGCACTAGCTCCCTCTCTCTCTCTGTCACTCGCTCTTTCTCTCTCATTCTCTCCCACCCCCTCCTCCAATGCTATAGAACATTGATATTGACAGAATCTCCAGAGCCCACAGATCCATTTGCAGGTGAACAATGTAAATATAATCCATGCAGATAAAAAGGGAAGGAATGGGGTCTCTGGGGTAAAGTACAGAAATTCATTTTCTCACAGAAAAACCAAAACCACTTAAAATATTTGATCTGGCTCTGTAGATATGCCCTATTTATCCACCTCTTTAAATGCCCTGTTTGTTCACCTCTGCTGGAATCAAGTTTTATAACATTTATTTTAACTTGAATGTAGTAGAATTGTGTCTTTATATTGGTTCTATTTAAGCACAATATAAAATCAGTGGTCAATTAGTGAAAAAAATTGCCTGTAACACATTCTCCATTCCACTTCAGCTACTAAAATATTGAACAGAGGAGAGCAATCTATTGTGTCCAAATTCTCATCAATTGTCTTTCCAGCAGCCAGTAGGTCTCATTAACTAAGAAATATATATAGGATATAAGTAAGCAATTCATTTGAGTTCTGCTGAACACATCTGTTTTCATCCCATTTCTGCACGTAGTTCCTCTGTTCAAGACTGGATATTTGCTAGTAAAAACTGAACAATTAGGAAAATGACTTGGTTCTTTCATCAGTCATATGAAAGCATAGATAATAAAGTCAGAACTCCAGGTTGAAGAGAAAAGAAGGCTGGGAAAACTGTCTTTTATACAAGTGAGTTTATATTAGAGCTAGCACTCAACCAGATAGCAACGAAAACACACTTAGAATCACTCCCCCGAAAAACCCCAAGTGCTGTAATAGTCATCAGCTAACTTACAAAGCCAGAATTTTCCATTTGCATTAGTGTTGAAGGGCCATAGCAATGGAAGAATACAAGAGTGCTTGATTCCTTCATTCCATGAGAAATAGTGTGCAAACATCTTTTTCCTTATGAGGTAATGCCAGCTTGGCATTTGATCCCTTGCTAACTACGCCAGTGGAATCAAAGAATGTACTGTGATATGTGATACTTTATGGATCGTTTCATAAATCAGAATGTAGTTGAGCCAGAAGTAGAAGTCATCTTTCTAGAATTGGAATGTTAACTATGTTTGAAGCATAGAATGAAAACACCAGCAAGAACCTCTAAATAATCTGAATCATTCTTTATACATGTGGTTCAATCCAGCACAATTGACTATAAATCCAGTTTCTGGTAAACTTCTTATAGAGTAATGAAGGCCAAAGACCTTCTGCTCTCAAATTCTGCTCTCTCAAATTCTAGGTATGCTTTTTTTTTCTTAATGTTTATTTATTTTTGAAGAGAGAGAAACAGAGCATGAGTCGGTGGGGGACAGGGGTGGAGGGGGCAAGAGAGAGGGAGACAGAGAATCCCAAGCAGGCTCCAGGTTCTGAGCTGTCAGCACAGAGCCCAACGTGGGGCTTGAACTCACAAACTGTGAGATCATGACCTGAGCCAAAGTCGGATGCCCAACCTACTAAGCAACCCAGGCACCCCTTAAATTCTAGGTATTCTTACCCATAAAATGTATAAGTGAGTGAGTGACTGAATGTGTGTGTGTGGTTGCATTCAAAAGGAAGACAGGTCCCAAAGCACAGTCTCAAGATAAAACTCATTTGGTTTATTCAGTTGAGAAGTCCTCAGAAAAGACCCAGACTTGTCTGCTCCATTGCCTTGGGTGAGAAATAGTTTGGCTAGGTACAATGTTCTATCAAATAGTCTATTTTTTATAAAAGTTTTATACTGTATTACCTAGCATTTCTCTGATTTTAAGCTAAAAACAGGGATTACTCTCATGAAATGGCAAAAAAAATATCTGCTAGTTAAAAGTGACAGATTGACAAGTGAGATGCTGCTAAAGGTCAGAATCCATTGCTCCTTGTCTTTGGTTCCCTCCATCTGTGATCAAGTTCTTTTAATTGCAGAGAATTTGGATGGGAATATTAACTCTATCTAGAATGAACCAAAGTTAGCTATTTCAAATATTTAAAAAGGTGCCTTTCAGACATTATCCACTTGTGGTGAAATCTGAAGACTTCAGAATTTTAAAAATTGTCAGAAATTATACCCCTAAGTAGTTGCTACATTATTTTTTTAGATTTCATTAGCCTTTGGTGTTTTGGAGTCTTGAACAAGAAAAAGAAAGCAATGGCTTACAGTTTTGCTCCAGGAGGTAAGATAATTTTATCATACCCCCACTTTTCCTTTATTATTCCTTCCCAGTGAAACCTAGGTCTTTATTTTTATTTCTGAAGGCCTTGAAAATATACACGAACAGTTTCATGGTAACACTAATATCAAACTGTTCCTTTGTATCTTGGTGTGGGATAGCATGTTACCCTGGTGATTGGTAAAATTTAGTACTTAGGAAGACTTAGATATAAAAAGAAAGCTTTAAGTAAACAAACATTATGGTATCTCATTGGGGATTCCAGTTGAAAAAAAATAACCTTTATTTTTTAGATAATAATACATGTGTGTGTTTATACATGCACCATGCAAGTGTATTTACCACAAATATTTTGGAAAACTTGTCATAGACAAAGAAATTAGCCATTGCTTGCAGTCTCACCATTCAGCTCACCAACTAGAAATAGTCGCTATTGACCTCTTAGTAAATATCCATCCTCTTTTTATTTGTTTTAGTTTTTCTCTGTATGAAACAATGTTTTATCATGTATGTTAAATTTACTATAACTGTGTTTGACTTACTAAGGATAAGTTAGATTATGCTATAGAAGCAACCCCCAAATCCCAGTGATTTATGATAACAAATCTTTCATTTTTTTTATCAAGCTAGATGCACCATACAGGACAGCAGACACTCCTCTCCGAAAGTGTCTCCAGGATAGAGGCTGAGGGCCACTGCATCATTAGCTGGGCCATCTGGAACATGAGGCCACAGCAGTAGTCATCACAGGAGAAGAAAGAATTAACCTCATACAAAGCCTTTTCAGTACCTCAATCTGGAAGTGAACTTATTTCTGTTTACTGTAAATGGCATGGAATAGTCACATGGCCCCTGGGAGGGGGGTGAGAAATGTGGAAAACATATGGGGTATATGGTGAACAGTATGATTTTTTTGCCACAGGCATTTTCTCATGTCAGTGAACATTCCTTAAATGCCTGATCTTTAGTGCTGGAGAAGGTACCATTTTTTGTGTATAATTGATTACATTTAAATTTACAATAATATCTACCATTTCTATCTGTTAGCAAAAACAAGACAAAACAAAAAACAACCAGGAACCGCTCCATGCCTCTTGTGAATGACAAATAAGTGGCCATCTATTTGAGTAAGGTCAAATATTTCATGGTAGTACAAGGATTCGGGCAGGGAGAGAGTGTGTTTTCAACTGACGCATAATAAATTACCACAAATTTAATGGCTTGCAACCTTCATGTAATATCCCTTGGGTTTCCTTGGGTCAGGAATCTGGGTATACTTAGCTGGGCTCTCCACTTCAGGATCTCACTACTCAAAATTGAGGTGTTAGCTGGGGCTATATTCTCATCCAGGGCTCTACTGGAAAGATCCACTCCCAGCCTTCCTCAGGTGATTGGAAGAATTCATCTCTTTGCATCTAGAGGAGTGAGGTCCCTGTGTTACTGCTGGCTATTCACCAAAAGCCACTCTAAATCCTTTCCACAGGCCCCGAGCACATGGCAGCTGACTTGTTCAAAGCCAGTAAGGAAAGTCTATTAATCTGCTAAGAGGAAGTCTTATATAGTGTAACCTAATCTAGAGAGTGACATCCCATCACCTTTGCCCTATTCTGTTGGTTAGAAGCAAGTCACAGGACCCAACCACACTCCAGTGGAGGATATTATACAAAGGTGTGACTCACTGGGGGGGTCATGTTAGGATGTGGCCACCACAAGAACATGACCACTTATATCACCAATAGAAAGATGTGTATCATAGTCCTACAGCAAATTAATGACATCCCAACCTGAATGAACACACAGATATGGTAATTATTTTCCTTTCTAGGGAACTCAACCCAAGTCATGTTTCCTCTAATCTATCCACCTGAGTGTCTTGGGATACAGCCTCTCTCTTGCTCTCAGTTGCAGACATCATCTCAGCAACTTAACTGTAAGTTAATTGTGTGACATGGTAGGGACCGTCTACCAGCCGCCATTGAGACAACACCAAATACCCAAACACACTGCGAGATATTATTTATCTGTATGTTAGATGTGCTTCATTTATGGTTCCAGACATTTCTGAAACCTTGCCATACACCCCCTTGGGCCCCACAAAAACAAACAAACAAAAACAAAACAAAAATAAGGTCTGAGAAGTCCAGCCTATATAAAAGACTAAAACTTACCATTTTTAAAAGGCTGAAAATTCTTTCTTTATTTTGTGTTCACACTGTACGTACCATCAACCTTTCCATCCAAAAGGGTCGCTGCTCTCTGAAAAGAAACTCAAACTCTCTTCATCAGGAATGCTGCTGAAGAGACCATGCTATGTTAAGGAATCATGTGGTGGCTTTAACGGTATGAAGGATCCTCAAAAAGTTAAAAATAGAACTACCCTGGGGTGCCTGGGTGGCTCAATTGATTAAGTGTCCAACTCCTGATCTTGCATCAGGTCATGCTCTCGTGGTTCATGAGATCAAGCCCTGCATCAGCAGGCTTGGCGCTGACAGCATGGAGCTTACTTGGGATTCTCTCTCTCTCCCTGCCCCTCCCCCACTCGTGTTCATTTTCTCTCTCTCTCTCTCTCTCTCTCTCTCTCTCAAAATAAATAAACAAACAATTTTTAAAAATAGAACTACCCTGCGACCCAGCAATTGCACTACTAGGCATTTATCCAAAGGATACAAAGTACAGATTTGAAGAGGTACATGCACCCCAATGTTTATAGCAGCACTATCAACAATAGCCAAGTGTCCATCAACTGATGAATGGATAAAGAAGATGTGGTATATATACACCACACAATGGAATATTTCTCAGCCATTAAAGAATGAAATTTTGCCATTTGCAATGACACAGATGGAACTAGAGTGTATTGTGCTAAGCGAATAAGTCACTCAGAGAAAGACAGATACCACATGATTTCACTCATATGTGGAATTGAAGAAACACAGATGAACGTAAGGGAAGGAAAGGAAAAGAAAGAGAAACACAGAGAGGGAGGCAAACCATAAGAGACTCTTAAATACAGAGAACAAACTGAGGCTTGCTAGAGGGGGATGAGTTAGTGGGTGATGGGCATTAAGGAGGGCACTTGTGATGTGTTGTATGTAAGTGATGAATCACTAAATTCTACTCCTGAAACCAATGCTACGCTATATGTTAACTAACTTGAATTTAAATAAAATCTTGGGAGGAAAAAAAAATGAGCAAGAAAAAAAAAAAGAAATCATGTGGCTACATCAAAACATTTTCTGGGGGCGCCTAGGTGGCTCACTCGGTTGAGCGTCTGACTTCAGCTCAGGTCACGATCTCGCGGTCCGTGAGTTCCAGCCCCGCGTGGGGCTCTGGGCTGATGGCTCGGAGCCTGGAGCCTGCTTCCGATTCTGTGTCTCCCTCTCTCTCTGCCCCTCCCCGTTCATGCTCTGTCTCCTTCTGTCTCAAAAATAAATAAACATAAAAAAAATTAAAAAAAAAAAAAACATTTTCTGTCTACCACCAGGGTTGCCTAATTATCTGAAAGGCCAATAAACATTTCTGTGGCTATGAAAGTTGTGAAGTCCTTCCCAAGATAATGAGATATACCTTCAATTTCACCATGTTTAAATGCAATTTTGGACAATCAGAAGAGTTGATTCTTATCTTTGAGCGAGTTTAAAACAACTTAAAAATCACAGAAGTAGTCTTGGAAAAAGAATTGTAAATGACATAAAAGAGGAAATTAATATTTGAATCTTATTTCCAAATTATTGGGCTCTGATGGCTTGGATATAGTATTGCATAAGGCCATGGGGGGTAACACATAATTTTGCAGAATTGCTTCTAATCCACTCACAGGATTGTAAGGGTTTAATTTGCAGATTGATAAAGGGAAAATCTTTTTCTCTGTTGGTTTGCATCTAAAGCATAACTTTTTGTTTTGGGGTTTGTTTGTTTCATTTTGTTTTAGTGTTCTTACTTTTACTTTGAAAACTATTAGTCACAAAGGTGTAAAATAGTACAAGAATATCTGTACACCCTCCTTCAAGATTCTCTAAATATTAACATCTTATATAACTATAGTATAATTATCAAGATGAGGAAATTAATATTGATATATAGTATCAGCTGATCTAGAGACTTCCTTCAAAGTTTTCCAATAGCTCCACTAAATGACTTATTTCTGGTCTCGTATCCAGCCTAGAACCAGCATTCTATTTATAGTCACCCCTCTCTCTTCTTTCATCTAGAACAATTCCTTAGTCTTCGTTTTTCATGACCAATACACTTATGAAGGATACTGTCCCGTTATCTTATAGAATGTCCCTCAATGTGGATTTATCTATCATTTCATCGTTGTGAAATTCAGGTTATGCATTGTTGGCAAAATCCCACAGAAATGATGTTGTGTCCTTTTGGCACATTCTGTGGGGAAAACATAATGTCCATTTGTTGCACTGCTGGTGATGTTAAATATGATCACTCGGTTAAGGCCGTGTACTCATTTGCTAGAGCTGCTATGACAAAGTACAGCACACTGAGTGGTTTCAATAACAGAAACTGATTGTCTCAGAGCTCTGAAAGCTAGCAGTCTGAAAGCAAGGTGTTGGCAGTGGTGGTTCCTTCTGAGGGCAGTGAGAAAGAACCTGTTCTGTGCCTCTTCCTGGCTTCTGATGGCTTGCTGGCAATTTTTGTCATTCTTTGGCATTTAGAGGCCTCATCCCGATCCTGCCTGCATCTTCACATGGCATCTCTGTATATCTGTGTCCACATTTCTCTGTTTTATAAAGATACCAGTCATGTTGAATTAGATGCCCATCCTACTCCAGTGTGACCTCATTCTAACTCCATTTGCAATGACCCTGTTTCCAGTTAAGGTCAAATTCTGAGGCAGTGGGGATAAAGATTTCAACATATGAATTTGGAGAGGAGGAACACAATTCAACCCACAACAGGTGCTGTCTAATTTTCCACCATAAAATGACTGTTTTTCCCTTTGTAGTTAATATGTATTTTATGGGGAAATAAATTAAGAGTTCATAGTTTCAGTATTTTGTTTTCCACCACTTTCAGCCACTAATTCCAGCATCCTTTGGGGATTCTTACCAGAAGCAATTACTGTGGTGTTTGCCAAATGACATTTTCTGCTTTTGTCATTCTCTATATTTAATCCTTGGAACTCTGCTTTAAGGAAGAGCCTTCTCTTCTCTTCCACTGATTTTTTAAAATTGCTTATATTACTACGAAGTCGTGAATTCATATTTTATTGAATAGGTTGTAATTCATTATTATTATTATTTTATGATGGCCATTGGGGACTTCAGTTGGCTCCTATGTTTTTTAACATATGCCCATCATTTTTTGATCGCTTTCTTAACTTTTGGCACTATATGTTCCAGGCTAATCTTGTACTTTCCCTACTTCAGCCCTGAAATCAGCCATTTGTCCAAAGAGTCCTGGTTCTTTCTATTAGAGAGTGGTAGCTAGAACCAAGATCTGAGTGTCAAGTGTGCTCACAGGTACTGTGTGTCGGTGCTTAGCAGGCAGAGCTAGGATATATTTGTATGCATAAGCACACATAAACATACACATCACTAGATAGATAGATAGATAGATAGATAGATAGATCTGCTTTAACATTTACCTTTATAGCTAACTGTATTAAAAACCATCAGAATATCCTGATACTTCCATTTCCAATCCAACACCACAGTGTTCATTCTAGCCCTTCTCTGCTTCCTTATTTGCAACTCCTTTCTCTGACAGTGAGAAACCTGAAGTGAAAGAAATCTCAACTAACACCTGGGAGAAATTTCTCTCTTAAGTCAGTCACTGGCTCTTAATGTGATCTATTGCAGTACTTTGCAAAAGTTTTTTTCAGATACAGTAAACGACAAAGTTTGACAGGATGCTGGTATAAATTGGTGGTGATTTGGGAAAATATAGGCTTTGGTGCAAATTCATCCTAATTTTTTGCATATAAAACAGTATTTTGGGGCTTTATTGAGGTATGATTGACAAAAATTGCCTATATTTCTGTTGTACAATGTGATGCTTTAAGGTGTACAATGTGATGATTTAATATACATACATATTATGAAATGATTATTTCATCAAGTTACTTAACACATCATCAGCTCACATAGTTACCACAGAGAATGGTGATTGTTGGGGGGTGGGGGGAATGAAAAGATAATGGTCAGAGGATACACATTTTCTTTTATAAGGTGAATGAGATCTAGGGAATCTCATGTACAGTATGTTGATTATAGTTAATACTGAATACTTGAAATTTGCAGAGAGTAGATCTTTATATTATACAATTATGAGAAGAAAGACTAAGTATTAGGGAAGATACTTAATATTAAATGTGTGTAAAACTTCCAAATAAGTATTTCTAAAACTTTGATAACTTTGAACCTGGTTCTGCAAATACATGTTTGAGGTTTAAAGTGGCTGTACACAGTCTTTTTCTATTCTCTTCACCTCTAGACACACTCTATAGATAAGAAACATTATTTTCTAAGACAGTGACCAGAAAATAACACCATTTTTTACTACAATTCAATATTAACACTTACAATTGGACATAAAGAATTGTTCTTTTCAGTCATAGACAACTGTAATGTTGAAAATTATTGTGATCATGTGAATGGACTTAAAACCCAATTAAACTTTTTCAAAGCAAGTCTTTCAATATAACAATGAGGCTCTAATTTGCAAAATGTGCAATCGTTTTCAAAGTAGCCTCTTTACATCTTGTTTGGACATCTTTGAATGAGACAACAGAGGGCCAGAGAGGCAACTGGGAGGGCCCAAGAAAAGTATCTAATACAACATTCGTAATGACTAAGAGTAATTTTTCCTTCCCAGGGATCTTATAATGATTACAGATAGATTTATCCTTTGCCTTCTACTGGAGGCTGTCAGCAAGGCCAATGTGGATTATGGAAACTTCCTCATTATTTCTTGCTTCCACATTCCACACTATCCCTTGTTGTTTTTCCTAAGCCCTGCCCACATCTTTCCCCCTTGTCTCCTTTTTAAACCCCTTCAGTTATTCCATTTCAGTGTGTCCTCTGCCTTAATGTATTGAGGGTTCAAGAAGAAAACTGGCCCCTAATGGTGAATCCCTAGGAGGGTTTCTACGTCTGTGATGTCACAGACAGTGAATTTAATCACTATAAGCTGCAGCCCACATGGCTGAAGTAGACAGCCCCGGTAGCTGAGCTAGCACAAGACTATGATTATATTCCCCAGGGGAACCCTTGAGACACATGCAGGAATCTGAACCCAAAAAAGTTCACCTTCATGGTGAAAATGACCGTCTATCAGATGACATAGAATGAGTCATTCATACCAGCAAGAGACACAAAGAAAATGCCACTCATATACAAATGTGAGTAAGGAGATATCATCTAAGGTTTCTCCAGTAAAACAACACAGAGACAAATAGGTTACAGTTTGTTTGTAAATCAAGATCCAAAGAAGGCACACATTTCATAGCGGCTGACTTTTTTCATACAGCGCTTTTAATCTATAACTTATCCTCTTTTTTATTTGCAATTAACTTGTTAAAAAAAAAAAACCTGAGTTGTTTTTCCTACTTTTCCAGAGTATAGATTTTAGTGATTTCACCCACATTGCTTAACACAATCCTATATCCTGTGTTTCTCATAAATTAGTAGTTAGATCCGGATTAGTGATCAAATTCGGGGTTGAATTTTGGCAAGAATACTTCAGATGCTGTATTGGGTACATCCATCAGGAGGCAGAAAATACCTGGTTGTCTCTTGCTTTGTATATTAGCAGCTATTGAAAATTCTTGATAACGTTCATCATTTCATTAAGGTTTCCAGAATGGTAATGCTCTGAGTCTATTCTTCCTTTTCTACTTGTTAACTGAAGACCTCTATATGGAAAACCTTTCTCCCTGTATCAATCCATAAAGAAAAAGCAAGACAAATATTCAATTTTTTCTCTTTATTTACTATTTTTTTTCAGAATAATGACTTACTCCCTACTATCGTCCAAATGCAACCAATAATTTTTAGTATAATAATGAACTGATGGTGGGGTGCCTGGGTGGCTTAGTTGGTTAAATGTCAGACTTAGCTCAGGTCATGATCTCACAGTTTGTGAGTTTGAGCCCCACATTGGGCTCTGTGCTGACAGTTCAGAGCCTGAAGCCTGCTTTGGATTCTGTGTCTGCCTCTTTCTGCCACCCCTGCCCCCTCACAACTGTGTAGCCTCTTACCCATACTGAAAATACTTATTCTCATAATTATTCATGTGGGTGATCCTATAATTCACATGCAATGGCCTCAAAGTAACAAAAACAAAACTATCCTAAACATTGTAATTAAAGAAACCAGTGTATGGCATTTTTATAGTTCTTTTTGTCCCTGGGATATACCTTACTGAGATGAACAATGAAATCACATTTAAAGTAAATTGGATAATTACTCCGTATGGTTTTGCCACTCACTCCACATTTAAATTATAATTTTATAACGTAATAATTAAACAGTAAAGATATAGCTTTAGAATTTAAAACTTAATTACAATTATACAATTAAAATTTTAAATATAATTTTATAATTACAAAATATTATAAAAATAAAATTACATATTTGTGAACTCATAAAAGAAAAAGTATAATTTTATTTTACAAATATTTTCTTTTAATCTATCTTGCATAAAAAATTCTTTCCAAACTCCCAGAGTTTTTAAAAAAACATTGCTCATGAGTTCAGTCAGTTTAACTACCACAATGAACACAAAAATATTCAGTTAAGAAACACAAAAGAAGAATTTTAACAAACTTGAGCCAATTCATGTTAACATTCTTGTAAGATTGTCTTTCTTCAATTTAAGATATTTAAGTGGTATCTAATTTATATGCTGAAGCAAAGTATAAGAACATAAGCTAATAATGGAGGTAACATAGTGTCTCACATTTGAATAAGAAATCTACTCTGAATGACATGAAACATCTACATATATTCCCCAGAGAACAGCACTTGTTCAACAAAGTCTACATTAGAAGTCTGGAGTTTGGTTCAACAATTTAAATTTTCTGCCTTCACCAGAAGAAAAGAGTCTAATGAGTGACAGTTATAGCTATGTTAGTAATAAAGTATTTTCAAGCCCTCCATGGAAACTGGTAGAAATTCATCATTTTTTTAAGTTTATTTATTTTGAGAGAGTGTGAGCTGGGGAGGGATAGAGAGAGGGGGTAGGAGAGAGAGGGAGAGAGAGAGAATCCCAAGCAAGCTCTGCACTGTCAGCACAGAGCCCAATGCAGGGGTCAAACCCATGAAGCATGAGATCATGACCTAAGCCAAAATCAAGAGTTAGACTCTTAACCAACTGAGCCACCCAAGCACCCAAGAAATTCATCATTATACAGAGCAAACCAAGCATTTTCATCTGTTTATTTGGTTAGTGGGTTTTTTTGTTCAGTACACTGAATAATATAGCTTCATAATCTCTAGAGTAGCCAAAGTAGTTATTCAGAGTAATTGTGCTTTACGAACAAACTGGGAGTGAGGCAATTTATTTCTGAAGAAAATATATTTAAGAAGAATTCTACCAAAACAGGATTATACATCTCCTACACACCCAATTTCTAAAAATCTAGGCAAATTGTTTTACTCTTTTCCACATCTGTAAAATAGGGAGAAGAATTTTCTTGGCAACCTTAACACAAGTTCCCTGAGATGCAAAGTTGAGATCATGATTCTAAGTTAGTTTAATGATACATATTTGTATCTCAGGATTATAGATACATAGTCTTTTTAATTCCATCACATGATAGTTGAAGCCAGGCTACCTTATTCTTTGCAATTATTATGTCTATCTTACCAGTGGATGGCACTGTACAGAAAATAAAGGAATAACTCATATAACCATATAACTTTCAATTAATTCAGAATTTTAGTACACAAAATTCAGTCACATTTATATCATTTATTTGTTTCTAACCTCCATAGACAAGCAAACCTTTTCTACAGCTGAGGAAACAGAGGGTCAATGGGATGAATTGATTTTCCATGAATCTAGAACTCAGGTCTTTTGAACCCTAGAGCATTGGATGAAGAACATCGACACACTTAGCGATGGACCTGACTTCCAGCTCAATGTGTTTGCCCTCATGTTCTGCTGAGGTGCCACTAATCCATGAACTTTCTTTGAAACAAATTCACAAAGTTGGGAAGCACTGATCTCCGAGTCACAAGAGGATGTCTGAGAGGGGAATGGGAAGAACACGCCTCCTTTGAAAATAACATCATGAAGGTCAACTCTTGTTAGAATAGAGAGCCCTTTTCTACATGTCCCAGGAGACAGAAAGAAAGATGGAATCCTTTAGTGAATAAAGACTAGAAAACCAGAAGAAACATTGGTATCCAGAACCTCACCACTGATCTAAAGATGAAAGGTTCAAAGAAAAAAGAAATTACAGAAATCTAGGATTTTAAAGATGATTTTCCACCTGGCATAGGGAGATTGATCTTCCTGAAAAATGAAACTATGTCCTGTGGACCATCCCCCATACCTGAAATTGTCATCATTTATTAGAAAGGACTCCTTATTAATACATTTGTATTGATCTAAAGGCTTGCCACCTTGCTATGTTCATACTCTTGGTGTACTATCTTATAATATACTCTCTTATTTCTGACAATATGTCAGATTATTTTGGGTTTTCTATGTAGATGATCTTATCTTCAAAATAACATTTTTTTTCTTTTCAATCCTTATATTTAAGTTCCTTTTTATGTTTTACTACACTGTCTCAAACATTCAGTTAAATGATAAATAGAAGCTGTAAGTGTAGGCATTCTTGGTTTTTTTGATTCTATAGGAAATGGTTTCTGTGTTTTTTCCTTTAGGAATGATGTTTCTTCATTCACTGGTGGTAGATAAAATTTATCAGGTTCAGGATATTTTTTGCTCTTCCTAGTTTTTATTATTATTATTTTATTATAAGTGGGTTCAAATTTTATTATATTTCTTTATGCTTTAAAGTGATAATTATATATTTTCCTCCTTTCATGAGTTGACATGTTGAATAATATTCATAGATTTGCTAATATTAAAGTGCCCTTCCATTCCTGAGATAAATACTAATTGATTGTGGTATATTATCTTCCTCATATCTCACTGGTTTAAGATTGGTTTCTTTTCTTTTTAAATTTCTTTTATTTGGACTGGAAAGCAAAATGCAAAAGAATGAACCTGGACCACTTTCTTACACTATACACAAAAAAAAACTCAGAATGGATGAAAGACCTAAATGTAAGACAGGAAATTATCAAAATCCTAGAGGAGAAAACAGGCAAAAACCTCTTTGATCGTGGCCACGGCAACTTCTTACTCAACATGTCTCCAGAGGCAAGGCAAACAAAAGCACAAATGAACTATTTGGACCTCATCAAGATAAAAAAACCTTCTGCAAAGTGAAGAAAACAATCAACAAAATAAAATGCAATTGATGGAATGGGAGAAGATATTTGCAAATGACATATCAGATAAAGGGTTAGTATCCAAAATCCATAAAGAACTTACCAAACTCAACACCCAAAAAACAAATAATCCAGTGAAGAATGGGCAAAAGACATGAATAGATACTTCTCCAAAGAGGACATCCAGATGGCCAAGCAATACATGAAAACATGCTCAACATCACTCATCATCGGGAAATACAAATAAAAACCACAATAAGATGCCACCTCACACCTGTCAGAATGACTAAAATTAACAATTCTGGAAATGACAGATGTTGGCGAGGATGCTGAGAAAGGGGAATGCTTTTGCACTTCTGGTGGGAATTCAAACTGGTGCAGCCACTCTGGAAAATAGTATGGAAATTCCTCAAAAAATTAAAAATAGAACTAGCCTACAACCCAGCAATTGCACTACTTAGGTATTTATGCAAAGGATACAAAAATACAGATTCAAAGGGGCACATGCACCCCACTGTTTATAGCAGCACTATCAACAATAGCCGAAACATGGAAAGAGCCCAAATGTCCATCAACTGATGAACGGATAAAGAAGAAGTGGTATATATACATATACATATGTATATATATATGAATATTATATATATATAGTGGAATGTTGCTCAGCCATCAAAAAGAATGAAATCTTGCCATTTGCAACAATGTGGATGGAACTATAGTGTATTATGCTAAGTGAAATAAGTCAGAGAAAGATAAACATCATATGATTTCACTCATATGTAGAATTTAAGAAACAAAACAGATGAACATAGGGGAAGGAAAGCAAAAATAAGATGAAAACAGAGAGGGAAGCAAACCATAAGAGACTCTTAAATACAGAGAACTGAGGGTTGTTGGGGGGGGGATTAACTAAATGGGCGATGGGCATTACGGAGGGCACTTGTTGGGATGAGCACTGGGTGTCTACTCCTGAAACCATTATTACACTATATGTTAACAAACTGGATTTAGATAAAATTTTTAAAGATAATTAAAATAAAATAAAATAAATTTCTTTTAATTTGGTACTCTTCTACTTTGGAACCAAAGTATTTGTTATACAAATAACACAGGATTAATTAGTGAATTCTTTGTCAATTCTCTAAAAGGTTTTATTTAATATTGGACAGATTTATTTCTTGGAAGTGGGTTAGAATATGCCTTTAAAAACCCAGTGGATCTGGAAGTTCATTATAAGAAAATGTTTCACTCTTGGAGTCTTGAAAAAGTTCTAAGATATTGTCTCCCCCTTTACCTGTGAGTCAGTTGAGTCAGCTGACTGCAAATATTTGTGTATTTATTTATGTATTTTGTCTAAGTTTAAATTTATTGGCACAAAAATATTCATAGTGTGCTGTTATTTACTTATTCTATTATAAATAAGTAAAATAACAAATAGGTAGATAAATAAATAAGTTTCTGGATAGCTAATATATAAGACATCTTAAAATTCCAACATTGTAGGTCTTGGATCCTGTTGTTTCTACTGACTCCTACACTTGATGGGTTACCTTCATTCCTTAGTGATCACTTATTTTTATTTAATTACTCCATATGGGTTAGAAAAATTTTCCTCCAAAGATGGTTTGATTCTGCTGGTAATATTGTGACCACTTTTACACACACTTTACCCTCTACATTCTAGCTTACTATTTCTACTTTTTTTTTTTTTAATTTTTTTTTTTTAATGTCTATTTATTTTTGAGACAGAGAGAGACAGAGCATGAACGGGGGAGGGTCACAGAGAGAGGGAGACACAGAATCTGAAACAGGCTCCGGGCTCTGAGCTGTCAGCACAGAGCCCGACGCGGGGCTCGAACCCACCGACCGCGAGATCGTGACCTGAGCCGAAGTCGGACGCTTAACCGACCAAGCCACCCAGGCGCCCCTATTTCTACTTTTTTTTTTTTTTTCAACGTTTATTTATTTTTGGGACAGAGAGAGACAGAGCATGAACGGGGGAGGGGCAGAGAGAGAGAGAGACACAGAATCGGAAACAGGCTCCAGGCTCCGAGCCATCAGCCCAGAGCCTGATGCGGGGCTCGAACTCCCGGACTGTGAGATCGTGACCTGGCTGAAGTCGGCCGCTTAACCGACTGCGCCACCCAGGCGCCCCTATTTCTACTTTTAATAACAAACTCAACTTTGCCAATACTTAGCTTAAGATTCATACTCTAAACAATGATTTTACATACATGGTCATCCCCAGGGCAAGCCCATGCCACCCAGAAGAATACTGCCTTGTCCCCCAATCCCAGCTCTATTTTGTTTTGTCTCCACGGCATTCTGTTGGATATCCATCAATGAATGCAGAAGTTTGGCCTGTGTGGAATTCATTTACTCTATAGCAGAAGTCCTCCATGATACTAGAAGTACAATTTTATGTCCAATTTCTTGGTTTTCAACCAGTGTGTATCATTTTATTTCAGATCTAAATCTTTCAGAGACAGAGAGCTGCATTTTGTTATTAGGTTGCTGGTACAATTCAGTTCCTTGCAGTTGTGGGACTGAGACCCTGTTTCCCAGAGGCGGTCACTCTCCGCAGGCAGTTCATGACAGGTTTCTTCATGACCTGTAGGAGATCATCTGTCCCTCTATGAGGAGCCCAGTCTCCTAAGGCTTTCATCTGACTAGCTCAGGCTGCCCAGAACAAGCTCCCTTCTGATGAGCTCAAAATCAACTGATTTGAAACCTTAATTATACCTTCCATATCTCTTTACCTATGCTGTAAAATGTAACCTAATCATGGGAGTTAAATTCCAACCCATTCATGGGTCATGCCTACCCTCAAGGAGAGGGATTAGACAGGGCACTTACACCAGGGAGTAGGAATCTTGGGGCCATCTTAAAATTCCGCCTACCACAGGTATTCTGGCCTCCCCTCATTCACGACTTCCACAACAGCTCTATATACAAATGAGAACTAAGAGGATAAATGAATATTCAGACCATAAAATGAATATTAAAGAAACTCTATTGACATTGAGTTATAGTGAAATGGTTACTACTAGATCAATATAATTGTAGCTTTCATGATTGGTTAGTCTTCTCTGTTCCTCCTCACATAAGCTATTCACTCTTCTCAGAAGAACAGCATGGTACATGCTTTGCACCACACTGGGAGCCTCTTACTCTAAATTTTGATCCAGTAAATACCATACAAATCTGTGACATTAGGACAATGCCTTTCTCTTTAAAATAAGGTCTATAGTTACTTATCTCTTTGGCAAAGTATATGTATGTATATGTATATATACACACACATATACACACCATACATAGTCATCACGAGTTAAGTATGAAACAGTAAAAAGGAAATTACTTTAATTGATATTTATTCTGTTTGTGTAACTCCACAATCATCTGATTTGCATCAGAGACGGTCTTAAGTAAAATTCAAAAGGAGAACATTTTGTTGGATTGTTACAGCCACTAAAAGGCAACTGAATAATGTCCCATCAGCAGGCAGGAACAGGGTGAGTCACTGTTTTTAGAAGTTCTTCATCTAATTCATGACACTACATGCACCTTCAACTTCGTTACTAGCTAATTCTTGATAGCTAGTAAGCACCAACATTAGATCTTAATTGGCAATCAGGACTTCTGGTATGGCAGACCCTGTTGAATTAAATCTGAAAGTACTAACCTAATTCCCCAGGACTGATGTTTAGAAAGTATCACTGTCTTGGGGCACCTGAGCAGCTCAGTTGGTTAAGCATCCAACTCTTGACTTCGACTCTGGTCATGATCTCAGTTCGTGAGTTTGAGCCCCACATGTGGCTCTGCGCTGACAGTATGGAACCTACTTGGGATTCTCTCACTCTTCTTCTCTCTCTCTGTCCCTACCCAGCTCTCTCTCAAGATAAATAAATGAACTTAAAAAAAAACAAAGTATACTGCCTTGATGCTTTCTAGTATACACAGGCTACAATGGTCCCTTTCATTGTTGCCCCACTGCTTTGAAGAGAGGATTGCTTCTGCAAGAGTTCTACAGGATAAAAGCTGGCTTGAGAACTGAAGCTTTCACAATTTATGACAGAAGCTTAATTATTCTACCATTAATCACCAGTGATTTCTGATTTTGACTGTAAAGCAGGACTGACATGCCCATTTATTCTTTGGCTCCATGCAAAATTGGTACAAATTAACCTGTACATCCCATAATACCCACCACAAAGTCCTCTTGCCAGAGGAACTGTGATGAGCAGAAATATGCTCTATTTTTTTTCCACTAGGAAAAGAACTTGGCATAGCTCTCACTCTCCATATCTTTGTTACTCACAGTGTGGTCCAAGGACCCCACATTATTGGCCCCAATTTGGGTCATGATCCAGATGGTACTAAATCAGAATCCGCACTGCAACTAGATCCAGGCAATTCTCATGGGCACTAATGACTGAGAAGCAGTGCTCAACAGAGCTCAGGAGGCTATCAACCAGCTCTGATTATAGTAATGATGATTACAAAAATTGTACTTATTATTATTATATTTGTTAATAATATGGTACTTGTATTACGTGGTGATAGATCTTATAGGAAGGGCACCCTATCACCCAGGGCAGGTAAAGGAGTGGGTTTTCTGTAAATCCTACTATAATTATCTCTGTCCACATAATATCTCAACTTGATGTAGGCCCTACAGCATTGAGGAATGGGTTCCTGTGCTCTCAAGACTTCATGGTATTTGCAGAGGTTGCTCAGGGAGGAAAAGTAGTCTTGAGACAACTCAACAGGCCTGGGTCTGGAGAGTCTGGAAAGGCTGGGGTGACCCACAAAGCCTTCCTCTCTTGGAAGGATGGATGTCATAGTGCTGGATGCCTGGATACACACATGTCAACTAATATCTTCCCTTCTGGAACCTATTGTCCTTCCCTGTCTCATTTTTCATTTCCTGCCAAGAAAGGACCATTTTAAACTCACTATAATAGTCAAGTACAACTTTTTCAGCTACTTTCTCTGTGAAGTAAAGAAAATGAACTGAGGCATTTGCTTCCCTGAAAGCCTACTTTTTACCACTTCATTAGACCTCTTTCCACTTCAAAACCAGATCCTTCCTCCGACTTCCTTCCATCTCCTCTCAAACTGACTCCGAACATCCACATTCCATTAATGAATACTTGTCTTTTAAGTATCAGTGCTTTAAGCAAACGGTTCTCAAACTTCAGCATCTGAATTACCTGAAGGGGTTGTTAAAACACAGATTGCCGGATCCTATCCGGATTTTCTGATTCACAAGTCTGAAAAGGAGCCCAAATTTTTGTACGTTAAAAATTCTTCAGGTGATGCTGATGTTTCTGTTCAGGGTGCTGTGCTTTGAGAACCGCCACTTTCAAAATAGAATTCCAGGAATTGGGAGTGGGTTGAGAGGCTGCAGGGTAGATGGATGCCAGCCTAATGTCTCTCTTATGGATCAGGTTAATGTGGGTCTGCTGGTGTACACCCAGGTCTGTGAAGACCCGGCCAGTCCAGGATTCACACAGAGCAGTGATGTTCCCTCTCTCGGCTGGCCTCCTGGGCCACTGTCCTGCCACTTTGTGAACAGGCAGTAAATCGCTGTGCAAACACATCTTACAAGTGAGGCTGCAACAATGATGCTCCTCCTATTTTGTTTTGCAAGTGGCATAACTGGTGTGAAAAATGAGTTTAACGAAAGCCTCATTTGAAGTGGAGTCCAGGGGCGCCTGGGTGGCTCAGTCGGTTAAGCGTCGGACTTCAGCTCAGGTCACGATCTCGCGGTCCGTGAGTTCCAGCCCCGCGTCGGGCTCTGGGCTGATGGCTCAGAGCCTGGAGCCTGCTTCCGATTCTGTGTCTCCCTCTCTCTCTGCCCCTCTGTCTCTCTCTGTCTCTCTCTGTCTCATGCTCTGTCTCTCTCTGTCTCAAAAATAAATAAACTTAAAAAAAAAAAAGATAATTTAAAATAAATAAATAAATAAATAAATAAATAAAGTGGAGTCCCGAGGCCCTGAAGGGGGAGTTCATGTGCACATATCACTCATTGTAGACTGCACAACCAGCAGAGAAAAGGAAGATCATTCTTATCTTAACAAGGGAGGATACTTTTCATATAAAAATTTCTCTTCTGGGTCACATGCACCCCAATGTTTATAGCAGTGCTATAAACAATAGACAAATTATGGAACGAGCCCAAATGTCCATTAATTAATGGATGGATTAAGATGTGTATGTACACACACACACACACACACACACACACACACACAATGGAATACTACTCAGTGGTGAAAAAGAATGAAATCTTGCCATTTACAACAATGTGGATGGAAATGGAGGGTATTATACTAAGTGAAATAAGTCAGTCAAAGAAAGACAGATAACATATGATTTCATTCATGTGTGGAATGTAATAAACACAACAGACAAACATAGGGGAAGGGAAGGAAAAATGAGATAAAAACAGAGAGGGAGGCAAACCATAAGAGACTTAAATACAGAGAACAAACTGAGGGTTTATGGGGGTGGGGGGGCATATTAAATGGGTGACAGGCAATAAGGAGGGCACTTTTCTGGATGAGCACTGGGTGTCATATGTAAGAGATGAATCACTGGGTTCTACTCCTGAAGCCAAGACTACACTGTATGTTAACTAATTTGAGAATAAATAAAAAATTTTAAAAAAATGAGGAAGAAAATTTCTCTTCTGCCTTTTTTTAAAAAAGGAAGATCTCTCCCTGTCCCAGCAACAGCACACTAAGTACGGCTTACAGCCAATGAGAAACCACCACAACCTTGAACTCTCGTTCTTCTCCAATGAACTTCTGTTCAAAACAACCCTCCCCACTGTCCTCCTAAAACATAATAAAAGCTGACCTTCCCTTTGACTCTTCATACTTGCCTAGGGTTCTGCCATTGCTTGCATGTCCTGAATTACAAGTGTCTGCTCTTCCTGAATAAACCCATTTTCTGCTACAAAAATAACTGGTTATTTGTTTTTTTAGTTTGATACTAGCAATGTGACTTCCTGCACTGGCTGTTTAATGGGGAAGGCTGGCGTATCAATTTTGGAAAATAGAATTGAATGGCATGATTCGTATATGAATTATTTGGTCTCTGAGACCCATACATTAGTTAACTATGAAATAAAATTGGGAGTTTCTCTCTCTCAAGAGTGATAAGACAAGCATTTCTCCTTTCAGCAAAAGAATGAAGAGGACTGATCTATTGTGCCATCTACATATGTACATTGAACTGCCATATATCCATTAAATATCTGTCAAATTTTCTTTAATAACAAGAAATTATTGTGCTCTAATGTCGAGTGAAAAAATACAAAGTTGCATGTGCCATATGAATATGACAATGTATAACTTCGTGAAAATACTCATTCACTTCATTATTATTTACTGAATGCCTGGTATGTACCAGGAAATGTCAAAGTTCAGAAACAATGAAGATAAGAAGTCAAGGGTGATGTCTGGTCAGTACTAGGATGTGACGTTTGCCAGGGACCCAGGAATGCCAGAATCCAGCCCTGCAAACCATCCCTCTTTTCCTGGGAACTCTAAGTACAAATCACTAATGAAAGTACAAGTTCCACAGAGATGAACTCTCAGTTAAAATTACATTGGGATACCTGAGCTTATACTTAAATAATTAAACCGACTTATGCTTTATCAGCCATGATTCTGGCAGGAAACCAGTATACACGCAAAGGGTTGAACAAAAGAAAATCTCCTGAAGAGACTATTTAGAGAAGTTTGGACAAGGTTAAGGAAACAAGGGAAGATAAGGTACCCAGGGACTAGTAACAACAGGAATATTTTATCATTCTAGGCCTGATGGGTCAAGGGGGAAAACTAGAACACAGTGAGAATTAGAACCTTAGAAACGAGGCTAACAGGAATCATCATCTATGGAAATGTAGCCAGTGCCCAAACCTTGGCCAACCTGGGGGAAAAGAGAAGACTATCTCAAACTCACCTGGCTCCCATACTCCAATCTCTTGTCAGTGCCTCTCCCTGGCTGAATCCATCCAGAGGCCCAAGTGACATCATTTATAGAGATCAACCTCGTGAAGCAGGGCCAAATGGATTATAATTTACACCCTTAAATCCCCCTTTCCTCTCAAACTATAAATTATGGGAGTGGAAAATTCTAGTATTCCCATGGAGGAGTTCTCATGAGAACAGAGAAAGACAGCCTAGGCTCCAAAACGTTTGGGGCTGATTTGCTTTGACATTTCTGCGGGATGAAGTGGAAGATGTAGAAAGTGAACATCCTTCCCTGAGGAATCAGGTGCCGCCTAGAAACGTGACAAGCATGAAGGTCAAGGAAACACAGTGAACAGTGCAGATGCATAACACAGTGACCCAGCTTGCCGTGAACCAAGACTACTCAGGGGGCTGGCTCAGACTAGAAACTCCTGCTCCCTTAAGGGCTTGTGGCTGGGGAGTGGGTGGGCACAAGCCTTCTGGCATAATTAAGGCAGAGATGCTCTTCTTCCTCAAGGGGAATATAGTGACTAGAGTGTACTTATGTAAAGCATTACCAGTCTTCTAAAATTCAGAAAAACATTGTGTTTGTATTTTCTCATAAAGATAACATGGCCAACAACAGCAAAAGCTGCTTTTACTTAGGACTGTTGAGAATACAACTCTGGAAAAAGAATTGTTAAATATTAAAAGTTTTTATGGCTAAATGGCATATATTTATTTACATCTTGCAATGCAATATTTAAACAGATGATATTAATAGGTCACTTATAAGATTAATAAATAACATTTACAAAATTTCATCTGGAGAAATGCAGTTTCATGAAGAGTCAATCTCAGTAAAAGAATAGTCTCAGTCACTGTTTTAAGACACACATACATACATTCCAGAAAAGGAAAAGGATGACTATTTTTTTAAAGATGCGTTGTTCAAAAGGTATGATTTTTTTTTTATGTTCTGTCTCTCAAGGCTGTTGTCCTAATTTTCTCTTCAGAAATAAAACAAGAATTTGTGTACTGTATGGTTTTTAATTTTTTTGAAAATTAAGCAAAAGTCCGCAATAATGGTTAAGTAGATTGAATTTTAAAAATAGACAATTTTGGGGTGCCTGGGTGGCTCAGTCATTGAGTGTTTGACTTCAGCTCAGGTCATGATCTCTTGGTTTATGGATTCAAACCCCGGGGCGGTCTCTGTGCTGACAGCTGGGAGCCTGGAGCCTGCTTCGGATTCTGTGTCTCCTTCCCTTTCTGCCCCTCCCCCGACTCATGCTCTGTTTCTGTCTCAAAACTAAATAAACATTTAAATAAATAAATAAAGAAATAAATAAATAAATGAAATAAAAATAAACAATTTCAAAAATAGTAGAACTAAGCTTGTCTACGTCCAGAATAACTAGAGAAAAAAGGTATTTTTCATAATGGGTCATTGATACACTGAAAACTATTAGTCATGTATCTCAACTGGTACAAAGCAGTAATCAAGGATGAGGCACAAGATGAGAAAATGAGCTGATCTTTGTTATGCCAACTCAAGCATTATGCTACCATTCACTCTCCAAATAACACATTGTATGCAAAAATAATGTGCAGTGAGTACATTAAAATTCTATTGAAAAGGAGGAATATTCTGTCTTGCCCTAGGTCCTCAATCTTAGAAGGATCTGTCATGGGCAGAATAGTCCAGCAATGATCTACAATATAGCCCCTGAGAGGCCACCCCATGGTGTGAAGGAAACGTATACAAGGATGATGTCTCTCTGATATTCAGGGTGGAAGTGGCAATCTATTTCTTTTTACTACACGTGGAAACATGGAAAGAGAGAGAAGATAAGGAACAGCAGGGAAACTGACCAAAGCAGTAAGGGACCTTCCTTTTAACATGTACCCCATGTATCCTATTTGAAGTTAAAGCCTTAATTATTTAAAATAGAGAATTTCTGGGGTGCCTGGGTAGCTCAGTTGGTTAAGCATCCAACTCTTGGTTTTGGCTCAGGTCATGACCTCATGGCTTCATGAGTTTGAGCCCCACGTCCAGCTCTGTGCTGCCAGTGCAGAACCTGCTTGGGATTCTCCCTCTCTCCCTCTCTCTATGCCCCTGCCCTTCTCATGCTGTGTCTCTCTCAAAATAGATAAATGAACTTTTAAAAAATAATAATAAAATAGAGTATTTTTAAGGGATGCCTGGGTGGCTCAGTTGGTTGAGGGCCGGACTCCTGATTTCGACTCAGATCATGATTCCAGGGTCATGGGATTGAGCCCCACTCTCAGTGTGAAGCCTGCATAAGATTCTCACTCTCCCTCTGCCCTGCTTTCCTGCTTGCTCTCACTTTCTCTCTAAAATAAAAGAATAGAGTAATTCTAGTTGGGAAGTGAGGCAGTGAAGAGGAGGAGGAGGAGGGATGCCTTCTGGTGAATCCCCATCAGATTCCTGGAATCCTCCCGATCTCCAGCTCTAATTAAGCTCTAAGTAATTTGTTGCCAGCACAATCCAACTGGCTTCTATTTGTTTCAGTGCTCTTACTATGGTTTCTTTAAACTCTTGAGGTCAAAGGTTAAGTTTATAACAACTCCTCCCCCTGTCAGAAGACTTAATGGTTTCAGACACATAGAGAATATTCAATGACCATGTCTGGATTGAGAGGGATTGGTTCTGTATTGTGAAGTACATAAGCAAATCAAGTTCTTGTCAAGGAGCATTTTCGAGAAATGCTTTCATATTATTTTAATAGCAATTCATTCTATAAACAAGAAAGTCATAAAGGCATCATAAATGAAGAGTGACTGGTATTAACCAATACACATGCATACTATGCATACACATATGCAACACAGAATGGTGACGTGTTTTTTATTTTCAATCTCACTTATCTTTGAAGTTTAAAGTTTTCCTTTACAGTAGAAATTTAAAATTTTTTCTTTACTTGGGAATTATGTTTCTCTTCATTTTAATAGCCAAAGTGTGGTTTAATACCTTCATTTTTCCTTGGCCTAAATTCAACCAATGCTTGCCTTTGTAAGCAAGACTTTGTTCTTTTGTCTCTGAAAAATAATGCCATTACTCTGTAAGAGCTCAGTTGGGCTGGAGGAGAGTGAGCTGAGTGGCAAGGTTTTGGAGTAGCCAGTTAAAGCAACAAGGCAAAAATGAAAAAAGACCTTTAGTTACTTATACAGATCTTCTTTGACTTATGATGGGATTATGTCCCAATAAACCCACTATAAGTTGAAAATATGGGAGTTGAAAAGGACTTAATACACCCAACATACCAAACATCATACCTTAGCCTAGTGTTCTTTAAATGTGCTTAGAACACTTTCATCAGCCCACAGTTGGGTATAATCATCTAACACAAAGCCTATTTTATAATATGTGTTGACTTCATGTAATAATTTACATGAGATCATGTAATTTATTGAATATTGTACTGAACATGAAAAACAGAATGGTTGTAAGGATTGTAAGTGTATGGGTTGTTTAGCCATACACTACTCAAAATTCAAAGTAGTTTCTACCAAATGGGTATTACTCTTGCTCCATCATAAAGCAGAAAAACAATGAGTTGAAACTTCAAAAGTCAAGGATCATCTATATTAGTGGGGTTGGCCAGGTGCTATATGTGTACATGCTTATGCAAAACAAAGAAACACACACTTAGCCTGAAATGGGGAAAGATATTGCCACACAAGGTGATAAGCCCGGAACAGGTAGTGAGGACTCTTTATCTCCGGGTAAGGAAGTGTTTCAGGCCTAAGGCCCCTTGGTGTAGGAGTCAAAGGCTGTGTAGAAGACCATTTCCCAAAATAAACAACAGCTAATCTTCAAGTAGGGGGACTTTGACAGCACTACGTGTTACATATAGCTCATCTTAAATTCACATGTTAATTGAAGGGCAATTTGTGTTCACTAATTGCCTTTATCAAGGAATAAAAGTTATCCCAACTCTATGAAAGGTAGTCACAATTTGGAGCCAGCATTCAAAGTCAAATGTCTGTGAAGATAGGGAAATAGAGGTTTTCTCTTCCTTGAGATTTACGTTCAGAGATAGTTCCCAAGTTCCTGAAAAATGCATGGTGCGAGTGAAAAGCTGGCAAAAGTCTTTTTGGTTTTTAGAAAGATTTACATATATATCAAAGGAACAAAGAAAGACTGCAAAAATAAAAGTTTTCTAAAGTAAACGCTCTAAGAAAAAAAAGAGGGGAAATCTTTTGCTCCTTAAAAATTCCACTTTTTCCCTTTTTAGATTTGTATTCATCTTACAAAAGTACATGTGATTTTGAAGACCTTTGTTTCTTTTTTTTAATTTTTTTATTGTTTATTTATTTTTGAGAGCGAGAGAGAGACAGACAGAGAATGAGCAGGGGAAGGACAGAGAGAGAGCGGGAGACACAGAATCGGAAGCAGGCTCCAGGCTCCACACTGTCAGCACAGAGCCCGACATGGGCTTGAACCCATGAACCGTGAGATCATGACCTGAGCCGAAGTCAGATGCTTAACCAACTGAGCCACCCAGGTGCCCTTATTTCTATTCTATGAAGAGGGAGTCATTCTAGGAAAGAAAAGAACTGCTACGTAAGAATGAGATGAGAGAGGCCACCTCCACTGCATATTTTTTTTCAAACAGTGTAACTTTGATCTTCTCTTTCAATCATTATTTACTATTTTTCTTATTTCCTTTATAAACCTTTCTCCTTTGTCTCTATGGGGGAAAAACATCAACAAGTGGAGCAAGAGCAAAAGTCAAAAAGGAAGTGCACACTCTAGGGTAGTGGATAGATGGAGCCTGGTTTTGTGTCATCAAGTGATTCACCGAAGTCACACAACATGTAAGAGGTGGACCTGGGACTTGGACCACAGGTCTTCTGACAACATAGCTGCTAAATGAAAATCCTCTTGTGTCTTTCTTATTTACTGCATAAGTTTAAGAACTGTTGTGGCATCTGGGTAGCTTAGTGTGTTAAGCCTCCATCTCCTGATTTTGGCTCAGGTCGTGATCTCACAGTTTCTGAGTTCAAGCCCTGCATCACACTCTGCGCACTGACTTCACTGAACTTGCTTGGGATTCTCTCTCTCTCTCTCTCTCTCTCTCTCATTTTTTCTGGCCCTCCCATGCTCACACCATGTCTCTCTCAAAATAAATAAACTTGAAAAAAAACAGAACTGTGCAAAAGTATGTAGAAGATAGAATTCAAATCATAAAATTATTATAGACATATACATATGGAGAACAGAAGTTTCAGGGTATGCTTCTTAAACAGTGATACATATCATCCAAATTAGGATTAAACTGTGAAATCATGTCCATCTGCTCTTACCTATTTTTGATTAGTTTTATATTAGGTTTATATCAGTAATCTTTCTTTTGAAAAGTTGCATTGCTAAAAAGAAAAGAATTTGAGAAGTAGTGGGAGAAATAATGATGCAATCAAGCCTGATTTCTACAGCCTGAAATTATTGGTTTGGAAAATTAGTACCTTGGGATAAATACAAAACTCCCTGTGATCGTGAAACTATGGGGGGTAGCCCAGGAATGAGAAGACACCAAGAGTTCATAGCTAATTTATTCCATTTAGCTTTTGATTATAGAGTTTACCTAGCAAGTAGGATCCAATTAAGGTGTGAATCATAATGCACCTGGGGACATTTGTCTGCATGCTCAGAGCTCTCTGTCACCACATGGGATTTACAGGCACTCGAGGGCACTCCCAAGAGAGCAGCCAACAAAACGCTCAGAATCTAGTAAGCAAGACTTGAAAGCACTTCAGTGTTCTTTTCCTGAAAAGCAAAGGCCCGTTTGGACAGTGCTACTTACTCATTCATATTATTAAGACCTGTCAAGAGCTCTTCCTACCAGACTAATAATAGCTTGAAGTCTAAAGTCTCTATGAGACACCAGGGAAAAAGGCTCCTCAAACCTCCCTTTCATAGAGTTACTCTGTGGAGATACTATATCATTCCTGATGCTGATTTATGTTTATTCTAGGGTAAGGCCCTACACTAGGCTTGACAGAGACATTGGCAATTATCTGAGTAAAGTGGTGACAACACTGAGAATTTTGCTCCATTTTTTACATGCCTCATCCTATACAGAGAATCCTATGTTCTTCTTGGGCCCCAGCTTTTGTAATGCAGAATATGGAAAAGATAAAGAATGAGGGAGGGGGCACCTGGGTGGCTCAGTCAGTTAAGAACCCAAATCTTGGTTTTGGCTTAGGTCATGATCTCACAGTTCGTGAATTTGAGCCCCACATTGGGTTCTGCACTGATGGTGTGGAGCCTGTTTGGGATTGCACCATGTGGTAACAAGGCATAAAGAATTAGAAAGTCATAGGATATACACACCCAAATTTGGGTAAACAAGATTAGGTAAATAAGATTAGGCAAACTGGGCAAAGGCCCCCAGTATAGGACAAAGGTATAGGAATAGGAAGCCTCAGGATGAAACATCAAAAATGAGTTAAACAAGATTAGGCATTCAGGGCAGAAACGCCCCCCAATTTAGTATAATAGCAGAAAGCTGCTTTCACAGGAAGGAAGGACAAAAACAGAAAAACAGGACTTTAGACTGTAGCAGCACAAAGTTGCCCAGAGCTGGAGCTAATTAGCAAAAGAAAGGTGCCTTGCTGACCCTGAGGTAGCAGGCTCTGTCCTTGTCCCCTAGGCCAGTTTAGGTAAACCGAGGTGGTGCTTCATGTCTGCTGTAAACAACCTTCCACCCAGCTCCAGGATTTTGTTTTGTATTGACCCAAACCCCTAACCCCGCATATCTTCAAAACCCCTTTTCCCCACACCCATGAGTTAATGTTCACGATTTCATTGTCTCTTTGTGCAAGTCCATCACACTTGTAAGCCTTCTGATCCTAATAAAAACAGAGCAAGGACTCTTACTCGGGGCTCTTGTCTCCTCCTGGACATTAGCCTTCTTGCATTTTAATCCTGCATCTGCTATGTTGCTGGACAAGAGAGCACTTCAGACCTGGAGTCTACGACAAAGAATGAGGCAGGACTATGAGTACTGTGGGTCAGTTGTAGGCCAGCTGGCAGTGCTAGACCCCTCTGAAGCCTCTAGGGAGGCAAGCTCCTTTCCCATTCTCCAGAAAAAGAAGGTTTCACCCATTGGTTCTACTCACTCTTTTTGGGACTGTTGGAGAACAGGCACATTCATGCAGGATCAAACCAACCCTCCCTTCTACATCAGTCCATGCATCACACCAGTGCAAGCTCTTCTGAGCATCATCTACCCTTCTTTTTGGCTCTTGCGTTATTTTTTCCGTCTACTGGATTATTGCTTTCAGTACACAACATTCTGTAACATCTCTCATCTTAAAGCTTTTTTTTTTGTCCACCTCTCTCCTCCCAAACACTGCCTTATTTCTCTGCTCTATTTAAAGCAAAACCTTAAACAAATTTTCTTGACTTGCCACCCTTATTTCCTCTCCTTCTGTTCGGTCTTGATCTCACCCCAATCAAGACTGTATCCACATAACTCCAAAGCAAGTGTTCTTGTCAATGTCACCAGTGACTAGGACCTCTATTTAACAAGTAGAGTGAGAAGTTCTTAGGTCTCAACTTGCTCAACAATTGATCACCTTCTCCAAATGTTAAATTGCCACAGGGTCTCAATCTTAGGACTCTTCCTCCTCATTATCCACACCACTTAGTCATTTGGTTCCATACCTTAAAGAGAACGCACACATTGATGTTTCCTAAATTTATATCTCTAGCTTTGATCTCTCTCTGGACCTTCAAACTTGAATAATCAAATGTCTCTTTCATATATCCACTTACATGTCTAATCAGCATTTCAAACTTATCATCCCAAACCAAAATCCCTCCTGGACTCTTCTCTTTCTCTAATACTCCACAAGCAACTAATTGCCTCTCTATTCAAAATATATTCAGGGAGCGCCTGAGTGGCTCAGTCGGTTAAGTGTCCAACTTCGGCTCAGGTCACGATCTCACAGCTAGTGAGTTCAAGCCCCGCGTTGGGTTCTGTGCTGACAGCTCAGAGCCTGGAGCCTGCTTCAGATTCTATGTCTCCGTCTCTCTCTGCCCCTCCCCTACTCGTGCGCGCGTGTGTGCACGCTCTCTCTCTCAAAAATAAATATTTTTTAAAAATTTAAATGTAAGTTAAATCATGTCATTTACTTACCTAAACCTTCCAAATGGCTTCCCATGTCATTAAGAATGAAATGTTTCACTCCCTTCCAACTGCACTGGCCTTTTTGCTATTCATAGAACAACTGATGCATGCTCCCTCCTCATGGCCTCTGTTTTTGCTTTCCCTTTGGCCTGGAAAACTCTTTGCCCAAATAACCACATGGTTCAATCCCTTGTGCTTTCAAGTATGGGTTCAAGTATAGGTTCAAGTATGTTATTCATCATGGAACTCTTCATTGACCACCACTTTCCCATCTACCCATTCTCTCCGCTCCCATTTATCTGCCTTCATTTTTTTTTCTTCATAGCACTTATCACCATTTGACATACACCTTTTAAAAAACATTATCTTCTGCCTTGAAATAGAATGTAAATGTAAACTTCATAAGAGCAGGAATTTCCTACTTTTGTTTTGCTATAACCCTAACATCTAAAACAGTGCCTGATATATAGTTGTCACTCAGAAACATTTTTGAAATGAATGAATGAATCATACTGAATCTCTCTCTAAGGATCTAGAGGGTGAAAATTTTCTCTGTGTTCATATTGATATAGGAAAGCTGAAGGGATTCCATCTTAGAAAGGCTCCATCTTTGCGGGGTGTTTTTGTTGTTTGTTTTTGTTTTTGTTTTTGTTTTTTTTTTGCCAGGCCCCATTTCTGAATAAGCCAAAGAAGCTATGTTCCCACTTTAAGGAGAAAGCAAAAAAGTTAGTCATTCTCTGAGTTTTGTCCTAGGTCCCAAACACCTAATAACATCTAAGAGCCAGATCCCAAACCTGTTCCAGGACATTAGCTTTGAACAAACCTCTCTGCCACTGGCATCAACATCCCCTACCTTTGGTGATTTATGGAATAACACCTATTGTTCACTTGGCATTTGCCTTTGATTAGACACTACCCTGGATCCTGAAGGAACACGTACCCTAGGTCCCTTTCCAGTATAAACCCCTAACTCCAAGTAACAACAAGACTCGTGCTTCTTTCATTTCTGAGTCTCACAGACACTCCATCTGCTGTCCTCTGTCACTTACCCCATTCAATCAACTCTGCTTATACTTTCTCTGGTTCACTCTACTTTCACTTTCTCTGATTTCTTTTGATTTCTATCCTGCATGAGGCCAAGGACCCTCTTGACTGGTCCTATGGGACCCCCGCTTCTGGGTCCTCGGACATAGCCTGCCTGCATCAATATTAAGATTCAATTTCCCCTTTTCACTGGCTTCAAGAATGCTTAACACCAAACTAGAGACCTATCTTTTAACCTCAACTCCAGCTGCCTTCCTCCTTTGTGTTCTGTCATGACTTTCCAATTAATACATTTTTTTTATTTTGTAATTTTATTATATTAATTTTCATTACCTCCCTTAATTCCATTCTTTAAATTTGTGAAATATTAGCAAGGATGTAACTTATATTTCATGGTTAACAGATAAAACTTTTTTTTTTCATTTATTTATTTTTGAGAGACAGAGAGAGCACAAGTGGGGAGGGGCAGAGAGAGAAGGAGACAGAATCCAAAGCAGGTTCTAGGCTCTGAGCTGTCAGCCCAGAGCCAGACGCAGGACTCAAACTCACAAACTGTGAGGTCATGACCTGAGCCGAAGTCGGACGCTTAACCGACTGAGCCACCCAGGCACCCCAACAGATAAAACTATTTTTAAAAAAATAAAAACAAATAAAGCCATGAAAATCTATCAATTTTTATTTTGTGATACAAAGAATTCTAAAAGAACTCTTCAGATCACTTATAAAGATACCTTTAAGAGTCTTCCTAAAATAGTTTTTATACCAGTCAAATAATTAAATTAAAATTAATATATTTATTTGGGTTTATTTCTGCAAAAAGCATGGGAAGACCAATTTTAGGAAAGTGTAGTTAAACCCTACAGGAATATGAAATTCCAAAATGATCTTTTTTCATGAGCTGGAATGATTTTCTTTTTTAAAAAATGTTATTTATTTATTTTTGAAAGAGACAGAGACAGCACGATCAGGGAGGGGCAGAGAGCAAGGGAGAGAGAGGATCCCAAGTAGGCCTTGTGTAATCAGCACAGAGCCCAACAAGAGGCTCAAACCCAGGAAACAATGAGATCATGACCTGAGCCAAAATCAAGAGTCAGTCACTTAACCTACTGAGCCACCCAGGAGCCCCAGAATAATTTTCAATGGTCTCCAAACAGTATTTTCTTATTAGTAATATATTTTAATAATGATGTTGGAAAAATAGGCAAGTCTTTTTTTTTTTCCCCTGAAAAGATGCATACACACACATTAGGAAGTAATTCCTAATCAGACTCTATTGACTTCCTAATGGATTTTGTGTTAGTTTCTTGGAGAGACTGTTTTTTGGCAAGGTAAACATATTTGCAGAAGAAAATGATTCAACTTTAGCCACATGTCATTTTTGAATGAAAATAACATTTTACTCATCAAGCAACTGGTTACTGACTTGATTCAGTATTCCCTCCACCCTTCAACAAGCTGATGAACAACTAAATTCCTTTTTTATAAACCCTTGAAATTGGCCTTTGATTTAAAGTGCATTGAGAACGTGGGCTCAAGAACAGTTGAAAGAAGTCATTCACCAAATATTCTCTTCTGAATGATCACTGACTACACTATAGCATACAAGTGCACTTCTGAATGAGTATTTGTGTATGTGTGTGTGTGTATGTGTGAATTGCAAAGTAAAACATAATAAATACATAGGGTACATATTGTACATGAATTTAATACAATTTTTTAAAACCCCAAGTTAAAATTTTTTCTTTGAAAGATGAAATCTTAGTTTCACTCTGTGATAGGCAGAATTTTAACATGGCCCCTGTCTTAGTCTATTCCAGCTACTGTAACTAAATACTACAGACTGGGCAGCTTATCAACAGAAATTTATTACTCATGGTTTGGAGGCTGGAAGGCCAAGATTAGGGTGCCAGCATGGTTGAGTGAGGGCCCTCTTCTGTGTCGAAAATACTTCTCTCCAAGTTCTCAACTTCTCTCCAAGTTCTCTCCAAGTTCAGGGGGCAAAGTATGTCCCCCGAGCCTCATTTATAAAAGTACTAATCCCATTCGTGTGAGCCTTGCCCTCATGACATAGGCACTTTCCAAAGTCCCCACCTCCTAATACCATCATTTTTGTGGGTTAGAATTTCAACATACGAATGTGGGGGACATTCAGATCCTACAAGCCCCCAAGATTCCCACCCACCATCGTACTCACCCTATATAATCCTCTCCCTTCAAATGTGGGCAGAAACTGTGAACATAATGGGATTTTACTCCTGTGACCAGGTTACTTATCAGTTAATCAACTGGGATACCATCCCGAGCAGGCCTGATCTAATCAGAGGACACTTTAGAACTATATTAGGCTTTCAAAGGTGCAACCTCAGAAAGATAGGCCCCTATTGGCCCTGAAGAAGTAAACTCCCCTGAGTTCTACAGCTGCCAGAAATACATTTTGCCACCTGAGCATGGAAGAGGGCAAAGCCCCCAGATAAGAACCCACCCCCCAGGCAGCATCTTGATTACAGCCCTCTGAGAAGCCCTACCATGGAGGGCCCCGCTGAGCCTTAATTGGATCCCTGATCCACTGAAACTATGATATAATTAATGTGTATTGTGTTAAGCCACTAAGTTTGTGGTAATTTGTCACACAGCAATAGAAATCTAATACACATGTCAAATTTAAATGTTAAATTTGATAAGTGCAGCAGCCTAAAAATAGAGTTAAGATTTTTTAAAGGTTATGATTCCATGAGCGAAAAATAATTATTATTGTGGCAAGGCTAATGTAAAGTTTGTTTCAAACAGATGAACACAGGGGAAGGGAAGGAAAAATAAAATAAGATAAAAACAGAGAGGGAGGCAAACCATAAAAGACTCTTAACAGAGAACAAACTGAGGGTTGCTGGAAAGGAGATGGTTAAGAGATGGGCTAAATGGGTGATGGGCACTAAGGAGGGCTCTTGTGATGAGCACTGGGTGTTACATGTAAGTGATGAATCACTAAATTCTACTCTTGAAACCAATACTATGCTATATGTTAACTTGAAATTAAATTAAAAAAAAAAAAAAAACTTTGCTTCAACTATTGAATGGCACTATATATATTTTCGGACCATTGGTTTGGCAAAATTGAAAACATTGGCATCTTTCAATTTAAAATGTTTAAATAATTTTTTAAATGTTCACAGAAGGTAAAATGGCAAAAAGTAATTTAGAATATCACAGTTAATGTCTCTAATAATTAGCATGGCAATGAACACATTGCTAATGAAGTAGAAAACATAGATTTGATTAAATATGGAGTAAATAAAAGTCTTATAATAATTTTTGAAGTAAAGTGGCAGGACAGATGCATTATTCTAGAACAATAACAAAAAAAATCTCTTTTTGCTGACAATACTTCTCTTCGGGCTGAATTTTTATGTTAGGATTCTCACCTAACATATTCCTATGTTAGGAATACCACCCCAAATAGCAGGCTAGCCAGATTGAGTGAATTATAATCCTACTTCTGATTTAAAGGTCACAAATTTTGCCAAGTCTCACTTGTGAAGCTGGGGTCAGCTTTAGAATCACATAATTAGGCACAATGCAGTTCACATGACAGACATTACATCATATAAAAACCTTTTAGTCTTTAGGGAGCTGGAGATCAACAAGGAAGTTAAATCTGACAGACTGCCCGGATTCTAGCTCATCGCCAAAGCGAAGGTGTTATTAACGGTCCAGCTCTCACATGTCTTAGAGATTCTAAGTGACTCCTGCTGCATCTATGCAATTTAAGACAGGCTGGCTAAGTCGGAATGGCACAAAAACAGTTTGAGAGGAGACACTAGTTATAAAGTAGAGCTATACCTCTGGCTTTTTAATATATCTGCCTTCTTTCCTGTGCAGCTATTCTGTCTTCCTTCCGGGGATTGATGGATTTGCATTTTGAAAACAGGTCTCTGTTACTTGCTCTCAGAGCAGCTTGTACTTGTATTTTGCAGCACTTTGCATGCTTGTGATTATTTAATAATTTGTAAATATTTACTGATCATCCATCTTCTTGGGGATTCTCTGAGCTTCATGTGAGCAAGTCTGTACCTCTAGGATCTGCCACAATTTCCCTGGTGGCCAGCAAACACCAGGAGCATAAAGGAGATATTCAGTAAAGCCTTGTTTTTGACTTGTCTTTAGAGCTGCTTTTCTGAGATTTGGTTCTCCCTTCATACTTTCCCCTGATTTATCCCTATTAAAATTGCAGCAGAGCAGAAAAACATAGTGGTGATTTCCTCTGAAACTCAAATTCTTCTAGGAGAGTAGTTCTTAACCAGGAATCTTTTTTTTTCTTTCTAAAATTCCAATGTCCACGTCCCATTAAATTAAAATCTCTGGGGGTTGGAGTTTAAGCATCAGAAAATTTCAAGTCCCTGGATGATTCAGTTAGCACTGAGAACCACACCACTAAGCCTGAAGTTCCCAAATTTCAGGGTGTAGAGAATCAGCTGGAGTGGCTGTGAAAAACTTGTATCTCTCAGTCCCAATGTGATTGTCTAGAGAGTTGTTCCAAGTCCTCTCCTTTACCACTTAAGTATGCAATGCCTTCCCACTGTGGATGGGCCATGCTTTCCCACCCCTTGGTTTCTGCTGAGCCATGTGACTTGTTTTAACCAATGGGATGTTACCAGATAGGACACAGGCAGAGCCTTGAAAGAACACCTAAGTGATCTAGCTTGCACACTGGCCTTTCTTCCATTGCCACGGGGGGAATATGTTTGGCCTAGCTGGGGTGGTCTCAGGAGGAGGATGAGAGATCAGTGGAGCAGACCCAAGTTCAGCCAGCTAAGCCCAACCTAGTTTCAGCTGATTCCCAGGTGAATGTGAAAGCCCAGACACGATTAGCAGAGCTGCCAGTCAATCCTCACCCCAGATCAGCCAACTCCCCTTTCAACCTACAGATGTGGGTGCAAAATGCTTCTTGAGGTTTTGTGGTTGTTCATAATATAGCAATAGATAATGGATATAATCCTATACCTAGATATAGGATTTTTGAAAGAATCTTGGTCAAAAATAATGATTCCAACACAGTCCCTGGGACTTTACACATAGTGGAGGTATTGGGCTGCTCTAAATTTTTATCTGTTGATCACTTTTCAGGCTTCAGTGTACGGCATTTTATTGTTGTTTTGTTGTTGTAAGTGTTCTGATTCGTTTTCTTGGGTGGAGAGGGGATGGAGATACTCTTCATTACCTTGACCACTCACATGTAGTTTTGCTGCGTTTGGCAGGGCACTTACTTCTCTCTACTGGAGTCAGAACCACAAATGAAACTCAAGCCAGGATGCCATTCACAACAGAATTTCTATTGCAAGACCCCCAAGATTTCATCTTGGGGTCACAGGCCTATTTAGACGGTTGTGTCCTCATTCACTAAAGAACCTAAGTCTTCTGTTTCAATAAAAGGATGAAACAAATGAAAAGCGAAAAGTAAACATGACCCTTAGATTAGACTAAATTCAAGTAATGGATGATTTCTCTGAAGCAAAATCACATTGCCCAGCAATGCCTCACTTCCCTCAGGTTCTTTTTCCTTCGATACAGACCCAGAGTCCAACAGTTTTTGAAGGTCATTTTCTTCTTACCAAACGTCATTCGATGAAATCTAATCTTGAATTTTACTACTATATAGACAATATCTCATTTAAGACTCAGAAAAAATGCAAAGATTTAAAATAATTTTTGTGATGCTTTAAAAAAACAAAAAATAAATGAACTGTTAAAAAAAAAAAAAAAAAAAAAGCAATGGGCCCAAAATGTGTGGCACTTGGGTTAGGCCCACAACATCAACCCAACATTTAATACCTGACCCAATTGCAGTTTCAACCTTTCCCCAATATGTAATCCTAACCAGCCAGTTGGAAATTTTCTAGCCAGCATCAATGAGGTAATCTTCCTCATAGACCCTAACATTCTGCCAAAGAAAGGGGACCTTGCCCAAAATAATCCTTTTTTAAATTTGTGACTTCCTTGTCCCAACTTTTCTCTGCCTTTAAAACTCTCTCCCCTTCTGTAGCCCTCTGGAAGTCCTTTCTATCACTACTGAGACAATGGCCTGATTCGTGAATTGTTCAATAAAGCCCGGTGGTTCTGCTGATTTTTGCTGGGCTGGTTCACATGTCTAGAGGAAGTCCAGCTGTCATCTGATCTAGGCTGGTTGTTGTGGGTTGAACTGTGTCCCCTCAAATTTCTACAGAAGTCTTAAGTCTTAGTACCTCACAATGTGACCTTATTTGGAAAATTTTGTGCAATTGTCTTTTAAATCAGATAGAAGAAAATAGTTTCAAACTTCCTATTTGATAAAGGACTTGTATTCAAAATATACAAAAATTCTGAAACTTCACCATGAAAAAATTAAGAACCCAATTTTTAAAATGGACAAGAGATCTGAACAGACACCACACCAGAAAAGATAAACGGATGGCAATCAAGCGTATGAAAAGATGTTCGACAACATTTGTTACTAGGGAAATGCAAATTAATACAACAATGAGATAGCATCACACACCTATTAGAATAGCCCCAAATCTACAACACCTGACAATACCAATTGTGTGTGGCAATGAAGAACGAAAGGAACTCTCATCCATTGCTGGTGAGAATCCAGTATGTTGCAACCACTTGGCAAAACAGTTTGGGGCAGCAAGACAGTTTGCTTACAAAGCTGGAGTTTATCTCACCATATGATCCATCAATTGTGCTTCTAGGTATTTACCCAATGTTCTCTATTAAAACAGAGGTATCTTTGAATTATTAGCCTTCATTAACATGAAAAAATAGAATCATCAGGCTCTGAAAAGTGTTAATAATCCTAACATGCTTAATGGACATGGTGAAAACATTTATAATGAACTTAGAAGTCATTAGAGCTTATCTAACCCAAGTTATACATAACCATTGCTTCTCTTCCTTTCATTAGCAAGCTCTTTTCCTTACATCTTATTAACACTATCTCTAGAGGGGAAATGAAACTTTTTTCTTTTGTTTGTTTTAATACAGTCTTTGGGGGAAGGAGGGAGGAAGGAGGCTATGAGTACTACTGACAAATTTTACTGATTGCCACTAGCATTTCCAAAGTTTGGTCTTTACTTTCATAAGAATCATATTTGAAGGGCACCTGGATGGTTCAGTTGGTGGAGTGTCCGACTTCGGCTCAGGTCATGACCTTGCAGTTTCTGGGTTCAAGCCCCATATCTGGCTCTGTGCTGAAAGCTCAGCCCCCTCCCCCCCTCAAAAAATAAAATGAAATAAAATAAACATTTTCAAAAAAGAGTCATAATTGAGCTGCTTGTTAAAAATTCAGTTTTACACAACCCATATCACCCTTCCTAAATCATATTTTTTAAGAAGCTGAACCCTAGGGACCTGCATTTTTTTATATGCTCCCAGCCAATTTCAAAGGACTTACATCTGAAAATCAGTGGCCTCTACATTCTTTATGTCCCATACTGCCCTGAATAAACAGGACTTGATTTTAACACAATGATCCTAGGGCACACTGAAAATAGACCCTGCTTGATAAGTTACTGAGAGAACCTAAATCAATATTTCTCAAATGTGAGAGGACAGTCTTCAAAATTTCCTGGGTCTTCTTGCTAAAAATACAAGGTACTAGCCACCACCCCATATCCACTAAATGGGAATTCGAAAACAAGTCTCCTGAGTGAAGTCTGGTGCATACGAAACTACTTTAACTCCTATATTATTAAATGGTACAGTGAAAAGAATTAAGTTTAGCTTTGCTGAGTTCACGGTACTCAGGGAAATTGTCTGGTACTGCGACTCTCCCTTGTAGAGAATTACAATGTTTAAAATCAGGCCAATGCATGCGAACACTTGCCCAAAGTGACATGATAAAAACAGAAATAACAACAAAAGAGAGATTTAGGTAAGAATGATCTAGAGAGGTCAACACAAAGAATGACAGCTTGGAGGATCTATTTACTTGAAATCTATTTGTTACCTCTATATCCATGACCTGATAGGAAGAAAAATATCCAATTGGGAAATAAGGCAAATGTGGGAGGCATGTCCTCCCCGTGTCATCCTGGGACACTGTTTAATAGGTTCCCTTAAGGATTAGTTACTTAGGGGATATACCAGTGTTTGACTTTCCTCTTTACTTTTACTATAGCTCAGACCCTGAAGTTACATGTAAACTTGTAGACTTCTGTCCTTTAGAAAAAGCCACACAGGTTATGGTTTTATCATCCTGTAAAACATTAACTATTTTGTATAAACTTAGCAGTCTCATTCTAACATTCTTTTGTTAAAAATGTTTTTCCTGGGGCGCCTGGGTGGCGCAGTCGGTTAAGCGTCCGACTTCAGCCAGGTCACGATCTCGCGGTCCGGGAGTTCGAGCCCCGCGTCAGGCTCTGGGCTGATGGCTCAGAGCCTGGAGCCTGTTTCCGATTCTGTGTCTCCCTCTCTCTCTGCCCCTCCCCTGTTCATGCTCTGTCTCTCTCTGTCCCAAAAATAAATAAATGTTGAAAAAAAAAATTTTTTTTTAAAAAAAATTAAAAAAAAAAAATTGTTTTTCCTAATCCACATATAAATCCTTGTCCCTCAAATGCTCTGAATAAACTTACCATCATACTAGTCTCCTCATTCATTAGCTGAAAAAAGTCTTTGATGACACTGCCCATTCTATATTTGTGTAAGAACCACATATTTAACTTTTGAGAATTACACTTCCTCTCTCTTACCTGACACTCCTCCTTACCTGACACATTCTCAGGATGAGAATATTTTTTAAATCCTGAGAATCTTATCCTAATCACTCCTTCAAATGTTTTCATTTCTCTGTGTTCTTTACCTCACCTCTTAGCACCCTTTTTACCTATATGCTGGCACTTTACGTCATCAATATATTTAGATTTTCTTTTATTTTATGCATTCCTCTTGCCTTCTGAGAGACTGCTAATCTTCCAAGCTACTTATTCTTTACCTGTGTCCCTCCCTCTTTTTGTCTTATGCTTTATTTTTACCAGTAGATTTTTCCTAAGTTATATTTCCATTTCCTTGTAATTTCTCACTGTCCTTAAATTTCTTGTTTTCATTTGCTAATGTCTTCCTTATCTACTCAAGGATTCTTTTTTTTTTTTTTTTAATTTTTTTTTTCAACGTTTATTTATTTTTGGGACAGAGAGAGACAGAGCATGAATGGGGGAGGGACAGAGAGAGAGGAAGACACAGAATTGGAAACAGGCTCCAGGCTCTGAGCCATCAGCCCAGAGCCTGACGCGGGGCTCGAACTCCCGGACCGCGAGATCGTGACCTGGCTGAAGTCGGACGCTTAACCGACTGCGCCACCCAGGCGCCCCTCAAGGATTCTTAATATGCTTTATTTTTTATTTTTGTTCTGTTTCTACCATCAATCCAGCTTGAGAGGGCATATGCTGCTTAGCCGTTATTCCTTCTTCATGATAGCTGTAGTCCTCAGGTGTCTTGTCGTTTGGGATGGTGAGCCTGTGTTTTCTTCTGATGCCACTCTGCCTGGTATTTGCCTTTTGTGAAGTGGAGGGGCTAGAGATCCAGCCTAGCAAGGTTTTGCACTGTCCTGATTTTTCCCTGCCGGCAACATAGTGAAGAGGCAGATAATGACCGCACCAGAGCAAAGTCAGGGAGAGAGGCAAGAGCACAACTCAGAAGTTTGTCTCCCTTGACTGCCCTTGTGGAAACAGGTCCTCACAGCTCTCCACTCATCTCCAGCTTCCCCAGGGCTTCCTTCAGTATTGTTGATTCTGTTACTCTGAGTTTCCAGAATTTATACATCTCCTTTACTTCATAGTTTGTTCAGGGTTCATTTGGGGGCAGAGGAGCCAGAAGCCCACCAGCCAGAAGCACCGTCTTAACATGAACCTATAAGCTCCATTCTGTGAAGAGCCTGCTTCTTCAGGGTATTCACTGCCTCACGGAAGCCTTGTGAGTTTGTCTGATTGACAGACCTCAGATCACATGTCTCTGCTCATACGAAAGTGATTCGGAGAGATTGAGTTGGCTTCTGACTTCAGACAGCAACACGAACTGTGTGGGAAATATTTTGCGAAAAGTATTCACAAAAGGGTCAGCAGCTATGAAGTTGACAAAAGTCTGCCGCACTGATGATGTATCTTACAATAAAACTAACTGTTGTATCAGCTCAAAAGTAGACATTTTATTTGAAGAACTTCAAAGAAACATATCTGGAGGGGATGAAGAATATAAAACACCATATATTTGCTAGCAAGAATGAAATACCTTTTTTATAAAGAGACTGACTATTCCAATAATAGACTACCATTTTAAGATAGCATGCAATGAGCTGAAAAAACTAAAAGGTATCATTTTTATCAAATGCAGAATTAACACATACAATTAAAAATTAAAACATTAGTGTGATTAATCAAAATATGTTCCAATTTCTTCCACCTTTCTATTACCTTCTATTTCCTGAATTATTTATTAAATTACTTATTTTATGAAAACATGTCATTGTACCAACCAACAGGTGTTTAGAACAAAATTAAGCAAATGATGTAGTATGAATTTCCTAATAAATTTTGTCTCCTCTGAGATTTCTCTTACTCTCTCATGAATTCAAGTATTTAAAGGATATTAGCTGTATTTTTCAGCACTTCTGGAGCCTATAGCATGTCTAATCTACATTAATGGCACAAAAAGAAGTCATTGTTTTGTTTTCCTATATGGGACAGGTAATTTTCCATATCTCTCACTGCAAGGTTCCTGCTGCTGTCTCATTTCAGCCATGTATTCTGCATCTTTGTAAGGCCTCAAAAATGTTTTCTAACATTTTTGTTAATCATAGCAAGGCACTCTCTGAGATCAAGGTTCTCTGGATGGTTTTATTCATCCATTCTAGAATGAGGATAGCCCTATCCAGAGTCAGTATTTGAGAACCAAAAAACTGAGTGCCTTCGTCTCAGTTCCCTCTCTCATCAACTTAAGGGCTTAAAGATACTTTCTTCTTAAATCTGTGAAGTGTAGCTTGATTTATACAGCCCTCAGGTCAGTTTGATTGTGATTCATTTATCTGGGCAGGTTTGCTGGACAAAGGTTGGATATTTCCCGATCCAGCTGTCAGAAATTACAGTGATTTGATCGTTGCAACATCTGGGGATTCAGGTACACCCAATATGTCAGTGGGTAGGAATTTACAATGACAATTTAATAAAGTAAGAGACAACATGGCTAAGAGAGGAAGAGTTTATACAGAGTTTGTTCAGATGAGTCTAATGAGTCAGAGATCCTACCACTACAGTCTTCCCTTACACCATTTGGAGTGCCTCAGGAAACAGAAGCAGGTGGGCTGCAGCAGACATAGTAAGCCTTAGAAGGAACACAGTGATTTAGAGTCTTTGGGCTGATATAGCCCAAAGAGAAAACAGTGGTTGCCCCTTACCCTCCTTGGTTGTATAACAGAGGATTGGAAGAGAAGGAAGGTCATTGTAAGTGAGGACACAGACTAGGTACATAAATTTAGTTTGCCCTTAGAATTCTTTTTTTTTTTGGGGGGGGGGGAGCAGGGGGATAGGGGGTGCCTGAGTAGCTAAGTTGGTTAAGCATCCAACTTGGGCTCAGGTCATGATCTTGCAGTCTGTGAGTTCGAGCCTCGCCGATGCAGGGCTGACAGCTCAGAGCCTGGATCCTGCTTCGAATTCTGTGTCTCCCTCTCTTTCTGCCCATGCCCAGTTCATATTCTCTCTCTCTCTCTCTCTCTCTCTCTCTCAAAAGTAAATAAATAAATAAATAAATAAATAAATAAATAAATAAAATTCTTTTTTTAATGTTTTTTTTTAATGTTTACTTATTTTTGGGAGAGAGAGACAAAGCACGAGCAGGGGAGGGGGAGGGAGACACAGAATCCAAAGCAGGCTCCAGGCTCTGAGCTATCAGCCCAGAGCTCAATGCAGGGCTTGAACCCATGGACCACGAGATCATGACCAGAGCCAAAGTCGGACACTTAACTGACCAAGCCACCCAGTCACCCCGGTTTTTTATTTTGAGAGAAAGAGAAAGCAGCACACATGTGCACTGGGGAGGGGCAGAGAGAGAGAGGGAGAGAGAGAATCCCATGCTGTCAGCTCAGAGCCTGACATGGGGCTCGAACTCACAGACCGTGAGATCATGACCTGAGCTGAAATCAAGAGTTGGATGCTTAACCTCACTGACCCCTGCTCTTAGAATTCTGATTGGATTTTTGGATAGAGTAATAATTTTGAGTTCTTCAAGTCATCATCTGATTCAGCCCCTAGGAAACTTGCCAAAGTTCTGGATAACAATGGAGGTAGAGACAATGTGGAGAGGGAAAGTGATAATAAATTAGATCAATCAGTGTTTGAAGAGAACAACATCATGAGAAATATCTGAGAAACTGAAGGCCCACAAACCAAGTCTGTTTGGGCTGGGAGGTGGTTTTATACAAATGGGGGAACAGGGGAATGATTCCCATCTAGTTCGATGCGGTGACCGGGGGAGCACGGCAAAAGAACGGCCACCACAATGAGAGAAGGGTGCTGAAGCAGCTTTAGGAAGCACACACTAGCCATTCGGTGATTATTGGAAAGAAAAGGATGCCCCAACATGGTCAGGAGGCAGGTTGCATTCAACAACACAAAAAAGACACCTCCCAGGATTCTAAATGGCAAAGAATAGTGTTAAGGGACAGGCCATGAGTCAGATGACTGAGGTTCTGGTGACGTTCCCAGTTACCCCTGGGTCAGAAATTGGTTTATGTTTAATCACTACTACTTTCATGTTCCTTATCTGTTCCTCCTCCTGCTTAAAATGGAATCACTGGCTAACTTTTGAGAAGATATGGAGGACAGGTTTTATTTTAAAGTCTGAGGACATCAGTGTGGAGAGTTTGCCATTGGCCTAGGATTTTGGAGTGTTTTATTCACAGCACACTAATGAGAGGCTCATCAAACTCAGAACCATTCACCATGAGAAAAGGATAATATGCCATGAAACAGACTAACTTTGGAGAGGCTAAAATAGAGTAAGAATAGTCAAAACTATGAAATTATGCAATTGTGATTACTGTCCACTGAAAGAAGACAAAGGGGAAAAATCATAGTGTGACCTATGTTGCTCATTAGGAAGATAATTTATCATAGTAGGTAATACTACTCTCTCCAAGAAAACAGAATGACATTATAATTATGTGCAATCGAGAAGAGATCCCTTTGAACCTGTTCCCAGATGTTCCCTCTGACATGTTAACCTTGCCACACTGACATAACATTTGGTTCAGAAATGCTTATAAATGAAATAAGACATCAACTTCAAGTCCACCCTGATTAATCTTGTTTGAGGATATTTGACTCAGCATTATTAGTATAATATTATAATATCCTGGGTAATAATGACAAGAGAAAGGGGAATTATGGGTGCTAGTAGTTCTCTATTAGCCTAGACCCCAATTTACTATCCATGCAAAATCAGAGAAAATACCTGATGTAGGCAAAACTTACTAATGGTATAAGAAATTTAACTGGTGTCTAAGATCACCATCTTTCCAAAAATGAGTAAGCAAGTTTACTTATCACGAGCCCTAATGTCCCCTAGTTTTTCCTTTCTGGAGCTTAAACACCAAACACATTAGTTAAAATGTTACCACTCCTTTGGAGGGGCAGCATGGTGAAATAATATGGTTCCTGGACCCAAAGTCCATTCCCAGGGGTGCCACTTACTGTATCTCCCTGGACAGCTTGCTTAACCTTGATCGGCCTTGTTTTCTCAACTACAAAATGACAAAAGGACACTCATAAGGACTCCAGTAAACTGTAATAGTAGCTGCAAATCTTCATTTCCAGTCCTTTTGCCATATGATTTTTGCAGTTCCTCTTAAAAAACAGGATTCATTTCCTACTCTGCATCTGGTCTGGGTTTCTAACTTTCTATGACCAGCAGAATGTAACAGAAGGGACTTTATTCTCTAAATAATGGTAAAGATGTTGACAATATAATTTAAGAGAGTGACTTTTTCTACTCATATTTGACAATACTCATAACTCTAAATATTGAGTCAGTAAGCTATTCCAGATTTGGACTATTTACATTAATCAAAAACACAAAGATCTCAAAGCCCTCATCTTCAATAATCTATTATGTTACACAATGCAAAGCTTTCCCTGGACTCTTGGAATGATCCATTTCCTTGTCTTTTTATTTCTCCTGAAAGAAAAAAGCATGAAAGACTTTGAATCAAATTTCAAATGGAATGATGAAATCAATGAATGAGAAATCATCCCTTTAGCATAAAAACTTACCGGTCTTGTAGTTATCAAATGCTCAAGAAATAATGAGGATATTATAAACTTAACCAAAGACATGAAAGACCTGTACTTTAAAAACTATAAAACAATGATAAAAGAAATTGAAGATGACACAAACAGATGGAAAGACATTCCATGCTTACTGGACTGTAAGAACAAATACTGTTAAAATGTCTATACTGCCCAAAGAAATGTCTACATTTAATGCAATCCCTATCAAAATACCAATAGCATTTTTTGTTTTTAGAACTAGAATAAACAATCCTAAAATTTGTATGGGACCACAAAAGACCCTGAATAGCCAAAGCAATCTTGAAAAAAGAAAAACAGGGGTGCCTGGGTGACTCAGTTGAGCATCTGACTCTTGATTTCGGTTCAGGTCATGATCTCACTGTTCGTGAGTTTGAGCCCCATGTTAGGGTCTGCACTGACAACACGGAGCCTGCTTAGGATTCTCTCTCTTTCTCTCTCTCTCTCTCTCTCTTGCTCTCTCTCTCTCTCTTCCTCTGTCCCTCCCCTGCTCACACACTCTCTCAAAATAAATTAAAAAAAAAAAAGAAAAACAGAAACAGAAACAAAACTGGAGGTATCACAATTCTAGACCTCAATTTATATCACAAAGCTGTAGTAATAAAACAGTATGACACTGGCACAAAAATAGATACATAGATCAATGAAGCAGAATATTAAAACTAAAAATAGGCCCACAATTATATGGTCAATTAGTCTTTGACAAAGCAGGAGAGAATATCCAATGGAAAAAAGACAGTTTCTTCAGCAAACAGTGCTGGGAAACTGGAGAGCTACGTGCAAAACAAGTGAAACTGAACCACTTTCTTACCTCATACACAAAAATAATTCAAAATGGATTAAAAACCTAAATGTGAGACAGGAAACCATCAAAATCCTAGAGGAGAACACAGGCAGTAACCTGTTTTACATCAGTGATAGCAACTTCTTTCTAGCTATGTTTCCTGAGGCAAGGGAAACAAAAGCAAAAATAAACTATGGGGACTTCGTCAAAGTAAAAAGCTCTGCACAGCTAAGGAAATAACCAACAAAACTAAAAGGCAACCCACTGAATGGGAGAAGATATTTGCAAATGACAGATTGGATAAAGGGTACCAAAATCTATAAAGAACTTCTAAACAAAACTCAACACCCAAAAACCAATAATCTAATTATAAATGGGCAGAAAACATGAGTAGACATTTTTCACAGAAGACACACGGATGGCCAACAGACCCATGAGAAGACGCTCACCATCACTGATTATCAAAACTACAATGAGCTATCACCTCACACTAGCCAGAATAGCTAAAGTCAACAACACAAGAGACAATAGGTGCTGGAGAGGATGTGGAGAAGGGGGAACCCTCATGCCCTGTTGGTGGGAATGCAAACTGGTGCATCCACTCTGGAAAACAGTATGCAGTCTTCTCAAAAAGTTCAAAATAGAATTAACCTATGATCCAGCAATTGCACTGTTAGGTATTTAAGCAAAGGATACAAAAATACTGACTCAAAGGGATACATGCACCCAGATATTTACAGCACGAATTATCTACAATAGCCAAATTATGGAAATGGCCCCAGTGTACATCAACTAATGAATGAATAAAGAAGATGTGTATATATATATACACACACACACACACACACATATATATTGGGACATTATTGGGACATTGGGACATTATTCAGCCATCAAAAAGAATGAAATCTTGCCACTTGCAATGCCACAGATGGAACTAGAGTGTGTTATGCTAAGCAAAATAAGGCAATAAGTGAAAAACAAATTCCACATGATCTCACTCATATGCGAATTTAAGAAACAAAACAAATGAACGTGGTGGGGAGGGAAGAGAGGCAAACCAAGAAACAGACTCTTAACTATAGAGTGTAAACTGAGGGTTACCAGAAAGGAGGTGGTAGGGGATGGGTTAAACAGGTGATGGGCATTAAGGAGGGCACTTTTTGTGAGCACTGGATTTGTATGTACATGATGTATCACTAAATTCTACACCTGAAACTAATATCACATTGTATGTTAACTAGCTGAAATTTAAATTAAAATGTGAAGGAAAAAAATAGTGAGAAACAAAACAAACAAAATAGTAAGAATAGCTCTTATGTTTTTATAAAATCTATTTAATGTCTGGGTTTTAATACCTGCTTTTGCATCCAATTTATTGTGATGTGTTGTTTTGGGGTGATGCATATGAAGAAAACCAGCCTCACCAAGATACACGGTTAGAAAAACCAGAACCTCATGGACCTGAAAAAAAGGTCTTGAGGACATTCCAGTAGTCCTGGGAACTCACCTTGAGAACAGCCACTCTAAAGCCAACTGGTTGACATGGAGGAGTTACCCTAGTTATACAAAATAAAAGAATGTTTCCCATACCTATAGTTCTGACTAAGCCCTTAAAATTCATGCCTGAGAGGCAAACTGTTCCTGGCAGCAAAATTAGAAGGGCCCATATTTTCCCATATTGTAGTGTCAGTTGGGAATTCTTTTTTTACATAAGTCCTGCCCCTTTAGTAAAATGCTTGCTGTAAGAGTGCAGTCCCTGAAATAAAACAAATGAAAAACACATCTTTCTAGCTCCATTCACTTTGTCAGGAATGGGAAGCAATGTGGTTGCACCTGTGTGAATAGAAATAGATGAGAAGAAAAATACATAGAAACAAAACAACCCACAGAAACGGAAAATAAAATCTATAATTTGAGTTATTGGACAATTTTACCTATTAGGGAAAGTGTATTTCCCTGGGAGCATGATAAAATATTATAATAGAAGTATACAGAATGATAGATATTTCCAGCCCTAATAATACCACAATCTCCTCTTTGTAATGCAGGCTCTGCTCGCAATGATATAATGAACAGCAACATCCCTAAGACTTCTTTTGCTGGTTCATAGTAAGAAGTTACAAACGAAATATTGAGGTATGCTTAAAACAGTGAGCATTAAAATCCTGCATCCATGTACCCTAACTTCATGAGACTTTCCATTTTCCCTACACTTTTAAAATCTCTTTCTTCCTTGATTTAACAACTATTTTAAAGATCTACTTCATTTTAAAATGTGAGGCTTTCAAAAGATGGAGAATACATTTAGTCTTCCTCCATGTTTGTAATAAAATATTACTCAGGAGAGCAACACCAAAATACAAACGGCTTTATTTAAAATAGAGAACACATACAATTACATTAACACATAACTTGGTCTTATGAATCCAACTACAAAATACTAAGCTTTTATTTGCCAAGGACCAAATAAGGGCCTGATTGGAGTAATATTCAAATTGACAACAAAGATAAGGGAAACCAAGCTTATCTTCATCCCCTTGAACCTAATATTAACTGGAACCACTTTGCTTCGACATAGAATCTTAGTAGCCCCATATTCCAGGAAGTGGTGTCAAAGGTTTTGTCAGTTAGTTTTCTAAAGGAAATCACTTCTTCTGCGTATTTTGTCACAAGAATAGATGCACTGCTTCAATAAGTATAATGTATAAATGTATAAAATTATATACAAAATGTATAAATTATATGTACTAATAATACCACATTCATACCTTACGAATTATCATTGATCCTTTTTTTCATTTTTTTAATCTTTTTAAAAAAATTTTAAGTTTATTTATTTTGAGAGACAGAGAGGGCAGAGGAAGGGCAGAAGGAGAAGGAGAGAGAGAGTCCCAGGCTGACAGCATGGAGCCCAACATGGGGCTCAAACTCACAAACTACGAGATCATGACCTGAGCCGAAACCAAGAGTCAGAAGCTTAACCAACTGAGCCACCCAGGCACCCCTATCACTGATCCTTTTATCAGGAAATGTTCTAATTAAATTATATTAATTCATGATTTAAGGCAACCAACAATTTCTGACAAAGTGTTTAATTATTGCTCATCTGTGGAACACTGGGATCATCTAAAAACTAGACAAATGACTGCCTACACGAGAGCAAACCAAATATCTAAAACCAGTGCTATTGTGTGATCACCCACTGCTTGCCAGCGTCAAAGTGCCCTAAAAAAGAGGCAAATTGTGCTGCACAGAGCTCCTGCTCTGGGCCCCCACTCCTGGAGGACCCACATTCCACCCCGCCGTCCACCACCAGGGTAACTGGTAACAAAAGTCAGAGCAAGATGTGGAAATAGTCCCCCAAAAGTCATGACAGAACAAAACAAAGCCTCATTAAAAATACATCACTAAGTCCAATATTTTACCGAATCATTTTCCAAATGGAAATATTAGGTATTATCCAGATAGAATATTCTTAGACATGAAGATTTCAGATAAAAAGCTTGAAAAGTGACCTACCCGTTTTAAAATAGAATACCTTGAGAGCTCATGGCGGTTGAATAGCCAGCTTGCTCCAGAGCTGAATTAGAACACAGCCTGTGGCTCCCAGCCATGTACTGTTTCCACTTAAATGAGGTTAATTCCCCGGCGTTCTGGTTTAAGTCCTGTTGAACACGGAGATTGCAATTATAGCAAGTCAATTATCATTAGCAATATTATTTATTAATAACCTATGGGTAATGAAGTTTAAATCCTGCCTGGTCACACGGTAGGCATCAATTTCATTATGTGAAGGGGGGTTGTGAAGGATTAGTACCCAGAGAGCACTGAGCCGCTGGCCTAAGGTAGTTTCATAAGAAGTGGTGTTATTTATTGTTCACAAAAGAAATATTTCATTCAAGCTATAGATAGAATGCAATTGTAGTCATATAAACAGTGATGGAAAAGAAGGAAGTTTTTAGGTCTCAGCAGCAACTCCTGGAAACCTTGAGCTTTTATGTAGAGCATAGAACTTTAAACCCAGTGAGAATCCAGTAAGGACTGATCAAAGCAACATGATAAAAATATTGTTTTCCTTTCCCATATAGACCCTGATTTAGGGACTTTCTGCATTGGGCACTCATTGGTCATCTCTCATATTTAAATATATTTCATGTTTTGCTCCCCCATTCATGTTCAGGCCCTCATGTCCCCCCAAGGTTTCATCATTTTCTTGAATGAAAGTACACCATGAAAAGAAGTGACCAGTTCTCACGGATTAGAATTCTGAAATGTCTTAAATCCCCTTATTCTTATTCAGGAATAATGATTCTTTTTTTTTTTTTTTTTAGATTCTTAATGTCACTGTGTGTGAACGTGCACAGGTATTTGAGTATTGTGCTTTAATATCCTATTTTTTAACAGTATCTTTCAACAAGCCACTAATTTAACATTATGCACCTTATCTGAGGAGGACACGTCACTTCCCAATACAGTGTCATTGTGACATGCTCTGGGTGCTTCAGGTTTTTAAATCTATGCAGAAATTTTAAAACTAATCACAGTACTTACTTATTTGTTACTTATTTGTACACACAGTTACTGTGGAATATTTGTACTAAATGTGACATCTTTTAAATAAATTCGAATGTATTTCTGTGTTAATTAAGCTTTCTTTGATTAGTTTTTTAATTTTCAGCTTTTAATAAAATCACTACATATTTACCATGTTTATCTAAATGACACTGCATTTGGTAAGTTATGTAAAACTTCCTTATCTATACTTATAACTCTCTCACCAATTTCATTCAAAAGCATACAAATACAGGGGTGCCTGGGTGACTCAGCTGAACATCCAACTCTTGGTTTCAGCTGGGGTCATGCTAGGATTGTAGGAATGAGCCCCACTCTAGGCATGGGGGCTGCTTGGGATGCTAACTTTCCCTCTGCCCCTCCCCCGGCTTGTGTGCTCTCTCTCTTAAAAAAAACTAAAAATGAAATTAAAAGCATACAAATATAGACAGCCACACACACACACACACACACACACACACACACACACACAGTAAAAATGAGAAAGAGGGAAAATGGTTTATGCCTGTTTCCTTTGTATCTGAATTCAGGTCTTCCTAATTTAGAGTCATGGCTTTTTTCCATTACTGTAATGATTATGTGTGCTTTTTATGTTACTAACAAATAAGTACATAGGCTTTGAATATGAAACACCACTAGATTTAGAGAGTAACATAATGCTCCCTGACATTTCTTCAAACCTCTTAATCACCTATTCTAACTGATATGGAAATCACCATTCAGTTTTAATACATGATGTACCTACTGTAATATGAATTACACATCCTTTGTAGATGAATTATATACCCATGTTCATCCTCAAGTTCTAAATGCACCAGTACAAAGTTCAGTCCTTCACTGTAATGCAGCTCAGGACACCTCTAACTCACTATTAATCATGATGACATTATATTTGAAGAAAAGAAGAAAACGTCTTATCTTGCCTGTTATCCCTAAGTGAGAGTTGTGGAAAGATTAGTAGACAGACCATGTTATATTTCTTTGAGTTGCAATTCCATGCTTCACTACATCCAATTCCTCTCTAATTTTCATTTGGATGTTTCAAAGAGATATTTTGTTGGTTACATAGCCACTTTTGCTACTTTCTTTTCAGGAAAATAATGCTTTTAAAAAGGTTACCATGGTTACACACGGGTCAGTAGCCAGCTTATTGTGTTTTTCTTAATTTGCTATAAACCAAATAACAATAGGACTGAAATTTACGAAGTGGATGGGTCCTTACATGTTAGAATTTTCAGGCAATGAGTGTTTCTCTTCAAAATGGATGTAACTGCTCGCTGCTTATCTAACTATTCCTATTCTACAATACCTAACTAAAATCCTACTTCTTTCAGAAAGCGTCCTCCCTCTTTGGAATTTTTTCTGTCCATTATCTCTCAAAATGTGAGCCACTGAACTATCTTCAAAAGAAGCACCCAGAATGATTACTAAGCATGCCAATTCCTAGGTTTTATGATAGGCCTAATCAATCAGACTCCCAGAAAATTAATGCGCACAGTAAGGTTTTAAATTTTTTTTATCATTTTATACTTATTTTATGAAGTAAAATTCTACATGTTGTAAATCTTACAATATACTGGGGTTTTTTTTGCTTTAAACAAATACGTTTTAAGAAATCTTATATGTACAATTTTAACAAATATATACACCTGTATATACCTTATCATGAACTAAAATATTTCCATGTCTCTAGAAAATTCTCTCATATTCATTTCCTGTCAATCTCCCCTCCCCAGAGCACTGCTCTGGTTCTGGGTTTGTAAAAATATTATTTTATGTGGTTTATATTAATGCCTATGCCATGTGAGATTACGTCTCTTATTGAGGCATGACATAAAGGCCACTGTCACAGTTTCCAAGCATATGGCCCTAGCTTTTCCCTAGCTGGTAGGAAAAACTGTTTCCACTCAAAATAAGAATTTAATTAAGGACAAAACCATTTTTAGCAGCTGTGGTGGATTTGGGTGCAAATTGAGTGTGACTACACTGCTCTTCAAATATTCAAAGACACCTGCTTCCTTAATCATTTCCAGATGAAAATCACATGGATTATTAATTAATCCATGGGTGCACCTTAAAATTAAAAGCATCTCCTATGAGAGCCCCAAAAGTCCCATCAAAAAATGTTAATAATGAGTGCCTCAGTGACTAATATTACAATATTCTATGCCTAACCATACAACGTTGATTTAACTCCATATTCACTACAATTAATTCTTTAACAATGGCAGAATTTACATTGTTTCCAAGTGGATGTGGGATATTAGCAAAGATAAGCCACATGACGTTTCATAAAATAAGTCAATAAATTTAAAAGAAAGGAAGCAGAACACATATGTTCACTGATTACAATGAAAGTAAATTAGAAATTAGAAATATATCTGAAAAGTCTTCCAAATACTTGGAAGTTAAACAGCACATTTTTAAGTAATCCACTGGTCAAACAAGAAATTGCAAGAGAGGGGCACCTGGGTGGCTCAGTTGGCTAAGCGTCCAATTTAGGTCATGATCTCATGGCACGTGAGTTCAAGCCCCACATTGGGCTCTGTGCTGATGGCTCAGAGCCTGGAGCCTACTTCAGATTCTGTGTCTCCCTCTCTCTCTGTCCCTCCCCCACTCATATTCTGTCTGTCTTTCAAAAATAAATAAACATTTTTTTAAAAAAATTTTTAAAGAAATTGCAAGAGAAATTACAAAATATTTTTATTCATTCTTTTTTTTTTTTATAATGATAAGTGTACTCTTTAATCCCTGTCACCCATTTCAGCCATTTCCCCACCCATCTCCCCTCTGGTAACCATCACTTTGTTCTCTATGGTTAGAAGTCTATTTTTTGGTTTCTCTCTCTCTCTCTCTCTCTCTCTCTCGTTTTGTTTCTTGAATTCCACATGTAAGTGAGATCATATGGTATTCGTCTTTCATTTACTGACTTATTTTGCTTAGTATTATATTCTAGCTCCATCCATGTAGTTGCAAATTGCAAGATTTCATTCTTTTTTATGGCTGAATAATATTCCAGTGTGTGTGTGTGTGTGTGTGTGTGTGTGTGTGTACACATACATACAGACAGTTTCTTTATCCATTCACCTATTGATGGACACTTAGGCTGCTTCCACAGTTTGGCTATTGTAAATAATAGTGCAATAAACATAGGAGTGCATGCATCCCTTTGAATGAGTGTTTTTGTATTTGGGGCATAAATACTCAGTAGTCCAATTACTGGATCATAGGGTAGTTAGTTCTATTTTTAATTTTTTGAGGAACCTCCATCCTGTTTTCCACAGTGGCTGTACCAGTTTGCATTCCCACCAACAGTGCAAGAGTGTTCCTTTTTCTCCACATCCCTGCCAACACCTGTTGTTTCTTTTGTTAATTTTAGCCATTCTGACAGCTGTGAGGTGATACTTTATTGTAGTTTTGATTTATATTTCCTTGATGATGAGTGATGTTGAGCATCTTTTCATGTGTTGGACATCTGTACGTCTCTTTGAAGAAATGTCTGTTCGTGTCTTCTGCCCATTTTTAAATTGGATTATTTGGTTTTAGGGTATTGCATTGTATCAGTTCTTTATATATTTTGGATAATAATCCTTTATTGGATATGTCATCTGCAAATATATTCTCCCATTCCATCGGTTGCCTTTTAGTTTTGTTGGCTGTTTCTTTACTGTGCAGAAAATTTTTATTTTGATGTAGTCCCAAAAGTTTGTGTTTTTGTTTCCCTCGCCTCAGGAAACATATCTAGAAAAATGTGGCTACAGCCGATGTCAGAGAAATTACTGCCTGTGCTCTCTTCAAGGATTTGTATGGTTTCAGGACTCACATTTAGGTCTTTAAGCCATCTGGAGTTTGTTTTTGTGTATGGTGTAAGAAGATGGTCCAGTTTCATTCTTTTGCATGTAACTGTCCAGTTTAGAAAATGTTTTTAAAGAAGAAACTCATTCTAAAAGGCCAGCAACACCCTAATACCAAACCAGACAAAGACATTATGGGAAAAGAACACAGAGCAATATATCTCATGAAAGCAGATGCAAAGATACTCAACCAAATATTAGCAAACTGAATCCAACAATGTGTAAAAAGAATTATATACGAAAGCCAAATTAAGTTAATCTCAAATATTCACAGCTGGTTCAACATTGGAAAATTGATTAATGTAATATATCATATCAACAGGCTAAAAAAAATCACACAATCATATCAATAGATGCAGGAAAAGCATTTGACAAAATCCAAAACTCATCTATGATAAAAATTCTCAGTAAACCAGGAATAGAGAGGAACTTCCTCAACTTGTGAATAATAAAAAAAACCTACTAACATCATACTTAATGGTGAGAAATTAGAAACTTTCCCACTGAGATGAGGAACAAGGCAAGGATGTCATCACTCCCTGTCAATATCATATTGGAAGTCCTAGCTAATGCCGTAAGACAACTGAATGGGACAGAAAACATAAAACTGCCTTTGTTCACAGATAACATGGCTATCTATGTAGAAAATCTGAAAGAAGCCACAAAAAGCAGTCTTTGAAATAATAAGCAATTATAGCAAGGTTATAGAATATAACCTTTTGTAGATACAAAAGTCACTTTCCCACATCCATCAATGAACAAGTAAAATTTCAAATTGAAAACACATTGTCATTTGCATTAGCACTACCAAAAATGAAATACTTGGACATAAATCTAATAAAAATATATAAGGTCTCTACAAGGAAAACTATAAAACTGGTAAGAGAAATCAAAAAACTAAATAAATGGAGACAGGTTCTATGTTTATGGATAGAAAGACTCATTAATGTCAAGTTGTCAATTCTCCCAATTTGATCTACAGATTCAATGCACTCTCAATCAAAATCCCAGAAAATGATTTTGTAGATATTGCCAAAATGCTTCTAAAGTTTATATGGAGAAACAAAAGACCCAGAATAGCCAACACAATATTTGAGGAGAAGAAAAGAGTGGGAGGACAGATGCTACCTGACTTTAGGGCTTATTATAAAGTGACAGTAATCAAGACAGTGTGGTATGGGCAGAAGAATAGACTAATAGATCAATGGAACAGAATAGAGAGCCTGGAAATAGACTCACACACTACAGCCAACTGATCTTTGACAAAGGAGAAAAGACAATACAGTGGAGCAAAGATAGTCTTTTCAACAAATGGCACTGGAAAAACTAGACATCCACATGCAAAAAATACATTCAAACACACATATTATACTCTTCATAAAAAGTAACTTAAAATGAATCACAGACCTAAATGTAAATGCAAAACTATAAAAACCCTGAAACATAGCATAAGAGAAAATATACATGACCTTGGATTTGACAATACATTTTTAGATACACCACTAAAGGCATAATCTGTGAAAGAAGTAATTAGTAAGCTGGACTTAATTAAAATTAAAATTTTCTGTCTATGAAACATACTGTCAAGAGACTTAGAAGACAAGCCATAGGCAGGGAGTAAATATTTGCAAAAGGCATATCTGAGAAAGAACTGTTACCCAAAATATACAAAGAATTCTTAAAACTCAACAATATGAAAGCAATCCAATTTTAAAAATGCGTCAAAGACCTTAACAGACACTTCACCAAAGCATACAGATAGCAAATAAACATCTTTAAAGATGCTCCACATCATATGCCATCAGAAAAATGCAAATTAAACAATTAAAAAATATATAAATAAAATAAAGTAACAACAATAAAATAACACTATACATCTATTAGAATGACCAAAATCCAGAACAGGGACAATTTTAAATGCTGATGAGGACGCTAGTGGGAATGCAAAATAGTATAGCCACTTCAAAAAAGAATTTGGTGATTTCTTACAAAACTAAACATACTCTTGCCATACAGCGCAAAACATCGTGCTCCTTGGTATTTGCCCAAAGGAGTTGAAAACTTAAGTCCACACAAAACCTACACACAGATGTTTATAGCAGCTTTATTCATAATTGCCAAATCTTGGAAGCAACCAAAACATCTTTCAGTAGGTAAATTGATAAGTAAACTGCTGCATCCAGACAATGAAATATTATTCAGAGCTAAAAGGTAATGAGTTGTCAAACCATGAAAAGACACGGAAGGTTTTAAATGCACAATAAGAGGTAAGAGAAGCCAATACAAAAAGGCTATATATACTGTATGACTCCAACTATATGACATTCTGAAAAAGGCAAAATAAGGAGACAGTAAAAGGATCAGTGGTTGCCAGAGTTTAGGCAGCGGAGGGTGGCATGCACAGGCATCACACAGAGGATTTTTAGGGTAGTGAAACTACTCGGTGTTATACTGTGAGGGTAGAAACATGTCCCATATATTCTATGGGTTTAGACAAATGTATAAACACCAAGACCAAACCCTAGTGTAAACTATGAACTTTAGGTGACACTATGTCATTATAGATTCATCAGTTGTGACAAATGTACCACTCTGGTGGGAGATGTTGATAATGAAGTAGGCTATGTATGTGTTGGGGCAGAGGAAATATAGGATAGCTCTGAATCATCCTCTCAATTTTGCTGAACCTAAAATTACTCTACAAATTAAGCTCTTTTTTTAAAGAATAAAAATAAATAAAATACAACATATTAAAATATATGCAGTGCTAATAAGCAGTGCCTGAAAAGAAATTTGTGACCATAAGTGCTTATTTAGAAAAGAAAGTTCTAAAATGAATGTCTCTACTTTATGAACCTACAAAAATAGGAATAAGTTGATCCCAAAATAGAAAGAAAATAATGAAGACAAGAGCAGAATTCAATGAAATAAAAAGTGGTCAAAAGATAGAGAAAAGTCAAGGAAACTAAAAACTGGTTCTTTGAAAGCCTTGAAATTTTTTGTAAACATCTAGCTGTACTAAGAATAAAGAAAGAAAATACAAATTAGCAAAACAAGGAATGAAAGAGGGAACATAACTACATAACTACAGACATTAAGAGGATAATTAAGGAATTATGAATAAAACTATGCTGATAAATTTGACATCTTAGATAAAGTAATAAATACCTTAATATTTTTTAACACATATTAACACATATTTATTAATACCTTAACACAAATGATCAAACTGAGTCAAAAGGAAGTAGAGAAGCCAAATTGTCCCATATTGAATTTTAAAATAATTGAATTCATAATGTAAAACATTTTCATTAGTAAATTTCACATGCAGAGACTTAATTAGTAAATTACATCAGACATTTAAGGAAGAAATAATACCAAGACTATACAACTGATTTCAAAAAACAGAGAAAGAAGGAAGACCTTGGCTCATTTTATGAGGCCCATATTGAGTGACCTGATACCAAAACTAGCAAACATAATCCTTATGAATTCAGCTGCAAACATCTTTAAGAGCAAGCTATAAAAATAATAATATACCATGACCAAAAAGGCTTTTTTCAGGAATGCAGTACTGGTTTACCATTAGGGAATCGATTAATGTAATTCATCATATTGAAAAACAAAGATGATATACATCTCATTGGAAATAGAAAAAATATTTGACAAAATTTAAAAATCTTTTGCAATAAAAACTTTCATCAAGGGATTCATTCTGTTAAGCATGGGACTCTGGATTTCTGCTCAGGTCATGATCTCACTGTTCATGAGATCAAGCCCCATGTCAGTCTCTGCACTGACAGCACAGAGTCTGCTTGGGATTCTCTCTCTCCCTCCCCTGCTTGCGAACATACATGTTCTCTTTCTCTCTCTCTCAAAATAAATAAACTTAAAAAAAAATAAACCACGTCTAGAAGAAAGCATAGGAGAAAATTCCTGTGACCTTCAAGTAGGCATAGATTTCTTCAGGCCACAAGACCCATAAATCATTAAAAAAAAACATTTTGACAAATTGCATTTCATCAAAATTGAAACCTTCTACTCTTCAAAAGACATCATTTAGGAAATACAAAGGTAAGCACCGACAGAAAATATTCACAAAACCACAAATCTTTTATCTAAAAATGAGTTGTACACAGAATATATTAAGAATTCTTGGGGCGCCTGGGTGGCGCAGTCGGTTAAGCGTCCGACTTCAGCCAGGTCACGATCTCGCGGTCCGTGAGTTTGATCCCCACGTCGGGCTCTGGGCTGATGGCTCAGAGCCTGGAGCCTGTTTCCGATTCTGTGTCTCCCTCTCTCTCTGCCCCTCCCCCATTCATGCTCTGTCTCTCTCTGTCCCAAAAATAAATAAACGTTGAAAAAAAAAAAAAAATTCTTGGGGTACCTCAGTGGTTCAGTCAGTTGAACGCCCAACTCTTGATTTAAACTCAGGTCATGGTCCCAGGGCCATGGGAATGAGCTCTCTATCATGCTCTGTGCTGAGTGTGGAGCCTGTTTAAGATTCTCTCTCTCTCTCTCTCTCTCTCTCTCTCTCTCTTTCTCTCTCTCTCTCTCTCTCTCTCTCTCTCTCTCTCTCTCCCCCTCTGCCCCTGTCCCACTTGTGCTCTCTCTAAAATTTTTTTAAATTTAAAAAAAGTCTTAGAGTTCAACAATTCAAAGACAGCCTAATAAAAATGAAAAATAATATATGAATAGTTACTTCATAAAAAATGATACATGAACAGACAGTTAATATGAGAAAACATATTCAACATCACTCATCTTCATGGAACTTCTGATGAAAACTAAAGTAAGATTTTACTCTGTGCCCAGCAGAATGGCCCAAGTTAAAGTCTTTCGTATGTGGCTAGTGTGAGTACAAAATAATACAACCAAACTTGGAACACAGCTTAATAGTTACTTATGAAGTTAAACACACACCTCACACAGGACTAGAATTCCCCTCCTCCAAACTTACCTAAGAGAAATAACACATATTCACACAAAGACTTGTTTACATATATGAATAGCAGCTTTATTTTTGGAATAGCCACGACTGGAGATGTGCATCATTCCATCAACAGCTGAATAAAAAAAAATTTATTATACATCCATGTGATGGAATAGTACTCGGCAATAAATGGAACAAGCTACTGGTGCCTCAGCAACATGGCGGAATGTAAAAAAGCATTGTGCTGAGCAGGAGAATTCAGCGTGATGTGTGATGACTTCTGTATGGAACACTGGAAAGGCAAATGTAGTCTGTAGTGACTAAAAGGAGATTAGTGGTTGTCTACTTCAATGAGCAACAGGACAGTGACTGGGGGGCGGGGGGCACAAATTAAACTCTTCCAGGTGAAGAAAATATTGCTGAGTGCGGTGGTAGTGGACAGGGCTCAGCTTTTGTCAAAACTCACTTTGTGGCATAATGAAAATACGTGAATTTCATTTTATGTTAACACAACAACGTCCTTTTTGAGGAAATGAAGTCACTGGAAAACAGCCTAAAAAATGTGAATATTCAAAAATTCTGCTTTTGGTTACAGTAATATGGAGTCAGAGACTTTTAAATAAAATGTTACAGGGCGCCTGGCTGGCTCAGTCTGTGGAACGTGTGACTCTTGATCTCAGGGTTGTGAGTTGGAGACCCACGTTGGGGGGTGGGGGGGAGGATTACTTAAAAATGAAACCTTTAAAAAAATAAAAATAAAAATAAATGTTGCTACAATCACAACGATATCATTTGGCGAGAGTAACAATTTGACCACAAACAAAATAGGTTGTAGTAGCTCATTATGAGTGCAGGAGGGGGTCCTGATCACCACCATGTTCCCTCACCCTGTTACACATGTCCCCACCCGCACCCTAGTCAAGTCACAAGCAGAGGCTGATTATAGCTGCACAGTCCACATGCCTGGCACACTGTTGCTAGGTCACGCTATGAGAGGGCATATCTTTGTTTATCTTTGTTTTGTCTCTCCATCTTGACATGTAGTGTTGATGTTTACACAAACTCCCTATCAAACTGCAGCTTGTGTCTCACAGTTTACATGGTTGAATTTATATGCTATATTTCATGCTTAAGCGTTGTTTAGAAAGTTACATTGTTATTTATTTCTTTTGAACATCACAAATTTTCACTATAATGTAATGATGTGCCCCTACTAGATTCCACTAGAATCAAGAATAACGGAGGTGGCAAGATAGATCACATACTGGGTCACAAAACAGCCCTTCATAAGTATACAAGAATTGAGATCATACCATGCATACTTTCAGACCACAATGCTATGAAGCTTGAAATCAACCACAGGAAAAAGTCTGGAAAACCTCCAAAAGCATGGGGGTTAAAGAACACCCTACTAAAGAATGAATGGGTCAACCAGGCAATTAGAGAAGAAATTAAAAAATATATGGAAACAAATGAAAATAAAAATACAACAATCCAAACGCTTTGATGCAGCGAAGGCAGTCCTGAGAGGAAAATACATTGCAACCCAGGCCTATCTCAAGAAACAAGAAAAATCCCAAATACAAAATCTAACAGCACACCTAAAGGAAATAGAAACAGAACAGCAAAGACACCCCAAATCCTGCAGAAGAGGAGAAATAATAAAGATCAGGGCAGATATAAACAATATAGAATCTAAAAAAACTGTAGAGCAGATCAATGAAACCAAGAGTTGGTTTTTTGAAACAATAAACAAAATTGACAAACCTCTAGCCAGGCTTCTCAAAAGGAAAAGGGAGATGACCCAAATAGATAAAATCATGAATGAAAATGGAATTATTACAACCAATCCCTCAGAGATACAAGCAATTATCAGGGAATACTATGAAAAATTATATGCCAACAAACTGGACAACCTGGAAGAAATGGACAAATTCCTAAACACCCACACACTTCCAAAACTCAATCAGGAGGAAATAGAAAGCTTGAACAGACCCATAACCAGCAAAGAAATTGAATCAGTTATCAAAAATCTCCCAACAAATAAGGGTCCGGGATCAGATGGCTTCCCAGGGGAGTTCTACCAGACGTTTAAAGCAGAGATAATACCTATCCTTCTCAAGCTATTCCAAAAAATAGAAAGGGAAGGAAAACTTCCAGACTCATTCTATGAAGCCAGTATTACTTTGATTCCTAAATCACACAGAGACCCAGTAAAAAAAAGAGAACTACAGGCCAATATCCCTGATGAATATGGATGCAAAAATTCTCAATAAGATACTAGCAAATCGAATTCAACAGCATATAAAAAGAATTATTCACCATGATCAAGTGGGATTATTCCTGGGCTGCAGGGCTGCTTCAACATGCGCAAATCAATTGACATGATACATTAATAAAAGAAAAGATAAGAACCATATGATCCTGTCAATAGATGAAGAAAAAGCATTTGACAAAATTCAGCATCCTTTCTTAATAAAAACCCTTGAGAAAGTCAGGATAGAAGGAACATACTTAAACATCATAAAAGCCATTTATGAAAAGCCCACAGCTAATATCATCCTCAATGGGGAAAAACTGAGAGCTTTTTCCGTGAGATCAGGAGCACGACAGGGATGCCCACTCTCACCGCTGTTGTTTAACATAGTGTTGGAAGTTCTAGCATCAGCAATCAGACAACAAAAGGAAACCAAGGGCATCAAAATTGGCAAAGATGAAGTTAAGCTTTCACTTTTTGCAGATAACATGATATTATACATGGAAAATTCGACAGACTCCACCAAAAGTCTGCTAGAACTGATACATGAATTCAGCAAAGTTGCAGGATACAAAATCAATGTACAGAAATCAGTTGCATTCTTATACACTAATAATGAAGCAACAGAAAGACAAATAAAGAAACTGATCCCATTCACAATTGCACCAAGAAGCATAAAATACCTAGGGATAAATCTAGCCAAAGATGTAAAAGATCTGTATGCTGACAACTGTAGAAAGATTATGAAGGAAATTGAAGAAGATATAAAGAAATGCAAAAACATTCTGTGCTCATGGGTTGGAAGAATAAATATTGTCAAAATGTCAACACTACCCAAAGCTATCTACACATTCAATGCAATCCCAATCAAAATTGCACCAGCATTCTTCTCGAAGCTAGAAGAAGCAATCCTAAAATTCATATGGAACCACAAAAGGCCCCGAATAGCCAAAGTAATTTTGAAGAAGAAGACCAAAGCAGGAAGCATCACAATCCCAGACTTTAGCCTCTACTACAAAGCTGTAATCATCAAGACAGCATGGTATTGGCACAAAAACAGACACATAGACCAATGGAATAGAATAGAAACCCCAGAACTAGGCCCACAAATGTATGGCCAACTAATCTTTGACAAAGCAGGAGAGAATATCCAATGGAAAAAAGACAGTCTCTTTAATAAATGGTGCTGGGAGAACTGGACAGCAACATGCAGAAGGTTGAAATTAGACCACTTTCTCATACCATTCACAAAAATAAACTCAAAATGGATAAAGGACCTGAATGTGAGACAGGAAACCATCAGAACCCTAGAGGAGAAAACAGGAAAAGACCTCTCTGACCTCAGCCATAGCAATTTCTTACTTGACACATCCCCAAAGGCAAGAGAATTAAAAGCAAAAATGAACTATTGGAACCTCATGAAGATAAAATCTTCTGCACAGCAAAGGAAACAATCAACAAAACTAAAAGGCAACCAACAGAATGGGAAAAGATATTTGCAAATGACATATCAGACAAAGGGCTAGTATCTAAAATCTATAAAGAGCTCACCAAACTCCACACCCGAAAAACAAATAATCCAGGGAAGAAATGGGCAGAAAACATGAATAGACACTTCTCTAAAGAAGACATCCGGATGGCCAGTAGGCACATGAAATGATGCTCTACGTCGCTCCTCATCAGGGAAATACAAATCAAAACCACACTCAGATATCACCTCACGCCAGTCAGAGTGGCCAAAATGAACAAATCAGGAGACTATAGATGCTGGAAAGGATGTGGAGAAACGGGAACCCTCTTACACTGTTGGTGGGAATGCAAACTGGTGCAGCCGCTCTGGAAAACAGTGTAGAGATTCCTCAAAAAATTAAACATAGACTTACGCTATGACCCAGCAATAGCACTGCTAGGAATTTACCCAAGGGATACAGGAGTACTGATGCATAGGGGCACTTGTACCCCAATGTTTATAGCAGCACTCTCAACAATAGCCAAATTATGGAAAGAGCCTAAATGTCCATCAACTGGTGAATGGATAAAGAAGTTGTGGTTTATATACACAATGGAGTACTACGTGGCAATGAGAAAGAATGAAATATGGCCCTTTGTAGCAACGTGGATGGAACTGGAGAGTGTTATGCTAAGTGAAATAAGCCATACAGAGAAAGACAGATACCATATGTTTTCACTCTTATGTGGATCCTGAGAAACTTAACAGGAACCTGGGGGAGGGTAAGGAAAAAAAAAAAAAAAGAGAGAGAGAGGTTAGAGTGGGAGAGAGCCAAAGCATAAGATAGACTCTTCAAAACTGAGAACAAACCGAGGGCTGATGGGGGATGGGAGGGAGGGGAGGGTGGGTGATGGGTATTGACGAGGGCATCTTTTGAGATGAGCACTGGGTGTTGTATGGAAACCAATTTGACAATAAATTTCATATGTTTAAAAAAACATTAATAAATATACAGGTCACCCTCAAGAAAATAAAAAAGAATAACAGAGGTGGCAGTTAGATAAAGGGCCTATTCATTAAATCCATCTATCTACATGAATATAAAATTTATAGTTACAGAGCTAAATGCATACTACTACTTTATGACATTTTTTAGAAACCTAAAGACAGTTAACAAATGAGGGAAACTCAGGTGAAGCTAATTAAATTCATATTCATTTTTACACTTGGACAATGGCCACATTGGGGTGAACTACTTGCCTCAGCATTCTAAATGACTACATGAAATCAAATTTGGTATTCCAAAGCTTTCAAACTTTTTCAACATTTGGATTTGCCTCATGATTCTTCAACATTTTGTCTTCTAAATATTATTTTCATTATTATAAAATTATGTCCATTGAAAGGCATGTATCACTTAATCTTGCTCAAGAACTTTGCATAAAGTAACAACTGATAATTGTTTGCCAATGAAGATTATCTTGTTTGTCTTAATCATTGCTTTTCTGATATTCTCTCTAATATATAAAGCTGCTTCTAGCAGTGCTAAAAACATGAAGGCTACTTTTTCTGGGCCTCCCCATTTCGATGGCAGATTTATGTGCGTATGCAAATTTCTTTAGTTATTTTTCATAATCTGTCAGTCTGGCTTTAAGTTGCCTTAGAAAATCTATAGAAAATCTCATAAACATATAATCTCCATTAACACCATTAGAATAGTTTTAGATTCTGTATGGAATTCCTGAATTTGTTGTTAAAAACGTGAGACAACCTTAAAAAGATACGCATAATATATATTACATTGTGAAGCATGTGTATGCTAAGATCACCGACCACTATGACAACAAATTATACGCCATATTTTGTTGCATTTGTGCTGAGAGCAATCAGTCTTTGCATTAGAAAACTGCTTACAAGTGGGGAAAGTGGGGAGCTCAACTGTAAGGAAAGAGGTTTAGGTATGAGAAGGTCACACAGAATAGGATGTGAAGCAGGAACAACAGTGCTTGGCAGAGCTAGTGATGAATGTGAGGAGACAGACCTCAAGTTACAAACCCTGGGCTGTTAACACTGAACAGCGAAGTGCATGAGATTCTAGAGGCTCTGGGTGAAAAGAGATTTCAGAGATGATGAGATCCTCTGAAACAGGAATTCTGAGTTATTAATTCCTTTATTTGTTGTATCTATCCTAGAACCTGGTACATAAAAGGCATAAGTATTAGTCAAATGAATGACTTATGAATGAAATGGAAATCCATCAGGGTTAAAAATAGAGGGTCATTTTTATTCACGAGAGGAGTATACCAAGCCCACCTCTCCAGTCACGCCTTCTCTCTTGCTTGCTCATTATCTTCAATTAATACTGATTTTCATTACATTTTTAGAATACTGAAAGCTCTTTCCTGCTAAATAATTTTGCTCTTGCTATATGCCATCTCCCTCAAACATATTTCCATAGCTTGCTTTTTTGTCTCAACTCAGAAACTACATCCTCAGTAAAAGGCCTTGTCTGACCTACTGTATCTTAAGCATTTCCCCCAACATTATTCTCTATCACATCACCCTGTTAATGTTCTTCATAACAGCTAACTCAATCTGGGGTTATCTCGTCTGTGCAAGACTTCATTTATTTGCAGTCTGTGCTATCTCTTCCCAAAGAATACAATTTTCTTGAGAATAAAGAGTCTGTCTGTCTCATCCACTGCCTTAATCCCAAGTCCTGGGACACAACCTGGCACATGATAAATATTTGCTGAATGAATAAAATAACCTTCTAAATAAAGTGTGACTTTTCATATCAACATAACTTTGGGTTGAAAATGGCAGACAGCCTTCAACTGGCAAATAAGTAAATAAAATCAGGCACTGATTGGTTCAGGATTTAAGAGATTATATGTGAGGTAAAGGAATTGCTACCTGAAACAAAGCCACCAGGATACATGCGTCAGCTTTGCCTCTGCGGGGCTGGCTTTACTGTCAAACTATGCTCCCGGCACGTGTCTTAACAATCAGTCCAGTAAGGGAGACAGCTTCTTTTTCCTGGGAGCCCAACCGATTTCTCCCTGGTTATACCCTCATCTGGCCAGATGGGATAGCCAATAACCCAATAACTGGCCAGGGGGAAGAAATAAGTTGTTTGATTGTAGCCTAACAGGTCCCATCTGGGACTTGTGAGTAGAGTCAATTCCACCCAAATCACATGACTAAGGATGCAGGAGGGGGTGGTTTCCCAAAGGAACCTGGGGGTGTTATTACCAGAAGGAAAGAGAACAGGTGATGGGCGTCAACCACAAGATGCCCTCTACAGTATCTTTCTTCTGATCCATTAACTGGAACCAATCATAGCTTGATACAAAGCTCTCCTTTTTAGGGGCGCCTGGGTGGCGCAGTCGGTTAAGCGTCCGACTTCAGCCAGGTCACGATCTCGCGGTCCGGGAGTTCGAGCCCCGCGTCAGGCTCTGGGCTGATGGCTCAGAGCCTGGAGCCTGTTTCCGATTCTGTGTCTCCCTCTCTCTCTGCCCCTCCCCCGTTCATGCTCTGTCTCTCTCTGTCCCAAAAATAAATAAAAAGCGTTGGAAAAAAAAAATAAAAAGCTCTCCTTTTTATGTGAATATTATTTAGGCTGACACAGATCTGCTACTTCTGATCAGAATGAGGAAGACAGAAAGGAGTGCAGAGGCTATGTTATTTAATATTCCTTTGGTTGTTCATGAATATTCATACAGCTCCTAACAGCTGGTTGCTACTCTGCCCAAGCCTCCAAAGGGAGGCAGATCATCACTCCCATGGAGGCTCGTTCCCTTCTCTGGCAGCCTTGAGTTATTAGACTATGGCTCTTTTCTTTGAGCTGGAACCTGATAGATAATACTTAGAAAAGCCTCAGTGGCATAGCCAGAAGAACTCTGGAAAATGCTTGCTCAGCAGGCTGGGAGGTAGACTTTTGCTGCTGAGGATTGCTGAAGCCACGACAGAGAGTCATGTCGCCACCTTAGAGGACTTTCCTCTGTCTTCTCTTCTGCTTCCATCCGCAGGCTCCTTTGACTTACAGAGCTCTCGAACTCAGCACATCCAACTCTGGAATTACCAGTTTTCCTCTTTAGTTCCTCCACCTGCCTTCTACCTCTTAAATACCTTCTCCCCCCATTTCCACTGATCTCCTCATACCCCTGTATCTCTCATACCCCTCAGACTCCTGTATCTCACCTCCTAACTGCTTTTCCTCACACTTATTTAAACTTTTCTAGTTCATCTCATACAGAGAGTTATCTTAGAAATATATACCTGCTCCTTTCCTGCTTACCTCTGTTAGGGATTCCTTTTAGATTATAGATAGAAGGAACAGAAGTCCTTACCAGTATTTTCCCTGCCTCCCTCTGCAGCCACATCTCTGATATCTCTGTCTTCCCAGCTTATACTTCATGAAAGATCCCCAAACGTACCACATTCTCCCACACCTTTGTAGCTTTCCACCTGCAAGTTCAACTGCCTGGAACACCTTCCTCCTGAGAGAAGTTTCTAGCACTATTACTCTTCTTTAGACTCTGCTTTACTTCCCCAAGGAGGCCTGCTTCTTATTCCATGTCTGAACCAACTACTTCCCCTTTGTGGCCCCATAACTATCTTCTCTCATAACAGTCTTTACATTTGACTGTGAGCTTCTTGAGAGTAGGGACAGTCTGTTATTTCCCTATCTTAAATGTATGGCTTTCAATCAGAGTTCAATGGATGTTGATTAAACCAAAGAGCTGACGTATATCACTGTCGCTCAGGTGGAAATTTCCAAGATTGCAAGGGCACAGCCTAAAACTCTACAAAGAACTTCTACACATTACTTAACTCCAACTGTAGTCACTGAATGTATAAATGTAACTTTAATAACAGAATGTATAAATGTATGTATAAATGTTTTCCTAAGTATTATCTATCTATGAGAATTATAGCAAGAGGAAAACAATGGAATTCTTTTGACCACTTTATTCCAAAGGGGAATATGTGATCTAGATTACAATATAGAAGTGGATACCTTCACAAAAGGGGACTTGTCAAATAGGAAACACACAGAAGAATGCGTGTTGTATGCTTGATGATGTTCCAACTGACACAATAAAACTACAGGAGTTGAGTTCCTTTCCAAGTCTCTTCAATGTAACAGAAATTCAACTAGAATAAAGATAGCATTCAAAAGGTTGGGGGAGGGGAGCTTTACCAGAGAGGAAATAGTAACAAAATGAATGACTACTCCAAAAATTAAGGTTTCCAGACCACACTTTCAGCATTTGCTATTTTTCCCCAAGGGTTTCAAAATCCTAAGACTGAATTATAACTAGAAAATTTGCATTATAATTAGTGAATGTGAAAGAGGTAGAAGGTTTGCTATGGGAAGAGCTAAAAACAAATATTTAACATTTTCAGGTAAAGGCATTCAGTAATTATTATTCTCAAAAGTGGGATTAATATTAGATATATTTGTAAACCAAAGATGCTGGTGTGTGCTTTTTGTTATATTTCAATGCAATCATATTAGATATTTGATATGGAAAATTTCAAGTGGAATTAGATAATATCCATACTAATTTCCTAAATTGATTCCTAATTTATTAAAATGAGATTTTTTGAGAATTTGATTTTGGAATAGCTTTATATTTACAGAAAAATTCACAAAGATAGTACAGAGAGTTCATGTAAAGCCCTCACCTGACAATGGGTTTCTCCTTTGTTAACATTTTATATTAATCACCATTACAGAATTGTCAAAACTCAGAAACTAACATTGGCACATTTACTATTAACTAACCTCTAGACTTTGTTTGGATTTTACCAATTTTTACATTATTGTTCTCTTTCTGTCCCAGGATCCCAGTAAGGGTGACACATTGCATTTACTTGTCATGTTTCTCCAGTCTCCTCTGACCAAGACAGTTTCTCAGTCTATCCTCTCTTTTCATGACCTTGACAACCTTGAGAGGTACTTGGCCACATACACTGTAAAATGTCCCCAAACTAGGTTTGCCTATTGTTTTTCTCATGACCGAACTGAGGCAATATGAGATTTTTAAGGGAAATAATACTTGCTTTAGTAGTCCTATTTTAAGAAACCGTTTTCTTTGTGTGCAAAAAAAAAAAAAAAAAAAAGACTGTGAAAATCTTCTTGGTTTCTGGTTTATTCTGTCCATAATGAGACCCCCCCAAAACGAGATCCAACAAGATTAAATCACACACTGTTATATTTTGATGCACAAACTTTAAAGAGTTCTTATGATTTACTGAGGCATTCTTACAACTTACAGTAATTTTGAAAATGTTAGATGCTATGATAGCCAACTGGAATGGAAGGGAAAGCGTCCAGTGCTGCATAAGTTAAGCCAACTCAGGGGTACCGACTCTTTTTGCCTTCTCAGACTGGCATTTTTCTGAGACAGAGATCTCTGTTGACATGCTCTGGGGAGGTTAAGGTGGGCAGACTTAAGAAATGTCTTTGGTCAGCATGAACCTGCTGAATCCACTGGTCCTAGAGAGGTGGAAAAAAAGGTTACACAAACTCATGGCTTCATATACTAAATTTGTTTTCCTATTCAGCCATTTAAATCATTAATCAAATGAGCCCGTAAGCTCCCAAAATGAAATGTGGCATTGGAAGAGATTATGGGTCTAAGTAGAAGCAAAATTGAAATGCTAACAACATCAAACTAAGAGTCAGTGAAAGAGGATGTTTGCCATTGTGCCTGGCTTCTGCACCATTTATAGATAGTTCCATTGCTCTGAGTGGTTTGTGTAATAGTGAATAAGTGGAAACCCACATAAAAGCTATCTTTAAATGCCATAAAGATGAGTAATCTGAAGATAAATTGTTCAAAGTCATCTTTGCAACAATACGTGGGCAAGTTTTCCATGGTCTCATGAGGCAGCTTAAGAACAGGATTGAGATCTCCATATCTGTACTTAGAGATTATGGCTAGAATTAAAAAAAGAATTGAGACTAAAAAGTTATTTTTTATTCTGATAGCCATAAGATACTGGGAAATTAAAATGTTCTTACCAAAAACTATAATCATGCTATTATTTTTCACATTTCCATAACTATTAATAATTTGCTATCACAACAGTTAAAACGAATTCTTATTTATTCCTTGGTTACTTGGCATACTACTAGTTTGTTGATAAAGAAAGTAAAAAGGTCCATATGCATGAGAGAAGAATCAAAGCCCTTGGAGTCAAACTGAACTGGGTTCAAATCCAGATTCAGCCCCTTTGATCTGGAGCAAATCATCTAACTTCTCTACATTTTTGAAATGGTGGTAACTTCACAGCGTGTTATGATTATACAATACAAAATACAGAAAAGGCTGAGCTCAGTTCCTATGCTATTTCTAAACTACCCACAGGGTGGGCCATCTTTTCAGCTTTGAACATCCCTAAATGAGCAGGTGAGAGCTTTACTGAGCAACTGAGTCCCTGTATGTCTCGTGGAGGGGGACTGAAGGTGGAGGAAATATGCAGAGCAGGTCCAAAGACAGACAACGAATGAAATCCAACTCATAAAACAAGATACTTGGCAACTCTTTAGAAAAGATGAGAATGCCCTTTATAGATTAAAAAAAAAAAAGTATGTTTCTAAAATGAAAATCACTGGTAAAAAAAAAAAAAAAGAGTTATAGTTAAATGGCAGAGACAACTTTCCTCCCTGTAAGTGCAGCACATAAAACACCATAAACACTAGCAAAATAAGTGACCTTCATGAAGCAAGCAGACAAATAGCAGTTATTCAGCATAATTCTAACCAACCATTATAATTCTTCCCAGGCAGGTCATCTATATAAAGCTCTGTAATAGGCTTCTATGGGTGCCATAACATATCACCACAAACTCAGTGGCTTAACACAATGCGAACTGATTATTTTACAGTTCTGTAAGTTAGAAGTCCAACAAGGGTCTCACTGAGCTAAACTCAAAGTGTCAATACGGCTGCATTCCTGCAGGTTCCAGGGGGGAATTTGTTTCTTTGCCTTTTCCCGTTTCTAGAGATTGCCTATGGCCCCTTCTGCCATCTTCAAAGCTGGCAACAAGAGGCAGTCCTCATGTTACATCACTCTGACTTCCTCTTCTGCCTCCCTCTTCTACTTTTAAGGACCCCCAAGTAATCCATTTATTTTAAGGTTAACTGATTAGCAATCCTTATACAGCCTAATTCTTCTTTGCCAAGGAGCCCCACTTAGTCACAGATTCTGGGAATTAGTGGGCAAATATCTTGGGGGGAGGGGTTATTCTACCTGCCATAATCTCCAAGGAAGATCACCTCTGAATTATATACTATTAATCTCTAGCTATAAATAATAGACCCCAACTCAAACATACCTCATGCATATTCTTCCAACGATTTAAAAACCGTGGAACTTTTCAGCAACTTTAGCAAAGGTATTTCCATTGCATTTAACAAGAGCAGAAAGAGACGATGCCATGACAGTAAGAGTTATGTGACCAGAATCATTCTTGTTTACACTAGGCAATGGAATTTTGTTATCTCTGGTATCAGACTTCCTTCGGCTACAGGGAAAACAGGGTTTCAAAATATAATATCCATGTCAACAAGCCATCCCTGTAACCTACCATACAATTTAGTCCTTTTTGCATCTAGAACTTACTGTATTTCCAAAGAGAAAAATATCTGTTACATTAGCAACAAGTCAGAGAGATGACTTAGAAAGTGAAGCTATAAATAGTGTGGTTGGGGTATGAAAGCACAGAAATCGTGGGATGAATTTTTCTTTTTTTTTTTTTTTTTTTTTATTTATTTTGGGGACAGAGAGAGACAGAGCATGAACGGGGGAGGGGCAGAGAGAGAGGGAGACACAGAATCGGAAGCAGGCTCCAGGCTTCGAGCCGTCAGCCCAGAGCCTGATGCGGGGCTCGAACTCACGGACCGCGAGATCGTGACCTGGCTAAAGTCGGACGCTCAACCGACTGCGCCACCCAGGCACCCCGAATTTTTCTTTTAATAGACTCATCTAAACACAACTGTGGTTTCAAGCCTAAATACCACTACACATAAAAATACTTGGTTGCAAAACAAACAAACAAAAACACATTTGGTTGCTTAACTTTATTAGAAAAATTAAAATGATATAGAATTTCACTCCCCAAGAACACTTAAAAATTTTTTTAATGTTTATTTATTTTTGAGAGAGAGAGAGAGACAGAGCGCAAGCAGGAAAGGGGCAGAGAGAGGAAGACACAGAATCCAAAACAGGCTCCAGGCTCTGAGCTGTCAGCACAGAGCCCAATGAAGAGCTCAAATTTATGAACCATGAGATCATGACCTGAGCCGAATTTGGATGTTTAACCAACTGAACCACCCAGAAACCCCCACAAGCACATTTTTTTTTAATTTTATTTTTTTAATTTACATCCAAATTAGTTAGCATATAGTGCAACAATGATTTTAGGAGCAGATTCCTTAATGCGCCTTACCCATTTAGCCCATTCCCCCTCCCACAACCCCTCCAGTAGCCCTCTGTTTGTTCTCCATATTTATAAGTCTCTTATGCTTTGTCCCCTCCCTGTTTTTATATTATTTTTGTTTCCCTTCCCTTATGTTCATCTGTTTCGTCTCTTAAAGTCCTCATATGAGTGAAGTCATATGATATTTGTCTTTCTCTGACTAATTTTGCTTAGCATAATACCCTCCAGTTCCATCCACATAGCTGCAAATGGCAAGACTTCATTCTTTTTGATTGCTGAGTAATACTCCATTGTGTGTGTGTATGTATATATACATACGTATATATATGTATATGTGTATATATACACACACACACACACACACACACACACACACACACACACACCTACCACATCTACATTATCCATTCTTCCACTGATGGAGATTTGGGCTCCTTCCATACTTTGGCTATTGTTGATAGTGCTGCTATAAACATGGGGGTGCCTGTGTCCCTTCAAAACAGCACACCTGTATCCCTTGGATAAATACCTAGTAGTGCAATTGCTGGGTCGTAGGGGAGTTCTATTTTTAGTTTTTTTGAGGAACCTTCATACTGTTTTCCAGAGTGGCTGCACCAGCTTGCATTCCCACCCCACAAGAACATTTTAGAAAACTGCTGTTAAAGTCTGATGTAAGGCACTGCCTACATCGGGAGATGTAGATTAAAGGGGTATGGAGCCCAGGCAGGTCACAGAAATAATGGCTGAAGCCAGGTGGGCGTCTGGTGCACTCGCTCCATTGCTGTCCCGTCTGGAGAGGCCAGCCACCACCCAGCTCTAGCAGCTGTTGGCTCATATGATTGTCTGATATTTTCATAATTCAGCAAACATAATTTTTATGTGGAATCATTCATATTTTCAAGGTCGGCAACTTAATAATGGGCCTCTGAATGTAGATAAGACAATCCTTAATAACTACCTGATATTTTAGTTGATAAAATCAAGACTGGTATAACCTATTGTCTAAGTGGATGCAAACATCAAAACCTAGAAGAAACATGTGTGTACACAGATGAGGCAAAGAGCCTTAGCAGGTACCTGAGGGGTTCTTTGTTCCTTCCAGGGAATACATTGTGCCTTATGTTCTGTCATGGCCCCAGCACATAGCATAGTATCTGTCACATAATAGGATTTAAGTGAAGGCTTATTTAATTAAATAGTACCTGGACTTTAAAGAAAACATTGGTGGGACACCTGGGTGGCTCAGTCGGTTAAGTGTTTGACTTCTGCTCAGGTTATGATCTCACAGTTCATGAGTTCGAACCCTGCATCAGGCTCTGTGCTGACAGCTCAGAGCCTGAGGCCTCCTTCAGATTCTGGGTCTCCCTCTCTCTCTCTCTGTCCTTGCCCCGCTTATGCATTCTCTCACAAAATAAAATAAGTCTCTCAAAAATAAATAAGTAAACATTTTTTAAAAAAATAAAAATTTTAGAGGGAGGAGACAAGATGGCAGAACAGCATGGAAGTTTTTTGTGTCTCGCATCCATGAAATACAGCCAGACCAACACTAAACCATCCTGCACACCTAGAAAACTGATTGGAGGATGAACACTACAATCTACACAACCTGAACCACAGAATTCAGCAGGTACGCAGAGAGGAGAAGTGAACTTGGGGAGCGAGAAGGCACAGGAAGGGAGGTGCTTTTGCAAGCGAGAGAGGACCGAGAATGGGGTGGGGTGGGGGGAAGAATACGGGAAAAGCACCCCTCCCCAAAAGCAGCTGGAGAGAAAGTGGAAAATCGGAAACAGCCGCAGGGGCTAAACTAAAAAGGGAGAAAGGAGAGGGTTTAAATTCCATCAAGACTGTAAACAAGGGGAGCGCAAAGGCTGCAACTCCACAGCTCCATACCTGGCGGTGCTCTGGTGGGAAGGGCGAATCCCCAGGAACAGAGTGCGGTCCGGGAGGTTCTCAGGCCACACAGGCAAAAGTGGTTCCACTGCCGGAAGGACATTTGGTAAAGACTGCTGAAGCCACCTGGTCCCAGCAGACCCCAGAAAATGGCCACATTCGCTGGTGCTGGAACAAGGTCCTTAAGGGTGAAGCCTGGCGCCAGATGTGTGTTATGATTTTCCATAATCCCTGAAAAGCTGCTGCTACACTGTCTCGTGAACTTTTTCTGGGGCGGGCTGACACCTGGCCGCAGTCTCAGGGCACTGGCAACAGCAGGGTCCAGTGGGCGTTCCTGGGTGCAGCCGACATTCGGCCATTACTCATTCAGCCATTGCTCAGTGAGACCCTGGCACAGAGGGGCGGAACAGGTCAAAGCCACAGTCCTTCAGAAGTAAGGGGCCAGGGAAAACAGCCGCATTTGAGATAAAACTCGGGAGAGAGGTACTGTCTGGGGCCTGGTCACGGAGAGTGAAAAAGCAGGGAGTGGACGAGAGCTGAAGACAGAAGACAGGTGCGTGACTGCTGATCGGGGAGAACAGAGTGGGTGGCTGGGTGGCGCCGTTTCACCCCTCCCGCGCATGCGCATACGCACACGCACCTATGAGCCCTGCAACAATCCACCCCAGTAGGCTAGCAGCGCCATCTAGTGGAGAGAGGAGCCTTTACCCTGAGCCCCGCCCAACTGGGCCAACTTCGCTCTTCAAGAACACAAGTCTCCCCGCCTGCTTAGTTTATGGACTATAAAGAGCTACAAGTCTGACTTCTAGGGAAAAATGAAGTAATCTCAGACCTACATCAATCTGTTAGCAGGTCCATCTATTCAATTTTCTTTTTTCTCTTTTACACTTCTTTTTCTTGAATACAGAAAGAGAAAAAAATTCATTTTCAATTTTTATTAAAAATATTTTTCTTTAATTTTTATTACTATATTTTTTACTTTTGTGTAAATTTTTTCAAATTCTATTTTACTTCCATCAGTTTATTTTAGTCTACTTCAGTATATTCACCTTTTCAAATTTTCAAACCATTTCCTTTTTTTCTTTTTTCCTCTTTTTCGTTTCTTTTCTTTTTCTTGAATGCAGAAAGAGAAAAACTTCATTTTTACCTTCAATTTCTATTAAAAATATTTTTCTTTAATTTTTATTACTATATTTTTTTACTTTTGGGTAATTTTTTTCAAATTCTATTTTACTTCCATCAGTTTATTATATAGTCTACTTCAGTGTATTCACCTTTTCAAATTTTCAAACGATTTCCTTTTTTTTCTCTTTTTCTTTTCCTTTCTTTATCTTGAATGCAGAAAGAGAAAAACTTCGTTTTTACCTTCAATTTCTATTAAAAATATTTTTTTTAATTTTTTTATTATATTTTCTGCTTTTATGTAAATTTTTTCAAATTCTCTTTCCCTTCCATCATTATTTTAGTCTACTACAGTGTATTCACTTTTCAAATTTTCAAACGATTTCCTTTTTTCTTTTTTTAATCTTTTTTCTCTTTTTCTTTTCTTTTTCTTGAATACAGAAAAAGAATAATTCATTTTTATTTTTAATTTTTATTAAAAATATTTTTCTTTAATTTTTTTCTACTATATTCTTTACTTTTGTGTATATTTTTTCAAATTCTATTTTACTCCCATCATTTTAGTCTACCTCAGTGTATTCATTTTTTTCAAATTCTCAAACGATTTCCTTATTTTGTTTTTTTTCTTCCCCCCTTTTTTTGTGTGTCAAACCACGTTCAACACCCAGACCAAAACACACCTAGGATCTAGCATCATTTATTCAATTTGTGTGTGTGTGTGTGTGTGTGTGTTTAATTTTTAAATTTTAATATTTTTTAATTTTAATTTTTCTACCTCATTAATTCCTTTTCTCCCTTCAAAATGACAGAACGAAGGAATTCACCCCAAAAGAAACAGCACAGAGAAATGACAGCCTGGGATGTAACCAACCCAGATACAAGCAAGATGTCTGAACCAGAATTTAGAATCACGATAATAAGAATACTAGCTGGAGTCGAAAATAGATTAGAATCCCCTTCTGTAGAGATAAAAGAAGTAAAAAGTAGCCAGAATGAAATGAAAAATGCTATGACTAAGCTGCAATCACGGATGGATGCCGCGGCGGCAAGGATGGATGAGGCAGAACAGAGAATCTGCAATATAGAGGACAAACTTACAGAGAATAATGAAGCAGGAAAAAAGAGGGAGATTAAGGCAAAAGAGCACGATTTAAGAATTAGAGAACTCAGTGACTCATTAACAAGGAACAACATCAGAATCATACGGGTCCCAGAAGAGGAAGAGACACAGATAGGGGTAGAAAGGTTATGTGAACAAATCATAGCAGAAAACTTTCCTAACCTGGGGAAACACACAGACATCAAAATCCAGGAAGCACAGAGGACCCCCATTAGATTCAACAAAAACCGACCATCAACAAGGCATATCATAGTCAAATTCACAAAATACTCAGGCAAGGAGAGAATCATGAAAGCAGCAAGGAAAAAACAGTTCCCTAACCTACAAGGAAGACAGATCAGGTTTGCAGCAGACCTATCCACAGAAAGTTGGCAGGCCAGAAAGGAGTGGCAGGATATATTCAATGTGCTGAATCAGGAAAATATGCAGCCAAGGATTCTTTTTTTTTTTTTAATTTTTTTTTTTAACGTTTATTTATTTTTGAGACAGAGAGAGACAGAGCAGGAACGGGGGAGGGTCAGAGAGAGAGGGAGACACAGAATCTGAAACAGGCTCCAGGCTCTGAGCTGTCAGCACAGAGCCTGATGCAGGGCTCGAACTCACGGACCGTGAGATCATGACCTGAGCCGAAGTCGGCTGCCTAACCGACTGAGCCACCCAGGCGCCCCAACAGCCAAGGATTCTTTATCCAGCAAGGCTGTCATTCAAAATAGAAGGAGAGATAAAAAGTTTCCCAGACAAACAAAAATTAAAGGAGTTTGTGACCATTAAACCAGCCCTGCAAGAAATTTTAAGGGGGAATCTCTGAGGGGAGAAAAGATAAAAAAAAAAAAAATATATATATATATATATATATATATATATATATATATAGCAACAAAGATTAGAAACAACCAGAGAACACCACCAGAAACTCCAACTCTACAAGCATCATAATGGCAATAAATTCATATCTTTCAGTATTCACTCTAAATGTCAATGGACTCAATGCTCCAATCAAAAGACACAGGGTAACAGAATAGATAAGAAAACAAGATCCATCTATATGCTGTTTACAAGAGACCCACTTTAGACCTAAAGACACCTTCAGATCAAAAATAAGCTAATGGAGAACCATCTATCATGCTAATGGTCAACAAAAGAAAGCCGGAATAGCCATACTTCTATCAGACAATCTAGACTTTAAAATAAAGACTGTATCAAGAGATGCAGAAGGGCATTATATCATAACCAAGGAATCTATCCACCAAGAAGATCTAACAATTGTAAACATTTATGCGCCAAATGTGGCAGCACCCAAATATATAAATCAATTAATCACAAATATAAAGAAACTCATCAATAGTAATACCATAATGGTAGGAGACTTCAACACCCCACTCACAGCAATGGACAAATCATCTAATCAAAAAATCAACAAGGAAACAATGGCTTTGAATGACACACTGGACCAGATGGACTTAACAGATATATTCAAAACATTTCATCCTAAAACAGCAGAATATACATTCTTCTCCAGTGTACATGGAACGTTCTCCAAAATAGGCCATATACTGGGACACAAATCTGCCCTAAGTAGGTACAAAAAGATCGAGATCATACCGTGCATATTTTCAGACCACAATGCTATGAAACTCGAAATGAACCACAAGAAAAACTTTGGAAAGTTAACAAATACTTGGAGACTGAAGAACATCCTACTAAAGAATTAATGGGCCAACCAGCAGTTAAAGAGGAAATTAAAAAGTATATGGAAGTCAATGAAGATGATAACACCACATCCAAAACCTCTGGGACACAGCAAAGGTGGTCATAAGAGGAAAGTATATAGCAATCCAGGCCTTCCTAAAGAAGGAAGAAAGATCTCAGATACACAACCTAAACTTACGCCTTAAGGAGCTGGAAAAAGAACAGCAAATAAAACCCAAAACCAGCAGAAGACAGGAAATAATAAAGATTAGAGCAGAAATTAATCCTATCGAAACAAAACAAAACAAACAAACAAAAAACAGTAGAACAGATCAAAGAAACCAGAAGCTGGTTCTTTGAAAGAATTAACAAAATTGATAAACCCCTAGCCAGTTTGATCGAAAAGAAAAAAGAAAGGACCCAAATAAATAAAATCAAGAGTGAAAGAGGAGAGATCACAACCAACACAGCAGAAATAAAAACAATAAGAAGAGAATATTATGAGCAATTATATGCCAATAAAATGGGCAATCTGGAAGAAATGGACAAATTCCTAGAAACATATACCCTACCAAAACTGAAACAGGAAGAAAAAGAAAATTTGAACAGACCCATAACCAGTAAAGAAATCAAATTAGTAATCAAAAATCTGCCAAAAAACAAGAGTCCAGGGCCAGATGGCTTTCCAGGGGAATTCTACCAAACATTTAAGGAAGAGTTAACACCTATTCTCTTGAAGCTGTTCCAAAAAAATAGAAACGGAAGGAAAACTTCCAAACTCTTTCTATGAAGCCTGCATTACCTTGATTTCAAAACCAGACAGAGACCCCACTAAAAAAGAGAACTATAGACCAATTTCCCTGATGAACATGAATGCAAAAATCCTCAACAGGACATTAGCCAACTGGCTCCAACGATACATTAAAAAAATTATTCACCACGACCAAGTGGGATTTATACCTGGGATGCAGGGCTGGTTCAATATCTGCAAAACAATTAACGTGATTCATCACATCAATAAGAGAAAGGACAAGAACCTTATGATCCTCTCAATAGATGCAGAGAAAGCATTTGACAAAGTACAGCATCCTTTCTTGATAAAAACCTTCAAGAAAGTAGGGATAGAAGGAGCATACCTCGAGATCATACAAGCCATATATGAATGACCCAGTGCTAATATCATCCTCAATGGGCAAAAACTGAGAGCTTTCCCCCTAAGGTCAGGTACAAGACAGGGATGTCCACTCTCGCCACTGTTATTCAACATAGTATTGGAAGTCTTAGCCTCTGCAATCAGACAACACAAAGAAATAAAAGGCATCCAAATTGGCCAGGAGGAGTTCAAACTTTCACTCTTTGCAGAATAGATGATACTCTATATGGAAAACCCAAATATGCCACCAAAAAACTGCTAGAATTGATTCATGAATTCAGCAAAGTTGCAGGATATAAAATCAATGCACAGAAATCGGTTGCATTCCTATACACCAACAATGAAGTGACAGAAAGAGAAATCAAGGAATTGATCCCATTTACAGTTGCACAAAAAACCATAAAATACCTAGGAAGAAATCTAACCAAAGAGGTGAAAAATCTATATGCTGAAAACTATAGAAAGCTTATGAAAGAAATTGAAGAAGATACAAAAAAAAAATGGAAAAGATTCCACGCTCCTGCATAGGAAGAACAAATATTATTACAATGTTGATACTACCAAAGCAATCTACATATCCAGTGCACTCCCTATCAAAATAACACCAACATTCTTCACAGAGCTAGAACAAATAATCCTAAAATTTGTATGGAACCAGAAAAGACCCCGAATAGCCAAAGCAATCTTGAAAAAGAAAACCAAAGCAGGAGGCATCACAATCCCAGACTTCAAGCTATACTACAAAGCTGTAACCATCAAGACAGTATGGTACTGGCACAAGAACAGACACTCAGATCAATGGAACAGAATAGAGAACCCAGAAATGGACCCACAAACATATGGCCAACTAATCTTTGACAAAGCAGGAAAGAATATCTAATGGAATAAAGGCCGTCTCTTCAGCAAGTGGTGCTGGGAAAACTGGACAGAGACATGCAGAAGAATGAACCTGGACCACTTTCTTACACCATACACAAAAATAAACTCAAAATGGATGAAAGACCTCAATGTAAGACAGGAAGCCATCAAAATCCTCGAGGAGAAAGCAGGCAAAGACCTCTTTGATCTTGGCCGCAGCAACTTCTTACTCAACACACCTCCGGAGGCAAGGGAAACAAAAACAAAAATGAACTACTGGGACCTCATCAAAATAAAAAGCTTCTGCACAGTGAAGGAGAGAATCAGCAAAACTAAAAGGCAACCAGCAGAATGGGAGAAGATATTTGCAAATGACATATCAGATAAAGGGTTAGTATCCAAAATCTATAAAGAACTTATCAAACTCAGCACCCAAAAAACAAATAATCCAGTGAAGAAATGGGCAAAAGACATGAATAGACACTTCTCCAAAGAAGATATCCAGATGGCCAACTGACACATGAAAAAATGCTCAGCATCACACATCATCAGGGAAATACAAATCAAAACCACAATGAGATACCACCTTACACCTGTCAGAATGGCTAACATTAACAACTCAGGCACAACAGATGTTGGCGAGGATGCAGAGAAAGAGGATCTCTTTTGCACTGTTGGTAGGAATGCAAACTGATGCAGCCACTCTGGAAAACAGTATGGAGGTTCCTCAAAAAAAACTAAAAATAGAACTACCCTACAACCCAGCAATTGCACCACTAGGCATTTATCCACGGGATACAGGTGTGCTGTTTCAAAGAGACACATGCACCCCCATGTTCATAGCAGCACTATCAACAATAGCCAAAGTATGGAAAGAGCCCACATGTCCATCTATGGATGAATGGATAAAGAAGATATGATACATATATACAATGGAGTATTACTTGGCAATCAAAAAGAATGAAATCTTGCCATTTGCAACTATGTGGATGGAACTAGAGGGTATTATGCTAAGTGAAATTAGTCAGTCAGAGAAAGACAAATATCATATGACTTCACTCATATGAGGACTTTAAGAGACAAAACAGATGAACATAAGGGAAGGGAAACAAAAATAAAAACAGGGAGGGGGACAAAACAGAAGAGACTCATAAATATGGAGAACAAACTGAGGGTTACTGGAGGGGTTGTGGGAGGGGGATGGGCTAAATGGGGAAGCGGCACTAAGGAATCTACTCCTGACATCATTGTTGCACTATATGCTAACTAATTTGGATGTAAATTTTAAAAATTAAAAAAAATAAAATTAAAAAAATAAAAATAAAATAATAAAAAAATTTTAAATACAGAAAACTTAGGTTACTCTCACACTTGTTAACATAAAGAATTATACTCACACTTGTTACTATAAAGAAGTAGTGACATAGCTTTAGAATTTTTTTAATGTTTAATTTTGAGAGAGAGAGAGACAGAGTACGAGCAGGGAAAGGGCAGAGAGAGAGGGAGGCACAGAATCCGAAGAAGGCTCCAGGCTCTGAGCTGTCAGCACAGAGCCAGGTGCAGGGCTTGAACTCATGAACCGTGATATCGTGACCTGAGCCAAAGTTGGATGCTTAACCGACTGAGCCCCCAGGTACCCCAAGTGATGTAGCTTTAGAATGTGGGGTTGGCTTAGAAGGTAAGAACCCTTAATATTTTCCATGTTATCAAAATATATGTATTCTAAAATTTATTATGTCGCACTGACCAAGGAGGTCTTTTATAATGGGGCAAAGCCAGATTTTAACTTGAAAGTATAATATAACAACAACCCAAACCACGTATTTGTATGATATTTTTATGTTACAAAGTGCTTTCAATATATGATTTCTCTTATCATCAGAACATTTCTGTAAGGTAGACAGGTATTATCTTCATTTAATTTTTTAAAGAGTTTATTTTTTTATTTATTTCTTTTGAGAGAGAGAAAGAGAGCACATGGGCAGGGGAGGGGCAGAGAGAGAGGAAGAGAGAGAATCCAAAGTAGGCTCCGTGCTTTCAGCCCAGAGCCCAACCTAGGGCTCGATCTCACAAACTGTGAGATCATGACCTGAGCTGAAATGAAGAGTCCAACACTTAATCAACTGAGCCACCCAGGTGCCCCACCTTCATTGTAAAGATAGAAAACTTGAACAAATGAAGTTAAGTGACATTATAAAGACTTACAGAAACCTAGCTATAGAACTGAATCTCTCAGCCCATGATGGTTCTCTCCTGACAAGGAGACAGCATGGCGTGTGACATTAAAGCATAGACTCAAATAAATTAAACCTGCAAATGGCACCTCCATAAACAGGATGAGAAGGAAATTACCTCTGTGTGGCACAGAAGAGGAAGGCAAGAATGAACATAGCAGGAAAGTATATTTTTGAAAAAAGTGTGTGGACCTCAGCGTACCTTATTCATCATGACACTAGTGGCATGTTGGGTAAATCATTCAGCAAAATGAGATAGATCAGCTTGACCTGTGTTGTTTCACTTAGAAACACATTGCTCTGTAATATTTTCATGTCCTACATACCTTTGTCTCCCCCACTACAGTGGAAACTTCATGAAGTTCAGAGGCTAAGACATAATAAGGGTTCTTAAGCACGCTCTACCCAGAAGAAATTAATCGAATGTTTTGATTGGTTAATGGGCAACATATATATTGGTTACAGTGGAGCATAATGGTCATGAACAGGGGTTCAAGTCCGTAGTTCTGTATCTGAAGCCACGTTCTGTCATGACTAGCTGTGCCACTTGTGGGCAAGTTACTCCACCTCGGTGAGTCACGTTGCCATCTGTAATAAGGGTGACAGTGATACAACTTAACCGTAAGTTTGTAGTGAGGATTAAATTAAGTTAATGCTTGTAAATAAAAACCAACGGGATGCTGGGTACCTAACATACACTCAATCAATGTTTCACTGCTGCAATATACTGAGGTTTCAAGTTCAGGGACGTGCTGGAGGTACATGCCAGTCTCCATCGATTTGAAGAAAGAACGTTGGGTTGGTTCTCAAAAACAAAGTTAGATGCCGAGGGAAAATTTTTACAATTCACCCAAAATGTATTTTTAAAACAAACTTTTAATTTATCCCACATGCCATTTGGAATGTAGCAACAGAACAAAGAACAAAAGGCGGATGCTGTGTGCCTCACCAGCGATACAAACGATTACAAACACAATCAGCCTGCAGACACAAGCTAACGGGGAAAACCGTGTGACATGTCAAGCTTTACAGAGGAGTGAAGAAGACCTGAGATTTGGCTGGTCACAAAGGAGACATTCAAAAGAAGGAATATGTGCAATACTTTTTTGAGTAATTCTCCTTGTTCCTAGAAAGAAACAAATATGTCACAAATGTATTATCTTATCAAAGCCCAGCCCCTTATTTTCCAGTGTGTGTGTGTTCTTAGCTCACGTTTCAACGTACATCTTTAGACCCTAATTGCTCCCCTGCATCCCCCAAAGAAATGCAACGGTAGAAGTACCTTAAAATGAGAAAGAGAAAAACAGAATGCTCATATCTGAAAAGGGAAACGACACATACTGAATGATCTCTATCATACTTAGGGTGATATTTATGAGAGAAAACCAGAGCCAAGGGAGTGAAACATTTTCTACCCAAGAGCAGCAGAAAAATGAACAATCACAGAGCAATTTGTCGCACAACAATTTGGAAGAGAACTTGATGCCAACATAAGAGAATAAACTACTCCACTGACACTTCTTCTTTTGTGTCTTTAGGATTTATAGGATCAAATTCATGCAACCTGAAAATTTTTGTGAAATAACACTTTGAACCCTGAATTTTCAGTTCTGGGGCGCAAGCAGAGGAATGCCAGCCAAGCTTCTCTCACACAACCTGAGGGACCAGCTCTTTAAAGTCACAGATGTTGACTCAGAGAACATCCTCCGTTTCTCCTCTGCTTCCTTCAGGGTCTGGGTTGAATTCCAACGGCCTGGGAGACTCCGCCATTGGAATCTCATCTCCTCGCCTGGCGTTACCTTCCTTGGTCTCCTCGTGGATCAAGTGTGGCAGGCAGTCCTGCTCCGAGTTACTCCAGACATAGCCGGGTAACGTCACGTGGCTGTCGGGCTGGTGGCCGGCTGTCTTGGTGGCTTTGCCAGAGATGAGCACCATGCGAGCGCTGGCAGCCACCTGCGACTGGCTGCTGGTGCTGTGGGTCAAGGTGGTGAGCACGGAGCCGTATCGGTGACCGCCGCATGGGGGCGTCCTTTTCCAGTCGATGGAGAGATTCCACCGGCCCCACAACTTCTTCACCTCGGACTGAACCTGTCACAGGAAATATTGTGCATCAGAAACCATCAGGGAGCCTGAAGCCTTGTTAGACGGATATTTGCCCTTCAGTGATAGTAATCGCCGAGTTTCCACTGTGTGCCAGGGAATGATGTACATATTCTCCCTCAACCTCAGAAAACCTCTACATGTTATTACTGGCTCCGAGAGAGGTAAAGGGTCTTGTCCAAGATCAGTATTTTAATATAAGCTGAAATGCAGCCCATAGAAACATCTGAGTTGTGGGAGAGGGAACAGAGGATTCTGGGTGGAAGAGGAGGGGGGTGGTAAATAGTGCCAGCTGTGCCCGAGGAATGGCATGGAAGGTACTCAACTTGAAATGTAATACTGTGACTTTGCACAGGCATACTGAGGGAGGAAAAAATGGGAAAGAAGCCTGTACCACGAAAAACAGGCACTGCAAATGACTTCTTAATAGGGTGGGGCTCTTGCTCCCAATCTTGTGGTTGAGGTTTCAGTTCTCCTGCTATTACCATTTACCAGAAGAGAGCTTAGTTGGAATTTCCATGGAAAGCAGTGGAAACCTGGTAAGCTGATAACAGCATGGCTAATGCTCTCCAGCCAACCCCTCAATGAACTAAAAGTGTCCCGTCACCATCGTGTGGTTTTTAAAATATCAAAATATTCTCATGGACTTGTCCCAAGAAAACTTATTTTTTAGCTTCTTATAGGACTCGAAATTGAATGTAAGTTTATGTATTAACTGGAATATGAAATTCACTGTCCTTCCAAGTATCAATTTACATTCCAACGAGTTGCATGGTGTTTGGGTTTTTGTTTTTGTTTCTGATATCAGGGTTTGCAACTGAATTAACGTTGAAAAGTGCTAGAAGAGGAAGACTTTAGCTTATTTCCATTCATTCTTGCTTTCTCAAAATAGTTTATGATCGAAATATCCCCTTTCTCCCTGCTCATTTTTTCCTGTCACTCCTGGGGATCCTGAAGAGATTCAGGCCACACTGTGATGGCCATTTACAAGCTGACTCAGACCTACACCTGTGGGGTGTCCGGGGCTCTTCAAACCTACCTCCCCGTTGCAGTAGCAGTAGATGATAGACACAAAGAAACCCTGGGGAACAAAACAGAATGTTAGCATGCTGACAATTCATGAAGATCACAGCACTGACGTGTCTTGTGTCAAAATATATAAATTGAAAAACTGGGTGGTGGTATGATTCCTTCAGAATATTATATGAACTACTCTCTCCTGATGTTTCCAAATCTTCAAGTTTATGTTATATTTGTCTGAGATCCTTCCTTGGCGTCAGCTGAACCAAACAAGTAACTGAATAAAACACTGTCAGATCCATAAAGAATTGATTCCCATTTTATTAGCTTCATGTATGTTGTCACTCAAGGATCACAGAATAGCACCTGGTGAGTACGAGGTATTTATACATTGTGAATGCTGGAAACTACAGACATAGGCTATCATATGGCAAAAAGACAAAGAAACTTCTGTGTCACTCATTCAAAAGTATTTATTGAGCCTCTACAGTGCAAACTGCTCAGCATGCCAGGGGTGAACAATTTAATCAAGACAGCCGGGGTCCCTCTTCCCTTAGAGCTTACATTCTAGAAGGAAATACAGATGGATAAAACGTAAACACCTAGCCACGCTGGAAAATTGTAAGATAATAAGGGCTATGCAGACAAAATGTGAAAGAGAGGAATGGAGAAGGTATATTGAATGGGTAACTCAATGAAGAGCGCTTCGAAGAGATAGCATTTAAGCTGCTTTGAGCGACAAGAAGAAGCCAGGCCTTGTGAGTATTGGGGATGCTGGGGGAGAGCCCTCCAGACAAAGGCAACGGCAAGTATGAGCCCCTGAGATAGGAATGAGTTTGAGGAACAGAGAGTGTGGGAGCAGGAGCGTGACTCAAACTCAGTGGGTGACAGGGAGCACAGTGTGACGCGAGGTCACAGTCGGGCAGGATCCCTGCCGCATAGGGCTGTGCACACCAGCAAATGGCATGTGGATGTTATTCTGAGTGCAATGGGAAAACTCTGGGTACTTCGGGTAGATGAGTGACACGATCAAATTTATTTTTAAGATCCTCCAGACTGTATACGGAGACTAGATTTAAGGCGACCGGAGGTGGCAGCGAGCGAGTGCCCCGGAGGAGGGAGGTGTCCGCAGTAAGCCATGTAAGCGATGACGGTAATCGTATTTTCAAATGAGATAAAACGGGTAGCAGCTACTTCTCCTTTTTTGTCTCCCTTTCCCTTTTTTGCCTCCTCCCTGCCTTCTTTTTCTTTGACTTTCGTTTATTTTCCATACACACACGCAGAAGCCCCTGCTCTGTACGTGTTCCATATTTTACAGCAATACGCTTTCTTGTCTCACTGCCCAGACTTGGTGAGAAGCAGCTCCTGCTGTGGGCAGAGGTTAAAAGCATAGGCTCCAGAGAATAACGCCCTTCCGTGGCCCCCTGGGAGACAGGTGCATGAAAGTCGGAGAGAGGAGCAGAGAAAAAAGTTGCGGGGGGGGGGGGGGGGGACCCCAATGCAAGAGCCGGAGCTGTCTACCTGAAAGGAATTGAAGAAGAGCTCACAGTGCATCCGGACCTCCCAGCCCAGCCCGGCGAAGGAGTGGGGCAGGCACAGGAACACGATGTAGTGCACTCCAAAGACCAGCACCAGGACCAGGGTCGATTTGGCGAGTTTCCTGAAAGAAGCCTTTTTATTAACCAACTTAGAGTGCCGGTCCGTGGAGATGGCTTGCAAAAAAAACCAAGCTTAGGAGAGGCTGACTTTTTCCCCGTCTCTTTAGATCCCGTGGCTTCTGCTAGATATTTTTCCCCCCTCCCTCCTCTTCCTGTCACATTTACACTAAATAGAAAAAACGGAACGATTAATTCAAGCTCGAGAGGGCCTGAGAAAGGCATAAGGGAAATAGTACTTTTTTTAAAAGCTGAATTTTTTATACTAAATCAAATTGTTTATTCTCACTTCCCATGATTATTATCCCTTAATTCTCTCTAATCTCATTTCCACTCTCCTGGATTAACAGATATTGTTTTCATAAAGCTATGAAATGCCCTTTGTTGCTGCCCTAAATTTACTTTAACTTCTATGTTTGAGACTTAAACAAGTATTACTTCCATTCATGTTAATTATCTTTACTTTCCACAGACCACATTTTGATTTGTTTTGTTAATTTTAAAATTAACTACTCCCAGGGCATGTGGGTAGCTCAATCACTTAAGTGTCCAACTCTTAATTTCCGTTTAGGTCATGACCTCACAGCTCAGCTCAAGAGCTCACTCCCTGCCTCAGATTCTATCTCCCTCTCCACCCCTCCACCCCTCTCCTGCTTGTGCTCAGTCTCTCTCTCTCTTAAATATAAATAAACGCTAAAATTTTTTTAATTAAAATAAAATTAACTACTCCCTAGTTTCTTCATCAGTTGGATCTCCATTAATCATTTCATATTTTCTTATAAGCTGCATATGGCCAATGTTTTTTGCTGTCTGTAAATATTCTACAAATTATCTACAGTTCTAGGTTTTGTGCCTTTATTTTGCAAGCTAAGCAATTTGACTTTATTTCCCTTAACTACTTTTTTCATATATATTTTCTTGTGTATCTGGAGGAACCCCAGGTTTCCAGTATGTTGGTTGACTCTAAAATGGCCCCCAGTGATTCCCCACCTAATATTTACATTCTTGTTAATCCCCTTCCTTTGAGTATAGACAGAAACCTAGGACTTGTTTCTAATTGACAGACTACAGGCAAAATGATGGGATGTCACTTCTGTGATTACATTTCATAAGATTGTAACTTTCATCTTAATAGCAAAGCCTCTCCCTTGTTTGGTCCAATGAAGCAAGCAACCATGTTGTGAGCTAGTCTACTGAGTGGCCCATGTGGCAAGGTGGGGTGGCATCAGCCAACAGCCAAGAAAAAACTGAATTCTGTCAATAATCTCATAAACTTGGAAGTGGATTCTTCCCCAGTCCAACCTTAAGATAAGCCTGTAGCTCTGATTGACATCTCAGTTGACCCTTATAAGAGATCCTGAGGGAGGAGGTCCATGTAAACCATGCTCAGATTTCTGACCTACAGAAACGTTAAAATAGCAAGTTTTTTTTTTTGTTTTAAGCCACTTATGTTTGTGGTAATTCATTTGCACAGTAGATAACTAGTACACCCCAGCACATCATTTTCTGGTGTTTGGCTTTGGGGTTTTGGGGGGGAGGGGGTTCTTTTGTACTTTTTATCCAAGAATCTGCCAAATCTGGCTTCTTCTTTCTTTTTTTTTAATTTTTTTTTAACGTTTATTTATTTTTGAGACAGGGAGAGACAGCATGAACGGGGGAGGGTCGGAGAGAGAGGGAGACACAGAATCTGAAACAGGCTCCAGGCTCTGAGCTGTCAGCACAGAGCCTGACGCGGGGCTCGAACTCACGGACTGCGAGATCATGACCTGAGCCAAAGTCAGATGCTTAACTGACTGAGCTACCCAGGCGTCCCTGGCTTCTTTCTTATTCCTCAAATATTCCCTTATTTGGAAATCATTTATGCCCCAGTAATCTCAAACAATTGTAACCTTCTCCCTTTCTTACTGGTCTTTCCTCCAGCTATTTTTCTTTCTCCCTCCCTCCCTTCCTTCTTTCTTTCCTTCCTTCCTTCCTTCTTTCTTTATTTGTTTACTTATGTATATACTTACCTAGTTTCCTTCTTAGAAATAAACAGTGTGGATAAGCAGAGATCACAATGGACTAAAACTAAACAGAACTGGATTCAGATTCCAGATTTGCCACTAACTTCCTAAGTGACTGGGATTCGGTTTTCTTTCCTCTAAAATGAGTTACAGAGCCCAGAAGTTTATAAGAGCTATAATAGTCTAAGGCTTTCATAGGGATCATCTTCCAGACACATCCACTTTCCTATCATAACCATCTTATCAGTTCCCGCAGGACCTGGGTGTCCCACAAAATCATATTCAAAAGCCTAACTTAGACATTTAGAGTTGCATATGTGTCCCATCTCATTCTCCTCTGCCTCTTGTATTTCTCAGTAGTGCCTAGACCGTCTGCTCCTCTTGTCTCAGAGCCGTCTGCTCTGCCTCAGGCTCACAGTTTCCCCAGTGGCCTATGGGCTTTCCCCTGTGCTGTTCTAGCCCCACACTTCATACTTTGACTCATCTACAGTCTACTTAGTTTGAAAATTCTACCTTAAGTCTGTTTCATTCAAGGCAGCATCCATGGTAAGACCATGGATTTCTCTGACCTAACTAAACCTTTCAACTTTCAGAGGCTCCTTGGGATATGCCTGTCCTCCTGAACCCTGACAAGTGACTATCCTTTTCCACCACTGCATAAATGAGCAAGACACTGTGAGTAACTTCATGACATCGGAATTCAGTCTAATCAGATAAAGGGGGACAGCACTAACTACATTTGCAGAACTTTACAAGTCTTGTTTAACATGACCCTGAAAAGGAAATTGCATTTCCTCTTTTAAGATGATTGAATAGGGGCACCTGGGTGGCTGAATCCATTGAGTGTCCAACTTCAGCTCAGGTCATGATCTCACAGCTCGTGAGTTTGAGCCCTGCGTGGGGCTCTGTGCTGACAGCTCAAAGCCTGGAGCCTGCTTCAGATTCTATGTCTCTCTCTCCCTCTGCCCCTCTCCTGCTCACTCTCTCTCTCTCTCAAAATAAATAAACATTAAGTTAAAAAAATATTTTTAAGATGAATGGATAAATCCCCCTGGAGATATTCTCAAACTCAAGCTAACTTTGATTGTTCTTATTGTGTGTGACTAGGAGCCATAAACTAGGTTAAAACAGGAAAGAAAAAGAAGAAAGAAAGAAAGAAAGAAAGAAAGAAAGAAAGAAAGAAAGAGAAGAGGAGAGGAGAGGAGAGAGGAAAGAAAGGAGAGGAGAGGAGAAGGGAGGCGAAGGGAGGGGAAGGGAAGGGAAGGGAAGGGAAGGGAAGGGAAGGGAAGGGGGAAGAAAGAAGTGCAACACATTGTGAAATGAGCACAAATATAAAATTTTAGGGACAGTTTGGTTCAAAGCAGAGCAAGAAACAGTTGTCAAAGACTGCAATTTAGTGGGAATCCTGCTAGCTCAGCCATCTGTTTTTTCTCTTTTTCTATGACTAGGCTCTTTTACAACTCTGTAGAGGTAAAAGTTAATTTGTAGCAAACATGATAATTGAATTTATTTTCTATTGCTATGTAACATATTATCACAAGTTTAGTGACATAAACAATATCCATTTATTCACTCTCAGTTTCTATATGCCTCACGTCCAGGCATGATGTACATAGATCTTCTGCTCAGGGTGTCACAAGGCCAAAATCAAGGTGTCAGCCACCAGGATTGTGTTTTCATCTGGACCTCAGGGCTCTTCTCCAAGTTCATGCATACTGCTAGCAGATCTCAGCTCCTTGAAGTTGTAGGACTGGGAGCTGGCTATTGGCCAGGGATCATTCAGTTCCTACAGGCTGCCCTCAGACTGTCCTCAGGTCCTAGCCATATGCCTTCACAACATGTGGGATTACTTCTTCAAAGCCAGCAGGAGGATCTCTCTCCAGGCTCACTCACAGGAGTCACTACCCCATCACTTTTGCCTTGTAATGTAACCTAAGCAAGGGAGAAACTGTCCTATCACAGGTCTTGCTCAAGAAGGGGTATGGAGGATGATTATAGAGGCATGTACACCAGGGGGAAAGTAATCTTGGTGGAGCAGGGGAGGGGGTGGGGAAGGTGAAGTATGTATCTTAGAAATTGGCCTACCGTAGTAGTGCAAATAATTCCTGTCCACAGAAATGTAAATTGTGCCCAGTGGAACGTCACTAATTTTAGCCCTGTGGATATTAACAAGTTTTACTAATTTGCATCCATTTGTAAATTCATTTCAGCCTTCATGATTCCCTTTTAAGCATGTGTAATGTCTTACCAGTTCCTTCATTAATGACTTCAATAAAATCTTTGAAGTGTGTTCATTTATATTTGTATAAAAGTTATGATTACATCCTCTTTGAAAATTTATCCTCCAGTGCCAGGGGTAAGTTGAAGCAGGGGCATGTACCAGGCCGTTGGATACATGGGTCATCTGTTCGCTTATAAAGATGGATTTTTGCACTCGCATCAAATCATTCAGCAATCCTGGGCACTGATTTGTTCGGCGTCCATCTGGTCACTCACGCACACTGTACATCTTCGCAGCCCGGCTCTCTGAAAAGGCACAGCTGCCTAGCGAGATGATCAGGGACGCACCAACTGAACGTGGCCTTCTGGCTTGCTGGAAACACGGTGGCGGCTCTGCCTCCAAGGGCAAAGCCATGAGAGGAATGTAAAGGAATCGAAGGGTCCATGGGACTCAGTGTCCTATTTAGAAAATAGATACTCAATTCTTGCAACAGCTCTCTCCCCAGGTGAAAAGTGTTGGAAGATCTCTACTTTCCTTGTCAGAGTCAACTTAGCTTTTTGAAAAAAACTACTATTTCCCTTAAGCCTTTTTCGATCCCTCTTGAGCTTGAATTAATCTTCTCCTTTTATCTATACACCTAACACTTTGTAAGTGCATCTCTACTGGTACTGTCCTCACTTTGTTTAATTAAATTAATCTCTCTCTCTCTCTCTCTCTCACCACTCACTCAAATTTTTTTGCACACAGAAACCATGTCTTCTTATACTTTGAATTCTTGTGTGGCACAAAAAGGGCACTCAGTCAATGAAGCTGTTGCCTATGACGCCCCTGTTACATACTATACCGGCTGCCTCCTTTTATTCTGCCAACCATGTAAGAGCCGTTATCATTCCATAGCCTGATGAGGACAGAGGCTCGGAAAAGCAAAGTATTCGCCTAAAGTCAGACAATGAGTACAGGATTCAGCCTTAAAATCTGCCCTCTTTACTATCATACTGCATAATAGACATTGGTTGAATTTATTCCAAAATAATAAACAATAAATACGATTTTTGTCTAACATTGAATGGAAAGTCAAATTAGCCAAAACATTCCAATGTTCTTGTCCATTCAGTCTTGCATTTCTCATAGCTCATGTTCTTCCACTTCTGGCAATCTTTTCTTACTTTGCAAGGGGATTGAGTTGTAATTTAAAACAAAAATGCAGGGGTGCCTGGGTTGCTCAGTCAGTTAAGCATCTGACTTCAACTCAGGTCATGATCTCACAGTTTGTGAGTTTGAGCCTTGCTTCAGGCTCTGCGCTGACAGCTCAGAGCCTGGAGCCCGCTTCAGATTCTGTGTCTCCCTCTCTCTCTGCCCCTCCCCTGCTCATTCTCTCTCTCTCTCTCTCTCTCTCTCTCTCTCTCTCTCTCTCTCTCTCTCCCTCCCTCTCTCTCAAAATTAAATAAACATTTAAAATTTTTTTTAAAAAGCAAAAAATGCATCAGCCTTGCTGTTAAATCTGATATGTTATTTAATTTTCTACACACCAGTCTTGTTTTAAAATAACTGATGTGGTAAATAAAAAGAAAGACAGAGCCTTTCCTCACCACATTTTGAACTTTGGACACTAGTAAGAATACGAAGGGTGTTTCAGTTATTAAAAAAAAAAAATGTATGTGGCTGGAAAATACTTTCCCTGACTACCTGACATTAGTCTAGACTCTGTTCAAATTAATCATTTCAAACTTAAAACACTTCTGGGCCCCAGATTATTTAAAAATTTGTTCTGAATTCTGAATAGATTATTTTAATCCTTGATGAATTTTTCTCTTCCATTGTTTTGAGAACTACTCCCCCATGCATGAACTCAAAATATTGTCTATTCAAACTATGTTTTAAGATAGTTCACCCTTTGTTCTCTCCAGAATTTTTTCTCAAGTCTCTTTGGTAACTTTTAACTGAGAGTTCAAGTTCACATCATTTAGAACTATAAAAATAAGGAGCTTTTATTCAGAACTAGAGAAATAAGCAGCTTTCAAAAACCTTTGTACTTTTCCACTTTATGGAGAAAATTGAAGAGCTATTTACATTTTCCACTGTTCTGTCATCCCCTGGCCTTTGTCTTCATCAGTGGGATGTGACAGGAGACAGGCTATATTAGTATGGCAAAGGTCCTTCACTGTAAACTCTTAGGCACAATTTATATTATAATAATACCGCTTGCAGCACATTAAAAATAATTGGAGCCTGCAGCTACTGGTTTGTTCAGTGTGTGTCTTATCCCAGACTCCAGTCTATACCCGTCATCTTTTCTGCCTGACAGTGAAAGTTGCCTACACAGTAGAGGGAAATAATTCAACAAAGGGCTTCGAGAACAGTTGTGACACTGAACCAAAATACTGACTATGGTTTCTTCCTTTCTGTGTCTCAGACAGCATTTCCTAACAATCCAAGACAGAAAGAAGTGGTTATTACTTTGGGATTATAAAGATCAATCCACATCCACCTGACCACTGGATGTGTGCACAATTGGATAGAGGCTGTTATTATTCGGGACTCCCAAAATTGTCATTGGGAAAAGTGGGAATACCCTTAAGATAGCTTGATAATGATCATAAACATTCAATTTGCCCTTTTCTTCATGAAAGACTGAATAATGTGTCTTGCTCAGTGTATTTGAACGTTCTTAAAAATTTATATTTGGTAGGGGCCAGTTTGATGGACAGATTGGAAACAATACAGCAAACCCACCTTCTTGATATTTTCAGTTATGACATATTATTTTAAGAACACAGAGGGGCCCCTGGGTGGCTCAGCCGGTTAGGTATCTGACTTCAGCTCAGGTCATGATCTCACGGCTGGTGGGTTCGAGCCCTGTGTTGGGCTTTGTGCTGACAGCTCAGAGCCTGGAGCCTGCTTCAGATTCTGTCTCCTTCTCTCTCTGCCCTTCCCCCACTTGCTCTCTCTCTCTGTCTCTCAAAAATAAATGAACATTGAAAAAAAAAGAACACAGATAAAATTGTCTGCTTAGATCATCAACAAGAGATTTTCTGGGTAGTCACATTGTTTATGGGAAAATCCCAATCTGCTAAGAACAGATAAAAAAAAATTATACTTAATACTTAAAATGTAAGCACATTAGGAAGGTTCTGGATTACTTAGATTTTCCTAAAATATATCTATGCATTTCTGATAAATGGCATAACTGAACCAAATGAAAATTCATATTCACAAATTTATCTCTCAGAGACATTTCAGATCAATCAATACCTGTTCTTTACTCTAAATAGTAACCAAAATATTTCCTCTGGTAGATGCCTGTCCTGGAATTACCTGTATTGCTTTTTTGTGTCATGCCCAACTGCATTGGTCTCCCAGATTTTGGTAGCCAGAACTCTAACCGTATTCAGAAACAGAATAAAATTGAGCTGAAAGAGAAGGTAATATTATAAAGAATTATTAACTTAACCATCAAGATGTTTATAAAAAGTTATACAAATTGAACTTCTTTGTATTCAAAAACCATAAATTACCCATTCCATATATGTGAAAGAGGGACTCTGAGATAAGATACTGGACAGCTAGTGATTCTTGAGTTGCCCTCATGAAAACACAGAGATAAAAAGTTGCAACAGCACTGGAAACTAAAAATGCCAGAGGATGATCTGCCAGAATCCATAGGGAATTTCCAAACCCAAGTTCAGATGAAGTCCTGTGGCAGACTGGCAGAATAAAGGATAATAGTTATACAAATGTAACTACCTGCCCTTTTTGAAATGAGTTCCCAGCTTCTGTATATATCTTAGGGAGAGGAATAATAGAGTTGTTTGGGCGATGCTGTCCTTCTTATGACATATGAAAAGTATTGAGTGAAGTATATAGATTTAAAAAAAAAAAGCAAATGATGTGGGGCATGGATGAAATAGATAAAAGGGATTAAGAGCACACTTATCTTGATGAGCACTGAGTAATATACATAATTGTTAAACTATTAAGTTGTACGCCTAAAACTAACACTGTATGTTATGTACACTTCAATTAAAACAATATTTTAAAAACACTTCTCAGGCACACACAAAACAAGATGCTGTCTAAGAATAGGCCCCCACTGGAGGCAGTTAGATTGAATTTGAAATATTACAGGTGTGAGAACCCCAGAGACAATCAAGTTCTGGTTTTAAAAATGTTGGGGAGGTGTTCGTAGGATAAGCCCTTTTATGTCCGAGGGCCACAAGAGTCAGAGAAGAGATCCAAAATGAAGAAAAAGAAAAGATCTCCAGGTCTAGGGTCATAGGGAAGTAGAAGCCTGAGGCCCTGGAGATGCCTGCAGTCCAGAAAGTGTCACTACTTAGGAATAATGGTAATGTGGGTTGCCAAGAGTGGGCTTGTGTTAGCGGCAGATGAACAGCAGGAAAAGAGGACCGATCAAGTTCTGGATCTTGGAAAATAAAACTTGTCTTGCCGAGTTTTCAACCATTTCTGGAATTTGAAGAATTTGGGTTGTGGGGTGATTCATGTGCCCCTCTCCTGGGTCCAGCTGATCGTCTCCATCAGCCCTCAGCCCCCTGCCACCTTCTTTGCCATCCTACCTACTGACTATGCTCTCACCTCTCACTGATTTCACACTTCTTATAAGAACTAGGGGCTGGGACTTGAGCCCCACACCCTGGAGGAAGGACACAGGTGCACTGTGAGCTGGTGGAAGAATAAGGATTTTTCAGGCCAGTAAGAGCTGCCATTTATTGAACACCTGAGTTTAAATGCTCACAGGAATATGGGACAAGCATAGGTCCCTTTATTACGGATGAAGAAACTCCAGCCCAAAGAGATCAATTGATTTGACCTAAGCTACCCAGCTATCAGGGGAATCTGACCCAGGTCTGTGTGGGTCTGTACTGTGAATTCTTAACCACTATCTTATACCTTCTCTTCAGGAGGATAAAAAAAAATGCAAAACATGAGAGCTGAGGACCTCCATTCATCCTCACCCACCGCAACACCTGGCTCCAGACGTAAAATCATTTTCTTTTCTTTTTTTTAATGTTTGTTTATTTTTGAGACAGAGAGAGAGAGAGAGAGAGCATGCATGAGCAGGGGAGGGGTAGAGAGAGGGGGACAGAGACTCCCAAGCAGGCTCTGTGCTGACAGCAGCAAGCCTGATGAGGGGCTCCAACTCCAGAACAGTGAGATCATGACCTGGGCCAAAGTCAGATGCTCAACCGACTGAGCCACGCCGGTGCCTAAGACGAAAAATCTTTTTCAATAAGAGGGTGAGAGCTGCTCACAGATGTCACATGAGTGCTACTTTGTGAACAGCCACTCATGTCAGGCCCCATTAATTCTACTCTCCCTATGACTACAGCCCCAGGCGATACAGTGCAGCTGGGAGTCAAACTGGTGAGAAGCGATGATGTGTAATTACCCTTAAAGGACGAAGTGGTAGGAACTAAAGCTGGCATAGCTATGGAAGCAATGCCAACTGGGGACTATCACTTGTCATTTCCCATTCCTGGAAAAGGAAAAATTGTAGATGGCTTCAGGCAGGCCAACCTTAAACTCCATCCATATTAAAAAGCTCATGACCAGGAATTGGCCAGCGGACCACACTAAATAAATACTGAAAACTCCGAAGAATTTGACTACAGAAAATACACACTTCCGATACATCACTTTAATAACTAAGATGATGCATTTAAGGACAAGGAAGTGGATTATGGAAAGAATTAAGAAAAACTAAAATTGAGTGAAACGTGCTGCCTTAAAAGATCAGCTAATGAAATATACCGATACCTGCGACAATAGTTGGGTGAAATTCCAAATAATTACTCTGAATAATTTAGGGAAGTATAGAATAAAGGGTAATTAGAAACTAAGTTATTGACCACTTAAGTGTATTACGCGAAGTGACTCAGTCTTCACAGGAGATAGGCATATTATTGCCCCATTTTACAGATGAGGAATCTGAGTAACAGTTTACACAAATTATTCCCAGTCACACAGCCAGCACGTGGCAAAGGCCTCCTGAGGCCCTTGCCGCCTGGACGCAATAGCATGCACTCAACCACTGCACCGTACTGTCCATAAAATAGAGTTGAGTTACCATGGAGACAGAAACTTAAAGAGCAGGATGGATTAAGAAAAGATTGTAAAGAATCTAAACTATAATCAAGTTTGGGGAGCCTGGATGGCTCCGTCGGTTAAGCATCTGACTTCTGCTCAGGTCATGATCTTACAGTTCATGAGCTCGAGCCCCACGTGGGGCTCTGTGCTGACGGCTCAGAGCCTGGAGCCTGTTTCAGATTCTGTGTGTGCGTCTCTCTCTCTCTCTCTCTCTCTCTCTCTCTCTCTCAGCCCCTCCCCCACTCATCCCTGACTCTGTGTGTGTGTGTGTGTGTGTGTGTGTGTCTCAAAAACTAAATAAACATTAAAAAAATTTTAAATTAATTAATTAATTAAATAAAATAAGATATAATCAAGTCTTAAAATCAGTATTCGAAACAGCAAACAGCAGATCTAACAAAGCAGGAGAACACATCCAGCAATGTGGAAGACCACTGAAGACGCTTCCCACACGGGAGGTAAAGAACAGAGAGAACCATCCACACGATGAGGGGAGAGGTGCCTGTGTGGACGACAGGGAATTGCAAGTTATCATGTAGGTTTATTTCTCCTTCTGCAGAAAAGATAATGATAAATTGAACAAACCAATAAAAATATGAGGGAGAAGTCCCTGCACCAAAAGAAGATCTGAGCCTGTAGACGGAAAAATGACGTTATACGCGGGGCAAATTGAATGATAAAAGAATGAGACCAAGAAGATGCGTCCGGGTGAGATTCTTCAATTTGATTTTAGAAGATGAAGACACGATTCTAAGAGAAAATTAGAGAGTCCTCGCATCCCTCATGTGAACCTCTTGTAAAATTTTGCTTAAAGGTCTACTTCAGGCAAAGCACAGATAAAACAAAGAAAAAACCAAAACCGAGAAGGTGAATAAAATGACCCCCTCGTCAGCATTAAAACCAGTCACATATAGAATCAATTTTATGCAAATGTGGTTTTTAAATAATGCAAATGTAAACATTAGATTCTCTCTCAATTAAAAATTTAAAGATGGATTCAAAGTGAAGCACAGATGAATTGAAACAAAGAACTCAAAACTTCAGCCTGGAAACCTCTGGCCCCGCAGGCTATCTCTGAGACTTTGTTCCCAGAGCCCTCTTGGCAGGGATCCTTCTCTCACTCCCTCTGCTCCCCCTCCCTCACGAGGGTAGCTCATTTTCCTAGGCTTCAGGCTGAATGTCAGCTTTCCTCTGAAGCTGTTCCAACCTCACCCCAGCACTTGTCACGTTTAAATGTTTGCCCCACCCACTCTGCTTAAGCTTCGGGAGGAACTGGTGTCTGTCGCCCCACCGTATCACGGCCATTGCCTCACCCACCACCCGCAATGTTCTCGGTGTTTAATCGGGACTTGTTAAATGAGTGAATGAATAATTGCGTGAGATATGCCCTCTCCAAGCCCTAGTTATATTCTGGGAAATCAGCATATCTCCCTTTCATGTACAGTGTTCACTTCTACGTGTCTATCATAAAAGACATCCTCAGAGAAAGAAGTCAGAATTTATGTATAGGAAAGCCCACTGTTGTAAAACCTCTATAAACCCATCTCTGGGCCCCTGCAATTTTCATCTCTGCCTTTGGACACATTCGGGGGAGGGGTGCTTTCTCCTGGTCCCGATTGTCCCTGCCAGGGGGCGCTGCTCAACTGACGTGCACTTCCGTTCTCCCCTTCACTCTCTCCGGCCCTGAAGGAGACAAACCGAAGTATTTAATGAGCAAATGTGGGAAGAATATGGACTTTGTTTGACCTGGCCCATCCTTCTTTGCCTTGGGAGCTTGCCACGAGCACACTTGCCCTGCAGCATCTCCAGGGTTAGGAGTCTGCCCCTTAGCCTCCTGTGTGAATGTAGGTCCTCCTGTCTCCGGGGGCGGTGGCCCCCTTGGTCAGGATGGATTACATCTGCCAACTAAACCTTTACCACTTCTTCCAGGCCATGCTGCCCTGCGTGCCCTCTTCTTCCTTCCATCGATGTTCTGGAAGGCCCAGCACCAAAACAACGCTCCGTCTCTGCTGTCGACCAGGAAGTATTCCTCTCAGAGTTTGATGTTATACAGAAGAATTTTTTCTTAATCATCCTTAAATCAACAGCGTGTTGCAGGTGAATAACAAATTGTTATATTGGCAGATGTTTATTTTCAGAACAAAAAAAATGAATGTTTTCTAATGTTTTCTGATGTTCTCTTAAACATGGTTTTAACACTTGTGAATAAAACAAAACCAACAACAGTGCTATAATTTTAGATTGTGTGATTCGAAAATACAGTGGTTCATCCTAAATTTATACTAAAGTCTGATGATCTCTAAAATTCGATTCTCTCGATATGACTTCTTCAAGTTAGAACCTATAAATGCTTATTCTCTATAAACTCCTATGTTCTCTTAAATTCAGTTTGCTTTATATATAGCTTAGAACTTCTGATCACATTTACTCCCAGATTTTACTCCCAGATACACAAAATTCCAATTAATAGAATCTCTGCTATTCCAGTATCCAAAGCCAGAATTAAGTGAGGGATCCAACCTATATTTAAAATTCTTGGCAAAGAATTTCTGATAGCGTATATGGAGCATATCTAATTACATAAAACCCTGCCACATGCAATGCAAGTTTGAAAAACAAATATTTTATCCAAAGTTAATATATAAAAACTATAAATATTGCCTTAAAAATTGAAAGAACTTTTTCCCATAAATTCAAGAAACAATCTTGACACGTTTTGGAGTGCAAGTGACAAGAACATGGTCAAAACCATGCTTAGTCTCATTTTGTCACACTATCTGTGACCTTTATCTGTGTGGACTCTAGTTACCTTCTCTGGAAATGAAAAGGTTACAGGAAATGCAGAGGTTCTGTAATTACACAGCACTTTGCTTGGTGCTCTCATTTCACTTCTTGCCTCTTACCAGTTCCCCAGGGCATCTACTTCGCACACAGTTTTATTTTTTCAACAAATATTTATTGAGTGGCCACTCTGCACCAGGAAACCTGCTAGGCACTAGAAATATAGAAGTTGAGGGAAAATATGGTTCTTGATCACATAATCCTTGTAGCTTAGAGGGCAAGATGGACGCTCAACAATTAGGAGCTTCATACATTGTGATGATCTTGAGAAGGAAAAAAACCTCACCTTGCTCTGTGGGTTATGACAGGTGTGACCTAATTTAGACTGGCGGCATCAAGGAGGCCACAATGAAGAAGTGGCATTTAAAGTGAGGAATGGAAGAAAGCACATCCCCACCTTCCAGGGGTACAGAGCAGAATGTGGGAAAGCCCTGAGGAGGCAGAGGTGGACAAGTTCAAGGATCTGAAAGGAAAACAATGTGGCTGAGGTACTGCATGTAAATGGTGCAGGCACGAGTGACCGGGGGCTTCTCTAGACTATCAGGAATGTTAGATTTTATTATACGTGCAAGGAGTTCATTGGGTAGAGACAGTGGGCCTGAAGTTAGAATCCCCACTTACTAGCCACTTACTCCATCACTTACTAGCTGTGTGACCTCGGGCAGTTTCCTCTTCTAGAAGATTAGATAAATCTATGTAAATAAAGCACTTAAAACAGTGCCCACTGCAAGGTAAGCACTGTGCACTGTTTGCTGTTATTTGTCATGCTTCCCAGCTTCAGGACACTGAGGAGCTGAGAGGAGGGAGCCTTGTCACTCAGAACACGAGGACGAGGTTCAGGCACACCTCTTTCCTTACAGACTGGTTCTACAGTGAAATGAGAGGATCTTAAAGGGAACTGTGATAACTGAATTGTAATACTAAAACAAAATGGTCGCTCAAAGAACACAAAGCTTCTCTTGAATCTTCTCTGATTCATGAGAATAAATGGGTGTTGTGATATTGGAAAAACATTTAAGAATTCTTGCTTTGGAGCTGTCATAATTTTAGTTCGAGAATATGAAAGTGGCTTCCCCCTAAGTTTTCTTCAAAATGCATTGAGTGTACCATCATTTCTAGCTCTCTTTCCCCAATGGGGAATCTTCTAAGAACCTCCATAATCACCTAACTTTACTGTTTTACTTTTCAGTTTAGAAACCTCAGCAAATAAACTTCTCATCCATGTTGACAATGTAACTAAGATCTGCAAACAAACAAACACAAAAACACAAAGCTTTGGCTAAAAAATCAATGGTTTTGGGGGTGCCTGGGTGGCTCAGTTGGTTAAGCATCCCACTTTGTCCCAGTCGGTTAAGCGTTCCCAGATCAGGTCATGATCTCACAGTTTGTGAGTTGGAGCCCTGGTCAGGCTCTGTGCTGACAGCCTGGAGCCTGCTTTGGATTCTGCATCTCCCTCTGTCTCTGCCCCTCCCCTGCTTGTGCGCTCTCTCTCTCTTTCTCTCTCTAAAATATAAATAAACATTAAAAAAATTTTAAATCAACGGTTTCAATGGAAGACGTCCTATGATTTACTTTTCTCCACTGTCCTCTGCTTCAGTTATTCATTTTGCGAGGACCTCTTAGACTTTTCACAGGTCTTTTCTTTCCAGCAAATGAAAACTCACACTTGATGTTCTTAAACTCACCTACATTTTCATATAATGTTTAATTATCTCTTATTTCACAATTCTAGTACAAAGCACTGAAGACACTAAAAGTAAGAAGACCCCTTAAAAAAGAGGATGGTAAGTGATGGATGAGCGAACCCAGTAGAGGAGGAACTAGGAGGAAAGAAAATGAAAGGTGGGGAAGCACAGATGAGGATAGAGTATTAACGGATAAAAGGGAAATCAGAGTGGTAAACACCAGACCCTACTTCATAAAGTTAATTTGTATCTTTAACTTCATTCATGTTCCCCCAGGGATATAGTTTATCACCAAATGGTTTGATGGGGTGGTTTATCCCCAGACTAAGAAAGCAGCCCTTCATTAGAATTAAAATTAAATGATAAGAGTTTATAAATGTAAGTTGTTCATTCATTTACCCACAGTCCGTTTATAGCTTCTCCTATGACATAGAATCTGTTCTACTTTGCTAATATGCTGTTTTCTCAAGGATACAAACCGGCTTCTCTAAAAGTGTTCTACATTTTATATCCCCCATAAGCACTTACACCAATGGGCTTTTGAAATGAAGAGTCCTTTTCAATCTTTTCTATTTTTCTTTCTGCATTTTTCCTATGAGATAAACAAGCTTTTCTCTGAGTCTGGATAAATACTACAAAACCTCAGTCCCATTAATAGCTGTCCCTCTGTATCCAGTGTGGCAACATAATGACAAACTGGGTGATGCATTGTGCTACAGAAAACAAAATGAGAAAAGTAAGAAACTGGAGAACAAAGAAAGACAAAAAAAAGAAAATCATTAAGAATTAGACTCCTACATTACTTTCAAATGATTTAACAGTTAATATGGGAACATAAGTCATTGTATTAAGATGTTTATAATCTTGAATTAACACAAGAAACATGAGATGGTATAATTTCTTCATCAAACCACAGAGAAGCGATAAAGCCTTCAAGGGAAGTCAAGAGTAAACATTTTGGTGAGTTTTGTCAGACACAAAGAAGTGTAACTTTGTTTTCTTTCACAACACAGATATAATACACCCGTGAAATATTATAGGCAGATAAGGTCCATGCAATACACATTGCCTACTCCAGTCTTTTTCTATTACATATCAGACAGGATTCTGTGGAATATGTCTTCACATAGCATCCTCTTAACTACTGGAAGACATTATGCCAAGGAAGAGGTTTAGTCAATGCTTTATAATGAAGCGTCCTATCATTTTTCTTTCTCCCAGTAATTCCTCTGTTCTCCCACTATTTGTCCTCTCCTCCTGACCTACTTACTACCAAGTGATCAGAACAGTAAAGTGGAGCTATAATATAACAGATGTAAAGAAAGAAGAGTTTTAGGACCTTCCAACTCCTTGAACATGTAAATGGTCACAGATATCTTGAAGCCCTGGAATTTAACCATGTGCTAGCTGATTAAAGCAAGGTCTGTGCTTTCTGCATAGATCTCAGCATCAGCCACAAGTACTGGTATGATCCTAGCCCAGACTCTCCTAACAGCTATTGCTGTAATGTGCGAGTCTCCTAAACCTTTGTAGAAGAAAGAGACAGACACACTCTCTCTCAGTTTTAGCAGCAGCTTAATTATGCATCCTATTCCTTTCTTTCTACTACACAGGCTTTTTACACTCACCCCGATAGCTGCTAAGATTGGAGCTTGATAAATCCACTTGATGTTTCCAGCACTAAGTTCCCAGCATCTGAGATATGAAAAGAATTTTCATGAATAAATTGACAAGCAAATAGGCAGTGAGAACCAAGTAGCATTTTAAGTTTTACTGAACATTCCTGTCCCAAGCTTTTTTTTTAATGTTTATTTATTTTTGAGAGGGAGAGACAGAATGCAAGCAGGGGAGGGGCAGAGAGAGAGGGAGACACAAATCTGAAGCAGGCTCCAGGCTCTGAGCTATCAGCATAGAGCCTGATGTGGGGCTTGAACTCACCAACTGTGAGATCATGACCTGAGCCAAAGTTGGATGTTTAACCAACTGAGCCACCCAGGCGCACCCCCCCCCCCCCCCCGTCCCAAGCTTTTGATTGAAAGATAAGTAGACACACACACACACACACACACACACACACACACACACACATCTCATTAAATACCCAAACTAGTGAAAAAATGTGTAATGGGTCTTGGTTTCCATACGATGAACTGTGGAGCATTATAAATATTGTTTAATTTTATATCAACAAGAGTCAAAACCACAGTTCCAGAGCCACAAAAAATTATTGTCTTCTAAATGTGGTACACCTGATACTTCATTTTCTTATCACTAGAATGAGAAAGTCTTCTCACTTCCAAAAGTTTCAGCAATTCTGTAACTCCACATGCTGTAGAATACTGACAATAATGTGAATCATTCTTATCCATCGAAATGCAATATAAAGCTGACAGTGGGTGGCTCAATCAGTTAAGCATCCAACTTTGGCTCACGTTACCGGCTCTCGCAGTTCGTGAGTCTGAGTCCCAAGCTGGGCTCTGTGCTGACAGCTCAGAGCCTGGAGCCTGCTTTGAATTCTGTGTCTCCCTCTCTCTCTGTCTCTCCCCTGCTCATGCTCTTTCTCTCTCAAAAATAAACATTAAAAAAAAAACTGACAGTAATGCAAATGATCCTTGTTGACAGATATGCATTAGAAAACTAGAAGCAAGTGATTTTTATACATAGAAATGAAAACTAGTTGTGTTTGGTGGAATATGATTGATTATTGCCTTATGAAGACTGAATTTTTGCATGTATTTATAAATTTATTTCAGTGTTCATTTTGCTAAATATAAGCGTGTGATTCCTATATTTCTTCTTTGAACCAGTTATAACATCTTACTGGTTCCCTCATTAATTAGTGAGTTAAAAGATCTTTGACAATGCTCATTTTACATTAGCATAAAATCCATGATTTTATCTTTGACTGTAAAAAGCTTGTTTTTAGCAGTACTTAATAAAAACACTATATGATACTTGTTATGTTTATCTTCTGCTCAACTGCCATCCCAACTAGAATTTAGTTTCTACATGAACAGGGAACGTTTTTCTTATTTTCTGATGTAGTATAAGTGCCTATAATAATATGGAGCATGTAGGTAGCTGACAAATATTTTTTGGATTGAATTGAATTGAAAGTAAGTTCACTCAGTCTCACCCAGGCTGGTTTGGGATTGGGTGAAATTGGAATAAATGGAACAGTGTTGAGAAAAACTAATTCTGCTTGAAACTTTAATGTAGCACTTTAAACAGTTTTTATACATTAAAGATACATGACTCAAAGCTCCTCTCTTGGGTTCTTTCTCCTTAGGAAACACCTAGCATCAATTGTAGGGACAATAAATGAAATTATATAAAAAATATTAGGGATATAAGGATAATTTTTTAATTCTAGATGATAAACTTATCAAAAAGTTACTTTTAAATTAATGAATAAGTTATGGATAATACAAAGCAATTTCAACTACCCCTTGAAGGTAAAACATTTTCAGTATATATGTAATGACCATATAGTTTTAAATTTTAACATTTTCATACAGGTGATACATTCCCATTTGAAAAATCAAACTATATGAAAAGACAGCCATTGAGACATCTCAGTTCTTCCCATCTTCCTGTTTTCCTCTGCCCATCTCTCTCCGTATACATCACATCTTTTATTACTTTATTGTATATGTTTCTAGTGTTTTCTTATGCATATTCAAATCCAAATATTATATTTTATTTTCCCCTACCCTATGAAAAGTGCAACGTATACTCTGTTCTGCAGCTGGCTCTTTCCTTTTAACAGTACATTTTTTATTTCTTTTCCTATCGGTACCAAGACAGCTCAGTAGCACAGCATTCCATTAGAAAGATGTACCACAGTAGAATCAACTAGACCCCAAGACCAAAGTATAATCCTGACCCTGATACACTGCAATCTGCAGAATCAATGGATTTGAAGTTTGAATAACATGGAAATCAAAGACAGGGAGATTTTGCACTCGCACATTATTAAACCTTTCCTAGCATTATTTGCATGCATGTATTTTTCACGTTATTCAACCATACAGGAAAGATAAGTGTGACTGAGTTGTGCAGAATGTCTATCATGCTACCCGAAAAACGCTTCCTACTAAATGGAAAGTGGCATATATTGTATGAATATAAATTGAACACTGATTCACTAGCTGCAAGGCTCTTGAATTCTGTAAATTTTCTTTTTGCTTTGACTTTTGGTAATATCTCCACAATCTTCTTTCTTTGCCTCAATGACATTTCATCACGGTGTCTCCTAACACACTTCAGTTCAGTTGTACAATTGCAGCTCTATAAAATACTTCTATTTGGAACTAGGTCAAAACCAGCTACCTCTAGAAACAGGAAAAACTTGACTTTGATAATTTTCAATGTCAAAGTTTCAAATTCACCCTTTGATATGAAAGGCAACTGAGATGTCACATTTTTTTTTTAAGAAAACACTATTAATCCTTGCTTTTCATTCATTCATTCCTCAATGTCCCAGCTCATGCTGTGTTTGTTAACATGGCTCAGAAACTACCCTCTGTTCAGACTTCACAAATTAAATTTTAACACTCTCAAAAATGCGGAAATGAATGTAACTAAAAATGCAGTTCTGAGTAGTGAGCATGAGGCACAAGGGTCTGACTAGAAACTAGGAACTAGGACTTCCTGGAGCCAGAACCGGGAATAGGAGAGGCACTGTTCTGCCAGAACAGATCCAGGGAGTTGTGCTGACCGAACACCACATTGTACCCACAACTCACAATGTGACAAGAGCAGGGGAAGTGCAGAAGCCCTGGGAACCATGCAGATTTCCTCGAAATGGTAGAAGCTATCTTTCTTGGTCCTTTGCACCACTGGGTCCCACCTTGCCTGTTGGCATCTCATCTCCTTTGAATGAGCAGGGAGAAGGTAATAAGGTAGCTAATGGGGGGGGGGGGTTGCTTTCATTAAGTAAAAAGAAAGAGAAACAAATATACTCACTTTTTAAGCTCACTTGTCCAATCAAAACTACTCAATTTTCTTACCCTAGCTTAGCCAAATAACTTTTGATAGAATTTTAGAACTGTAAGACTTCCTTTGTGTATTCAGTAGCATTTAGAGGATCTTCCAAAACTGAGTCTGGTCGGCTTACCTCTAATAGGCAAGGCTACAGAGAAAATCAGAGTTCTAGCTTTGGAAGGCCAGATTAGAAAAAAGAAGAATCTCAAATATTAGAGACAGGAGCAGAGATCCCATTCATCCTTTGAGGATGCCCCAAGCTGGCTCCAAAGCTGAACTTTGTGGCAGAGCACTCTCTGTAGGTCAGATTATCCTCAAGAAAACCGACAAAAACTTTCTATCCAGAGACAAGCTGAATTTCATGAAAAATCAAGTTAGGCAACTTTGAAATCATGCTATGTATGTGATAATACAGTTTTATTTTATATGCAAAATAAATATAAAATGACCCCTTAACCCAATTATCACGTTCAGATCAGGACACTATAAAATTCAAAATTTTATTCTGAGTAAGGCAGGAATAAATGTTTTGCACAGAGGAGTCATATGATCTAACTTATATTTAATTTTTTGGCATTAATTCAACTGTTTCAGAGCAATATTCAGTATCAGTTGTACTTTTTGAAACATTGTATACCTAAAGGATGTTTTGCCTCAAAAACAATAGACATATAATTTTTTTTCTTAAAAAAATAAATATGACTGTTAATGGTGTATGATTCAGTTTATGATTTTCAAGAAAGAATAAAAGATCGCTAAGAAAACTAATTATCTAATTCAATATAAAATGTATTGTGAATATTTTTGCTTGCTTTCTATGCTCAAGGCTTGGAATATCTGTTGAACGGATGAATGAGTCAAAATTGCTACAGGCTGACCGTAGTTTTGGAGATGTAACCTGATGTCTCTGGGAGGCACTTTATTCATCTCTCAAATGAGAGGATTGAACGAAAAAATACCTTAGGATCTATTTTCTCTAAAATTCCAAATCTAAGTTATATGGTTACACATCTCAGGGTAAAATTATTTAGCATTATTTAGTACCTCTTTGCTGACTCAACCCACCCCGCAAGAAATCAAATAGCAGACACTGTAAGTTTTCTTTGACATTTCCAGTATCATCGTATACATATAGCAATGATAATGCTGATAACATTAACCCTCAATTATTAGCAAATTTAATGTTTGCATAGAAGTTGGAGTTTACAAAGCCCTTTCATAAACGGGCTCTCATCTGATTTTCAAATCTACCCCCTGTAGACTCACAACCTTACTCATCACCAAGAATATTTTCATTTTACAAATGGGAAGTCTGAGGCTAAGGGAAATGGCCACAAATAACAAACGGACGAGAAAATGCATCTCCTGGTAACTCACAGTTTGCATCAAGTCAGACTTTATCTTGCTCAAGAGACACTTAGCAAATGGAGGAAAGTGGCCAAATAGATCCATAACAACTGATCAGCAAGCATTGAAGAGTTCTCTATTATAAAACAGAGACATTCACTCCTACCCGTTTGTAATTCATAGTTTTTTTTTTCAAATCTGACAGTTATACATGCACATCAAGAGAAATAAGATAGTATGTAAGAAAGGGAAAATAACAGAATATACATACAAAATGCTACAGGAATTTGATAAGGAAGATTTTACATGGTGGGATAGTGAGTTCAAACATACTGAAGTTGCAGACTACTTGTAGTTATGGTTTTCCTTTCTGAACACCATGAAATGTAGATTTAATCGTATCACGTGAATGAGAGAAACATGTGCTAGTAAATAGCTCTGTATGTTTACGTACAACACCGATGCCCCAGCATGAGCTCATACCTTGCAAAAAAATGTGAACTATTAAAAAGTCCATCATAGGCGATGAATTATTTCTGATTTAGAGAATAGAACTACAAGTGGTAGAAGGACAAAATGCAGATATGATGAAGGCATGAAAAACTGCCCAGGGTACAATGGGCATTGTCCCCTCTGCATCCCTCATTACCAGAGGTGTTGAAGCAACTGAAGGGTGAGCAGCTGTCAGTGAAATGTAAAAGGAATCCCTCTACAACACTCCTCCCCCACAGAAAATAAAAATACCACTAGTCTTAAAAGAAACATCTACTCTGCTCATGGTATTTATTGAGAGCCTCTGGAGCCCAACTGTCTAGACAAATTCCTTCTCTACCACTTGTGGCTGTGCAATGTTGGGTACAACTATTCTGGCCTCAGTCTCATAGAGTTGTTATGAAGTTCAATTAAACTAATAGTTACAGAACCCCTAGAAAGTGCCTGGAATGTGGGTATCATTCAAAAATTCTAGCTACTGGAGTGCCTAGGTGGCTCAGTCAGTTAAGCATCTGACTGCTGATTTCAGCTCGTGTCATGATGTCACGATTTGTGAGATCGAGCCCTGCGTTGGGCTCGCCCTAACAACATGGAAACTGCTTAGGATTCTCTCTCTCCCTCTCTCTCTCTGCCCCTCTCCCCACTCCCCTCAAAATAAGTAAATAATTTTTTTAAAAAATGCTAGCTGTCATCTTTATTATTACTTTTCTCCCATTTTTCCTTTCATGCTGGTAATGATCTTTATAAAATGCAAATCTGTTGTCATTGTCACTGAAAGGAAAAAAAAAGAAAACAACCATCCTAATGTAACCTATAAAGATCTGGAAGATGTGGCCCCATCTCTTCTCCAGCCTCATTTTTAAGCTCTAACTTTAGCAGAATCAAGGCTCCGCTGGCTTGATAGGATAAAGGCCATCAGTTAGGATTAATAAAAACATAAGTCCTGCTTTCTAATGGAATAACATAACAAAAACATTATTTTTGGTCAGACATTACATATAGGTATAAATTAATGAAATAAGGGAATAATACTTGCTAATAAGTATTTAGTACTTACTATTCCAAACTCTATTCCAAAACTATAGGTATTTTACATACATTCCCATTCAATCTTACAACAATGCCGTGAAGAGTAATATTCATTTTACCTGCACTTCATTGATGAGAGAGGCCAGGTAGTACATCTGTTGTCACAGACCAACAAGTAGTAGAACAGGCCTGTGAGTTACCTGCACCTGAACCCTTCCTCATCATGTCCGCATTTAGTGCCTGTCAGCTACCAGGCTGTGCTAAGCGTTTTGTCTGTATTAATGTCATGTATACATTATTATCTCTGTTTTATATTAAGAAACGGATGTACAAAGAGGTCATGTGTGTTTCCCATGGTCTTGAAGCTAACAGCAGCTAAACCAACATTTGAACTCAGGTCTGTGTAAGTCTAAAAATAAGGTCTTTTACCATCATTCACCATCACTGCACTGTACTTTAAAATGCTACTTCAGGGGCACCTGCATGGCTCAGTTGATTAAGCATTGGACTTCATTCAGCTCAAGTCACGATCTCATAGTTCATGAGTTCAAGTTCCACATTGGGCTCACTGCTGTCAGCACATAGCCTGCTTCAGATCCTCTGTCTTCCTCTCTCTCTGCCCCTCCCTCATGCACTCGCACACTCTCTCTCTCTCTCTCTCTCTCTCTCTCTCTCTCAAATAAACATTAAATAATAATAATAATAATAATAATAATAAATAATAATAATAAAATGATACTTCAAATTAGTCCCAGGCTACTTGGTAATCCTAGTGAATCACTTCCAATGTGCATTTATTTTTTGAAAACATTTAATTATGCTATAAAAGACCAAAAAAACCCAAACGGGTTGGATGAAACCCATAGTTTGCATCAAATAGAGATAAGTATGTAATAAGTGGAGCCCATGCATGTTAAACATAAGTATAACTGGGCACTATATATTCATGATACACCATATATATGAGACACAAAATACCCCTGATAGACAGGAAGTGCTCAATACCCTTGACATCTTAATTCCACCACTGATTGGTGAAACCCGTGCCCATGTATTTTTTGCCCAAGGAACACAAATAAAACCCAAAGCTGTTTAGCAGGCTAACTGGCCAGCTATAACTATGACCAAGTATACTTTCTTCTCATCAATACGAAAAAGCAATTGTGTGTCATTGGCCCAGGGCACCTTCTGTCTGTGGGTCTCCTTGCTGCAACCACATCTCTGGTCTTCAAAACCACACCATCAAGTGGGGACGGCTGACATGGACAGATTGAGAGAGGAGATCTGAATATTGCCTATCCCATGACTCATGTGGTGCGATCCTTCCACATGCTTGCACCATTATCTTAAGCATGTTAACTTACCTATCTCCTTCCCCTTGAATTCTTACAATATGTTTTAAAATGATATTACAAACCAGAGAGGTCAAGCATCCTAATCTGGTCTGTGAGTCTTTCTGTCCCAAGACCTCTGGGATGGATAGCTTGCTGGTAATGTATCAAAGGCTATAATTCCACCAAGGTAATTTCCTACATGATGTCCATAAAAGGAAATGTGGTCCACAACAGCAGCCAGTGTAAATTCCAGGCAGGAAGACTGAGTCTTAGGAAATTTTAGGCTCTCTCTTTACCTCTTCTTTTTCACTCACCTTGCGTCAGCCAGAGTTGCTCGCGCCACAGCCCAGGCTGCAACAAATGCTGCCGGGAACCCTGTAATCAAAAAGGGATTCAGGGACCATACTTGCTTTAAGATTAAAGGAATTTTTAATCTCATACTCAGCACACATAAAAATATACTACTAAAAGTTGAGAGAGGAAAATAGACATGAAAAAATATGGGTATATCAACACAAAATTCTTCTTAGTTTTCCTCTTGACCCCCCTGAGAAATGAGCCAGGTACATTGCTGTCATTTGCCCCTGAGAGTGTGAAGATTTGAAGGTTGGCCCAATGTCCCCTTGAGGGATGTAGGATCAAGCCATATGGGGAGGGGACAGAAGTTCCTGGAGTCAGAAGCAGGTAGCAGTTGGAGCTTTGGACTTTGATTCTTGCCAAACTGGTAGCTACAAGCCTTCACGGAGGAATGAAGCCACAGACTTCATGAGATGCTACAGGGAGGCTATTATTGTAAAAAATTAGAGCTTTGCCATTCTAAATGTGCAAGCCATTAGAGAAGCTATACTAGGAAGTTTTAATCTGTGTAGCCTCTTCTTTTGAGGGGGGTTCATGTTGGCTCAAGACAAGCATATGTATGCATTAAGACCATAGCGAAGGATGAACCCTATGTTACTTTGAGGCTTTGAGCGCTGAAATATGTGTCCTTCATAAATGATAAACACCTCGTGAGCTTGCAATGTCAAATCTATTACACTGACTTTCCACAAGTGTATAAAGTGTGCCCACAGTAAAGGCTGACTGTTCAGTCCATGTTATAGTTGATTAGACTCTGACATCACAAAAAAAATCGCAAACCATAACTTTTATGGAACATGACAAAACAGGACCAAAGGCTTGGATGGACAGCTTCTCATTCTGTGGAATTTATGAAAGTGGTTTGAAGAAAGGAAAGACAGAGCATAATGAAAACATTGCAGAAGTTAGGAAGCACTTTACAAGGGGAGAGAAAAAGTTTTAATCTAACTTAGGACATTTTTATTAAACACAATATTAAATTCTTTACTTTTAAAAACACATTTGTGGGGCGCCTGGGTGGCGCAGTCGGTTAAGCGTCCGACTTCAGCCAGGTCACGATCTCGCGGTCCGTGAGTTCGAGCCCCGCATCGGGCTCTGGGCTGATGGCTCAGAGCCTGGAGCATGTTTCCGATTCTGTGTCTCCCTCTCTCTCTGCCCCTCCCCCGTTCATGCTCTGTCTTTCTCTGTCCCAAAAATAAATAAACGTTGAAAAAAAAAATTTTTAAAAACACATTTGTAATTTTTTGAGTTTTCCTTTTTAGCAAAAAAGTGAAAAAGAATAGGTTCAGATGAAGAAAAATGCCATTAAAAGTGAAAATAAGATGGTGCCCTGTAATAGAGAAAGTTTTGGCCTCCCTGGTGATCATCTCATTGAATTTAACCTCAGCACTGCAGCCTGACTGTGTGGTTATTTAATTTTATAACTCCGTTTTCCAATTTTATTTATTGCTTGCATACAACATCTAAATTTCAAATTCTATGTTCCAGAAAATTGTTTTTATCAAAATAGATCTACCCAGGGGGCACCTGGGTGGCTCAATCGGTTAAGCTTCCAACTTCAGCTCAGCTCGTGATCTCATGGTTGGCAAGTTCGAGCTCTGCGTCAGGCTCTGTGCTGACAGTTCAGAGCCTGGAGTCTGCTTGGGATTCTATGTCTCCATCTCTCTCTCTCTGTCCCTCCCCTGCTCACGCTCTGTCTCTTTATCTCTTTCTCAAAAATAAATAAACAAAAAAAAATAGATCTACCCAATTCTGATTATTTCTTAGGTTCAGTTCACATATTTTATCTATCTTTCCATCCATCTATCTACTCATCTACCTATCCATCCATCCATCCATCCATCCATCCAACCATCCTTCCAACCATCCACCCAGTAAGCATTTATTAAGTGCCCATGTATGTGTCAAGGATTATTCTACTTTCAGAAAATAAAACAATAAACAGATCAACAATATTCCCATTTTTCTGAGGCATATTCTGTAGGGAGATGCAAAATCAATAACATAACGTCAGTTATCAGTCAGCACCCTGAGGAGGAAACAAGAATGATGCTGTGTAATGAAGACAGCCTGGCCCCTTCTGCCAGGGTGGTTCAAAGAGCCCTGACATAGCTCTCTTTACGGTTCTGCTGCCTTGGCTATTTTAAAAAAGTGTCTGCCTTTTATCAGAATTTTCACATTTTCTCATTTACAGGTCTTTATCTTTTGCTTCCTTTACAGTCTCCCAATTAAGCAATTTCCTGAATAAAGTTCTATACACATTGATCAAGGGTGATTGAGCTGGAAATCTGCTTTAGATGATCATTATAACAAATATCTTCTATCAGACACTATGTCTTCATGAAATTACTTTTCTCTTCCTCTTGGAAGATTCTCACTCACAAAGCTAGCACAGAGGCAACCATGGAGGAAAAAAGAATTGAAACCATTTTTGGGATTTAAGGATTTTTGATTACCAATCTTGGTATCACATCATTACATAATTGGGAACACATAAGTATAGAGGAAAATGCTTGAAATTTAGATGTTATTTTGAGTCTGAATGCCAATTTAAGTAAATTTACTGTAAATTCAAATGTTACTCAATATATACATTTACCTTGAGAGCTGAGTAATCTTCATAAAATGTCAGTATAAATAAGTGACTCTGAGAGGGAAGCAATCTCTGGTCTAAAAATAAGTAAACACAGGGGTGGAGGGCGCTTGGGTGGTTCAGTAGGTTGAGTATCTGACTCTTGATTTCAGCTCAGGTTCTTGAGTTCAAGCTCAAGGTTCCTGAGTTCAGCTCACAGTTCTTGAGTTCAAGCCCTGCATTGGGCTCTATGCTGACAGTGCAGAGCCTGCTTATGATTCTCTCTCCCTCCCTTTCTCTCTGCCCCTCCCCGCTCATGCTCTCTGTCTCAAAATAAATAAACATTAAAAAATTAAAAAAAATAGACATGGGTTCTCATGTGGCTCCATTATTATTCCCCTATAAAATGAAGTTTTGGGGGCACCTGGGTGGCTCAGTCAGTTGGGCAACAGACTACACTCAGGTCATGATCTCACAGATCATGAGTTCGAGCCCTGCATCAGGCTCTGTGCTGACAGCTCAGAGCCTGGAGCCTGCTTTGGATTCTGTGTCTCCCTCTCTCTCTGTCTCTCCCCCACTCACATTCTGTCTCTGTCCCTCAAAAACAAATAAACATTAAAAAAATTTTAATAATAAGAAAATTAAAAAATTAAAAAAACTAAAATGAAGTTTGGGACTAATTAACAGTAGTCAAAAATGTTTAGGCAATTAAAACCTTTCTTCAAATAAAAACTTGGGCAGCAGTCCACACATAAAACAGGGAGGCTTTGAAGCCAAAGGCAGTAAATAGGATCTTCTTGTCTTGGTCTATGGAGTTTCATCTCGTTTTGGATACTTCATAGGCTTCATAAAGCCCTGCCTCATCCTTATTCTCCTCCTGTGGTGCCAGTACTATTTTACAATAGTAAAATAGGTTGATCATAAAGTGTAAAGTTAGTTCTAAAAATTAGAGACGCATCGTGACATGGGATTCCTGGATTAGCTATAGACACACAATATCTTAATAACCAGAAATCTTGATTCCCCGGGGAATCTAGTCAACATATTGACTGCTCAGACATGAAGTTCCAGGCTATACCTCCAGTTCCCGCTCTACCCACCACAGAATGCTGGAATTCCATTTCCATTGCCTATCTATCTCTTTAAGGAACTTAGAAGTGGCTCCATTATGATTTTGGCAGAATCGTTCTCAACTCTGAGGAGATTTGAAGCCAATACTGAATGAGCACATCTTTTTGTCAGGAAAATTGCAAAACCTTTGAAAGTCTTCCATTGTTACAAGGAAGAGTGTCTACTTCTGAAACTTTAGAAGAGCTACCTCCTCCTGAGATGGAATTGCTACAGGAAACAGAAGAATTTTTTTTAAGTATATTTTATTATTGGGGCGCCTGGGTGGCTCAGTCGGTGAAGTGTCCGACTTCACCTCAGGTCATGATCTCACAGATCATGAGTTCGAGCCCCATGTCAGGCTCTGTGGTGACAGCTCAAAGCCTGGAGCCTGCTTCAGATTCTGTGTCTCCCTCTCTCTCTGCCCTTCCCCTGCTCATGCTCTCTCTCTCTCTCTCAAAAATAAATAAAAACATTTAAACAAAATTAAAAAATATATATATTATTACTAAATATATATAAAAATATATTTTATTATAATCCAAAAAATGCAGTAATGTACTGCAGGAAAGGACAGTCTGAAATAAGAGTTACAATAAAAAAGAAAATATGCTTACTGAATTTAATATTGCCAGTGGGCAGAAACTGTAGATCGAACTGGTGGAGATGAGGTGAAATCTTAAAACCAGGTGAACCCACTGAGATAAACCTACATAATCGCTACATACGGAAATCTAAACTTTACTATAATTTGTTTCCTTTTAAAGAGGTAATCATCCACATAATTTTAATTTTTTTTAATGTTTACTCATTTCTGAGAGAGAGAGAGAGAGAGCCAGGGAGGAGCAGAGACAGAGAGAGGGAGACATAGAATCCGAAGCAGGCTCCAGACTCTAAGCTGCCAGTACAGAGCCCGACGTGGGGCTTGAACTCACAAACCATGAGATTGTGAACTGAGCTGAAGTCGGAAGCTTAACCAACTGAGCCACCCAGGCGCCCCTGTAATTTTAAATGGTTAGTAGTAAAACTTCAAATTACATCTGAAAACCTTGTTCTGTATCTTACATAAGGTAAGGCTAAAATATAGATCTTTTATTGACTCTGTTAAATGTAATTTTAAGACAATCTTCAGTAGAAATAATAAGGGAATTAAAAATCATGAAGGATGGGAGAAATGGCTTTTCTAGATTTTTAATTGTGTAAAGGTATCATTTGACTATCAAAAATAATTTTTGTGGAGAACAGGTCTTATAGATCAAATATTTTGAATATCATACATCTGATCAGAACAGGCAAACACAAAACAAAATGACCTACTGGTCAGACTGCATGTTTCTTGTGTAGTCTTTACAACATATCTCTGTATTTCAATTATATTTACTGCCAACTGGATAATCAAAAAATATTTGCTGAATTGACATCAGCTTATACAGACTATTCTCCTGATTATTTTCAGAGAATACAGAATATGAAAATATTCTACACGAAAGTTTGGCAAAAGAGACATGACTAATTGGTAGAACCAGGATAGGTGATCTTATATGATAATATGTACATCCTGGCACCTTATCTAACAGTTGAAAATTAAGAATGGTTGCTACCAGGGGCACCTGGGTGGCTCAGTCAGTTGAGTGTCTGACTTCAGCTCAGGTCATGATCTCACGGTTCGTGAGTTTGAGCCCCACATAGGGCTCTGTGCTGACAGCTCAGAACCTGGAGCCTGCTTCCAATTCTGTGTCTCCCTCTCTCTCGGTCCCTCTCCCCCTCATGCTCTGTCTCTTTCTCTCAAAAATAAATAAACATTAAAAAAAATTAAAAAAAAAAAAGAATGGTTGCTACTATAGAGGTAAATGACTACATTCAATAAGGATGAATGAATAAGACTGATACCTTTTCAATATAGAATTAAATATATAGAAAAATAATGCATGCATGAAAGAACAAAATGGAACCAAGAATAAAGCGTCCAGTTTATGAGAAAACTGAAGCAGGAATAGGAAAAATTACAAATGTGGTTGGTTGAAAGAAAAGAAATATAGTCATCATCAGAATTTGCCTTTACTCCTTGGTATACATCTTGTTTTGTGATGAAGATGTGTAAAAACAGTTATTTTAAACATTTGCCTTCAATTTACTAAAGGTCAGATATGGCACCTCTTCTTCTTTAGACTGTAATTTCCTTCCTTTCCAATTTATTCTTCAGAATCAGCAAAATCAATGTAAATGATAAAGCTGCACACATCACCATAATGTGAGCAATAATGTTCTGAGTATTTATTTAGCCGAAGAGATCTTAAAGTTATAATGACTGGGTCCAATGAGTAACATAGGAATCCAAGCAAGTTCTCTTCTCTAATGAAGCTCATAAGTCACATTATTGGAAGAAAGCACAAAATTGGATTCACTCTAAACTATTTCCAGCCAAGGATCCTGCAAAGCAGCTATAATGTTGTTGATCATTGTTTTTCTTACAGGAATTTAGAAAAATGAGTCAGAAATAAAAATGATATTTTCCAATCAGACTGTCAGCGCTAAGGGAAAAATAGTCTATTACTTAAATGGTCTTAGTCATTTACTTCATTAAATGGTAACTGCATTTAAGTATTGGAGAGAGATTCTTAAAAATATACACCTATAATTATATATGCCCTAGACTAGAGCATTTTTTTTATTATATATTATCGAACAAGCAAGACGAGTGACAATGAGGAGAGCATTTTGAGGGTTAGAGCAGGGTTAGAGCATTTTTTTTAAATGGAGTCAGAGCATTTTCTTAAAGAGAGTCAGAAGGTAGATTAAGTGGAGAACTGTAATTCTATAACGATTGGTTATTAGTGTTTCAGACTGTGGTTAAGTGCACATGACATATCCATGTAAAATGCTTTTCAAAGAAAGTTTCCATGTGAAGCCTACTTGATTTCATGTTTGTCCTTAAACCATTTGATAAAAAGAAGATTTCAAGTAATGATGCTTCTCTACTATAGGTATAATTCCAATGTCAAAGTTCTTGTGAACAATTGAAAAAGAGTTGTAAAGGAAGGTATGAAATTCATACTTGCATGGAAGCTCACTGGACTGTTTTTTAAAATTCTGTTTCTTAAAATTTTTTTAATGTTTATTTATTTTGGAGAGAGACAGAGACAGAGACAAAGACAGAGCATGAGTGAGAGGGAGAGGGGCACAGAGGGAGACACAGAATCCCAAGCAGGCTCCAGGCTCTGAGCTGTCAGCACAGAGCCCAACACGGGGCTCAAATTTACAAACTGCAAGATGTTGATCTGAGCCATAGTTGGAGGCTTAACCAACTGAGCCACCTAGGTGCCCCTGGCCAAATAAGAGTTAATGGGGGAGTTAACCATCAAACCAATAAGTAAACAGAGAAAAAAGAATTTATTATGTGTGACCAGTGGTGTTGAAATCCAAAATATAAAATGTAACTCAGACAAATGTTTTCTATCAACACCTTTGCCAACTTCTAGTAATTATGTACGTACACAGATGTAATTTTGATTTGAAGGCAAACTGCCAAACACTATTGAGGAAATTTCCAAAGTACTCTAAAAAAATAAAATGCATCTTTTTTTTATTTTTAGTAACTGCTAGTCAAAGGGAGAGCTTTAAAACAGACAAGCTGCCTTCAGAAATAAAACTTTATTCACAACAATCATTTCATAATAAATGAAATTTTATAGTAAATAGACCCTTTGCTTTCTTAAATCTTATTCCTTAACTAGCAGGAAATTCAATATTCCTTACTTCACATTTTCAAATGTTAAAACAATATTAAGGCAAAACAAGCAAAGAAATATTCTTATTTTGGAGGAGGAAAAAAAGAAGCCCTTCAAATGTAATCTTGAACCACCTAGTTAATTTTTTTTCCAATGCCAAGCACCTCATAATCTGAATATTAAAACAGCAATTGAAGGACGCCTGGGTGGTTCAGTCGATTAAGCGTCCAACTCTTGATTTCGGCTCTGGTCATGATCTCACGGTTTGTGAGTTCAAGCCCCACATAGGGCTCTGCACTAACAGTAAGGAGCCTGCTTGGGATTCTCTCTCCCTCTATCTATGCCCCTCCCCCACTCTCGTGTGTGTGTGTGTGTGTGTGTGTGTGTGTGTGTGTGTTCTCTCTCTCAAAATAAATAAGCTTTAGGGGCGCCTGGGTGGCACAGTCGGTTGAGCCTCCGACTTCAGCCAGGTCACGATCTCGCGGTCCGTGAGTTCGAGCCCCGCGTCAGGCTCTGGGCTGATGGCTCGGAGCCTGGAGCCTGTTTCCGATTCTGTGTCTCCCTCTCTCTCTGCCCCTCCCCCGTTCATGCTCTGTCTCTCTCTGTCCCAAAAATAAATAAACGTTGAAAAAAATAAATAAATAAATAAATAAATAAGCTTTAAAAAAATAAAATAAAATAACAATTGAGATCTGCAATTGTTGATCATGAGGTTTCTTAATTGCAGCCACATAAGAGTTTTAAGTTCTCTTAAATTTGGACAAAAAAGCAACATCCTTTTCCCCATGTCATGTTGAGTTAGTGCCTAGTCTAGTCTAGTACTGATAAGGCATTTTTGGAATGTGAGCTGATTATCCTTTTTTTTAATTACATATGCATAAAGTAATTTGAATATTTTTTTCCAAAAGACATGATAAGTCCACATAATTAGCTTGTAATTTGTATCATTAAATGCAATGGAGATGCAATCTCATAAATTCCTTCCTGGAATTCTCACCAACTTACCAATGATGTATCAGTACAGCTTCGAAATTTAAAAATCAAAATATTTAGAATGAAATTATTGCTAAATCAGGACATTGACATAAGACATGAGCATAGCAGTTCTAAATGTCTATGGCTAACAATGTGGTCTTTTATATTCCTGCCAAAGAATTCTCTCAAGAATCTGGCCTAAGAACACCAACCATAAGTTAAACACGAAAAGTTTCTTACCACTGAGGGGCTTACAGACTTGATCTTAATAACTTTCCCCAATGAACAATGGAAGAGAAAAAAAGGAGGTATAAAGATAAAATGGGGAGAGATTTCAGGAAAATGGCTGAAAGTATGCTAAGGATAGGCTTAACAGAAAGTCCTCAAATCCACAATCCAGTTTAAAGGGAAAGGAGACATAAATACCTTACCCCAGCCTATCAAGGTGAAGCCCCACAGGTATTTGGTGTCCGAAAAGAATGCCACAAAGATTAGACTATGCAGGTAGAGACCTTCCACCAAGATCCAATAGTAATTTGTAGCCAAGAAGTAAATAAACATCACAACAGCAATCTTGCACCCAATCTGTTACAAATAAACCAGAATTGCATCATATTAGAACCCTAAACTGTGCTAGATGCAATATCAGACCACCAAAAAGCAGTTCTCCATTTCTTTTTTTATAATCTATTTCCTGTGTCTAGGAAAGCCAAGACTGCTGGAAGAGAGAACAAAGTTATTTTAAGACCGCATCTCTAAGACTATGGGCTTGATTCTATTTTTTTTTAAATAAGATTAGAAGTTATAAAAAAATCACTTTTCCTTAATTTCTCCTGTTTATCAAAATAAGACTTAATCATCAGAAAAAATTAGGAAAGTACAGAAGAGTATAAAGAAGAAATATTAGCCATTATTCTACCATAAGTTTATTTTATTCTTGTCTTTTTTAATGCCCCAGAAGTCAATGGCTAAAACAATAAACATTTAATACATCTTATGATTCTATGGACTGACTACGTGATTCTGCTGATCTGGGCCAGGTTCAGCTAATCTTGGCTGGGCTCACTCACAGAGCTCTACGCTCGACTGTCACACTACCACGTCTACTTCATCCTATTGGATAAAACAAGTCACAAAGCCAGCCCAGAATCAGAATCAGGAGGGCCTACAAAGTTACAGGGCAAAGGCCAAAGATACAGAAAAGGTATCAATTCATACCATCAAGGCATATAAACTAGTATCCTTGATTTCCAGATATATTGCATCCGTGATCTAATTAACTGAATTATTGTGTGATATATTGTGGGATTCTGGTCACTAAATAACCCCAGGACATTTGAGAACAGAATCAAGTACTCTGTCGTCTTATATTTGAACAAGTCTTTGAGTCTACAATAAAGAAACTAAATGTTGTGGGCTTTTAAATCCCACACTTCTGGTTTTGCAAGTGGGCTTTTTACTTTTGAAAGCCACGACAGCGGCTAGAAGCCATACACCAAATGCACTCCAGTCATGTGATTTTTGACGTTTCCATGCCAGAATGTTCTGGAGGAAAGAGCCCAAACACTTTTAATAGTCTAAGATGATGAGTAACTAGGTGTGAAGCTTGAGGACAGATCTGAGGTAGTAAACATTATACAAATTGGTCATCTATTTTTGTTAACTCAGAGATGAGATAAGCCCAAACAAGTTAATATTTAGTGGACTGTAAAATGTAACGTATCTATAACGTTACATGAATCAGTAATGAGAGAAGATGGTGAAAACACTTACATACTGTGACTTGTCCACAGAAGGCACTGCCATGGAACTCTGCAGGTCACCCTGCATTACCAGAGACTGCAGCTCCTTTACTCCTATGTGAGTATGGACCACTTTGTCCTTGACGAAGATGCTTACGGCTCTCAGCATGAAAGACACAAACAGGTGCATGTGGATATAGTTCCTAGTGCAATGTAATCGTCTATGGAAAAAAAAATATTCAGTACTTCGATTTGGATGAAATTAGAAATGGGGAAAGAAAATACATAAATGAGCCCACACTCCTCCACAAAAGGATAAAATATAGTACGCGTGAACAAAGACAGAAACCCATTACTATATATTTCCAATAGAAACAACTGGGATCAAAAACTAAAATATAACTTTTTGAGATAATAATTTCAAATTTATCATGATCTTCTACCATGTTTCTTCTGATCTGGCAGTTAATTATTATACTATATTATACTGTAGCATTATACTAAACTATATATTAAAGTAATAAATGGTTAATGAAGAACCATTTTGAAAAGGGATAAATATTAACAGTGGAACTTTCACATTTTCAATACATTCTCTGTAAGAAAAAGTAAAATATTTTGCTAGCATTACACAACTTTATTTCCAAATAATGTTAAAGAGTAAACAAGCTTACTTTAATAGAAAAAGCTTTGAGTTCATAAAAGAATCTTAGACACAATTTAAGTCATAACATACTTAGAAGTAGGTACAGTACTACTAATTTCCTTTGCAAAAAGCTAACTCCAAAAGAGACCTTTTTTTTTTTAAGTTTGATGGAAAAAAAAAACCCAACACTTAGCAAGGGATGTATAATCTGGCTCAGCTCTACCATTGCTTGACTGTGAGACAGTACAATCTCCCTGTACAATGGACACAATCCTACTTCTCTTCCAGAAAGGACAAAGTACACAAAGGTAAGGTAGCAAGAAATTTTTAATCCAATAACATATTTTTATATTTCATAACATAGGAGGGGGTAGGCCAAATAAGAATGAGCTAAATTTAGACATTTTGGAAGTATTTTGTTAGTATGTTAGGGACAGATATGCATGTCCATTCTGCCCAGATAGTCCTCCTCACTGATTCTTTTGGGGGAGTTTGTTCACAAGCAAGTGGGATTTGACCAGATAGGTTTTCAGGTGTCTGTGAAAACCATTGACTGAGAATAGTGCCATCAGAGTGTATAAATAGGTATTGACTTTTAGAAGACTCAACATGATTTACTATCCTATAAAAAAGTACTTTGTTTTGTGAGACAGAGTTTCTCAAATTTTTGTATACCATTCTGCTATACAGTACAGTAACTGTATAAAAAGTACTATCTAGAAAGAATTTGTTAAATAGAGTGATAAATTACCATGTAAATTGAAGAATTACCACTTAGTGATTTGTATCCTCCCGAAATTCTATGTAGCTTTTTTTTTCTCATAAATATTCACCTATTATTCTAAACAACCAGAGCTACACTTAGTATAATGGAATGGACTCTGGATAGGAGTTGGAAGATGAAGGTTCTGTTTCCAACTGGACCACCTGTGACCTTGTGACCTTGGATACTGAGCTTCAGTTACTTGGTCTCTAAAATGGGATAATACTGCCAAGCCAATTTCACAAGGCTGTTTTGAGAACCCCTTCATAATTTTACAGATCTGATTGTGTTCCCCTTCTACTTTAAAATTTTCATTAGCTCCCTATTCTCTACCCTTACAAGACAAAACTCAAAGCCTTTGACAAGGGCCTGCAAAACCCAGTGCCACTAAATCTAGTTTCTTCCTGGCCATTGCTACCTGGCCACTTCTCCGTATGAATCAAATGCTGCCTTCACATTGGACTCTTTTATGTTCCCAGCATCTACTCTGCTCCTTCCTGTCTGAGTTTTGCACATTTCGTTCCCATCTTCTGGGATGTACTGAATTCCTTCTCATCATTGCCATATCAGTTCACATGTCAGTTGTTCTGGGAAGTCTCTCTCTGTCATCTAGTCAGTTTTGGACTAGCTCCTTGGTGTTCCCAATACCCTTTATAAAAACCAGTATTATAGTATTAACATTATTTGATTTGATAATCATTTAATGAGTCAGTCTCTCTCAATGGTGTATATACTCCTTTTCCAGTCTGCAACATATCTTAACTTGTCCTCCATCAGTACTAAAAAGAGTCTATCATATGGTAGAGAAAAATGCTTGTTGAGTAGATGGACTAGTGAATCAATAAAGAAAAAGTTTTGAAAATGTAAACTATACTACCATAATAGGAGTAATCATTTTAGAAGAAGTAGTTGGAATATTAAACTAGTCATTTATTTATTAATTCAACAAATATTTACTAAGCACCACTACATATCAAGTACATTGCAGCTACTAAGAATGCTACAATGAGCAAACAGAAAAAAATTAATGCTCTTATGTAGCTTTGCATTCTAGAGGAAGAGATAAATAAAAAGATAAGTAAAACATCAGATAGTACATTAGATAATGATAAATCAAAAGAGAAAGACAAAACAGGAAATACATATGAGAAGTTTCAAGGAAGAGGGGATTGTAAGATGGTCAGAAACAAAACATAAAACATTTTGGTTTTTAAATATGTCATCTACCCTCATCTCTTTTCCCACACACAACTTAGCACTAAATTCTTAAAATCGTATTGTCTTAATGAATGTACCTCAAAACCTTCCATTTGTAGCCAATCCTCAAAGCCACTGCTGTTGGCCAGGCCACAATCTTCTTGTCCGGAGTTATTCTGACAGCCTCTTCCAAATGAGCTTCCTATCTTGCTTCCCACCAACTCACCCTCCACCTTACAAGTGACCTTTCATGTCACTCTTCGGCTTAAAATTCTTCAATGGCTCCTCATTGGTCTTTGGATAAAGTTCAAATTTCTTCATATAACCTTCAGGTCTCAAAACATCCTCAACCATGCTTACCTCTCCTGTCTCACTCACTGCCCATCACTTACCTACACCACAACTCTGAATTCTCAAATATTCCTTGCTTTTCTTGATATAATCTTTTCTTGATATAAACTCTGTTCCCCAATGGTCCTTTTTGGTTAAATCTTATTTATACTCCTGTGTCTTTTGAGATTTCACTTCATTTGGGAGGTCTTTCCTCCTCTTCTTACTCTGCCCTCCCAAATTACCATCCACCACCTGAATCATAGCACTTCTCACACTGTATACTAGTTGTTTTCTCAGCTACTTGAGTCACAAACTAGCTGCAAACATCATGAGTATACCTTTCCCATACATGCTGTGCACTGTTTAATCTCCATACTGGTGCTCAAAATTTTGTATTGATTTAGATTAAGTTGAATTGAATCGGGCAAAAGTCCCAGTGGATAAAAAATAAACCACAACAGAAGCAATACATATGATTATCTCATCAGATAATTTGGGAAATCATTTTAAATGAATTTCTGTCCAATGGCACGAAAATCATTTGGGAAAAATGAAGTCTTTGCACCAGGAATGAAAATTTTTGTAACTCATTCTGCTCCACTTTGCATGCATCACTTTGCAAACAATACACTGTCCTGCAGATCTGTTGGCTTACTGGTTTCATACTGCTTTGATGCTTTTAAAGATTTTTTTAGTTTTTAAACAATAACAAAAACAAAAACCCTGAATTTCCTCATAAAAATAAATCTTCAAAGCCAAATGATATCATAACACTAGGCTGAATTCAAAAACTTGCACTGAGAAAAATATTTGGGGGCAGAAATTTTGACACCTTTACATCTTCTATACATAGGAAACAGAACCTGTCCCTTCACAGAAAAAGGGGTAAGGGATCACTCACCTGAAGTAACCAATGATGAGAATAGCCACAGCCAAGGAACCGAAGGAGACAGAATATCCAATTGTGTACATGACATAGAGGCGTTCGAAGAATTCTTGCTGAAGGGGAAGAGATTTAATTAGAAAAACAGGTTTCAACAAACAAGTAGATGTGCATAAACTTAAGAATCATGTCTTCCCCTGTTTACAGACAGGCAATGTGTTATCCCATTTACAGAACATTGATTATCCATCTGATCTTTCTTTTACTTCCTAAATTCAAGTCAGAGTTAAAGATATAATAATCTTTGACATTTCTTGCTTAATTGAGGGAAAATTAAATGTTGCAATATTTACTTCATGAATTTTTGTGCTGTCCACTTTAGTGGAGCTGTATATCTAATGTGATATTTGAAGTAAACGAAACACATATTACATGGCTATTCTAAGAGGAAACTGGTAAAAATGATGTCATTTTTGGAATACTATTTCTAGCTTTCTTTAAGTTTTTATTGAGCTGTCATTTACATAAAATACAGATCTCAAATGAACTGTTTGATGGGTTTGACAAACCAGCTGTGCTGTGCCCCTTGAGAGTCCAGAAACCCACCCACCATTCATCCCCTTGTAACTACTGTTCCAATTTCTGTCATCATAAATTGGCATCATCTGTTCATGTACTTCATGTATTTTTTGACCGTTCTTAGACTAAGAATTAAATAGTATATACTGTTTTTGTCAACATACTGTTTTTTATATTCACCAATATTGTTACATGAATCAATAATCCATTCCTTTTTAATTTTTTAAATGATTATAAATTCACAAAAACTGGAAAAGATAGTAAAAAACGTCCAATGTATCCTTCACTCAGTATCCCCCAGTGGTTACATCTTAACGTAATTATACTAAAATGTCAAAGGCAGAAATTTGACATGGTGCAATGTGTGTGTTTATAATTCTACATCATTTTACCACATATGTAAATTTTTGTAACCAGCAATGCAATCAAGATACAGAACTATTCTACCACCACAGAGTGGGGTCCCTTAGAGTCACATTTACCCCCCTCTTCCCCAGCATCCCTGACACCTAGCAACCATTAATCTGTTTTCTACCTTTATAATTTTGTCATTTCAGGGGCGTCTGGGTGGCTCACTCGGTTAAGCCTCCGACTTCGGCTCGAGTCATGATCTCACGGTCTGTGAGTTCAAGCCCCCGTTCAGGCTCTGTGCTGACAGCTCAGAGCCTAGAGCCTGCTTCAGATTCTGTGTCTCCCTCTCTCTCTGCCCCTCCCCAACTCGTGCTCTGTCTCTCTCAAAAATAAATATTTAAAAAATTTTAAGTTTAAAAAATTTTGTAATTCCATGAATGTTATAGAAATAGAATCATACAGTGTGAGACCTTTTGAAATTGGTTTTTTCACTCAGAGTAATGACCTCAAGATCCATTCAAGCTGTTGCATATATCAAGTTTGTTCTTTCTTATGCCAAATAGTATTGTATGGTACGTATGTAACCTATGTATAGCATTATATTTGAAATGTTCCAAACTTTGTAAACAGCATACATTTGGATCGTGTTTTTTAATAGATTTCTTCAATCTCTGTTAATTGGTATATTTAAACCATTTTTCAAATATAATATTGACATGTTAAGGCTAAGTCCATTATTTTATTTTTTTTGTTTTCTGTTGGTCTATTTTTCATTTCTCTGTTTTATTTTTCCTGCCACGCTGTAGGGTTACTTGAAAATTTTGTAGAATTCCATTTTGATGTCTCCTTTTGTTGTAGGTATTACTGTGTACAGTTTAATGTGGAACTTTTGATTATTGAATGGTTACCTTTCTTCTTTTCTAATTAAGCATTGAATGCTATAAAAAAGCTCTGTTTTTACTGTTTCCCCCAATTTTTGATATATTCAGCTTTGATAATTATTCAGTTTAAACTTTTGCCATGGGTCACATATTTCCAACACATATTGTCAACCGTCTACATATTTTATTTTAGTTGAATTCAATTAGTTCTTTTGTGTTGAGAAAATAGACTCTGTATGATTTTAATCTTGAGATTTATTGACACTTGAACCTTTGGTGTGTAATTTAAAAGAATGTGAATTTTGTAGTGTTTGGCTATTGTATTCTATAAATGTCATTTTAATCAAATTATTTGAAAGATATTCTATGGAAGTTTTTACCTAATTGTTTTACCAATTACTGACAGAATGGCATTTTTATAAATTCCAATATGATGAGATTTGATGATGTCTCCCTTTAGCTTTGACAATTTTTGTTTTATGAAGCCCCTAGATGCATGCATATTTAGGATTGTTATTTCCTCCTGGCAAATGGATTCTTTTATCATTCTTATATGTTCTTCCACATAGATAATACTGTCTTAAAGTCTACTTAGTCACACTCTTAAATATGGAGAATAAACAGAGGGTTACTGGAGGGATTTGGGGAGGGGGGATGGGCTAAATGGGTAAGGGGCATTAAGGGACCTACTCCTGAAATCCTTGTTGCACTATATGCTAACTAATTTGGATATAAATTTAAAAAATAAAATAAAATAAATAAAAAAATGTGTCTGAAAAAACCCTGACTATAAACACATTCAGCATGAATTTGTGCTGGGTCTTTACCCATAGATATGTGTCAACCATTTGGGAGGCTACAAGGTCAAATGCAGAGTGAGGAGAAAAGAACCTTTAAAAACAAATAAAATTTTGTTTGGTTAAAAAAAAAAAAAAGTCTAGTTAGTCACACCAACTCTCTTATGCTTAAGGTATGCTCTGCATATAACTTATCCCCCCTTTTGATATCAACCAATCTATTATCTTCACATTCATCTGTATCTTTCTATTTAGAGTACATTTCTTTAAGATTGTATATAATTAAGCCATACTTTTATTACCCATTCTGCCTTTTAAGTGACTGTTTACTTCATTTACATTGAATACAATCATTGCTAAGGTTGGGTTTAAATATAACACATTGGTATTTGCATTCTGGATGTCTTACCTTTAATTCGTTCCTCTATACCTACTTCCTTACCTTCCATTTGGGGAGCAGGGGTCCAATTATTTCTTAAAACTGCACTTGTGTTATTTTTTAGCAATTATGCATCCGGAACTCATAAGAGCCTACATTACATAATATTGAACTATCTCACAAACTAAAGTTTCCAATTGTATACTCAATTTTGCTTCCCAGACTATGTCCCTTTTAGATTTTGTCTACATAATTTATAAACCCTAATAAGAGACTATTATGTTTGCCTTAAGCAGTCAATAGACTTTTAAATTAATTAAATTACAGATACAGATATAAAGATTAGATATAAAACAGCAATAAATAATAAGAATAGTTTTGTTTAGGGGCGCCTGGGTGGCGCAGTCGGTTAAGCGTCCGACTTCAGCCAGGTCACGATCTCGCGGTCCGTGAGTTCGAGCCCCGCGTCGGGCTCTGGGCGGATGGCTCGGAGCCTGGAGCCTGTTTCCGATTCTGTGTCTCCCTCTCTCTCTGCCCCTCCCCCGTTCATGCTCTGTCTCTCTCTGTCCCAAAAATAAATAAAAACGTGGGAAAAAAAATTAAAAAAAAAAAAAAGAATAGTTTTGTTTATTGATTTAGTCTGTCATTTTTTTAAAAATTTTTTTAATGTTTATTTATTTTTGAGAGAAAGAGAGCAAGTTGGGGAGGGGCAGAGAGAGGGAGACACAGAATCTGAAGCAGGCTCCAGGCTCTGAGCTGTCAGCACAGAGCCCGACATGAGGCTCAAACTCATGAGCTGTGAGATCATGACCTGAGCCAAAGTCAGACGCCTAACCAACTGAGCTACCCAGGTACCCCTAGTCTGTCATTTTTATCCACATTTATACCCATTCCGGTACCTCTCATTCCTTCCTACCTATCTATGCTCCCGTCTGGTAAAGTTCTCTTTACCCTAGAGAACTTTCTTGATTATTTCCTATACTGAAGGTATGAGAAAGATTCTCTCATATTTTTTGTCTGCAATGTATCATTTTCTTACTTTTATCTTAATGCATATGATCACTTTAAAGATGTTATCCCATTGTATTCTGGCCTCCATTGTTTCTGACTAAAAGGCAGGCATCTTTTTTATTGCTATTCCCTTGGATATAATGTGCCATTTTTCTTTTTCTGCTTTTAAGATTTTTTTTTTAAGTTTACTTATTTATTTTGAGAGAGAGAGAGAGAGTGCAAGTGGAGGAGGAGTAGAAAGAGGGAGAGAGAGAGAATCCCAAGCAGGCTCCACACTGTCAGCACAGAGCTCGACTCGAAGCTCAAAGTAATGATCCCCTGAGATCATGAACTGAGCCAAAATCAAGAGCCTGACGCTTAACCTATTGAGCCACCCAGGAGCCCCTAAGTGCATTGATCCTTTACCATGCTGTATCCAGTATGTTGTTGAATATCAAATGAATTCATTTTTGAACTGAATATTTCAATTTTAGAATTTGTTATTTTTTAAAGTTTTTATTTATCTGATTTTTCCATCTGTTATGTACCTTTTTCACTAAATCATCTAACATATTTCTAATAGTTATTATTAACTACTCATCTGCAAATTCCAACATCTGGATCATCTGGGGTTTTTTTTCTGCTGTTATTTTTACTAGAGATTTTGGGTTCCTGCCTTATAATTTGTGTTACATTCCAGGCCCCGTAAGTAACTGAATAACAGGGACTAAAGTATATGATGGTAACAGCCTGAAAAGGGCAGGCCTCTTCCTCTGTCAGGGCTCTTTAGGAGGCTGAGTTACTCTGTTGCTAAGCTGAGTTGAGCTCTGTTGTAGTTTTTTGTTTTATGTTTTTTGTGATTCCTTTTATCCTGGTTTTAGGTTTCGAGAGCAGAATCAAGACTCCTTCAGCAGACCTGGAGATCTTAGCACCAGCAGCCTCTAGTGGCCATTATATGGATTTTAGCACACTTGACATTTTCCAAGCCACAGAACTTGTGCAGCTATTTGAACCATCCGTCAGCATTTTGAGTTGCTAGCGATCTTGCTTTGCTCTCCTGCCCTTCCCTGGCATATGGGCTGTACAATTATGCATCTAGTGAAGGCCCCTCGGGGCCTCTGTTCTGTCCTATGCCTTTGGCTAACTGCTGCCTCTCATTCTGAGAGCCCTATACACTCTTGGGGGATTTCTTTTAGCCCACTTGTGCTACCCCCAGCCTTTGGCACACGGCCTCCACACACTCAGTGAAGCCCCATGGGAAACAACTGGTTGGTGGGTGAAAGCTCACTGTGAATGTGGCTCACTTCTTGGAAATCTAAGCCCTCGTGCCAACCCTTGTCTGTTAAAAGTTGGTTTAAAAGCCTGGCTCTTTTCTTTCTGTCCCCTTCGATGGTGTGGTTGTTCCTCTTCTGCTACAAACCCAGCGATAAACAGCAGTCACAGGTCTCTTATAGGAAGGGCTTTCCCACTTGCAGAATTAGGATCATTTAGAGTTCTTGGCATCTGTAGCTCATCATGAGTTATTACAAATTAACAATTTTGCATCTTATTCAATATATTCCTCATCCTACAGCTTCCTACATCCTAACTGGAAACAAAAGATTTTGCCTCTTGTTCCTTTTTAAAAATGTTTACTACATTTTATTATCAATTAATAAAATATTAAAACCTTCTATAGAAAATATTTGGATAATGTGTAAAATATAAAAGAGAGGGAAGGAAAAATCTCCTGAATTCCTACCAACCAAAAGAAGCATTGTATTTTGTGTATTTCTTTTCATTCTATCTCTAGGAAGCATTTTCTATTGTTTTGAACATCTACATTCTTAATATACATACAACTTTATTACCTGGTTGTTTTTTTTTTTTCTGTGAACTGTATAACAAAGGAACTTCCTAAGGCCACAAAGTCTTTACAAAAAACATTTATATAAGCTTATTTAACCTTCTCTGGAAGGTGCTTCACTGAAAACTTATATTCTTCAGAATATTCACTATAATAATTAGTGGTTCAATGAACATTTTGTCCATTCAATTCCCCCCAGTCCAAATCTTTATACTCGAACCTTAGACATAACATTATAAGATGAAAGGTTATGACCACTTTGAAGTGTTTTTCATATATATTGCTAAATTGCTTCCCAGAAGTTCATTTAGCCTTTAGAAATGAGATGTATTATATGGTAATTTTTAGAGTATACTACTATTTTAAGTATAATACTCTCAAAAATTTAATAACCTTATGGCTTATCATAAGAGTTCCTTCCCATCTTTTTACTAATAGTAACTATCTCATTTTGTCAAGCCAACAATAAGGAAATTATTTAAGGAACAAAACAATAGATGTGTAAAATATCTTCATCTTATTTTCCTCAATAAAAATGTTTATTCTTAATGCACACTCTTTTGGTTTTTACTTCTTATTCCTTATACAAAAGCTCTCCTTACAACCATTAAGAATTAATACCTCATAAATAAGTAATATCACTTTGCCCTAGAGTATATCAAAACTTCAGGAGATATCCAGTTTTCTTAGTAGGGGATATTTAGTTTTCTTAAGTTTTCTCAAATTATTGCTTAAAGGTTGTAAACAATAGAAAACACTCTTTATATTTTTAATTAAGGAGATAAAATTATTTATGCTAACAAAATTCATCAAGATTTTTAGTTAATTTTTAAGCTTATTTTTTATTTATTTTGAGAGAGATAGCAATCAGGGTGGAACAGAGAGACAGGGAGACAGAATCCCAAGCAGGCTCCCCACTGTCAGTGCAGAGCACAACATGAGGCTCCAACTCACAAACATTGGAGATCACTCCCTAAGCCAAAATCAAGAGTTGGATGCTTACCTGACCGAGCCACCCAAGTGCTCCTCAGTTAATGTTTAGATCATTTTCACATGAACTAGTACATAGTTGGGTGTATTACCATCCTTGGCTACTTTGATTGTAGGAATATATAGTAATCACAAAGAGTGGTTGTAAGAGTAGAGTTCAGTGTAAATAAAACCATGATTTAACTGAATGGCCATTTAAAAGCTGTGGAAGATTTGCATCATCATTTGATGCACAAATAAATTCATCACAGTAAATACTGTTTACTTGTGTCAATGAAATTAAAATTATTTTGAAGCATTTAATATTAACTCATTGTTAGTTTTAGCTCCATAGTGGAATACATCATCTCCTCACATTGACTAATTTTATGCAAGAAGCTTGTCAACAATGAAATATAAAGCTGAAGTTCTTTCAGCAACTTACTAGAGTTCATTAAGGTGATAGCACTATGTGTCAGAAAAGAAGAAAGTTAAGAAAGGAAATCCTAGTAGTGCAAAATCAAAGACATCTTCAACTCACCGCTTCCCTTACTGCTCTCCCTACTCACCACCCCTGACTAAAAAAAAAAAAATGAAGCATAAAGAAAAATGTCTAATGCTGGCAGTTTATGTATTATAGACTGTTCTCAGGTCCACCATAGAAATAATTTATACATCCATTTATCATATTCACTCCTAACATCATATGCATATACGTCAAGAATTTTACTTACGAGGGCTGAGTGATAGGAATTTAAGCATGACTTTTACAGCATATATATCACTTAAAATTGATTATCTAGAAGTTTCCAAAGTTTACATATGATTGCTATACTGTAAACAGCACTGATGAGAAATCTGGAGAACAGGATTCCACTTTAGATCCTGTCATCAGCGAGCTGGGTCAATCTAACACCCAAAGTCTCTGCTTCTGAGTTGACTCACGTGTAAAATTAAGGTGTCGTCTGGAAGACCTATAGGATGCCCTTGCTGCTCCGTAATTCTACAACTCTAATCTTTCATATACTAATGAAATCATCTACTGGCTAATCTTATGAAATGAAAAATACATCTTAAAAATACAAATCTCCTTCAGGAATATAGAGTGAAATGAGATGGAACCATTCATAGGTAACAAAACAAGTCATGAATCCTGCTGCTGACTACCTATCTCAATTTTTACACATAATATAATGTAATATAGCATAATACAATATAATATAAACATAATGTGCTATAACAGAATAGACACAGACACATATTTATTAGTATATATGCCTGTATCTCAGCCAGATAACTCTAGCCTAAAGAAAATACAGAATGTTTTAGGTCCTACACCTTTCCTTAACTAGATATCTAAAAAGATTCCAAACTTACTTTTATCTTTTATAATCTTTGTGTCCCATAATAAAAAGATTTTTACATATAGTAGTTGACAACCAAGAACTGCATAAAAATATTATTCTGTTTTCCCTTAGGGGTTTGCAAATACAAAAATATGATTACCTTTCCCTTTTTTTTTTAAGTTTATTTATTTTGATAAGATGGGGAGGAGCAGACAGAGAGGATCCCAAGCACACTGACAGTGTGGAGCCAGACACAGGGCTCAAACTTAAAAACCGTGAGATCATGACCTGAGCCGAAATCATCAGATCCCTAACCGACTGAGCCACCCAGACACCCCAATATCATTACCTTTCCTATGCTGATATCTGGCTGCAGAAAGCGAAGGCACTCTGAATAATTAGCCCATGTTTTATTTAAACTGTACATAAAATCCCACGTCCCATTGGGGTTACAGTGTCGGAAAGCAACTCCTGTAAAGACACGAAGAAAAACATTGAGATTGCTCAGTTCCCTTGGCATCCATTAGGGGGAAAAGTACATTTCTATTCCAAATTAATCATTGCAAAAAAATTCAATACCTTTATGATTGAAGTCATAAATATAAGGAGGGCATGGGACAGCCAATATTTTCCCCACTGTTCCTCTGGGCCAACAAATGAGTCCATCCCATTCTGGGAAACAATTTCCCTCTAATAAAGGAAAAAATTAAAAAGCAAATAAACAAAAATGCAATTGGAACCAGACACTAAATGCACTCAAAATACCTGCAGCAAAATGTAAAACAAATTAGTAGTTGTGAAACTAGGTGCAAATGTCCTAAGATTCATCCACACAGCCTCCTTAAAGGTCCACTAATAAGAACATTTGGTTTGCATAAATTAAAAATATTTTAGTGATTCCAGTATATATGAGTTATAGCAATTACTATATATAAGAAACATTGGAATTCATTGTGAACAGCTTCTATAGTTGTAGCTACATTTTTTTACCCTAGATTTTAAAAAATTGATGTTAAAAAATATGATATATGAAACAGATTGAGCTTCACAGATAAGCTCCAAGATTTGGATTTGCCTTTTTACCAGTGATCCTTTTTTTTTTTTTTTACCAATAATTCTAGACATTTGTTTAAGTCTAACACTCATCTTAAACAAAATTCTCACAAAATCTACTTTCTTCAAGAATCAAGTATAAAGATACAGAGTGGGGGGGCGGGGGGGGGCGGGGAGGGGATTGAATGGACAAAATGCATCCAGAACCCAATCACTTCTCACAATCTCCACTGTCACACCCATGGTCTAAACTTGTCAAGCCATGATATTTACACAGAACAACCTAAAACTTGGAAACTCCTGGGGCACCTGCATGACTCAGTCAGTCAAGCGTCCAACTCTAGATTTTGGTTCACGTCATGATCTTACAGTTGGTGAGATCAAGTCCTATGTCAGTTTGTGCTAACAGTGTGGAGCCTACTTGGGATTCTCTCTCTCCCTCTTTCTCTGCCTCTCTTTCTCTCTCTCTCAAAATAAATAAATAAACTTAAAAAAATGAAATGAAATTTGGAGACTCCAACTTTCTCTTTTCAGTTCTATAGTTACTCACAATACAATATAACCACACATTAGTGAAGTCAAACTGGGATCAATATTTGGGGTTTTGCTTTTAACTATTTGAATCATTTTATAACTAGGTTTTTGCATTTCCATTTTCTTTTCTTTCATACACATGAGGAAAATGCTTGTTCTCTTTCTATTACAATTTTTTTCATAAGTAAAGCAGACAATAGTGTATATATGTGAGTGTGTGTGTGTGTGTGTGTGTATATACATACATACATACATATATACATCACCTAGAATTGACACTTGCTAATAGTTTACCGTATTTATTTCATCTAATTTATTTTTTGCTATGGTATTTTAATGTAAATTGCAGACAGCATAACAGCTGACTCCTAAATATTTTAATATGCATCTCAAACTTTAAGAGAATTTAAAAATTGAAATTTCTTAAATTAGCTAGTGAATTCAAAATGCCATTCTAGTTTTTTACACATAAATTGAAGAAATTTTTCATTGAAACATAAATCTGGCTTCCAGATTCGTTCTTCCTCTCCTTTCAGTTATTCACAAAACAGGCCAAAATCTTCCAAAAGGCTTCCCATCTCACTCCCAGCAGAAGCCAAGTCTTATAAAGACATTAAAGACTTATAAAGACATTATAAATGTTTGAAAGCCCCTCAAGATCCCACTATTTATTTATCTTAGCTAAAGTCCTCCTGCTCTCCTCTCAGTTCAATTCCCCCATGGCCTCAACACTTAGCACCCTCCATCCTACAGACTTTTACTCACATTGTTACTTCTGAGTAAACTTTCCCCATTTAGAATTACATTCAAGGGCGCAGGAAGATGGCGGCGTAGGAGGACGCTGGGCTCACCGCGCGTCCTGCTGATCACTTAGATTCCACCTACACCTGCCTAAATAACCCAGAAAACCGCCAGAGGATTAGCAGAACGGAGTCACCGGACCCAAGTGCTGACGAGAGGCCCACGGAAGAGGGTAGGAAGGGCGGCGAGGCGGTGCGCGCTCCACGGACTGGCGGGAGGGAGCCGGGGCGGAGGGGCGGCTCGCCGGCCAAGCAGAGCCCCCGAGTCCGGCTTGCAAAAGCGGAGGGGCCTGATGGACTGTGTTCCGACAGCAAGCGCGACTTAGCGTCTGGGAGGTCATAAGTTAACAGCTCTGCTCGGAAAGCGGGAAGGCTGGAGGACAAAGGGAGGGTGAGCTGCGGAGCCCCCGGACGACAGAGCTCAGTTTGGCGGGGAACAAAGGCGCTCGCCAGCGCCATCTCCCCCGCCCATCCCCCAGCCAAAATCCCAAAGGGAACCGGTTCCGGCCAGGGAAATTGCTCACTCCGCGCAAACACCCAACTCTGTGCTTCTGCGGAGCCAAACCTCCGGCAGCGGATCTGACTCCCTCCGGCTGCCACAGGGCCCCTCCTGAAGTGGATCACCTAAGGAGAAGCGAGCTAAGCCTGCCCCCCCTGCCGCCGTGCACCTTGCCTACCCACCCCAGCTAATACGCCAGATCCCCAGCATCACAAGCCTGGCAGTGTGCAAGTAGCCCAGACGGGCTACACCACCCCACAGGGAATCCCGCCCCTGGGAGAGGGGAAGAGAAGGCACACACCAGTCTGACTGTGGCCCCAGCGGTGGGCTGGGGGCAGACATCAGGACTGACTGTGGCCCCGCCCACCAACTCCAGTTATACACCACAGCACAGGGGAAGTGCCCTGCAGGTCCTCACCACACCAGGGACTATCCAAAATGACCAAGCGGAAGAATTCCCCTCAGAAGAATCTCCAGGAAATAACAACAGCTAATGAGCTGATCAAAAAGGATTTAAATAATATAACAGAAAGTGAATTTAGAATAATAGTCATAAAATTAATCGCTGGGCTGGAAAACAGTATACAGGACAGCAGAGAATCTCTTGCTACAGAGATCAAGGGACTAAGGAACAGTCACGAGGAGCTGAAAAAACGCTTTAAATGAAATGCAAAACAAAATGCAAACCACCACAACTCGGATGGAAGAGGCAGAGGAGAGAATAGGTGAACTAGAAGATAAAGTTATGGAAAAAGAGGAAGCTGAGAAAAAGAGAGATAAAAAAATCCAGGAGTATGAGGGGAAAATTAGAGAACTAAGTGATACACTAAAAAGAAATAATATACGCATAATTGGTATTCCAGAGGAGGAAGAGAGAGGGAAAGGTGCTGAAGGGGTACTTGAAGAAATAATAGCTGAGAACTTCCCTGAACTGCGGAAGGAAAAAGGCATTGAAATCCAAGAGGCACAGAGAACTCCCTTCAGACGTAACTTGAATCGATCTTCTGCACGACATATCATAGTGAAACTGGCAAAATACAAGGATAAAGAGAAAATTCTGAAAGCAGCAAGGGGTAAACGTGCCCTCACATATAAAGGGAGACCTATAAGACTCGTGACTGATCTCTCTTTTGAAACTTGGCAGGCCAGAAAGAATTGGCACGAGATTTTCAGTGTGCTAGATAGAATTACATTCAAAACACTCCTTATCCCCTTTCCTGCTATATTTTTGCCTGAGCTGTCATTGCTTTCCAATATGAAGTGTTATTTTATTTATTTTTTTTTTAATTTTTTTTTCAACGTTTATTTATTTTTGGGACAGAGAGAGACAGAGCATGAACAGGGGAGGGGCAGAGAGAGAGGGAGACACAGAATCGGAAACAGGCTCCAGGCTCCGAGCCATCAGCCCAGAGCCTGACGCGGGGCTCGAACTCACGGACCGCGAGATCGTGACCTGGCTGAAGTCGGACGCTTAACCCACTGCGCCACCCAGGCGCCTCTGAAGTGTTATTTTAGTATTGGTTTCTGAAACCACAGGGACCCTGAAGGTGGGGAATTCTGTTTTATTCCACACATTAGCCACCCAGCACTTGACATGGACTTGATAAAGTCAGTCAGTGCCAACACTGTGTTCTTCAGGACTCCTCTCCATTACCTGTGTGGAAACTTCCAAGAAGAGAACATATCCTCCATTTCAAAATAAGAGTACTTTTAATGAGTGCTGTATTCATTTTTCTATTGCTACCAAAATAAATTACCACAAGCGTAATGGCTTCAAATAACCCAAACTTACTATCTCACTATTTCTTGAAGTCAGAAGCCCAGTGAGTTCAACTAGGACTGAGCTCCCCCTTTCCTTGCTGGCTATCAGCTTCTAGCAGCGACTTGCATTTCTTGGTCATGACCCCTTCCTCCATCTTCAAAGTCAGGAGGCAGGTCAAACTCTTCTCACATTTCAAGTGTCTCCTCCACTCTCCTTTTCCCTTACTTATTTGCCCACCTTCTCCTGCCACTTTGAAGAAGCCATGAGATTACATTGAGCCCACCCAGATAATCCAGGATAATCTCCCTATTTTTAAGGCCCGTAACCATAATCCCACCTGCAATGCCCCTGTGCCATGTAACATAGCACACACAGGCATAACACCAGATATTAGGGTATGGACATCTTTGGGTACCCTTATTCTGCTACTACAGGTACTATCCATTATAACTCTCTCAATTTTTCAGTTACCAGTTGCACTAACTGTAGCTGAGGAATTTTGTTCTAGCTAATGTTCATGATGTCAACTTGTTTGTTCAGTTTTGAATAGTCATGCAAACAGTGATCTGTACAGAAAAGAATCCAGCATAAACCTGAAATTATCTTCTTAGTGTCCTCCATATCACATGGAAACAAATGACTTGATTTGCTTTGGGGACCGCTGAAGCAAGAAGAAAAAGAAAATGTCTTCCCTCGCCCACACTGTTCCTATAAAAGAGAACGTTTTCTTGGAAACAGCCTCACTTTGCTCACATAATAAAAGCCTGGCCTTTACATGTCACAAGCAACCCAGGAACCCATCGCACTGGCTCCTGCTTCTGGTGCACAGCTTCACCGGCTTCTTTCTACCATTACCTGCATTTTGTTTTCCTTTCTTGTGTAAGCAGAGTGCAATGAATCAGTCTGTTTCATCAACTTTACCCTAAGCACTCTTCTGTATTTTGATAACATTCCACATGGCTTCCCATCCATTCACTTTGTCTTTAACGAGTCATGCATCCTTATTTATCTGGACTGTCCGATCCTTTACTGGATATCTATTGTGCAATCTACATAAATTGGACGTGGACAAACATTTCTTGTGCGTTCCTGTGTTCTGGTAACAAGTTGTCCCTATAAAATGTATGCTGCAATGTCATTTGATATTTTCTGGCAAGAGTTAGTCACATGATGGAATAAGGTCTTACTATAAGTTTAAAATCCAATGACCAGTTTATTCTATAATTATGTAGTTTTTAAACTGCTATGGAGCCAAATCTGCTGACATTTTCTTCATGCTCTAAAGGGGACACTTTTCTAGTTCCCTGCAAGATACTACCCGACACACATACACACATACCCCCCAAAATTCAGAAAACCAACATTCCCCAAAAATAATGTTTCTGTAGATTGTGTTCATCTCTCTGGCGGCCCTTTGACAAAGATAATAATAAATATTCACAAAGGTTGAAAGGATTGGGGAAGCCATGACCTCACAAAGATAATACAGAGAGATCTTAATTAACATCTCCTCTTTGATCATCATTTCACATTTCATGTGAGTAAATACTTTCATTAGTTAGCAAGAAACTAATTAATTGCCTGATGACTCACTTTACAAATTACACCATTAATTACATTCCTCGTAATCTTTTCTGTATGCCAGGACAAACTACTTATTAGTGAAGCTCCTCAAACCGTGATATTTACACAGAACAATCTAAAATTTGGAGACTCCAACTTTGTCTCTTTTCAGTTCTACAGTTACCCATAACACAATATAACCCCACATTTGTGAAATCGAACCAGGACCATTAATATTTTGAGTTTTGTTTTTAACTACTTGAATCGTTTTATAATTAGGTATTTGCATTTACTTTTCCTTTTCTTTCATAGACATGGGAAAATGTTTCCTTTTATTACAAAATTTTTTTCATAAATAAAACAGGGACTATTGCATATATATACATTACCTAGAACTGACCTGTTAATATTTTACCATATTTATTTCATCGAATTTATTTTTTGCTGTGGGCTTTTTAAAGTAAATTGCAGACAGCATAACACCTCACTCCTAAATATTTTGATATGCATCTCTCAACTTTAAGAGAATTTAAAAATGGAAATTTCTTAAATTAGCCAGTGAATTCAAAATGTCATTCTAGTTTTTTACACACAAATTGAAGAAATTTTGAGTCAATTTACATATAATTACACATAATTTTTCACTGAAAAGTAAATCAAAGTTTGACCAGATTTAATTCTATCCTATTTGTATGGGAAAAGGTCTCAAAGAAAGGATCTTTTCTCTTCTGATATTTATTCATCTACATGTTTCACATGATTCACACCTTCAGAAATTTTAGATGTTACATAAGTTTATATCCAGATCATTTATTCTTTTTATGTGTCACTCACATGATATGTCACCAATTCATACTTGCTTGCCTTTGCCCATCCTATTCCCTCTGCCAGGAATGTCCTTTTACTCTCCTCTACACATCTAATTCCTGCTCCTTTACTCTTAAAATGAGATGATTATTCCTCCAGGAAGCCTCCTCCATTCATCCCCAATCAATTAAGATACTTTTTCACTGGTTCTGTAGTTAGGATGCTTCTGTTGTTAAACTCACACACCATACTGAAAGATGTCTACCTCCCTTACTAGGTCATCATCTCATGGGGCAAGGACATCATCATGGGGAAGGACAGAAACAATTCATTGTTTCCAGTGCTTACTACAGAAGCAATACACGGTAAGCACATAATATATTTCTTGAACTCTTAAAGGGACACTGAAGATAACAGTGTTGGACTAGCTAGTCTCCATCTTCCAGCTCAAAATTTCATGAGACTCCATAGAAAATAGCTCATTTAGCCTTGATAGATAATAATCTTTATAAATCCCTTTATGGTGATGTCACTTCTTGTTAGTAGCCCCGCATGTTTGAGATATCAGAATCAGTGTTCTTCACAGGTGGCATGAATAAATCTCTTTTCTGACACTTTTAGTGTCAGAGAGCTCCTTTCTAGTACAAGGCAACTACAAAGACTGGATTAATGCAAAAACTTGCTTTCTTAAAACACAGTTTTGCTAGCTATAAATGAATGGAATAAGGGGCACCTAGGTGGCTCAGTCGGTTAAGCATCCAATTTCAGCTCAGGTCATGATCTCACGGTTTGTGGGTTCGAGCCCTGCGTCCGGGTCTGTGCTGTCAGCTCAGAGCCTGCTTTGGATTCTGTGTCTCCCTCTCTCTCTGCCCCTCCCCCACTTGCAGTCTGCCTCTCTCTGTCTCTCAAAAATAAATAAATGTCAAAAAAATTTATAAATGAATGGAATAACACTGAGGCTAGAAATTATTCCATAGGCTCAGCAGGCATTGCATTTGGGGCTTTACCCTGGAGGCCTCTACTGATTTGCTGGCTTACAGCTTGGATTATGATTGTGTTCAGGTAACAAAAGATGAGCCTGAAGCCTGATGTAGTCAAAAAATTGAACAGAAAACCCCTGTATAACAGGATCCCCCCCCAAAAAAATGACCCCTTTAGTGAAGGAACAAGAAACAAAGCTTTCCTTCAGAAAGAGATTGGCTTGTTTCACTCCTGGCTCCATTTAGAATTCGAATAGAAAACTATTATAATAATTTAAAAAAATGAATAGAAAACTATAGAAAAAAATCTTTGAAAATTTCTAACCACAAGCTCACACTCATGTGTAGCCTAAATATATTTTAAAATAGACATAGGTAGGTCAATAGGCACCTCACAGAAGCAGACAGAAATTGTCTCTGGAAAAATGTGCTTTAAATGAGGACCTCATGAGTTCTTTATCATAAATCATTGGACACACAGGAAATAAAGCCACCATGTATGATAATATGCATTGACAAGCAAAGTCTATGGATATTAGAATTATCAAATGCAGAATATAAAATATGTTTAAGAAAAAAAGAATAAGTTGAAAAGATATTGAAGATAAAAAGACTATCAAAATTAAATATGAAGATTCTAGAATGCGAAAAATGGATAATCAAAATTAACTTAGTAGATGGATTAAACAGCCATTAGACAAAGTTGAACAAAGAGTCAGCACACTGGAAAACATATCTGAAGAAATTCCCAAAATAGCAGTAGAGAAACAAAGAAAAGGTAAATACACAAGACATGAAGACACAAAGAGTAGCATAAGAAGGTCCTACATTTGTCTAAATAAAGTTCCAGATGGACACAATAGGAGAACGGGGGAAAACAAAGTTTCAAAGACAAAATAGCAAAATATTCCCACCACTGAATAAAGACACAGACCCTCAGACGCTAGAAATCAAATCAATCCACAGGTAGATACAGAATAAAACTGTAGAACATCAAAGTCAAATAGAAGCTCTTAAAAGGAGCCGGAGAGGAAAAACTAACCATCATCAAAGACCAAAAACTGATTTGTCACCAATAACAGTGGAAGCTAGGGGGAAAATGAAATAGTATTCAGGTGCTAAAAGTAAATAATTCCCAACCAAGGGTCACATGTGCAAAAAAAGTGTATCTTTGAAGATTGAGACTGAAATAAACACCTTTTCAGCCAAACAAAAACTGAGAGCATTTGCTGCAAGTAAGTTCTAACAGAAAGAAATTTTGCAAGACATATTTCAGCTTGAACAAAAATTATAATATACAATTAATATAAAATCATATTACTTTATTAACATAAGATAATATGACAATACGGGGCGCCTCGGTGGCTCAGTCAGTTAAGCAGCCGACTTCAGCTCAGGTCATGATCTCACAGTCTGGGAGTCTGAGTCCCGCATCAGGATTTGTGCCGACAGCTCAGAGCCTGGAGCCTGCTTCAGATTCTGTGTCTCCCTCTTTCTCTGCCCCTCCCCCATTCACACTCTGTCTCTCTCTCAAAAATAAAATAAAAACATAAAAAAAAGTTTTAAAAATTATATGACAATAGCATACAATTTGGAAGCAATTAAAGTATTTCAAATTGCTTAGATTATTCAAGCAGGAGAAGTTATTGATAAACTTTAAACTTTCTTAAATATTTGGAGACTAGAATGAAGTAGATCAAACCAGATATTTCACTATAGGGCATAGCTTTAAAGATATTACCTGCTGCATTCAGAATGTTGGGAATTTAGGGAAGCTCAGTAAACTGCAGCTCCCTTTATTAAAAAAAAAAAAAAAAAGACTCTTTAAATATATTCAACTATTAAGGCAAGGCATTTTCCCATATAAAACATTATAGTTTTCCCACTCCTCCAAATATTCCAATAAACAGCTTTTCTCAATGGCCCCAGTGCAAACTATGAGTGACCACCAGGCTGTGAGGACCACCACGAGCCATAGTTCCTGTGCAGCTCCAACAGTAGAGCAATCCAAGAGCGTCAAAGCCACCGCAAGCTCACCTGTAGTGTTGTAGTTCTGTTTTTTCAATTTCCCACTTGAATTTGGAACTAATTGAGAAATTGCATAAAGAGTCAGGCAGATGGAAATTAAATAATCACCTTATTAAGGAGAAAATGTTTTTTGAGAACAGGACCTAGGTACATATAAAAGGGCCTGCTTGTTTGTTCTTCTGATCTTTATACGTACTACCTAAAACTGCAAGCAATACCCACCAGAACAGAGCCTGCCCCTCCAAGCTTACTAGCTGGTTAAGGGCAGACCAGCGAGCACACTCTCTGCAGGCAAACAGATCCCAAAGAGAGGCCTCAGAAAGAAACCAATGTGCACATGCTCAGAGGCTATTCTGAAATTCAGGAACCAGGCAAGTCACTCCATCCATTGGAAGGGAAGAGCTTGGAGTGAAGGAGATGAGAAGAACACGATTCTGCTACCACGCCCTTCCACATAGAAACATGCAATGAGTGATGAGGAACTCCCTACTACCAACTCCAAAGGGGAATTTGAAGTCTTTGGGAGGACTGAGGTAGGGACACAAGGAGACACGATGTTTTCAGCACCTTTACCTCCTCCCTGGGGCTGAGCTGTGATGTTGAGCTCACATTGTACTTTAGCTTTCAGGACAAGGACAATCTGCTCCTCCATGGTAATGGTGCCACCAGAATCCAGCTGTAGAAATGAACAAAATACAAACAGAACAATATTTCCATTACATTTTTTAAGCCATGATATAACCTTTCATTATATACTGATACAGTTGAAAATTAAAGTTTTGATAGCCAGCTATCTGAAATAGTCTTTTATCTGAGTCAAACTTTCTACAAGATATCTTTCATCAGATACATTGATACCGATTCCCACCCTGAAACATGCTTCTAACCTACAGCAAGTGAATAATAAATTCTTCTTGGATGAGTTCATCTAGATTTGGCTTTAGCACCACCAGTAATGGAGAGGAAATTCTACTATTGGGAAACCTTATTTCAATGAAATATATTTTAAATATGACCAAATATTCATAATTGTTTGTTCAGATTCTATTGCTTGGACAACCTGAATCTGATGCATATATAAAATGTAGATCTTGGGGCGCCTGGGTGGCGCAGTCGGTTAAGCGTCCGACTTCAGCCAGGTCACGATCTCGTGGTCCGTGAGTTCGAGCCCCGCGTCAGGCTCTGGGCTGATGGCTCGGAGCCTGGAGCCTGTTTCCGATTCTGTGTCTCCCTCTCTCTCTGCCCCTCCCCCGTTCATGCTCTGTCTCTCTCTGTCCCAAAAATAAATAAACATTGAAAAAAAAATTTTTAAAAAAATAAATAAATAAATAAAATGTAGATCTTTATGCTGCACATCAGACTCAGTGAGTCAGAATTTATTTCTGGAGGTGGTGGACTGGTAATCCTTGTGTTTCCCAGGGACACTTTGTGGTTCTTGCACTAACTTTAATGGGTTTGACAACCAACATACTTGAAGGTACAAGATAATGGTGAAGATCATTCTATTAGTCAAGTTTCAATCAGAGAAGCAGAACTATAAGAGATTAGGATTTATAGAGAAATAGAAGTAAAGATAGAATAGAATAAGTAAGTACTTGTTACAAGGATTTGACTAAACAGTTGTGGGAGGTGACTAAATAGTTTCTAGAAGGCCTTTTTTTTTTTTTTTTTTTTTTTTTGGTCTGATGCTGGAGCTAGAAATCTGCAGGTCAGGCAGTTAAAAAGAGATGAATATAAAGAGAGGGAGAGAGTAGGAAGAACTTGGAACCATGAGGACACAGTAGAATGCACGTGAGTTCTCGGGGCCTCCAGCCTTCATGTTGTAGGTGTCCCACAGAAACTGGCATTCTTTATCATGGACCTAAACACACTTAGCCCAGGAATCAGAGAAGTTAAAGAAGAAGCCAGGAAAATATGAATCTGCTGCAGGCCTGGCTGCTATCCCCCACAATGAGATGAGCCAATAGAGAGCCAACAATGCGTGTGAGATACAAAAGCACCTGCCTTGACCATCTGAGTGTAAAAAACAAAATGGCTGCTGCCTCACTTCTGCCTTCCAACACTCATGAAAGCATGTCTGTGTGTCACCCTAACCAGAAACATAAAGGGAATGGGGATTCTGGGAAATGCAGTTTAAACAGCTAAGCTGACACATTACAAAGCCACCAAAATCTACCTCTGTCAACTTGGCACCCACACATATCTCTTTAAACCACAATTAATTTCCAGAAAACTCAATAACAAAGTCACGCTCCATCTAACATGATACAATTCGTTTGGTACTGAGAGTGATTCCAAAAGAACAGAATTTAAGGAGCAAAAAAATCTGTATTTGTCATCTCTAGCTATATAACAAATTGACCCAAAACTCTGTGGCTTACAACAAGCATTAATTATCTCACAGCTTGGGATAAGCTTAGCTAGGTGGTTTTGGACTCAGTCTCTTATGAGGTTTCAGCGAAGACTTCAGCTACAGATGTGGTTACCTAGACTTGATTGGGACTAGAGGATCCACTGCCAAGGTGGTCCACTCACACAGGTATTGGCAGAGGGCTTAAGTTTCTCAACGGCTGAGAGGAAACATTAGTTCTTCACCCTACAGTTCTCTATGGGTGCTTAAGTGTCTTTACAACATGACAATTGGCTCCCACCAGATGAGTGAGTCCAGAGAGAAAGCAAGGAGAAAGCCACCATGCCTTTTATGATCTACTCTCAGATGTCACTCATGGTCATTCCCATCATATTCCATTAGCTAAAAAGCAAGCCACCAAGTCTCACTCAGGGGGAGAGGAATTAATCTGTACCTTTTAAAGGGAGGTGTCAAAAAATTTATAAATGTATCTGTAGTCAACTGCAATTTTCTGCAGGTGCTCATCTATTTTCCAGAATGAGAATACTGAGTATTGTGGTTTTTGTAGATTTATTAACAATAGTAGGGTCCAGAACTTTGCATTTGTTTTCTCCTAGGGGCTTAGAGATTTTATTTATTTATTTATTTATTTATTTATTTATTTATTTATTTACTTACTTAATTCAAGTTAATTAACATGCAGTGTAGTATTGGCTTCCAGAGTAGAACCCAGAAGTGATTCTTCATTTACATATGACACCCAGGGCTCATCCCAACAAGTGTCCTCCTTAATGCCCATCGCCTATTTAGCCCATCCCCCCCCCCGACCTCCCCCCTCAAGCAACCCTCAGATTGTTCTCTGTCTTTAAGAGTCTGTTATTGGGGCGCCTGGGTGGCGAAGTCGGTTAAGCGTCCGACTTCAGCCAGGTCACGATCTCGCGGTCCGGGAGTTCGAGCCCCGCGTCAGGCTCTGGGCTGATGGCTCGGAGCCTGGAGCCTGTTTCCGATTCTGTGTCTCCCTCTCTCTCTGCCCCTCCCCCGTTCATGCTCTGTCTCTCTCTGTCCCAAAAAAAATAAGTAAAAGTTGAAAAAAAAAAAAAGAGTCTGTTATGGTTTGCCTCCCTCTCTGTTTTTACCTTATTTTTCCTTCTCTTCCCCTGTGTTCATCTGTTTTATTTCTTAAATTCCACATATGAGTGAAATCATATGCTATTTGTCTTTGTCTGACCGACTTACTTCACTTAGCATAATACACTCTAGTTCCATTCACATTCTTGCCAATGGCAAGATTTCATTCTTTTGGATCTCCAAGTAGTACTCCATTGTGTGTGTGTGTATATGTATGTGTGTGTGTGTGTATATATATATATATATATACATATATATGTATGTGTGTGTGTATATGTGTGTGTATATATATATATACACCACATCTCCTTTATCCATTCATCTTAAATCAAATGAGATGAAAAACCTATCAATTTACCTAGGTGACAAACTCCCAATAACACAATCCTTTGTAAACCTCGAATCTTTAATTTTTGGTTGTAAATACTTACTCTCTAGAATCATTCCTTTAAGGAAATAAGGAAAACAAACATTTTTATGTTTTGCAATAAGACATTAGGGACTGAACATTAGAAATGGATGTTTGTATTAGGCATAAAAACACCTAGAGATTACTAATAATTATGATTTTAAATAACATATAAAATGATACACTGGCAGGTTAACTTGAAATGGGAAAGACAGAAAATATCTATCGTAAGAACTCATATCAGCATCAAAAATAAGTCTTATTTCTGAAAACTATGAGTTTATTATTTCCTAACATATTTACAATACAGAGTTGCTCAGTGAATAGTCTGGAATATAGTTTTAGAGATTTCTGGATAATATTCATAGTTCAATTCTCACATTTATTTTAATAATACTTATGAAATGAGAGAACAAACAAAAACTGATTTTTTTGGATTGGAATACATACCATAATGTAGTTATCAAGCAAACACAATACAGATTCTGAGTTAAAAGTAGCTACACTAAAAGTGAGCCATAAAAATCTCACGTACCCAAAAGGGAGAATGAAATGGAAGCCGATGAGTCATCTAAGTGAGCATGGTAGGAAAATTAACTTCTTCCCATTCATTCCCCAGAAACAGCCAGGCACCATTCACATTTTGTTTTGCTTTATTTTTTGGCTGGGTTGTTTGTTTTTTTTTCCAATTCAATAGTTATTTTCTTGTACCTCAATCCTAGAAAACACTGGGTAAGCTGTGCCCAACATTCAGAACTAAAAATTTGATTCAGAGAAATTTGACTTCAGTTATCAAACATGAACATTGCAAATCACCCCTTGTAAATTTTTATTTGAACAAATACGGCTTTTGTTTTCTTTTGTGCAGACTTAGCCTTTTTATTGGGATCATCTTTTCAGGAACATAAGCATCATATAAGCTTTAGCTTCTACAGATATTTTACTCTACACATGTGGCCAATTTAACCAGGAGCAAGTTTGAGTAGAATGTGCTAATTCATGAACTTTTAAATTGCTCTTTAGTCATTCCAACTGAGGATAAGGAAATGTTTAACATCTTTTATGACTTTCTCTGCCTCCTTAGTTACAGTTACAAGTGTTCTTCACCATAGAGAGACAGTAAAATCATAGTGTACTTAAAACAGAAGAGGAGTTTTGATGTTCAATGCCTATTGCTCCAAAAGCAACGACTGCATCCAAAACAAAATGGCACATTTAGTAAAAACAAGATGTTAGTAATTTTTCCTGGGCAAGTGATCATTTACAATGTGAAAGAAAACGATGTATTTTACCGAAGTACTTAACGTTCTTGTTACAGATACTGACTGGTTAAAGTCAGAATATGCAAATCTTCATAATTTCAATATTCACATTTATTCCATTTTTAAGTAAACATGCACCCATAAATTAGATGTTTTTGAAAAGAAGCATTCTGGAACTTCTACTTCTGGCATGATGGGGTAGATATACTTTTCTCTATTTCTTTCAGTAAGTACAACTAAAAACCCTAGACATTATACACAAAATGAACATAAGATAAAATTCTGAAATGTGAAGAGCAGAAGGCAGACCAGCTAGGGACCTCAGATCCCAAAGAACAACACAGTGGTGAATTCTCTGGGTTTTCTTTTTGCCTCATGTATTTGGGACTTGGAGGTGAGAAGCTGGTAACTCAGAAACACCAAGAGACACTGACCAAAAAAAAAAAAAAAAAGGCCTCCAGAAAACCTTGCTCTCTATAGCTAAGAAGGAAAGGAGGAGCCTGACGAGACAGAAAACTCTCACACAATAATAGCCCAATCTAAGCCAAACACCACAGGAGAAAAGCTGCAGTTTTATCCTGACACCTCAAAGGCCAAGTGGAGCGCCTAGTCTTCTACCCTTGGCGGGCTGTAGGAAGTGACCCTACACTCTCTCCAGAGATAGTTTCAGAGCAAAGTAGAGAGCCAGGACATTCACCCACACTGCTCTGTGACAAGTGCCTTCGCCTTTCCAGTGTTACTGGGGAGCCTGGACTTCCACCCCCTGCTGGCAGTAACAAGGTATCCCTCCATCCGCCCTCTGGGGTGCTTGTCAGGAAAGACTGAGTAGCGAGTAGCAAGTAAGTCAGCCTGCAATGAGGCCACCCCATTGTGGTGTCAGTGGAGACCACATGGGGCCTACAACTCCCATCCCCACCCATCAGTAACAAGGAGCCCCATCTTAGGTGCCAACAGCAGCTGGCTGGGGAACCTGAACTTCTATTGACACCCTCATTTCCCCAACTATATTAATACCAGATAAAGTATACTTCAGAGAAAACAAACTTACCAGAGACCAAGAGGGACATTGTATGAAGACAAAAGTGTCATTCCACCAAGAAAACACACCTATCGTAAAAGGGCATGCATCAAAAAAAAAAAAAAAAAAGTGAAGCCAAAATTGATAGAATTGAAAGAGGAAATAGACAAATCCACAATTACAGTTTAAAATTTCAATACTCCTTTCTCCATTGATAGAACAACTAGACAGAAAAGCAACAAAGAGATAAAAGAACTCAACAAGACCACCAACCAAGAGATCTAATAGAAATTTATAGAACACTTCACTCAACAAGGCAGAATACACATTCCTTCCAAGTGTTCACAGAATATATATCAAGGCAGACCACATCCCTGGCCATAAAACAGATCTCAACAAGTTTAGAAGAACTGAAATCATACAGAGTATGTTCTCAGACCACAATGGGATCAAACTAGAAATCAAAAACAGAAAATAACAGGAAAATCTCCAAACACTTGGAAACTAAACAACACACTTCTAAATAATCCATGGGTCAAAAAGGAAGGCTCAAGGGAAATCAAAACAATACACTGAACTAAATGAAAATGAAAACACAAAATATCCAAATGCATAAGGCATAGCTAAAGCAACGCTGAGAGAAATTTACAGCACTAAATACCTACACTGCAAAAGAAGAAAAGTCTCATATCAATAACAGAATGTTCCACCCCAAGCATCTGGAAAAAGGAGAGCAAACTAACAATAAAACAAGTAGAAAAAAAGACATAATACAGATAAAAACAGAAATCAATAAAATTAAAACAAACAAAAAAAAACACAGTAGAGAATGTCAATGAAACAAAGAGCTATGTCTTTGAAAAGATGATAAAATTGACAAACTTCTAGCAAGCGGACAAAGAAAAAAAGAGAGCGGACACAAAGTGAATTATAGAAATGGAGAAAAGATTAGTGGTTGCCCCAGGGCTGAGGAGAAGGAGATGTGAGGGAGGCTACAGAATGGCGACAAAGGCAATTCTTTTGGAGATGGAATATATCTGTATCTTGACTGGATCAATGTCAATATGCTGGTTGTGATATTGTACTATAGTTTTGTAAGATGTTACCACTGGGAGAAATTGAGTAGAGGGTACAGGGTTCTCTCTGTATTATTTCTTATAAATGCATATGAATCTACAATTATCTCAATAAGTTAATATTTTAAAAAAGAATCCACCTAACTTGAAAAAACACAATATAATATTTTAAAATATTACCTCATTCTAGTAAATGAAGATTTGCCACAAGGTGGTTGCAAAAAACAAAGGTAAATAAGACCTGTTAAAATATGATGATTTTATAATTTTGCAAAAATATCTCCTTTATAAAATGAAGTTTCCTTAATGTATATAATGCCTTCTTAGGAAGCTATTGTAATATTTATATACCAAATCTGACTCTAAGTCAGAAAGGATTGAAAGAATGTTTAAAGAGAATGAATTTCTTTAGACATTCTACTTTCCATACTCCAAAAGGAAGGTGAGCTTGTCTATAATAAAAAAATTTGTTTGGAATTCAGGACTTGTCATATAGTCTAGTTTCCTGGGCCAAATAATAAATCAGTTTTATTAACTTTCTACTCCATGTTTTCACACAGGCCTCAAAAGAGTTCATATAGACCCATTAATATTTTATTTTATTTTCTCAAATACTGATTTCACTCTCAGGAGTGTGCGTCCCTGAGAGCAGGCAAAGTTTTTATTTTGTGAAGTGAGATGGAGAATGAAACATGTTTTTAATTATTTAGAATTTATTGTCTGTAATATTGGGTTCTAACAAAGAAAAGGAATCTGTTATAATAAATGATAGCTTTGAACCATCCACCTTTAATTAAAACACCAACTATGAAAGTGTTTCCCCATTTGTCCTTTTTTAATTCAAAGTAAAACAAGTTATATGGATAAAATACACAGAATAAACACACACACACACACATACACACACACACACACACACACCACAAGCGTCCAGACTTCTCAAGATTTTTGTTTGTTTATTTATTTCAAGAGAGAGAGAATGAGAGTGAGCATAAGTGGGGGAGGGTCAGAGACAGAGAGGGAGAGAGAGAGAATCCCAAGCAGTCTCCACCCCATCAGCACAGAGCCCAGCACCGGGCTGGATCTCACACCATGAGATCATGACCTGAGCCAAGATCAAGAGTCAGACGCTTTGTTGACCGAGCCACCCAGTCACCCTTCAAGATTTTTAATCCTTTCACAAACTGACCTCTAACTCAGACCTAATCCAAAGTCCAGTCCATTTTTCACATTAGGCAATAAACCATAAAACTTCCCATGACTCTGTTCATGCAGGAAACAAACTGAAAGCAGTTTAAGAATATAATGTATCCAGGGACACCTGGGGGCTCAGTCAGTTGAGTGTCTGACTCTTGATCTTGGCTCAGGTCATGATCTCACAGTTCATAGGATGGAGCCCCACATCGGGCTTTGCGCTGACAGCAAGTATCCTGCTTAGGAGTCTCTCTCTCTCTCTCTCTCTCTCTCTCTCTCTCTCTCTCTCTCTCTCTCCGTCCCTCCCCCACTCTCTCATGCTCTCTCTCTCTCAAAATAAATAAACATTAAAAAAGAATATAATGTATCTATCTGTGATGTGGCTCAAAATCAGTTAAGATGGCAGCACTAGAAATGTGATCACACAGAACTGTCATTTTTCACACCTGTCATTCACCCTTTCTCTTTCATTTTAACCACATGAATTTATTAGGTATTTGTAGAGTCCAATTACTACTTAGAAAAAGCAATGTTAATTTCTTAAGTAGTTTCATGATGATAGAGGTAAAGAACAGATCAGCCATTGCTAGGTATTGGGGGAGGGAGGGACAAGGGAAGAGAAGGAAGAGGTTGTGGCCATAGAAGGAGAGCAGGAGGGATTCCTGTGTTGAAACTGTTCTGTATTTTAACTGTGGTGGTAAGTCTCATGTATCTGCCTATGTGTGATAAAACTACATAAAACTGCCCCCCACACGCACATGCCCAATGAATATATACAAAACCAGTGACATCTGAATTAAAGAGGCAGATTCCATCAATATCAATTTCCTGCTTGGGTTATTGTACTATAGTTATGAAAGATGTCACCACTGGGAGAAATTGGGTGAAAGGTATATAGTATCCCTGTATTATTCTTACACTGCATGTGAATCTACAATTTTCTCAAAATAGCTTTTTAATTCATATAATAGTTTTTAGTGAATTGTATTTAGTTTATTAATGATTATAACCATGACAGAGACAGATCAACTAAATGTTAAATGAAACATAATAGAATCTATTAATTTGAGGAAATTAAGTTCAAATATAATAAGACTACTTGGCAAAGAATGTGAATGCAAAAGAAACCATGCGTTAGGTAGCTCCCCATAATTTACAGACTTCTATAAATATGAAAGGTTCCCTATTATTCTCAATGAAACCCAATTAGAACTGAGAATTTTTAAATTCCCACCCATTACCAGATCTCCTAAGCAAGAAACTAATTGTCAACTATTACTCATCAACTAATTTAAAATAACTCCCTTGGGGCGCCTGGGTGGCACAGTCGGTTAAGCGTCCGACTTCAGCCAGGTCATGATCTTGCGGTCCGTGAGTTCGAGCCCCGCGTCGGGCTCTGGGCTGATGGCTCAGAGCCTGGAGCCTGTTTCCGATTCTGTGTCTCCCTCTCTCTCTGCCCCTCCCCCGTTCATGCTCTGTCTCTCTCTGTCCCAAAAATAAATAAACGTTAAAAAAAAAAAAATTAAAAAAAAAAATTTAAAAAATAAAAAAAAAAATAACTCCCTTGACAATCAAATGAAGTAACTATGTGTACCTTCCTGAAAAGTAATTTACTTATTTTACACGAAGTTGCCATCAAAACATAAATTCAGAGGTAGTCAAGTTAAAAACTATGCACATAAGATCAAGGAGGTTTGTGCAACATTCACTCCTTAAGGCAAAGGCTCCCTTTTCAAATCTCAGCAAAGTTGGCTCAAGATTTTTAGTTATTTAAAAACCTAATTAGTTAGTTACATCTGAAATGGCTTTCAAAACCTTTCCACGCTAAGAATTTGAGAAGTTTTCTATGAACATAGAAAAGCTGAACATTTCCTTTGAATGAGGCCTCTGCAATTAGGGGGAAACACATGATTTCAAATACAGGCATACTTCACTTTATTGCGCTTCTCAGATACTTTTTTTTTGTTTTTAACAAATTAAACGTTTGTGGTGACCTTGCATCGGTGAGTCTTTCAGCACCATTTTTCCAACAGCATTTGCTCACTTCATGTCTCTGTGTCATTCTGGTAATACTTGCAGTATTTCAAACTCTTTCATTTATTATTATATTAGTTATGGTTATCTGTGATCAGTGATTATGACTCACTGAAAGCTCAGATTATGGTTAGCATTTTTTTATTAATAAAGTATTTGTAATTAAGATATGTACATTGTTTTTTTCAGACATAATGCTATTATATACTTCATATACTACAGTATAGTGTAAATATAACTTTTATATTCACTGGGAAACCCAATAATTCTTTTGACTCACTTTATTGCAATATTCACTTTATTGCAATGGTCTGGAACCAAACCCATAATATCTCCAAGGTAAGTCTGTCGATCTTAAGTGTTTCACCATAAAAAATAAAAATAAAAAAAAGAATGAACGAAAAAGTGAGTGATGGATGTGCTAATGACCTTGATAATGATAATCATGTCACAATGTAGACATACATGAAATCATCATGTTGTACACCTTTGAAAGAATTACATTGTACAACCTAAAAAAAACAGTACAATACAAAATAAATAAGCTACCTTCACCCAAAAAAAAACAGTGTTGCCCTATTTGGGGACATAACAAATCATCAAGAAGATGACTGTTTCCTTCAAGCAGTTGGCAACAAGAATTTGAGATACAGAAAATCAGGCTGCAGGCCAAATTGCATTGGCCAACATTCCATCCATTTGCATCTATGGTGTCACCACCCGAGGCAACACATCTGTCATGCAGCATAGCTGTGGATTCCTGGGAAGGAGTAGTGACTGGGAAAAATACATGGTTGATATCCAATGGAAATGAGAAGGCTAATTTCCAGCAAAAGCAATGAGGTAAAAATCACCATCAATAATAAGGCCCACAAACTATAAGGTAAGTTTCACATAGTAGAAACTCTGTGCACTCATTAGCTATAACAATTATACATGTACATTAAGAGAATAAAGGAAAATTACTATGAAAGCTTGTAAATGAAACCATCTATGAGCCCTCAAAAAACAGGGGGGATGAATGTTGGAACTAAACTCTGGTTTCCTTGATTTCTGATACAAGGATGTAACCACCAATCACATAATAGCTGGCTTTATGGATGAAAGAGAGGAGGCAAGGTGTGACTGTTCTTAGTTGAATGAGTAATAGTGGGGAGGAGGAGGAGGAGGAGGAGGAGGAGGAGGAAGAGATAACAAGTAATGAGGAATTTACTCAGCAGATACGGGAATAATAAAGGGTTTCTAAATCAGGAAGAAGTGTGAATCCACATGGTCTTACTGGAGGTAAAGTAAAATTTAACCCAGTGGGGTGGGGGTGGGGGGATAGGGGAGTGGGAGAGAGCTATATTTGACAAGACGGTGTGAGATCAGTGTAGTTTGGGACACAAACATTTGGACAGATAAATGGAGAGACAGGCGGAAGGGCCAAGAAGGCAGAGCAGCATGGAAGTTCTCGGCTTCTCTCATCCCTGAAATGCAGTTAGATCATCACCAAACCATTTTGCACACCTAGGAAATTGATCTGAGAACTAACACAACAATCTGCATAACTTGAGCCACAGAACTTGGCAAGTATGCTGTGAGGAGAGGTGAACTGGGGGAGAGAGAAGCCACGGAGGGTAGGGAGCTGTTTCGTGTGGGTTTTTTTTAATGTTTTATTTTTTATATTTGAGAGAGAGAGAGAGTAGGGGAGGGGCAGAGAGACAGAGACAGAATCTAAAGCAGGCTCCAGGCTCCAACCTGTCAACACAGAGCCCGACGCAGGGCTTGAACCCATGAACCATGAGATCATGACCCGAGCCGAAGTTGGACGCTTAACCGACTGAGCCACCCAGGCGCCCCAAGTAGGGAGCTGGTTTTGCAGAGAGAGAACAGAGAAAGGGGAGAAGAGTGCAGGAAAAGCTCTCCCTCCAAAAGAGTGGAAAGAGAAAGAGTGGAAACACTTACAAGGGACTGAACAAGAAATCTGTTCCCCAAAACCATTGACAGGGAGAAAGAAGAGGGTTTCAATACCATTAGGACTCTATAAACAGGGGTGCACAGAGCCAGAAATTTCAGAGCTCAGAGTTCCTGTGCCAGAGACTAGGAAGCTGGGTGAATCCATTTTCACCTCTCCTGTGTGTGCGCATAGATGCATACGCACACCTCACTGATCCACCCCAGTAAGCTAAGAAGGGCCACCTAGTGGAGAACAGAGCCATTACACCAAGCCCCGCCCAACTGCACCCTCACAGCAAATGCCCTAGAGGACCATCACAAGTCTCTCTGCCTGCTGAGTATATGGACTATAAAGTGATTCATAGCTTGAATTTTAGGGGAAACTAGATGTAACTTCATTCAGGTTTCATTCTGTTTGCTGGTCTATTTTTTTTTCTTTGTTCTCCTCTCTTTTCTTTTTCTTGGATACAGAAAGAGAAAAAATTTATTATTTTCATTTTTTTAATAATTTTTTTAAATTCTACTTACTATGTTTTTTGTTTTTTGTAATTTTTTAATTCTATGTCACTTTCTTCATTTCATTTTATTCCATTTTATTGTATATACTTTTTTAATTTTTAAACTTTTTCTTACTTTTTTCCTTTTCTTTCCCTTTTTTCTCTATTCTATCAAGTTTCTTTTAACAAGCAGACCAAAACACACCTAGGATTTAGCTTCCTTTATTTGATTTTTTGTGTTGTTTTTAATTTTTTAATTTTCATTTTTTATGTTATTAATTCTTTTTCATCTCCAAAATGATAAAACAAAGGAATTCACCCCAAAAAAAGAACAGGAAGAAATGACAGCCAGGGCTTAATCAATACAGATATAAGCAAGATGTATTCTAGAATTTAGAACTATGATAATAAGAATACTAGATGGGGTAGAAAAAAAGCATAGAATCCCTTTCTGCAGAGATAAAAGAGGTAAAATCTAATCATGACTAAATTAAAAATGCTATAATCGACATGCATTCTCAAATAGATGTCACAGTGGCAAGGATGGATGAAACAGAGCAGTGAATTAGTGATATAGAAGACAAAACTATGGAGAATAATGAAGCAGAAAAAAAAAAAAGAGGGAAACTAAGGCAAAAGAGCATGATTTAAGAATTAGAGAACTCAGTGACTTATTAAAAAGGAATAACATCTAAGTCATAAGAGTCCCAGAAAATGAAGAGAGAGAAAAAGGGGGTAGAAGGTTTTTGTGAGCAAATCACAGCAGAAAACTTTCCTAATCTGGAGAAAGACACAGACATCAAAATCCACGAAGCACAGAGAACTCCCAGTAGATTCAACAAAAACTGGCCATCAATAAGGCATATCATAGTCAAATTCACAAAATACACAGACAAGGAAAGAATTATAAAAGCAGCAAGGGGAAAAACATCCTTAACCTACAAGAGAAGACAGATCAGTTTCACAGCAGACCTATCCACAGAAACTTGGCAGGCCAGAAAGGAGTGGCAGGATATATTCAGTGTGATAAGTCAAAAAGATATGCAGCCAACAATTCTTTATCAAGCAAGGCTGTTATTCAAAATACAAGGAGGGATAAAGAGTTTCTCAGACAAACAAAAACTAGCAAGGGGAAAACTTGACAGTGACAAGCAGAAGAATGAACCTGGGGCGCTTTCTTACACCATACACAAAAATAAACTCAAAATGCATGAAAGACCTAAAAATAAGACAGGAAGCCATCAAAATCCTAGAGAAGAAAGCAGACAAAAACCTCTTTGACCTTGGCTACAGCAACTTCTTACTCAACATGTCTCTGGAGGCAAGGGAAACAAAAGCAAAAATGAAGTATTGGGACCTCATCAAGATAAAAACCTTCTGCAAAGTGAAGAAAATAATCAACAAAATAAAATGCAACTGATGGAATGGGAGAAGATATTTGCAAATGACATATCAGATAAAGGGTTAGTATCCAAAATCTATAAAGAACTCACCAAACTCAACTCCCAAAAAACAAATAATGCAGTAAAGACATGGACGAAAGACATGAATAGACATGTCCATTCCAAAGAAGACAACCAGATGACTAACAGACATATGAAAAAATGCTCAACATCACTCATCACCAGGGAAATATAAATCAAAACCACAATGAGATACCACCTCACACTTGTTAGAATGGCTGCAATTAACAACTCAGGAAATGACAGATGTTGGTGAGGATGTGGAGAAAGAGGAACCCTTTTGCACTGCTGGTGGGAATGCAAACTGGTGCAGCCACTCTGAAAAACAGTATGGAGATTCCTCAAAAAATTAAAAATAGAACTGCCCTACAACCCAGCAATTGCACTAATAGGTATTTATCTAAAGGATACAAAAGTACAGATTCAAAGGGGCACATGCACCCCACTGTTTATAGCAACACTATCAACAATAGCCAAAGTATGGAAAGAGCCCAAATGTCCATTGATGGATGAATGGATAAAGAAGATATGGTATATATATATATATATATATATATATATATATATATACACATACACATACACACACAATGGAATATTACTCAGCAATCAAAAAGAACGAAATCTTGCCATTTGCAACAACGTGGATGGAAATAAAATGTATTATGCTAAGCAAAATTAGTCAGAGAGACAAATATCATCTGACTTCACTCATGTGGAACATGTTGTATTAGTTCCAGATATATAGCATAATGATTTGTCATTCCACAATATATGCAAATATCAAATCATCCAGTTAACATCCATTACCATACATTTACAAAATTCTTTTTCTTGTGATAAGAAATTTTAAAATCTATCCTCTTAGCAACTTCCAAATATTCAAGACAGTATTATAACTATAGTCACCATGCTGTACATTACATCCTCATGACTTACTTATTTAAAAGACTTTTTTTTTCAAGTAGGCTTCATGCCCAGCACAGAGACCAAGGCAAGGCTTGAACTCACAACCCTGAGATCAAGACCTGAGCCAAGATCAAGAACTGGACACTCAACTGACTGAGCAACCCAGGAACCCATGACTTACTTATTTTAAAACTGGAAGTTTGTTCTTTTGACAACCTTCACCCATTTTGCCCTGTTTGGGGTTTTTTGTTTGTTTGTTGGGTAAGGTATTTTGGGTTTTTTTTTTAACAGCACTATTAAAATACAAAGAACTGCATATATTTAATGGGTACAATTCAATGGGTTTGGACATACGCAAACATTTATGATACCATCACCCAAATCAAGGTAATAGACGTAGTCAACATCTTCCAAAGTGTCCTTGTGATTCTTGTCTGGTTTTTGTTTTTTGTGGTACAAAGAGTTAACATGAGATCTACCCTCTTAAACTTTGAAGTGCACAATACCATGTTGCTGACTATAAGCACTATATTGTCCTGCAGACCTCTAGAACTTGTTCACCTCACATAGCTGAAACTTAAATAGAAAGATGTTGTTCAATGGATAAGGTATTCTTTGTTTTCCTGTATCTGTATAATTAAAGCACAAATCTTATCTTGCTTTCAATGTAAAATTGTGCCAATATACATCTGACTAGATAACCTAGGGAAATTTCTTGGCACATATATCTGAAACCACAGGTAGAGCAGGCTTCAAAAGAATGACAGAACGTAAAGTTCACAAGGGTAGGGATTTTCAGATTTGAATTTTTTTTTTCACTGTGCATCCTTCCTCTACCACTTGTCTTTGTTTGCCACAAAGTTGCTGAGGAGTTAAATGGATGTTGGAAAGGTAATAATAATGCTCCTTGCCAGGGCGCCTGGGTGGCTCAGTCTGTTGAGCGTCCAACTGTGTCTCAGGTCATGATCTTGTGGTTTGTGAGTTCAAGCCCCACAATGGGCTTGCTGCTGTCAGCTCAGAGCCTGCTTCCAATCCTCTGCCCCCCTTTTTCTGTCCCTCCCCAACTTGCAGTCTCTCAAAAATAAACACTTTCAAAAAGTGTTTCTTGGGGCGCCTCGGTGGCTCAGTCAGTTAAGCGTCCAGCTTCAGGTCAGGTCATGATCTTGAGGTCCATGAGTTCGAGCCCCACATCAGGCTCTGCACTGACAGCTCAGAGCCTGGAGACTGCTTCAGATTCTGTGTCTCCCTCTCTCTCTGGCCCACCCCCACTCACACTCTGTCTCTCAAAAATGAATAAATGTTTAAAAAATGTTTTAATAACAATAATTAGTTAAATGCTTCTTGCCTTCCTCTTAAAGTTGTTGTGAGGATTAAAGAAAGTAATCCATATAAAGCATCTAGTTAAAGGTCTTTATATGGTGAACACTGCATAAATATTAACTAGTATTATGAAGCCTATACTTTTTTAAAACATTTTATTTTTTAAGTAATCACTACACCCAATATGGAGCTCAAACTCACAACCCTGAGATCGAGTCACACGCTCCACCAACTGAGCCAGCCAGGTGCCCCACCAAGTCTATACTTTTATCACTTTCTACATATATTTGACCAACATAAACTTAATGAAGCAAAAAAGAAAAAAAAGTGCTGAACATGAGAACCTTTGGCAGAGATCGGCAGGCCTTTCCCATCTCTAGTTGAGGACCTTCTGTCTACACTGCACAAACAACTGAAGTAAAAGACAAAATACACGAGAGAAGGAGAATGGACAGATGCCACCGGATGGGAGACAGAAGGCACAGAACTCCTCTTTGCATTGTTGGCATTCGGTCTCCTCTAGAGTGGAAGCTCCTTGGAGAACAAGGCCATGTCTTAATCCCTTTGAGAGCCTGCACCATAAAGGTAATACCTAGTAGCCCACTGTAATTTTGCTAAATTGAAAACAAGAAGACCTAGGGAAAAAGGATTTTATTTGCTGAAAAGATGTCAGCCAGTTTTCTACTCATTCGACACCACTCATTGTGCTGGTTTTGCAGCGAGGATTGTTGAGTATATTTATTCTACAAGTATCTACCAAGACCTTTCATGGAAAAAACACTACTTATAGACACTGTGGCCAAAGACAGAAATAAAAGAAACCCTAACCATGGATCTGGCCCTCAGGTAGGTCAGGAGCTACAGTGTGGCTCTTGGGCACTTACTACACAATTAGCATGAGTGGTAAAAAAAAAAAAAAAATGTGATAGACCCACAAACAAAATGCCATTACTTATATATGACCAATCTGGTGAGAAACAGAAGTATATTGCATTTTGTGGATTGATTTTTAAAAGGCATTTTTAAGACTGCGGGAAAGCCCCATGTGTCCACCTATGGTTTCTTCTAATTTTTAGATATCTCTAACTTCAATTAATCCACATGAAAACTGTGCTTAACTTTCACTTACATGACTACCCAAAAGCTTCCGGATGTCATGTCTTACTGATTTTATTCATCTAGGAAATAAGATGCCAGAATATATGCTCAGAGGAGAAGTTCCACCTTGGGCTCATTATATGCATGAGTGCCTTTCTGAAGGTAGATTCTCTTGTAGTGTGGGCAGAAGGATATGCAAGCTTAGACATATCTCATGCCCACAAAATTGGTTTAAATGCATTGTTAAACATAATCTTTGCTCTCAGAAAGTGTATTTTAAAAAAAATAACTGAATTTTTTTTCTCATAGAAAACAGCACTAGCCTCATTATATAAGTAAGGAAAGTGACAAGTAATATAAACTATTCTTATTCAAGAAATTGCAACCAGTTTGCAATTTGATGTAAATGGTTTCATAAAGGAAAGACAGAAGTTTGCCTTAATGACACATAGAAGTCCATTCCAATCTAGTCACACGAATATTTGGCCAGAGTGTTAAGCAACACTTTTGTTTGTTTGCTAGGTGTTTAAATATATTATAGCTACATATCTTGGTTTTTTTTTATTATTTTTATTTATTTATGTATTTTGAGAGAGTGAGAGAGAGAGCGAGCACCAGCAGGGGAGGGGCAGAGAGAGAAGGAGAGAGAGAGAGAGAGAGAGGAGAGAATCGCAAGCAGGTTCTGTACTGTCAGTGCAGAGCCCAACGCAGGACTCAAACACATGAATTGTAAGATCATAACCTGAGCCAAAGTCAAGAGTCAAACACTTAACCAACTGAGCCACACAGGGGCACCCAATACGTATGTTATCATTAACAAGAGTATTTGACTTATTTGCTAATTCAAGCAGCAATATATAATACTTCTTCTATCTGCGATCATGCAAACACTTACCAATATTCAATGAGTATCTACTAGGTACCATATTCTGTAGAAAGTTATTAAGAATCAGTTCTTGCCCTCATGTAGTCCACTATCTGTGGCAGAACATCAAAACAGCTATTTTTAGACATTTTTTAAAGAAATAGCATATCATTTATGATTTTAAAACAAAAATCATACATGATGTAATTCAGAACTTTCTACATGAGCCATACATTTAACAAACCAATAAAATTAGCACTGATGAACACGAGCAAATATTATACTTGATAAAACTTTAGAAGAAGTCCCAGTTGAACTAATAATAATAAACAAGATAGAATGCCTATAATAATAACTACCATTCAATATTACATTGGGAGTTCTAACTAATGCAATAAGACAAAAGATAAAAAGAAGTAACAGATATAGTTATTGGAGAAAATTGTTACTGCTCCAGAATAAACTTGGTAGGTATGAATCAATAACTAAAAATAACAGTTTCTCTATACCAACAGTAGCTAATTAGAAAACATAATCAAAATGATGATGATGATGACAATGATGGCAGGGAGAATGAGCGAACTCTGTGACATGTACTACATTAAATGCTTCTCCTGAGGTTTTCATGATGTGTAACCCACACACCAACTCAATGAATTTGGCCTTAGGTCATCCCCATTTTTCAAATGGAGACACTGAGTTTTTGAGATGTTAAGTGATAGCTAGAGAGTAGGAAACATAGATTCCAAATTCAGTTCTTAGATCACAAATTCAGTTCTTATATCAAAGTCCATCATCTTAACCATTTTATATACTTTTGTCCCCCTCCAAAAAGCTATGATTTACTTTCTTTGAGCATCTATAAAATTCCATCAGCCAATGGAATAACGGTCAGGCTCAACACTGAGCCTGCTTGTTTATCACTTATTAGGACAAGAGAGCTCTGGAAACATTGAACTCTCTTAGAGACCAACAGCACTTTTCTCTCCATCTCCATGACTAGAAAGATGCAGGTTCTGTGACATCCTTTGTACCCAGGGCAGTTACTTCTGTCCCTTAGGAGAGAGTGATTAATTTTTAAAATTAAAACTGGAGTAAATGCTTAGAGACTTCAGTTCCAAGTGGGATCAAAGAGGATGAGTTTTCTTAAAATGAAAGAAATACAAATGATCTCAAACATGTATGCTACCCAAAGGCACCATGCTAATTGTCACAAGGTGTTCCAAATTGTTTATTAGTCCCTTGTCCCCTGTGAGTTTACAATCCAGGGGTAATCTTACGAAAAAACCTATCTGCATACCCTCTTTTAAACAAGTTAGCCAGTCCTTTTAATTCCATTGTAGTCTCGTTGAGAATATCATTCACACATGTGGTTTCAGGGACCCCCTATGAAGTGCTGATGTTAATCCAGAGCTTTTCTTAAGCTTTATAATATCCAACCATCTACTAAATAACTCAGGTACCTCACACACAGCTTATCTAAAAATTTCACTCATCGTATCTGCCCCGACCCACTCTTCCTTCACCTGAATGTACCTTCTAACTACCTCTTGATTCCCTCTGCTTACTTGCATCTCCAATTCTACAAAGACACACCAGTGTTATCAGAATGGCTGCAACTGCCTTCTGATTAGCTGCTCTGTCTTCAGCATGGTTTCTTGAAAGGGGAAGACAGATATTAATCAAGTACTCACATTAATAAATACTCAGAAGATAATTTGTTAATAAATTAATAAACACTATGAATAAAATGTCCAATTGCTGTCAGAATGTAATTGGGTTCTGAAGGAGAAACTGTAAGGAATAGAAGGAACAGTGTTGGAGGCAGAAAATAACCTTGAAAAATTCACACACACACACACACACACACACACACACACACGTAAAGCCTTTAGTGGCTCCCAGTCATGTTTAGAAATAATCTCAATCTGGGGTGCCTGGATGTCTCAGTAGATTGCTCAGGTCATGATACCGTGGTTTGTAGGACTGAGCCCCATGTCTGGCTCCACGCTGACAGGGTGGAGCATGCTTAGAATTCTCTCTCTCTGTACCTCCCTGACTTGTGCTCCTGCACTCTCACTCTCAAAAATAAAAAATAAATAAAATAAATTTTAAAAATCTCAATCTAATAATTATCCAATAAAAAGCCCTTAGCCAATCTACTTATAGAAAAGATCTGGCATTTTCATTATTAGACACCTTAAGGCTTTTGCATGTTTGCATATTTTTCTTTTTTTCTTTTTTCAAAAAAAAAGTTTATTTTTTTCAGACAGAGAGACAGAGAGAGCACATACAGGTGAGTGGCAGAGAGAGAGACAGGGAGAGAGAGAATCCCAAGCAGGCTCTATGACGTGGGGCTCAATCTCACACTGTACGATCATGCCCTGAGCCAAAATCAAGAGTCAGTTGCTTAACCAACTAAGCCACTCAGGCGCCCCTGTTTGCATACTTTTCAATTCAATATTCTCACATCCCATGAGATAAACACCATTATTGCCCATCACTTTAGAATGGAGGAAACGAAGACTCAAAAGGTACAATGGGCTGCCTAAAGTCACATTGCTGTTAAAAGATTTAAAGAGTAACTCAGGAAGAAGGCAAAAACCCCAGAAGAAAGAAAGAACATGGATTCTAGTACATGACAAAACCAACTGAAGCTCAAGATGGGAAAATAAACGGAATGTGTGAACGTCAGTGAAAGATAGTATTTTTATTCACAAAGAATTGAGGAAGTTCCAAAGACATGAAACCTCTCTGTGCATTGGCAGGAAAAGGCCATATCTAGCTCCCTTCCATCTTGGAGCTTCTGGGCTGCCAGGGCTGAAGATTCTACCCACAGTGCAGCCACAGAGAAGTCCACCGCCTTAGGGCTACAAGGCTTCCCCTATGACTAGAAGACAATGAAACCATCCTGGCTGTCAACAGGACAGAAGGAGAACCAACCAACCACTGGATCTTTAACTACAGTAGTGCTTATGGAAATAAGTACAATGCAGACATAATCCAGGCAAGTTTCAGCTTGATTTTGCTAAGAACAGTCCCTTAGCTTACCATCTTCGAGAAGCTGCCTATGTCTTCATTCTGTCCTCCTTCTTAAATCTACCAATGGTGGCTTGTTGGTAGTTACATCTGTTATCACCACAATCTCCAATTGACATAGAGATTGACATACAGGCTGTAGGCTTACTCATTTTATTTATTTATCGATCTATCCCCTTTTACCTCTATACCCCACTCCTACTTCTCTACCTTCCCAAATGCAACCACTTGTGTGAATAGACATATACACATATATCTTTTATCTCGATGTTTATACAATATATATTGCTGCTTCGTGTGCTTGTATTTAAACGTATGTAAATGGAATTTTGTCATATATCTCATTGTTTATATGCCATATCTTATCCTCTTTGAAAGGATCTCATATATGCTATTTTGTGTACCTTGAATCTACTGCTTTTTAAGTTTCACAGTATCCCATTATGAACACCCAGTTGACCCCAACACCACAGAATTATTGCAATAACCACTATGGACTTGTGTGAGAAATTCCTTGGGATATATACACAGGGGTGAATACTGTTGGGACAGAAGGTATGAATAAACATAATTTAGCTAAGCAGTGCCAAACTGATCTCCACAATGAGAGCATCAATCTGGGGGGAGTGAGAGGGAGAATTTCAGAGTAGAAGCTAGGGTCTAAATCATAACTACTCTACTTGTTACCTGTGTGACTTGAGAATATTACCTAACATATTTTAGCTCCATTTTCTCATGAAATGGATAATTACAGTGCCTATCCCATAAAGTTACCATGAGAATTAAATGAGATAATAATAGATTAAAATGTTTAGCACAGTATTTAGTACTTGGTAGGTAAATAAATATTATCACTGATCATCATCCCCTCCCCACAAGTAAGAGATTTGATTCCCCAGTAGACTCTGAATCTTTACACTAGAAGGTCAGTATAGCTTATCCTTCTTAGTGAACAAAATAAGAGTAGAGAGAATAAGTTTCATGCCCAAGGAGGTTTCATGTTATCAGAGGAGGAATTTGAACATGGTTTTTGGGTTCCGAGGCTACTGCTCCTTCCCCCACACCAGAATGTCCCTGAAATGATTACTGAAAAATAAAACCTGCCCGTTGGTATCTGCTCAAACCTAGTACTCTATAGAACATATATACTTCCATCCACTATGTCATGATCTTCTGGGAATTTTCTCCAGTTGTGGTGATGGATTTGCATTCACTTCCCTGCCCATACACTGTCAGAGCCACACTGATCTGCAGCCATGGAGCCTGGTGTAGGTGACTGAATCATGTGGAGTCAGCTGACTCTCGAGCCCAGCAAACCCAATGTTGTTCCTTGATAATTTTGTAAGGAAGGCAGACACTGAGATAGTCATTCAAGAAAGAACCAACCATTTGTCTGTAAGGAGTATGGTTGCCTGACAGCCTCTAGCTGCCGGACTTTCAAATGCCAGTCTCAGATCTGGGGCCAAGTGTACAATTACACAAACAACCCTGAGCTAGTAAATAAGCAACAGTGGGAGTACTCGGAGCTGGCCACTTTATCGCCACGTGGGACTCCTCCGATGGGCAACATTTACCCCTGAGGTCTGCGTGAGGTTGGCCGAGACTCTGGCAGATTTGCATCCCGATGTGAAGCTCTCCCTGTCCGATCCTACTTTCTCACTCCCTTCTCTTTCAGAGGCATTATCCCCCCACCAAATAAATCTAATTGTAACACTAGTTCCATCTCAGAGCCTGTGTCCAGAAGGACCCACTGACACAGTAAACAAAATACTACACATATTTATACAGTGCTCCCCATTGCCACATGATCACCTGCTTTTAGGAAAGGCATTACTGGGCACTGTCATAACACCTGGGGCGTTAATGCATGGGTTTTGAACTGTGCATTCAGGCCAAGGCAGCAATTTCACCAACCAAAAATCACAGAGATATTTAAAAACAATTGACAGATACTAGTCTATATTATCTATTTTGGGATGTGATCCAATGTTTACTGAATGTTAAACATTTGTTCTACACAAGCTTTTCTGCTTTGATGCATTCCCTTCAATATATTCTCTAAATTCAATATACATATTAGCTGGGAATGAAGACGAAGAAACTGAATATCAGAGAAGGTGTCAGTGTGTTGACCTAAATCACTTTCTTTTCACTTCCAGATTTCGCTTAACCTTCAGATTTTGCTTAAGGGGCCAAAAATGTAACATATTATCACAAACTGTCATTTCATACAATTCTTAATTTATAAATATAAACTGAAGTCAGTTTAAAGCAATGTGTCTTAACCAGAGCTAACTTTGCCTCCCAAGGGACATGTGGCAACATCTAGAGACATTTTTGGTTGTCAAAACTGGGCAGGTGTCAAGGGATGCTACGGGCATCTAGTGGGAAGGACAGGGGCGCTGCTAAATACCCTACATGAACAAGACACTCCCCACAACAAGGAATTATATGGCTCAAGATGTAAATAGTTTAAAATTACAGAAAAAGCATCCAAATGTCCTTATTGTTTTATTGAAAGCTAAAAGCAAAGGAAAAATTCTTCCCACAATCCCATAGTGATTGGGGGTGAGGGTGGGGGGTTGTGCTAATCGATATCTCCCCATTCCCTTAGAAAAAGCAATCTAGAACACTGAATAAAACAAATGGTTAATTTTTCCTTTATACAAGGAAGCAATGTTTTTAAGCACATTATTCGTATTTTATGAGACAGAAACACAGGAAATATATTAGAGATCACCAGAGTTCCATAACTGTCACCAAATTCTTAGCGTGTCTTTTTTTCCCATTTGCTCATATTCCTTCTGTTGTGTTAGTGAAAATTTTCAGGTTTGAGCATACCCTACAATTGCTAATAGTATTAGTCAAGATAAAACACACATATTATTTGACTGATTTTTTAACATAAGTAGTTTGCATTACACATCCTGGTCATGCTAGGAAAAGCCCAGTATTTAGCAGAACACTATTCCCTTTACCTTAGCGCTGTTAGGATAATTGACATATAAACTGGTCATCTGAAAGCCAAAAACATAGTAGTAAGTTTGGACAGTATCAGTACATAAATCAGTGCCTTGATTTTCTCATGGTTAAAGAATGTAAAACAAAAAAACTAACAAAAAAAAACAAAACACAACATAGAAACACTTGGGGCTCCATTTGATGGTCAAGGTGCGCCCCCTGCTGAAAAGAAGAGAGAAATAATGTTGATACAGCTTAAATTCACAGGGCTCTTCTGCATTACACCCACAACTATACGCATCACCTTACAGTTCATCTGAAAAGCTGAGTGTAAACCCTACATTTTATTTGACTCAAAAAAATGTGACGTTGAATTGTAATTTGCACATTATAGAGGTTCCATTCAAAAAATTCACCCAGAAAATCTCTAAACAGTACTAGCGGTACAAAATGACAACTATCACTGATACTTAACATTAGCAAACTGAGCCTTATTTAACACTGTATTTCTCTTCTATCTAACATCTTCGCATTAATGATACGTGATTCTCTATCAGGGAAAGCCGGTTATCCCGGCTTTCAGTAGTAGTTACTATCAATCCTAGAAGTTTAAGTTCTCAAAAGTGACAGTAAATTGCCAGCAGACAAAAATAATTTGGATTAATTAAATGAGAACCAAGGAGTGTAAGGGGAAGAAAAGTTCATTCACCTCCCAGCGTCGCTTCCTGATCCAGAACCCGTGAATATCCCTTCACCTTGCATATGCCAAGACGGTGGTCTGAATAGTACCCACCCCAGGACCCTCACCTAAAGTAATTCTTTGCAGCTCCACTAAATGCCTGTCAAACCCTGCTGGGTGCACGTGTGTGTGTGTGCGTGTGTGTGTGTGTGTGTGTGTGCGCCCGGATGTGTCAGTGTGAGCCCAGCGCGCCTCGGTCTCCGTCTCCCTAACGCCACGTCCCGAGGCTCCGGGAAGCAGGTGCCGCGGGGCACGGACTCTTCTTACCTGGGCTCCGACGAGAAGGCAACCTCCGAGCAGCAGCCACCCCCAGACGTGGGGCGACGCTCCCGGCCCAGCCATGCCCGGACCAGCCCGAGCGAGAAGACGGACGCTCACCCCGGAGCCCGGAGAGGCTCCCCACTCGCAACTTGGCCAACGCGGGGCAAACTTGTGGCCGGGAGCGCGGCGCAGCTGGGGCGGCGGGAGCGCGTCTCGGATCCCCGTCCTGCGCGCCGCCGCCCGCGCCTCGGTCGGGTCTGCCGGGGAGAGCGGCTCGGCTCCCGGCCTTGACTCACCGCCCCGCGAGGCCCGCGTGGGAGAGGGGGGCGCTCTCGGACCACCACCCCCCCCCCGCCCCCGATCCCGGCGCGCCCCGCGTGGAGGCAGGAGGGGAGGGGGGACGCTCGCGCTCCTCCTGAAAGTCACTGCGTCCTGCAGCCCAGAGGACCCGAGGGCCTCGGACCCTGGGCGCTGCTGCCGCCACCCGCAGCTCCCGCCGTCTCTACTTCTGTCCTCTCTACCGGCTTCCAACCCGCTGTCTCTTGGGGCGCCCTGGGTCCTCGGGGAGTGGTCTCAAAGTTCCCTGCTATCCAGAAGAGCCACCAGCCAAGGCAGGCCCTGGGTAGTGTAGTGTGCTGCACCTGTGTGCTAAGCACTGTCCACAACCCTCTCAAGTTCTCTGCTTGCCTTTCTCCTAACCACTGTTTATAATAATTGTGGGGGGCGGGAGGGGGAGGAAAGGAGAGGGCGGGAGGGAGAGAGGGAGGGAGAGAAGGAGAGGGGGAGGGGGGGAGAGAGAGAGAGAGAGAGAGAGAGAGAGAAGGAAGGGGGAAAGGAGGAAGAGAGGGAGAGGGTGTGGGAGAGAGTCTACTCCAGCAGAAATCTCTGGGTCAAGATTTCTTTGCATCATTTTGAGTTTTGGGTCCAGACATTAAAGAAACGCAACTGACATTCGTTTATAGTTGTGTGTGTGTGTGTGTGTGTGTGTGTGTGTGTGTGTGTGTGTGTGTAAACATCTTCATCTGGGACAAAACCTGTTCCTTATTTTTCTTACAGGCATAAAAGATGCCAAAGACCTTGCTTTACAGACATTGAGTTCAGGAATATTCAGTCTCCCAGGATCTGACCCAGTTGGGAAAGAATGATTCTTATAGAGGAAACAAAATAATTCCCTCTCCTCTTGACAATGAAGATCTGAGATTTGTCACAATTGGCTTTCACAGGAGTGCCAAAGTGAAAACTGGGTTTGCTTTTAAAATTTGTAGATTATTAATGGTTGACCACTGTAAAACACTAGAAAGGGATAACTTTTATGTCTGTTTCTACATGTCTAAAAATGTTTACTCCTATCTATTTTAATAGCACTGTTTATATTATGTATATGTATTGTGAAAAATCTCATGTGCTCTTCGGAAGCAGCAAAATCTAAATTATACAACATACACACAGGCACACACCTGTAAAATTACCAAGTATAGTTCACTTCATATTTATTCTATCAAAGATTTATTCACTCTCTGTGGTGATTATTATCTAACATCTTCAGTTTGATTAAATTATTTAGAATTATTACCTGTTATATTATCCTACTCTAGCAAGAAATAATGGCAATAGCAATAATACTGATAGATAGCATTAAGTCATTTATTCCATTCCCATTATTCTTCTAAGAACTTTACCTAAAACTAATCTTTCCATTAACTGTGAGAGATAGGCATTATTGTTAGCCATATTTACAGATAAGGAAACAGACAGTAAGTCATTTGCCCAAGGTCCAAATATTCTTATTTTCTTAAGTGTATTTATTTACTTTGAGAGAGGGAGAGAGACAGCATGAGTGCAAGCAGGGGAGGGGCAGAGAGAGAGGGAGAGAGAATCCCAAGCAGGCTCCACACTGTCAGCACAGAGCCCAAAGCAGTGCTCAATCTCAGGAACTGTAAAATCATGATCTGAGCCAAAATCAAGAGCCAGATGCTTAATCGACTGAGCCACCTCAGTGCCCCAAGGTCCAGATATTCTATTGTTGTGTCACTACTAATCATGTGCCCCTCTATTTGTGCAAAAGCATTATTACAGATTTTTTTCCATATTCCTTAGACCTCACAAAACCAGAAACACTTTTCCAGCCAGATTTTATTTTTCTTTGTTTGCCCTCCCTAAACTTGAAAATGATTTACTGCACATTACAGCAGTGGTTCTGAGCCAAGGATAATTTTGTCCCCCAGGGGACACCTGGCAGTGTCTGGACACATGTTTCGTGTGGCACACTACACATTACTAGCATGCAGTGGGTAGAGGCCAGGGATGCTGGCACACATCCCACAATCCACAGGACAGCTTCTCGTGACAGACAAATCCCTGTCCCCAAACGTCAATAGTGACAAGGTTGAGAAACCCTGCATTACAGTAAAAAGGGTACCCAAAACTGTCAGCTGTTTATTAACTAGATGTTCAATAAAATAAAGCAGGCCTATATATTGGAACTTACAATCAATTTGTGTAAAACTTATGCTATTTAAATGGTTCATTCATACAAACAGGTAAAAATCCCCAGGCTCTAGACTAAATTTATTCAAAATTTTGAAGATATTAAATCATGCTACATGAAAAAGTTAGGTAAAATAAAAAATAATAACACAAACTGCTATGAGATCATCAGGATATTTGTGACCCTTGCTGGAAAATATATAATTGCTGATATTGTGGGTAAACTAGGAACAATTAGTTAAGCTCAGCTGTAAACCAATAACTTAAAAAAAAACAAAAAACAAAAAAAAACCCTTTATGTTGAGTTGATGGAGTGACTTACCCAACAAATCTCTTTGCAAATTATATCTTGTCAAGCCTTAAAATCAATGAAAGATAAGTGACAGCTCTGATCATCCCACAAATGAAAAACAGGGTCTTGATCATTAAAGGGATTCAATCCCAAGCAAATCATAGCCCCAAGGAAATGATCTGACTTCTGGCAGTTTTGTTTTGTTTGTTTTTGCAGTTGTTCATTGTTGTCTTTTGTAGGTCCCCTATGTCACATACTGACCTGTGTCAGAATTAGCTGGCATGCTTGTTAAAAATGCACATTCTTGACTTTACCTCAGACCTGCTGAACCCCTATCTCCAGGGATGGCACTTGGAAATCTACATTTTTACAAGCTCCTGGTAATTCTCATACAAGATAAAGTTTCAGCACCACTGTTTAGACTGGTACATGCAGCTGGCGCGGGCTCCCCGGGGCAGTTGTGAGGTCTGATAGCCCAATACTTACTTCTCTTCCATGAAAAGTGCACTATCCTCTGCGACAAAGGGGCAGGGGTGGTGACTCAACAGCCTACTTTGTGTTGTTTTGTTTGTTTGTTTTTTAATTTACAGGGAGGGGGACAAAACAGAAGAGACTCACAAATATGGAGAACAAACAGAGGGTTACTGGAGGAGCTGTGGGAGGGGGGATGGGCTAAATGGATAAGGGGCACTAAGGAATCTACTCCTGAAATCATTGTTGCACTATATGCTAACTAATTTGGATGTAAATTTTAAAAACTAAAAAAATAAATAAGTAAAAAGAGTCTCTTATGTTTTGTCCCCCTCCCTGTTTTGATATTATTTTTGTTCCCCTTCCCTTATGTTCATCTGTTTTGTCTCTTAAAGTCCTCATATGAGTGAAGTCATATGATTTTTGTCTTTATCTAATTTTGCTTAGCATAATACTGTCCAGTTCCATCCACATAGCTGCAAATGGCAAGATTTCATTCTTTTTGATTGCCGAGTAATACTGTGTGTATATATATATATATATATATATATATACACACACAGATACATACCACATCTTCTTTATCCATTTATCCATTGATGGACATGTGGGCTCTTTCCATACTTTGGCTATTGTTGATAGTGCTGCTATAAACATGGGGGTGCATGTGTCCCTTTGAAACAGCACACCTGTATCCCTTGGATAAATGCCCAGTAGTGCAATTGCTGGGTCGTAGGGTAGTTCTATTTTTAGTTTTTTGAGGAACCTCCATACTGTTTTCCAGAGTGGCTGCACCAGCTTGCATTCCCACCAACAATGCAAAAGAGATCCTCTTTCTCCGCATCCTCGCCAACATCTGTTGTTGCCTGAGTTGTTAATGTTGCCATTCTGACAGGTGTAAGGTGGTATCTCATTGTGGTTTTGATTTGTATTTCCCTGATGATGAGTGATGTTGAGCATTTTTTCATCTGTCGGTTGGCCATCTGGATGTCTTCTTTGGAGAAGTGCCTATTCATGTCTTTTACCCATTTCTTCACTGGATTATTTGTTTTTTGGGTGCTGAGTTTGATAAGTTCTTTATAGATTTTGGATACTAACCCTTATCTGATATGTCGTTTGCAGCCTACTTTGTAAAGCAGAGATATGGGGACAGGAGGGTGTTAGCCCGACTTCCTCAATTGCACAAGAACAGCCTTATTGTAAGGAAGACCACTTTTGTTTTGGTTGTTGTTACTCCATTTCTGAGTGTAGGTGTCTTCCCATGTTCTAACGCTGTGCTTCTGTCTTTGTGTTCGTGGAGGAGGACCACAGGATCTGAAGCTCTGCTCTGCTTGCTCAAGCTCCAGTGCTCCTTTCTGAGCTGCTCTTGAGCAAACCCACACACTGTCTCTAGGGACTAACTGGAAAAGCTTTATTCTAGGAGCAAAGATCCCTGCTATCAGCTGCTCTAGATTTGGGGAAAGGGCAACGAAAGTGCTAAAATAATTAACTAAATTGAGATTAACTAATCAATGTGATTTAATTGCCTTAATGACTTGTTTAAGTCCCTTCAAGCTTTTTGATCCCAAGTTTGTGTATGGTTTTTGCTGTTGTTGCTGTGTCTCTGATTGTGTCTGCGTCTCTGTGTGTATGTGCGTGTCTGTGAGTGTGTGTGAGTCTGTGTCCGTGTGTGTATTTGCAGTTGTATCTGCTTTCAGCATTCCAGGAATTTCTCAAAAACTCTAGTGTACCAATCTCAGTCTTTGATGTTTTCCAGTAGAATGAAATTTGATTCTTTAAAAATACAGGGGCACCTGGGTGGCTCAGTCGGTTAAGCATCCGATTGTGGCTCAGGTCGCGATTTCATGGCTTGTGGGTTTGAGCCCCACATCAGGCCCTATGTGGACAGCTCAGAGCCTGGAGCCTGCTTCTGATTCTGTGTCTCCCTCTCACTCTGCCCTTCCCCACTCATCCTCTGTCTCTCTCTCTCTCTCAAAAATAAATAAACATTAAAGAAAAACAATTTTAATACAGAGTTGACCCCTGTACAATGCAGGGGTTAGGGGCACTGAACCCTAGTCAGTCAAAAATCCATGTATAACTTTTGACTTCCCCAAACTTAACTACTAATAGCTTAAACAGTCAATTAATGTGTATTTTTGTATGTTATATGTATTAAATACTGTATTCTTAACAATAAAATAAGCTAGAGAAAAGAATGCTATTTCACAAAAGAATGCTATTGAGAAAAGGAAGAAAGAGAAAATACACTTACAGTACTAAACTGGATTTACCAAAAAAATCCACATATAAGTGGACCCTTGTAGTTCAATCATGATGTTCAAGGGTCAATTATATATATATATTTTCTCTCATTTCAATGAAGCTTTACACAGGAAGTAGAAACAAATATATATTCCCAGCCTACTATCGTTTTCTGGAAACCCAAGTTAAAATATATTTTAAAAATTTTGGGGGCACCTGGGTGGCTCAGTTGGTTGAGTGTCTGACTCTTGATTTAAGCTCAGGTCATGATCCCAGGGTCGTGGTATCGAGCCCCATAGCAGGCTCCATGCTGAGTAAGGAACTTGCTTAGAATTCTCTCTCCCCCTCTTCCCCCTTCCCTGATTCTAAATAAATAAATCTCCCTCTTCCCCCTTCCCTGATTCTAAATAAATAAATCTCCCTCTTCCCCCTTCCCTGATTCTAAATAAATAAATCTCCCTCTTCCCCCTTCCCTGATTCTAAATAAATAAATCTCCCTCTTCCCCCTTCCCTGATTCTAAATTAATTAATTAATTAATTAATTAATTAATATTCTTAGTCACACTTTTTAAAATAATATCTGCTCCAAAAGCAAATTTTGAGAATGCAGAAAAATCATGAAGAAGAGAATAAAAATCAATCAAAATTCCTTTATCTAATCTTGTGTCTACACATAATTATTTTAAAGTAAAATTGGCCTTTTAGTGTATATAACATTTTTTAAAGGAGGAGAAACAAACAGACTCAATAAGAATGTTGGGCTGGATCAGTTTTATTATTTAATTTTCTATACTTTCTATATGTTTATTGTATGATAACATATTCTGGAAATAAAAAGTTATAAAAATATTCTAGAAACAAAAATATCACTGTGGTAACTTCCTTGAACATATATTTTAATGTAAATCATTGAATATTATCTTAAAATTTTAAATCAAAGTTTTTGTTAACCGTATGCTTAAATTTAAAGTTTATTGTGTATACATGTATTTACAAAGTGAACTTATTTGTAATCTCAGTAGAGCATTTTCCTACACTCTTGCTTTCATTAGTATTATTATTTTTTAGACTCCCATCCATTTAACAAGAATGATGTGTCATTATTGCCTTAATTCTATTTTTTAGTTTGCTAACACAGTTGACTGTTGTATATATTTATTGGGTAATTAATTGCATTCATTCTTTTTAAAATCTTTTCTTTCCTCTTGATGGAAGAAATGAAGTGGCATTTACCTGAAGCCAGATAGCCTGCGTTTGAAATCCTAGCTGTGTCTTAGCTGTGTAACCCTGGGCAAAAGTTTGTTCGAAAAGTTAAATGAGTTAACAAACACAAGTATGAAAAGCAAAGTCTAATCCAGGGGAAATACTTAATAAATGTTAGCTATTATGAGTAGTATTAGTATTGATTAGTATTAATCATTATTGTTATCAATGATTTGTCTTGTGACCATAGTTTCAGAATGGGCAAAGGACTCTGTTGAGTTCGAATTTTCCTACTTATGTAGAAAACCACTGTCTATATTTAGACTATTGAATCTTTCTCTGGTATAAATACCAAAATGTTGTTCTAATGCTATATCCAGCCTAATTATTTGAACAATTAAACACTTGTAATGCTTAATCAGTGCAGAAATTTTTTAAAAGCTTTTATGTATCTGAATCTATCAATGTTTTCTTTGATAGTTCCTTCCTTAGTTTCTATGCCAAGAAAGAAATTGCACACTAAAAATTAAAATATCTTTTCATCAGGGGTACCTCGGACACTCAGTCAGGTAAATGTCAGACTTCGGCTCAGATCATGATCTCATAGTTTGTGAGTTCGAGTCCGCATCGGGCTCTGCACTGACAGTGAGGAGCCTGCTTCAGATCCTCTGTCTCCCTCTCTCTATACTCACCCCCGCCCCCACCCCTCTCTCTCAAAAATAAATAAACATTTAAAAAAATAATAAATAAAATATCTTGTCATCAGGTTTTTTCTAGTTCTTTTTCACTATTTCATAACTCTACACTTAAACTTTTTTTTTGAAGTAGCAGATATTTTAAATGGTGATTTAAGAGTTTTCCCAGGTACCTAATCTGTTAACGTAGCATGATGTGTTCAAGAATCCATCTTTTTAATGGGAAAGACATTTCAAAGGGGGGACAGAGGGTGAAAGTTTGCTGATGGCTCTAAAATCACAACCTCAGCACCACATAAGGCTGCTATGTTAGAAGGGGCTTAAAAATTAAAGCAGAGCTTGCAGAGAGTTTAAGAGAGCATCTCTCCATTTTACCCAGGATAGAATCCCATTCATCAAACCCAGATGTCAGAGGCCCCTGTCAAGCTGTTGGCAGTGTTCCTTCTGAGCGTGTAACAGTTCGATTTGGGAAGCTGGAAGAAATGAAGCCTCCAAGGTTTAGATCGGGGGACTTTCGGGCTGGCATTCAGGAAGTAGGCAGATAGCAGCAAGGAAAAGCCTGGCCATCTATACACAGGTGTAGGTCAGGTACTCAGAAGAGAAAAAGTGTTCCACAAGGAGGGAGCCTCTGCCTGGACCCCAAGCTGATGTGCAAGGGCTCATATGCACGTGGCTTTCCGTCTGTTTAATCTGGGATGGTTGTTATTATTAATAACTGGCTTCAAATGTTCATGTGAGAATTAAGTGAGGCAACGATGTCAAAGAAACTTATCAGCTCCCCTGATAAGGAGGACAGTGAGACAGTATTTACAGGACACTTTCATACAGCGATCACATTCGAGTTACAGTTGTTAATATGCAAAGTCTTCTAAAATATTCGGTAATTAATTTGTAGCTTAAGGGAAGATAATGAAAAGGAAGCAACAGCAAATCTTAAGTTTTTCCTGCTGAGGATTAAAGGGAGTAATTAAAAAACTCAAAGCCCACCTCAGTCAAGATTAAGCCTAAGGAAAATTAAGAAGTTGGACAATTATGTGTGTGGCACCATCCCACTTCCTCTCTCTCAAATTTCCCTTTGCCCTCGCTTGTTAAATTCCCAGTGGTTTTCACTTGTTTCTTGAAAATTAGATGCGAACCTCTTTCCCAGTATCTAACTCATACCCCGAGCTCTTCCTCCAAGACTTCTGCCCTCTGTTTTTTTCTTTCTATATGCTCTATCTGTAGAGGTTTTAAAATATGTCCCCAAAATTCTTTGAAACATCTGAGAGGTTGGGGGTTGGGGGGGGTGGGGTTCTATGTCTCCTTCCCTTGATTCTGGGTTCTGTGACTGTTCAACAAATACAGTGAAAGTGAACCCTAGCCTTAAGAAACTGGAAGTTTCCACTTCTAAGGACTCCCTTTCATTCTTGGAATTTAGCCACCATGCTCTGAGGAAGTCCAAAAAGCCCACAGCAAAACTCACATGGAGACAACTGAGGACTTCAGCTCTCAACTCTGACTGACACTCCGGGCAACAACTGTCACCAACTCAGGAGCCACAAGAGTGAGCCGTGTCCGAAATAGATCCTCTGGCCCAACGCGAGCTGCCTCAGCTACTGCTCTGTGAAGCAGAGATGGGCCCTGATCAAATTACAGATTTCTGAGCTAATTAGTGGTGGTAGTTCCTTTAAGTCATTAAGATTTGGGTTAGCCTGGGGCGCCTGGGTGGTTCAGTCAGTTAAGCAACCGACTTCAGCTCAGATCATGATCTCACTGTTCGTAGGTTCAAGCCCTGTGTTGGGCTCTGTGCTGACAGCTCAGAGCCTGGAGGCTCCTTCAGATTCTGTGCCTCCCTCTCTCTTTCTGCCCCTCCCCCACTCATGTTTTCTCTCTCTCTCTCTCTCTCCCTGTCAACAATAAATAAACATTAAAAAAAAAAAGATTTGGGTTAGCTTGTCACAAAGCAATAACTGAACACGATGCCACCATCAACTGACCCAGAATAGCCTACAAGATATTGAAGGAGAAAAAAAGTTGGAGAACACAACTTTAAGACCTACTGTAAAGCTACAATAATCAAGACAGTGTGGTATTGGCAAAGGAATAGACAATACATCCTTGGAACCCAATAGACAGCCCAGAAACAGACCCCCACAAATAGGGTCTCACTGATCTTTGACAAAGGAGCAAAGGCAATTCAAAGGAGCAAAGATTGTCTCTTCAACAAATAGAGCTGGAACAACTCAACAGCCACATGCAAAAAAATTAATCTACACACAGAACTTACACCCATTTCAAAAATTAGCTCAAAGTGGATCATAGACTTAAATGTAAAATGCAAAATCATAAAACTCCTAGAAGATAACATAGGAGAAAAACTAGATGACCGTGGGTATGGTGGTGGCTTTTAGATGCAACTCCAAGGACATGATCCATGAAAGAAATAAGCGATGAGCTGGACTTCACTAAAATTAAAAAGTTCTGCTCTGAAAAACCAATGTCAATGTCCTTAGGAAAATTCAGGGGAACCTGGGTGGCTCAGTCGGTTAAGCATCCAACTCCTGATTTCGACTCAGGTCATGATCTTCCAGTGTGAGCCCGCATCAGGCTCCAGCTTTCTCCCTATCTTTCTGCTCCTCCCCTGCTCTCACTCTCTCACATACATAGGTACTAAAATAAAATAAAATAAAATAAAATAAAATAAAATAAAATAAAATAAAATAAAAATTCAAATTATAACAATGAGATAGTCAAAGTATAACAATGAAATACATCTTTTAGAATAGCCAAAATCTGGAACACTGACAAAACTGAGGCTATGCATGTGTGGGGGAAGTGGGCATAAGGGAGATCTCTGTGCCTTCCTCTTAAGTTTGTTGTAGACCTAAAACTGCTCTAAAAAATAATAAAGTCTTTTAAAATTTTTCATCTAGCTGCCGGCATGGGATATGAGAACAATTTGGTTTCATTGTTAGCTCACTTGTGACCATGACTCAACCCTGGCCAAATGTTGACTGGACAGGTAACCCCTTCTGCCCTAACACTCCATTTTGTTTTTCCAAAATCATATGGCCTCCTCAGAATTGGCTCATTCTTCTGTCAAGAAGTTCTAAGAACTGAGATTCTTCTTTAGAAATGCCATAGAATATGAGTAGTTGAAAAATCTTAGAACTTCATCCTAATATATAAATCACTTCTACAAATCTATAGCCATATTTCCTCAATAAAAGGATACCTGGGGTAGTGAGATTTACATGGAAAACACCTGACTGGACTAACCAACAGCATAGATTAAATGGCCACAAGTGACGATGACAAGGACTTGTATTTTATAGTGTTCTATAAAATATCTACACATTTTATAAATTCCCTTCATACATCCATATCTTGCAAAATATTTGTGTCAGCAAAACAGCCCAAACAGCCCTGCGGGCTGTTGGGACCCTAAACAGCCCTACGAGATGAGGACTAAGGCACCCATTTTGGTGACGGTACCATTTAAACCAGGAAACTGCAACACAGAGAGAGGCTAAGTGACTCGCAGAAGGACACACAGCAGGAGGTAGAGACCACAGCCCAGGTCTTCTGTTTCCACATCCATCACTTTGCCTACCAGCCTACCCTACCCTTCTGCAATGCACTTTAGTATCTGCATAAAACTCCACAGACCTACTAAGTGCCTCCTCATTCATCTTCTCATTTCTCCCACAAAGACAATTTTCTACGAGAATCACATTGTTTTTAAAGAGATGCTGGTTAAACTAAAGAGTTAGTCACACTTCAGGCAGTATGTCATATCTATCAGTGATTTATTTTTTGAGTCTCTCAGCAGAGGGAGCCATATGCTCCCAAGAATGTACAAAATAACACTTAAAAGAGAAATTTAACCTCGATAAGAAAAAGAATGACCCTTTAATTTGGAGACGGATTAGGAAAGAACATTGAGATGTTTAATGTAGTTGTTTCTCTATTTATTTTTAAAAAAAGGGGGGGGTGCTCAAGAAATCTTGAAGAAGGTAATCTGATTAAAACTTTTAGGCCTTCAGGAGTCATGACAGTTTGTTAGCAATCTACACTAACTGCTTTCTAGACACTGATGCTCACTGTTAAGAAGAAAATATTGGGGTGCCTGGATGGCTCAGTTGGTTAAGCATCTGACTTTGGTTCAGGTCATGAGCTCACGACTTGTGAGTTCAAGCCCCATGTCGAGCTCTGTGCTGACAGCTCAGAGCCTGGAGCCTGCTTCAGATTCTGTGTCTCCCTCTCTCTGCCCCTTTCCCTCCCTCCCTCCCTCCCTCTCTCTCTCTCTCAAAAGCAAAGAAACGTTAAAAAAATTTTTAATAAAAAAAGAAGTAAATGTTGATAAAGAAATAGAACATATTCTTTGTGGCCTAAAGAATGTATATAACAAAGCAAAATATCAACATAGCCAAAATAATGTCTTACAAAAATACAGGCTACAGAGCGAGGGAGTAATCGGGTTGGGGCTAAGGATACCTGAAGAAGGTTTCTAGGAGGTGGGAAGATTTGCAAAGCTTCTGAGGTGATATGACAAAGGGAGAGGGCATTTATGTGTTTCCCATGGCATGAACTCACCACGAAGCTGGGTGGATTTATAATATTTATATCATATAAATATTACAGAATAGAGCCATATAATAGAATGTGTACAAGGAAACAAGAGGAAAATGGCCTTGCCAGTAAGGACAGGAAGATGAGAAGTAGCAGGGGCTGGGAGTCCCTCATTACCTGGCTAAGACACGGAATTGGGAATGGCATGGCAGCCAGTCACGTGCCACTGCAAAGTTAAGACACGAAAACGTTTGTGTGGGAGGGGTGCCTGGGTGGCTTAAGCCTCCCACTCTTGATTTCTGCTCAGGTTGTGATCCCATGGTCATGAGATGGAACCCTGCTTCTGGCTCTGCACGGAGCATGGAGCCTGCTTGGGATTCTCTCTCTCCCTCTCTCTTTCTGCCCTTCCCCACTCATCCTCTCCCTCCCTCCCTCCCTCTCTCTCTTAAAATAAATAGTTTTTTTAAATGTTTGCATGGGAAAAGTTCCTTTTGCTCTGTGTAGAACGGATGCAGTGAGGGGGAACCACGGACTGGTGTCAGCGGGCCATTCCTAGGAGGAACTAGAACAGAGCAGGCACTGTGTGTCGGGCACGAGAGCTTCAAAGGAAACAATCCTGTTGTCTCCAATGCTTTCCCAAGAGGGACACCGAACCCTGTGCGGGTGACAGAGGATTTCAGAGGAAACATGGGGACTGAGCGTGCAGAGTGGCTATGCCTAAGTTAACAGAGGAGGCCGAAGAGGGTAAAAAGGATGATGGGGTTAAAAACAATCCCCTTCAGCAGGAGAAGGAGCCAAGAGGGTGGAACAGCATGGAAGTTTTTTGTGTGTCTCGCGTCCTTGAAATACAGCCAGACCAACACTAGACCATCCTGCACACCTAGAAAACTGATTGGAGGATGAACACAACCATCTGCACAACCTGAACCACAGAATTCAGCAGGTACGCGGCGCGGAGAGGTGAACTTGGGGAGCGAGAAGGCACAGGAAGGGAGATGCTTTTGCAAGCGAGAGAGGACCGAGAATGGGGTGGGGTGGGGGGAAGAATACGGGAAAAGCACCCCTCCCCAAAAGCAGCTGGAGAGAAAGTGGAAAATCGGAAACAGCCGCAGGGGCTAAACTAAAAAGGGAGAAAGGAGAGGATTTAAATTCCATTAAGACTGTAAACAAGGGGAGCGCAAAGTCTGCAACTCTGCAGCTCGATACCTGGTGGTGCTCTGGTGGGAAGGGCGAATCCCCAGGAACAGAGTGCGGTCCCAGAGGTCCTCAGGCCACACGGGCAAAAGCGGTTCCACTGCCAGAAGGACATTTGGTAAAGACTGTTGAAGCCACCTGGTCCCAGCAGACCCCGAAAACGGCCACATTCGCTGGTGCTGGAACAAGGTCCTTAAGGGTGAAGCCTGGTGCCAGATGTGTGTTGTGATTTTCCATAATCCCTGAAAAGCTGCTGCTACACTGTCTCGTGAACTTTTTCTGGGGTGGGCTGGCACCTGGCCGCAGTCTCAGGGCACTGGCAACAGCAGGGTCCAGCGGGCATTCCTGGGTGCAGCCGACATTGAGCCATTGCTCACTCGGCCATTGCTCAGTGAGACCCTCGCACAGAGGGGCGGAACGGGTCAAAGCCACAGTCCTTCAGAAGTAAGGGGCCAGGGAAAACAGCCGCATTTGAGATAAAACTCGGGAGAGAGGTACTGTCTGGGGCCTGGTCACGGAGAGTGAAAAAGCAGGGAGTGGACGAGAGCTGAAGACAGAGGACATGTGCGCACTGCTGATCGGGGAGAACAGAGTGGGTGGCTGGGTGGCGCCGTTTCACCCCTCCCGCGCATGCGCATACACACACGCACCTATGAGCCCTGCAACAATCCACCCCAGTAGGCTAGCAGCGCCATCTAGTGGAGAGAGGAGCCTTTACCCTGAGCCCCGCCCAACTGGGCCAACTTCGCTCTTCAAGAACACAAGTCTCCCCGCCTGCTTAGTTTATGGACTATAAACAGCTGCAAGTCTGACTTTTAGGGAAAGATGAAGTAATTTCAGTCCTACTTCAATCTGTTAGCAGGTCCATCTATTCAATTTTCTTTTTTTTTTTTCTTTTACATTTCTTTTTCTTGAATACAGAAAGAGAAAAAAATTCATTTTCATTTTCAATTTTTATTAAAAATATTTTTCATTAATTTTTATTACTATATTTTCATTAATTTTTACTATATTTTTAAATTTGTGTAAGTTTTTTCAAATTCTCTTTTACTTCCATCAGTTTATTTTAGTCTACTTCAGTCTATTCACCTTTTCAAATTTTCAAACTATTTCCTTTTTTCTTTTTTTCTCTTTTTTTATTCTTTTTTTTCTTGAATGCAAAAAGAAAAACTTCATTTTTTATTTTCATATTCATATTTATTTTTAATTTATTTTTCATTTTCATATTTTTCTTTAATTTTTTTACTATTTGTTTTGCTTTTGGGTAATTTTTTTCCAATTCTATTTTACTTGCATCATTTTATTTTAGTCTACTACAGTGTATTCACTTTTTCAAATTTTCTTTTATTAAAAAACAATTTTTTTTCACGTTTATTTATTTTCTTGAGACAGAGGGACAGAGCATGAACGGGGGAGGGTCAGAGAGACAGGGACACACAGAATCCAGAACAGGCTCCAGGCTCCGAGCTGTCAGCACAGAGCCTGATGCAGGGCCCGAACCCACGGACCGCGAGATCATGACCTGAGCTGAAGTTGGACGCTCAACCAACTAAGCCACCCAGGCACCCCGGCTTTTTCAAATTTTCAAGTGATTTCCCTTTGTTTTTTTCTTTTTTCTCTTTTTCGTTTCTTTTCTTGAATATAGAAAAAGAAAATATCCATTTTTATTTTTAATTTTTATTAAAAATATTTTTCTTTAACTTTTTTCTACTATATTCTTTACTTTTGTGTATATTTTTTCAAATTCTATTTTACTTCCATCATCTCATTTTAGTCTACTTCAGTGTATTCACTTTTTCAAATTCTCAAACAATTTCCTTTTTTTTTTCTCCCCCACTTTTTTTTTCTCTAATCTGTCAAACCACTTTCAACACCCAGACCAAACATACCTAGGATCTAGCATCATTTATTCGATTTGTGTGTGTGTGTTTTGATTTTTTAATTTTAGTATTTTTTTAATTTTAATATTTTTAAAATTTTTCTACCTCATTAATTCCTTTTCTCCCTTCAAAATGACAGAACGAGGGAATTCACCCCAAAAGAAACAGCACAGAGAAATGACAGCCTGGGATGTAACCAACCCAGATACAAGCAAGATGTCTGAACCAGAATTTAGAATCACGATAATAAGAATACTAGCTAGAGTCGAAAATAGATTAGAATCCCCTTCTGTAGAGATAAAAGAAGTAAAAAGTAGCCAGAATGAAATGAAAAATGCTATGACTAAGCTGCAATCACGGATGGATGCCGCGGCGGCAAGGATGGATGAGGCAGAACAGAGAATCTGCAATATAGAGGACAAACTTACAGAGAATAATGAAGCAGGAAAAAAGAGGGAGATTAAGGCAAAAGAGCACGATTTAAGAATTAGAGAACTCAGTGACTCATTAACAAGGAACAACATCAGAATCATACGGGTCCCAGAAGAGGAAGAGAGACAAATAGGGGTAGAAAGGTTATGTGAACAAATCATAGCAGAAAACTTTCCTAACCTAGGGAAATACACAAACATCAAAATCCAGGAAGCACAGAGGACCCCCATTAGATTCATCAACAAGGCATATCATAGTCAAATTCACAAAATACTTAGGCAAGGAGAAAATCATGAAAGCAGCAAGGGAAAAACAGTTCCCTAACCTACAAAGAAGACAGATCAGGTTTGCAGCAGACCTGTCCACAGAAAGTTGGCAGGCCAGAAAGGAGTGGCAGGATATATTCAGTGTGCTGAATCAGAAAAATAGACAGCCAAGAATTCTTTATCCAGCAAGGCTGTCCTTCAAAATAGAAGGAGAGATAAAAAGTTTCCCAGACAAACAAAAATTAAAAGAGTTTGTGACCACTAAACTAGCCCTGCAAAAAATTTTAAGGGGGAATCTCTGAGGAGAGAAAAGATGAAAAAAAATTATACATACATATTATATATATATATATAATATATACATAATTTTATATATATATATAAATATATATATAATATATACATAATTATATATATATATATATATATATATATATATATATATATATATATATATATATATAAATCAAAAGCAACGAAGATTAGTAAGGACCAGAGAAGACCACCAGAAACTCCTACTCTACAAGCATCATAATGGCAATAAATTCATATCTTTCAGTATTCACTCTAAACATCAATGGATTCAATGCTGCAATCAAAAGACACAGGGTAACAGAATAGATAAGAAAACAAGATCCATCTATATGCTGTTTACAAAAGACCCACTTTAGACCTAAAGATACCTTCAGATCAAAAATAAGGGAATGGAGAACCATCTATCATGCTAATGGTCAACAAAAGAAAGCTGGAGTACCCATACTTCTATCAGACAATCTAGACTTTAAAATAAAGACTGTATCAAGAGATGCAGAAGGGCATTATACCATAACCAAGGGGTCTATCCACCAAGAAGACCTAACAATTGTAAACATTTATGTGGCGAATGTGGCAGCACCCAAATATATAAATCAATTAATCACAAACATAAAGAAACTCATTGATAGTAATACCATAATAATAGGAGACTTCAATACCCCACTGACAGCAATGGACAGATCATCTAATCAAAAAATCAACAAGGAAACAGTGGCTTTATATGACACACTGGACCAGATGGACTTAACAGATATATTAAGAACATTTCATCCTAAAGCAGCAGAATATACATTCTTCTCCAGTGCACGTGGAACGTTCTCCAGAATAGACAATATACTGGGACACAAATCAGCCCTAAGTAAGTACAAAAAGATCGAGATCATACCGTGCATGTTTTTAGACCACAATGCTATGAAACTCAAAATCAAGAAGAAAAAATTTGGAAAGGCAACAAATACTTGGACATTGAAGAATATCCTACTAAAGATGAATGGGCTAACCAAGCAGTTAAAGAGGAAATTAAAAAGTATATGGAAGTCAATGAAGATGATAACACCACATCCAAAACCTGTGGGACACAGCAAAGGTGGTCATAAGAGGAAAGTATATAGCAATCCAGGCCTTCCTAAAGAAGGAAGAAAGATCTCAGATACACAACCTAACCTTACACCTTAAGGAGCTGGAAAAAGAACAGCAAATAAAACCCAAAACCAGCAGAAGACAGGAAATAATAAATATTAGAGCAGAAATTAATGCTATCAAAACAAACAAACAAAAAAAAAACAGTAGAACAGATTAATGAAACCAGAAGCTGGTTCTTTGAAAGAATTAACAAAATTGATAAACCACTAGCCAGTTTGATCAAAAAGAAAAAGGAAAGGACCCAAATAAATAAAATCAAGAGTGAAAGAGGAGAGATCACAACCAACACAGCAGAAATAAACAATAAGAAGAGAATATTATGAGCAATTATATGCCGATAAAATGGGCAATCTGGAATAAATAGACAAATTCCTAGAAACATATACCCTACTAAAACTGAAACAGGAAGAAATAGAAAATTTGAACAGACCCATAACCAATAAGGAAATTGTATTAGTAATCAAAAATCTGCCAAAAAACAAGAGTCCAGGGCCAGATGGCTTTCCAGGGGAATTCTACCAAACATTTAAGGAAGAGTTAATTCTTCCTTATTCTTCCTTATTATTATCCTATTCTCTTGAAGCTGTTCCAAAAAATAGAAACGGAAGGAAAACTTTCAAACTCTTTCTATGAAGCCTGCATTACCTTGATTCCAAAACCAGACAGAGACGCCACTAAAAAGGAGAACTATAGACCAATTTCCCTGATGAACATGGATGCAAAAATCCTCAACAACATATTAGCCAACTGGCTCCAACAATACATTAAAAAAATTATTCACCACGACCAAGTGGGATTTATTCTTGGACTGCAGGGCTGGTTCAATACTCACAAATCAATCAATGTGATACATCACATTAATAAAAGGAAGGATAAGAACCATATGATCCTGTCAGTAGATTCAGAGAAAGCATTTGACAAAATACAGGATCCTTTCTTAATAAAAACCCTCAAGAAAGTCCGAATAGAAGGAACATACCTTAACATCATAAAAGCCATATATGAAAAGCTCACACCAATATCATCCTCAATGGGGAAAAACTGAGAGCTCTCCCCCTAAGGTCAGGTACAAGACATTCTCACCACTGTTATTCAACATAGTATTGGAAGTCTTAGCCTCTGCAATCAGACAACACAAAGAAATAAAAGGCATCCAAATTGGCCAGGAGGAGGTCAAATTTTCACTCTTCACAGAACACACGATACTCTATATGGAAAACCCAAATATGCCACCAAAAAACTGCTAGAATTGATTCATGAATTCAGCAAAGTTGCAGGATATAAAATCAACACACAGAAATCGGTTGCATTCCTATACACCAACAATGAAGTGACAGAAAGAGAAATCAAGGAATTGATCCCATTTACAGTTGCACAAAAAACCATAAAATACCTAGGAAGAAATCTAACCAAAGAGGTGAAAAATCTATATGCTGAAAACTATAGAAAGCTTATGAAAGAAATTGAAGAAGATACAAAAAAAAAAATGGAAAAGATTCCACGCTCCTGCATAGGAAGAACAAATATTATTACAATGTTGATACTACCAAAGCAATCTACATATCCAATGCACTCCCTATCAAAATAACACTAGCATTCTTCACAGAGCTAGAACAAATAATCCTAAAATTTGTATGGAACCAGAAAAGACCCCGAATAGCCAAAGCAATCTTGAAAAAGAAAACCAAAGCAGGAGGCATCACAATCCCAGACTTCAAGCTATACTACAAAGCTGTAACCATCAAGACAGTATGGTACTGGCACAAGAACAGACACTCAGATCAATGGAACAGAATAGAGAACCCAGAAATGGACCCACAAACATATGGCCAACTAATCTTTGACAAAGCAGGAAAGAATATCTAACGGAATAAAGGCAGTCTCTTCAGCAAGTGGTACTGGGAAAACTGGACAGCGACATGCAGAAGAATGAACCTGGACCACTTTCTTACACCATACACAAAAATAAACTCAAAATGAATGAAAGACCTCAATGTAAGACAGGAAGCCATCAAAATCCTCAAGGAGAAAGCAGGCAAAAACTTTGATCTTGGTGGCAGCAACTTCTTACTGAACACGTCTCTGGAGGCAAAGGAAACAAAATCAAAAGTGAACTATTGGGACCTCATCAAAATAAAAAGCTTCTGCACAGCGAAGCAAACAATCAGCAAAACTAAAAGGCAACCGACAGAATGGGAGAAGATATTTGCAAATGACATATCAGATAAAGGGTTAGTATCCAAAATCTATAAAGACCTTACCAAACTCCACACTCAAGAAACAAATAATCCAGTGAAGAAATGGGCAGAAGACATGAATAGACACTTCTCCAAAGAAGACATCCAGATGGCCAACCGACACATGAAAAAATGCTCAACATCACTCATCATCAGGGAAATACAAATCAAAACCACAATGAGATACCACCTCACACTTGTCAGAATGGCTAACGTTAACAACTCAGGCAACAACAGATGCTGGCGAGGATGTGGAGAAAGAGGATCTCTTTTGCATTGTTGGTGGGAATGCAAGCTGGTGCAGCCACTCTGGAAAACAGGATGGAGGTTCCTCAAAAAACTAAAAATAGAACTACCCTATGACCCAGCAATTGCACTACTGGGCATTTATCCAAGGGATATGGGTGTGCTGTTTCAAAGAGACACATGCATCCCCATGTTTATAGCAGCACTATCAACAATAGCCAAAGTATGGAAAGAGCCCACATGTCCATCAATGGCTGAATGAATAAAGAAGAGGTGGTGGGTGTGTGTGTGTGTGTGTGTGTGTGTGTGTATAATGGAGTATTACTCGGCAATCAAAAAGAATGAAATCTTGCCATTTGCAGCTATGTGGATGGAACTGGAGGGTATTATGCTAAGTGAAATTAGTCAGTCAGAGAAAGACAAAAATCATATGACTTCACTCATATGAGGACTTTAAGATATAAAACAGATGAACATAGGGGAGAGAAGCAAAAATAATATAAAAACAGGGAGGGGGACAAAAACATAAGAGACTCTTAAATATGGAGAACAAACAGAGGGTTACTGGAGGGGTTGCGGGAGGGGGGATGGGCTAAATAGGTAAGGGGCACTAAGGGATCTACTGCTGAAATCATTGTTGCACTATACACTAATTTGGATGTAAATTTTTAAAAATAAAAAATTAAATTAAAAAATATATATATTTATATATATAAAAAATCCCCCTTGGGGATGCCTGGGTGGCTCAGTTGGTTAAGCATCAGAGTCTTGATCTTGGCTCAGGTCATGATCTCATGGGTTTATGAATTTAAGCCCCACATCCGGCCTCATGTGGAGTCCCAAATCGGGCTATGCACTGTCAGTGCCGAGCCTGCTTAGGATTCTCTCTGTCCCTCCCCTACTCATGTGCATTCCCTCTCTCAGAATAAATAAAAATTTTTTAAAATACCTTTTTGCAAGTCTTGGAGCCCAAAAGTATGGGAACAGTGTTGAAGGCAGGAAAGGATACTGCTTTGCCAGGGGAGAAATGCTCATCTTTAACACTTGATGTTGTGTTTCGGGACCATTGGAACATACAGGTGGCAGGAGGGGGAGAATGGCAACAGAGGAGAACGTGGAATCGGAGTGGGGCCACAATGACAGCCCTGAAGACAGATTTAGGAACAGTCCTGATACAAGTGGAGGCTGAGACCACAGAGTGGATGAATTACTTGAAGAAACTCAATGTATGCAAGAATACAAATGACTTCCTTGTATAATTTGTATACACACATCCAGTATACCCAAGGGTGGCATAACCCTGTTATGCATCGTTCACACACCTGGGGTAATGGACGGGCGAGCAGAGTGCTACAAAAACAGGCCCACCGCCTCTCGTATCCTATCCAGTTGGTTTCTACTCCACAAATACGAAGTCAACACTTGTCAAATATTTATTAAGATTTACTATGAAATGTGCATTTATCTTCTCCAAAAAACTTTGTTTTGCTTTTTAGGAAAGATATGAGAGATACAAATACATGTAGTTAAATATCCATTTAGACACCAAATATCTTTTGATAAAAGACTACCTTGCTTAGTTGAACATAACACACATACATCCTATTTCCAATAAAACATAAATAGGCTGAAAAATTAAAGAAATTATTCTTAGCAATTATTTATTGAACTCTCACTGGCTTAACTTGAAAATATTTAGATAAAATTAAGTTATTGTCTGATTTTTTCCATATCTAAAATAATTTTCCCTAAATTAAATCAATGGGGTCTGTAGAAAAAGTTATAGATAATATAATAAAACTAATACCAATGTAACCACTAATATAATTTATTCAGAGCCATCCCTTAGCAATCTGGGCAATGTTGCTGTTTTTACTGCATTACCAGGCTAAACTAATATTAGGGGGAAAAAGGTTCTAATGAGACATTCAAATAGCTCTTGCCATTTTTGAAAATTTAAGAATATCCCACTGCAGTATAAATAAACATATCTTTTCATTTTAGGTGGTCCCAAAGATAGGTACTGATGACTAATTTAATAACTAAGCAGATTTTTTTGGCAACTGCTTCTCAGGATATTATATTACTAAAGAGAAAAGTCTACTGAAGTCAATTCTATCCCCTTACATTTCGGGAAATTCGAACATTACTATTTAGAATTCATATTTTGTTTTGTTGGCCATAAGCAAGTATGCTACCAGCCTCTGGACATATAACCACCATAATATTTATTTTAGTAGGCTATAAAGAGCAGCATTGTCTGCAGAAACAACATGGGCCAAATAACTAAAAGTAATAGCTAGAGATTGAGGATCTATTGAAATAAGTGCTTTTTTTTCCCCCTATGGGATTATTAATGAAGGTTTAAGTCTCTAGAGACAGAGTGAGTAGAATGTCAATATAAAGGGCTGGAGGGATATTACACAGGGATTTGGAGCTCCACGCTGAGAAAGAAAAGGTTAAGTCGAAGGCAGGCAAACTTTCTATCAGAAAAGAAAGTCGGGGCACCTTGGTTAAGTGTCTGACTTCGGCTCAAGTCATGATCTCATGGTTCATGAGTTCAAGCCCCAAATTGGGCTCTCCACTCTGAGCAGGGAGCCCGCTTCAGATCCTCTGTCTCCCTCTCTCTCTGCCCCTCCCACGAGCTCTTTCTCTCAAAAATAAATAAACATTAAAAAAAAAATTTTTTTTTTAAAGAAAATTCAAACCTCAACTCTCTTTCAAATGTGCTGTGTTGGGGGTCTCCAAGCACACCATCTTCACTCTGGATGATTTGCTAGAAGGACTCAGAGGACTCAGAAGCTGTTATACTCATGGTCTCAGTTCATGGCAGTAAAAGGATACAGATGAAATTCAACAAAGGGACGCAGTGCAAAACAAAGTTCAGGAGGAATCAAACACAAGCTTCCAGGCGTCTTCTCCCAGTAGAGTTGCACAGACAAGCTTACTTCTCCCACAAATGAAACGTGACAACTCATGAGGAGCACTGCAAACCAAGGACACTCACCCAAGCTTTGGGGCCCATGGTTTTTACCGAAACCTACTCCAGCCTCCCACCTACTGAAGCAAAAATAGGCATTTGCCTGGGATCACATTTTTAGCATAAACTATCTGGTCAAACTAAGGCATACAAAACCACTCTTATCCAGAAGAACATTCCAAAAACTCAGATCTCATCTCCCAGGAACTTTTTTGGGAATGTTCAGGGTTTGAGCACCCCAAGCCTACTGAGTTAACCCATTCCTGCACATACACTGATGACCAGACTTCCCAGTAAACTTACTAATGGTACTTACTAGGAGTGGAAAGATGATGATCTGTATCTGCAGAATGTTTTGGGAGGACATGTCTTAATTATGTAGGTTGTCTATTATAAATACACTTAGCATTTGCAGATTTATTGGTGGCACAATTCGTTGCAAAACAAGGGCTGTTCATGCAAACAGTTAATCAACGGGATATGAAGAAGAGATGTTCCCTAACCCAAATGACTCCCTTTGTTTGAACAATGTTTCTACATACCCTGCTTAGGAAGAGTCTTGTCTATTACATCTAAACCAAAGCTTCTCCTACTGCATGAGAGTAGGGCCATTTTAAAAGCCATACTGAATGGTCTCAGACTTCTCCATGAAAAGACTATTTTATTTGTGCCTGGTGTTTGCCTGATCTTTAGAATCATTAGTCAAGTTTAGTGCTGGTTAAGAGCTAGTATTCAAGACAGTGTAATGTGATAATTCAAGCCTTTGCTATGTATCACAAGGGACACAGGTCAATGGGACAACTCTTCTCTGCCTTAAGAACCAAATTGTCCCAGGTATGTATCAAATGGCACAAAATCAAGATAGCAAATTAATTAGTAATATAATAACTTTGGGGAAGAGAGAAGTCCCCTTAAATATTTTTAACAGAACAGTCTAATTATGTTCCTAAACCATGTTTATAACCTAAACCTCATATACTGGCTCTAAAAGGACTCCCTTAATAATGATATCATGAGCCTTAAAAAGCTTTTCTTTTTGAATGCTTTCTTCCTTTTTTCAGGCTCTATGTCTGAAAGGACATACATCTAACCCATCCACTAAATCACCACAGTAATTGGAAATGGGTGGAACACTGATCTAGCTGCAACAAATAAACACTTCCAACCAAGCATTTCTATAAACCCACAGTGAATTTGTCCGTCCATTTCTTGCACAGGACGTGTTTGGCTTTCATGGCCATCCGGCAACAGATCCTTCTAGACAATACCAAGGAGTGCTAAGTGTGGGACCTAAATGCTACATATTAAAAATTAAGTAAACATTATCATTTCAAGAAAGATAATGAAGATACATGTGCACTGAAACTTAAAATACATCATTCTAAAAGAAAAAGAAACTAGTATTTTTGAGTGAAGTGCTTAGGGTGGTAAATTCAGTGTTTTCCAAGATTTCTATGGCTTAAAGAATCTTAAGAAACAAAGACCCCAAAAATTAAGTTTCTATTGTTGAGCATTATTTTTAGACTGGATGAATAAATTGCTTTCTAGTCATAAATCACATGTATTACAGTGATTATTATTCATTGGATAAAAAATATTTACTTTCAACAACTATTTTCTGGTACGTGGTATTTGGAGACCAAGAAAAATATTAGTACCCTCTCAAAGACAGGACTAAAAGCAACTTGTTCATCTTTTCAACAAATATTTCTTTAACACCTACTATGTGCTGATGGCTATTCTAGATTATTGCAATATAGCTATTTTTTAAAAAAATCTTCTTTCGGGGCGCCTGGGTGGCGCAGGTGGTTAAGCGTCCGACTTCAGCCAGGTCACGATCCCGCGGTCCGTGAGTTCGAGCCCCGCGTCGGGCTCTGGGCTGATGGCTCAGAGCCTGGAGCCTGTTTCCGATTCTGTGTCTCCCTCTCTCTCTGCCCCTCCCCCGTTCATGCTCTGTCTCTCTCTGTCGCAAAAATAAATAAACGTTGAAAAAAAAAAATAAAAAAAAAAAATAAAAAAATCTTCTTTCAAGAATCTTAAAAATTTTCTCTTTGATGATTTGCAATAAAACATCAATGTTAGAGGCACGTGGGTGGCTCTGTCCGTTGAGTGTCCGACTCGATTTCAGCTCTGGTCATGATCTCAGGGTCATGACTCAGAGCCCCGCATCGGACTCCACACTGGACGTGGAGTCTGCTTAAGATTCTCTCTCTTCCTCTAGTGCTCACGCTTTCTCTCCCTAAGAAACAAATACATCAGTGTTGAGAACACTATGTTAGCCAGAGTCACCTTAACCCTGACACACTAACTTCTCCTCATGGGCCACATACAGCTTAGACTTTGAGGAAAGTGCCACTCCAGAGTCAACCTGCTTTCCATTGACAACCTGCAAACTAACATGTGCTAAATTGTATTTGTAGGCTAGAAATTAAAAGATGCATTTAATTATCAGTCCTCCAGTGCTTCTGCTATCTTTTGGCATTTATGAGAGTTAATAAACTGCCATGGTTTCTGCAAACAGAACTGGCAGTAATCCACAATTGATTGAGTTAATTAAGCAGAACAATTGGCAAGAGCTAAAAATAATGAGAAGAATTTTAATGAAATGGTGCATAATGCTGTAGACCTACACTAAGGAGTATAGACAATCTATTTAGAGATTTTTTTCCTAATAAATTATGTGTGTGCTTGCTTTTAATGTACCACTGTAAAAAGCATGGCATATTTCTAACATTCTTAGTAATGGAAAATAGCCTAATAGAAATTAAGTCTTTTCTAACATCTTGAATGTGTAATATTCTCTAATGCTTAAATTCAGATATAATGAGGCCATCTCCATTATGAACACCCTATAATTATTAATCAGAATCTCTTGATTCTAAGAAGAAGGGGGCAAGGATGTTGATGCTAAGGCTACTTTATTCAATTCAACATATTCATGAAATGTTCAAATAATCTTCCATTGCTTTTCTAAGTGTGTGCTATGCTCCAAGGAGTCTGTGCTACAGGATTTTGCTGGTTATGTCCATGAGTACCAGACTGGGTACCAGACCCTGGGTTTGTATTCTCTCCTCTAAGAATTGCATTTGAAACTGCTAGGGGTAGAATTTCAACCAAACATCAAGAGAAGCAGAAATTTAAGGATATTGAGCAGTGAGTTGCAGTATCTTCTCCTAATAGTTTGGCCACAGTCTTTGACAGCTTTCTTTCTTCTTTAAAAAAATTTTTTTTAAAATGTTTACTCATTTTTGAGAGAGAGAGCATGAACAGGGGAGGGGCAGAGAAAGAGGGAGACACAGAATCTGAAGCAGGCTCTGGGCTCTGTGCCGATGAGCCCAATGCAGGGCTCAAACTCATGAACCATGAGATCATGACCTGAGCTGAAGTCGGACGCTTAACCAACTGGGCCACCCAGGCATCCCTTGACAGCTTTCTTTCAAAAGTCGTGTTTAGTACACCATTTCCATTTTGCCTAAATAATGCGATTCTTATGTCAACATGTCTGTAGCAGAGAAATTACTATTACTTGGACATTCAAAGCACACAATTTATAATGATGCATTTTATGCAAAGATAGAGGACTTCAGGATTTACAATAGCTATGTACCCACATAGTAGTAGGTAGATAGGAAAATAAATACGATCTAACAGGTTATTTCAAGCCTTGATGGAATGGAACCCAGGAGTGGACGCAACAGAAGAAAAGCTATCTATGACAGACACTGTTGAGCAATGGCCTGGAACATCACCCAAGGCAACACCTTACAGAAATCATATGTGGAATTGTAGCTTCGATGGTGTTGGGACCAACGCAGACTGAAGGGTGAAGTCTTCAACTGTTACGAGTTCACTCATGGCCTCCATCCCCAGCCGTGTAGCCTATGTTCTGAGGAAGCATGGCATGGTATTGGGGGACTGACTTTGAGTGGGATAGCCCTGCACCCACATCCAGGTTCTGCCACTGCCGGAGTCATCTGTGATCCTGGGAGAAGTTATTTAACACCTGTCCACCGGTTTCCTGTTCTTTGTAAAATGAAGGGGTGAGGGGGTGGGGAGGGACGTCTGGATCAGAGTTGTTGCAATGATGTAATTAGTGACTGAGACAGATGTCGTTAATTCCCCTTCAGAGAACAGTCAAGTGAAAAGATTTCAATAGCGTGACATCCTCTAGGTAATAACGGTATGATGGCAGAATAAAGAAGCAAAAGCACCTGAGCGATATTTTGCCTCAGTCATTTTCATTATGGAAAATGATCATCTAACTGCAAAGAATGGAGCCACACTTTTAAGAGGGGGATAAAGTTCTAATGTAATTAAGTGACTCCTCATTTCTGAGGCCCTTTTCTAAAGGAACTAGAACAGTAGTCAGGGGCTTCAGCAATCAGGAAGGTAGGGACAAAGAGTAGAATAGGGTAGAGACTTTCAGGAGGGTGTTCCTTTGAGGGTGCAATGTACTGCCTCATGGGATGGGGACACACAAATGTGCATTGGGACAAAGGCCTGTTTATTTAGGATTTAGCACCACTATGTTCTAGCTGTGTAATCTAACGCACCCTGGACTCCACCGGGAGCTTATCTGTGAAATAAATATATATGTCTTTTCTACCTCATAGAACGTTTCATGAGAAACCAAATTTGACACAACATATAAAACTGTTTTTCGGGGCGCCTGGGTGGCGCAGTCGGTTAAGCATCCGACTTCAGCCAGGTCACGATCTCGGGGTCCATGAGTTCGAGCCCCGCGTCGGGCCCTGGGCTGATGTCTCAGAGCCTGGAGCCTGCTTCCGATTCTGTGTCTCCCTCTCTCTCTGCCCCTCCCCCGTTCATGCTCTGTCTCTCTCTGTCCCAAAAATAAATAAACGTTGAAAAGAAAAATAATAATAATAAAAAAATAAAACTGTTTTAAAAATACAAGGTGCCATCTCTGCAAATATAAGACTATAGGATGCTCATGATTATAGTAGTCCAAATGACAATCCAGATCTCAAAAAGCAGAAACATTTAGTCAAACTGTTGTTCCTTTGCCTATGGAAATTCAAGAACTGAAAAGTAGAAGAATTTTTTTTAAAGAGAGAACATAGACTACAAATTGCCATTTAACCTTAAAATTAAAGCCTTACCTGCTATGGGTTTGAGTGTTTGGTCTCCCCAAAACTTATATGTAACCCCCAATGTGATGTATTTGGAGGTGGAGCCTTCAGGAGCTAATTAGGTCATGAAGGTGGAGCCCCCATGATGAGATTAGCTCTTAGACACGAGAAAGCTGATATCCGTAGATAGACAGATTAGATTAGATGGATAGATAGATAGATAGATAGATAGATGATCATTGGTAAACAGATAGATAGATATCCGCCATGTGAAGATACAGCAAAAAGGTGGCCACCTACAAACCAGGAAGAAGGAACCAAATCTTCCAGCACCATGATCTTGGACCTCCCAGCCTCCAGAACTGAGAAATGTCTGTTGTGTAAGCCATTCATTCCATATTTTATTGCAGCAGCCTAAACTAAGATATGACCAAATCAATTACATTTATTAGCAGGTTCTCTCTGTGTCTGTCTCTCCCTGCCTCTCTCTGCATCTATCTTTCAGTCTCTCACTCTTTCTCTATTATTGATTGCAATGTGCCAAGTGCTATGCTAAGAGCTTCACATGTATCAACTTATTTATGCCTCACAACTCAATAAGGTATCGATGTGGATCCAGTCTAGATGTATATGAAATACATATGTAATTACACAGTTGTGCTGTATCTATGTCAATACTATGCCTACATCTACTTGTATCATCATCTGTGTGTACCTCCATCTAAATACATCACAATACAAATACAATGTCATATACATATACACATGTCAATGTGAGTTAAGTGAGTACAACTCATCAGGGCTTAATTCGTATGTCCAGAAGATGAATACAACAACGAACATAAGTCTAAATCTCACTCTCTCTGGCATAAGATAATGAGAAAACCTCTTTGTGCCAGATATATGAAATGAATCAAAGATTTGATGATTCAAATATTTTCAGGAACTTTCTGTATCTGAAGAGACACAGGAGAATCGCGAGTGGGGGAACAGTGATCTAGCTGCTAAAAGTCATTACTCACAGAATCTGGTGAAAATGAACGCCCAGAAATTTGGGTCTCTGAGTCAAGGCAAAAGGGTGGTCGGTTTCTTCACGTGTGTTTCAAATGGGTAGAGTTGTTTTGTTTAATAAGAGAAAGCTTCTTTACAGTTTTTCCTCCGTTTCGCCCTATCGACCAAGTATTTAGTAATTTTGGCAATAAATTATTTGTCAAGGATTCTTGTTGGTTTGTTTTTTGTTTTTGTTTTTTTATCTTCTGTGTCTAGCTCTTCAGAGGTTTTTTACAATGAAGCCGAGAGAAACCACAGCACGTTTAAGAGCCTGATTCGACTTCAAATCCAGAGTCCTATAAAAAGATCTGATTTAGGAGCTTAAGTGGTATTACTGAAAATTAGAGGATCAACCACTGCAAAAAAAGATTACAGCCCAGGGGAAGGAAGGACTGCTTTGCTCTGACACCTCTGGACCTCATCAGGCTTTCTCCCAGATGACCACAGAGCAAAGTCTAGAAGTAGGAATGCTGGGTCAAAGCACAGGAACATCTTTAGAGTTTTTATTATGTGCCTCCATTGCCCAAAATGTGTTGGCTTGCAATCCTAGCCATAAAATTTATGCAACAATTTTCAGAAATATTAATTTGACAGGCAAAAATGGCATGTCATTATTTTAATTTGCATTTCTTTGAGTATTAGTGAAGGAACGTTTTTTAACACGTTTATTAGCCACATTTACTGCTTGTTTTGTAAGTGACCTGTTCATATCCTTTACTCAATAGGCCACTTTAAAAATAATCACAGTACACACACAATTGAGTTAAAGGACACCGTTTCTTGGAACAGGTCACTTCCCCTGTATTTTTTAAAGAAGGGTACTAAACAAAAGTATTAACACTATCAGGTAGTGATTGTAACTTGGAGAACGGCAAGTACAAATAAAATTTCTCTATCCAATATTTTAAAGCACAAGTCTTTTATTTCTGTTCTAGGAAGGGAGTGCCGGAAGAGAGATGTGTGGTTTTCAAATGTTCCTGCTGTTTTCGCTTACGCTCTTTTATTTCAGTCCAAAACTCTGAACTGGAATCCGTTTGCCATACAGACATAACAATAATCTCTCCTTTGGGGGTGAGCACCTAACTGCTTCGTTCTTTTATGGGACTATGTCACTTTTTAATTTAAAAAACAATTCATCTAAAAGAAACATTCTCAAGAGAAAAATGTGTGTGTGTGTGTGTGTGTGTGTGTGTGTGTGTGTGTCTTTACACCAAGTTGTTAGCAGGGGTGCTATTCCTTGTGGGAGAGGTAACAGAAGGGGCAGATGTTTGGGGTTTACTCATTCTGCTGACCAACTTCAGACTTTGAAAAAGCTTTCACAGGTCTCTCTTCAGATCTCCAGAGCCCCTCGTCAACATGCCTCAAACTGGATATCGAGCCTCCCTACTTTCAAGGATTCCATATCACCATGCCCTACTTTTACTGGGTTTTCTGACACAAATAACTACTCACTTGTCCTCAAATCCACTGGCATGGCTGGGTTTTGGCATGAGACACCCACCCTTTCTTCCCACCAATCCAAACCCTGGTCAAGCACCTGGCCAAGCCCTACCTGAACCAAAACACCTGCTCATACACTTGTGTGGCCCGCACAAAGCTCACTCTGCTAACAGGTTTGTGCACTTATTTCCATGCGACACGTGCAATTGCTTGGTCAGATGCTCTCTGGTTAGGACAGCTAGTTTTCACACAGCTATCTCCTCTTCCAAAGTAAATGTTAGGTGGAAACATTCATTCCTTACTATTAGCTGACACAGAAAGGGTCCTAATTAGATGGAAAAGCCTGACTTTTTCCCATGTCTCACCCTCCATTTGCTCCTCTCAGAATACTACCTTCATCGCGGCAAATAGTCATTCAACATGGAAGAGATCAGTCTTGCCCCGAGCATGTGGGTCCCCCCTGAGGCTCAGTATGGGACTGGGATGTGCCCCGGGTCTCAGCAGGGAAGTGACAGCAACCCGTTTTCACAGGGATGATGAACACCAGTCCTCACACTCATACAATCATGCTCAAGTTTAGCTGTTGGCAAGCTACATGTTCCCGGTTCATTACTTCAGTGGAACGTTGTATTTCTAGATTGTTTTCCTGGGATCGTTTATAGGTCAGAAAAAATTTTAGGTAAAGAGGTTAAAAGTAACCGTGCTTTTCTATGCTGCAAAATGTGGCCAGAATAAAATCAAGGTTTAGAGGTGTTAGAGTCATCACAGCATGAGGTATGAGTTTCAGAAGAATCTAAGCATTTCTATCTTTTGCAGTAATTCTACCAGAAAATTTAAGGAATTCCTTACATATTCTAAAGTGCCATGGGGTCCCTGATAATGTTATCTCTCTTCAGCTGTGAACACCACTCCCCTAAATTTCTCTTCGTAGTGACCAGTGAGCAGTTCAAAAGAGACAGCAAATCGTTGGAGGAGGTCATCGAGACCACATGACCACCGGCTGACATGCAAGCTGGACCCACAAAACTCACCATCTCTCATATCCTTGAAATGTACATTCTGCCCCCCATTCCCATAGCTGGAGCCATTTCAAGGATGCAACCTTGAGAGAATAATGTGTGGTTGAGAGCATTTGGGTGGTATACACAACCGAACCCAGTTAAGGCCTCTCTATAAACTTTTAAGATTCTGGTGGGCACGGTGAGAGTGGGGAGCGGGGGGCCAGGCTGTAGAGATCCACTCATCTTGCAACTGCCCAAGAGAAGCCCCCTATGTAAGTTTCCTCGAGTATCAAAACTGCCACCTACCAACGCGAAGTGGTCTGCCCCTTTCTTCAGTGTCTTCTTGTATCCCATGCATGGGGGCCAGGTTCAGATTCAGATAGGGAACTCCCGAGGCTGCAAACCAACACAGACACACCTTCATTTCACATCCGTACTCTCTGACAAATTTCTGCCCAAGGTTTAAAAATCAATTGATAAACATTACACTTAAAAGAAAGAAAAATATTTAGCACCTTACAGCTTCGAACTACTTCCCTTCAGGTATTTTTCTCACTGATGAATTTCTAGACAACCTAACAGTTTTACTGCAGAAAGGTTTCCATACATCCTTAGGTCGGCCCATCAGGGTGAAACAGAAAGAGGGAACTGATTAGCGTGTAGGTGCAGTTCTTGGGCAGAAGAGACTAATAATAATGATAAGCCGAAGCCCCAGGTCTCCCAAGGGGACGGCAATGGGAAGGTACAGCAAGGAGCTTGGCGTGGAGTCACTGCTAAAGACCCAGCCTTATGACCCAGGGCACACACTAATGGCAGGAAGCGAACCTCAGACAGTAACAGAATACTAGTCAGCACTGAGCTAATAAATGTCCAGCTGAGTTGGCAGCTGGGGTGACCTGTACAGCCATCCAAAATTTCCCTGGAAGAGCTTACGCTCTTCCTGCCTCCATCTGATGGTTCAGTTACTAGAACAGAAAAGGGCCTGAAGGCTGAAGAATCCGTCTGCTTGTGAGTAGAGATCAGACTCTGGAATGCAGCGGGATAAGGAAACTAAAGCAAAACTTTCCAGCCCAAGCTTCCTGTGCACCTGCTTCGTCCATCCACACTCTCCATGCATTTCCCACACAATTTCCCACACTGATCGGGAGGCTATTTGATTCTCTAAGGTGGTGGACATACAGCATCAAAATAGCTAATCTATGACTTCTTTTAAAAATCAAGTGTGGTAAAACCATTGTAAAAAACAGTTTGGTAACTCCTTCTCGTTATAAACATATACTTAACCACAGGACCTAGCAATTCCACTCCTACGTATTTACTTAATAAGGTAGCTATTATTGCCCCCATTTTATAAACAAGTAAACCAAGGCTCAGTGAAGGTAAGTGACTTGCCAAGGCCACAGCTTTCGTCTGTGGTGGGTGCTGAAATCGAAACCCAGGGGTGCTGTCCCCTCCTCCCTACCAAACCTGGCATCCCATCATGCTATCCCGTCCCATCATGTTATGGTGCCTCCTTAGGAAAAAAAAAATTTCAATCCAAGTTTAGCTTAAGAAGGAAGTAGTCAGAAAAATGAAAGGAGACATCCTTTTTAATGCTTCATTATCAAGTAAACCATATTTTTCTGAAGATTTTCATTGTACTGATTTTAACACCATTCACGTTTGTTATTTTATTAAAGCCTGGAAATATTTAATATGCCTAATCAATTTTCTATGATGGTGACTTCATGAAAATGGAGGCTGTACAATCATTACTGGAAATATTCTGCTCAAGCTTAATGGAGACAAAATTCTCCTTTCAAGACTGGTTTGGGAACAAATAGAACACAGTTACTTGGGTCGATGTCATAAGTTAAACAAGACCTCCCCCCTCCCTCCTGGAAAAATTTTACATTCACTTGCAATTTGTTTGCTAGCATAATATTATACTGTAGAACCTACCTTCAGTAATCTTACTATCCTCTAGACAGGTTTATGTTTATGTCTACCGAATAGAGAAATTACTAAAGGTAGGCTATACAGGTCTGTAATATTATGCTAGCAAACAAACAGCAAATGAACACAAAATTGTTTTCTAGGAAAACGACAAAATAATTATACACTTTGATTAATATAAATAGGCCGTGATTTTACCTCTAATTTAAGACGGAAACTATCTTAATGATTTATGAAGCCGATGGTTGGTTAGAACAAAAATCTTGATTGCACCAAAGGCATCTTTTACATCCTTTGTAGTAACAACTGGTTAGAATCCAAAGAGAATAGCTGAGAACAGGTGTCTCTATAATGTACTGCTAGCATTACTCCTGTTTGAGAGGAAGTAGCTATTATTGAATTTTATTGGAACAGAAATAACTTTCCATTGCAGAAGATGGTCTTCCTTATATGTGAGTCATTATTTTCAGTCAGTAAAGATTTGAAAACTAGATGAATCAAAAACAAGATACCAAACAAAAAAAAGAAATGTCAAAATCTACACAATGATAGACTGGGCTCTATTTAGAACATCCATAGTCTTAACTTAGCCGTAAATGCTTGCCTGTGATTTCAGGATTTAAGCTAATTTAGCAGGAGCCCAATACAAATCTAGCAACAACTCTTAATAATTTGGCTACCTTCTTGCCTTCCTGTATTTTTTTTTAATGTTTGTTTATTTTTGAGAGAGAGAGAGAGTGTGTGTGTGTGTGAGTGGGGAAGGGGTGGCAGGGGAGAGGGGAGGGACAGAGGATCCCAAGAGGGCTTGCACTGATAGCATTGAGTCCAATGCAGGGCTGGAACCCACAAACCGTGAGATCATGCCCTGAACCGAAATCAGACACTCAACGGAGCCACCCAGGCACCCTGCCTTCCTGTATTTTTCCATGTCATTATGAAATTCTTAAACTTTCATGAAAAGGCCATTATATTTCCAGTGTATATACTTATATATTTTTTAATTTTTATAACATTTGCATGTGAAAAGCCTGGGTTGATCATTTTTAAATGTTTGCTAAATGTTTTTAAATTCACAGAGCAGTGGGGACTAGGGAAAGCACATACATTATCAGATGCCTTGCAAAGTCAATTCTACCTGGAAGCCCTAGAATGTCATGGCCACTGAGTTGGCTCTATACTTAAATTAAAAGAGATCTGAATTCTGTTAGAGTTCAAGTCAGTCTTTAGCACTAAGGAAGGATACCAGCTCTGTCTAGGAGACCAAATATAGCTGAATAACTGAATTTTCCCTCATTTTACTCTGAATTTCTGGTTTTATGTTCATGGATACTGCATTAAAAAAAAAAAAAAAAAAAAAAAAAAAAAAAAAAAAAAAAAAGCACATGTTCTCAAGTTCCTGAGAGAGGAGGCATTAGGTGCTGAACTGAAGGTAGTTATCAATGAAATGTAATTTAGATATTTGAAAGAGGCATTTTTATTCACAAGGAGGTGGGAGGGAATGGGAGTGCATAATAAGGAAAGATAGAAGGAGAATTGGAATACTGCAGAAAACAGAGCCCATACATGTGAATATGACCAACACATATGCTAAATATTATGAGATCAAAAAATAAAATGTTGTGTCTTAGAGTGGAACCTAGACTTTAATAGAGGATTCAGATGAGTGTTTCCTTTTTTTCTTACTCTTACTTAATTGCCTGTGTGGGCTGGGAAGCAATTCCAAAAATAGTTAAAACCCTGCGGGTACTCTTTTACAGATCAATTTACTGATTGTACCTGAGCTTCTGCTCATCAATTCTTACAGAAACATGAAATTTCAATTTCAAACAAGGACAAGTGTTACAAAAGCATTTTCCTATCTGATGAAAATCGTCAGATTTTCCAGTCCTCATTTAAATTTTTTTAATGTTTATTTATTTTTGAGACAGAGAGAGGGAGGGAGGGAGAGAGAGAGAGAGAGCAGGGACCGGGGCAGAGAGAGATGAAGACACAGAATCCAAAACAGGCTCCAGACTCTACGCTGTCAGTACAGAGCCTGATATGGGACTTGAACCCACAAGCCAGGAGATTATCACCTGAGCCAAAGTCGAAAGCTTAACTAAGTCACCCAGGCGCCCCCAGTCCTGATTTTATTTACATGTACAAAATGCATTAAAATAGAACAGCAGGCATTTTGATTTAAATAAAACTATTCTAGGGGCGCCTGGATGGCTCAGTCAGTTGAGCGTCAGACTTCGGCTCAGGTCATGATCTCACAGCTCGTGAGTTCGAGCCCCGGGTCGGGCTCTGTGCTGACAGCTCAGAGCCTGGAGCCTGCTTCTGCTTCTGTGTCTCCCTCTCTCTCTGCCCTAACCCATTCGCATTCTGTCTCTCTCTCAAAAATAAATAAAAATATTAAAAAATACTTTTTAATAAAATAAAACTATTCTAAAATAAGATGGATAATAAAATCCTTTCTCGGGCTTACCTGGTTAATTTTGTAATATTTTTTAAAGTGCTAGCTTACATTAAAATCACAGTATTTCAAGCAATACAGTTTAACACTCTTATTATATTGACAAAAATGCAAGCATTACTGATTTGCAAACACAGAGTCAGCATAAGGCTAAATGTGAATAGGATAGCGAGGTTGGCATGTTGTTACAATGTGTAATATGGTAATGGAAGCATTAATAATTCCTTTTAGAATTATCACTGACTAAATATTGTGTTAGCCCCTTACAGACTATGAGGAGTAGGCAATGCCCACCTCATCTGATGGGCATCTGTTATGCACATGCCAGAAAGAAAGGAAACCCTAGGATCTTTATGGGCTTGCGGAGCTAGAAAAGTCATCCTTATTCACGAGAGAGTGGCCACTCAGACAACTCGAACAAGTGCTCGAGACACAACATCCAGTCAGCCCCTCAGAAGCCAGCTTTCTCTCACCCCCTCCTCTACTGAGCCCACTCTATTCATGACCCAGACGCCCTCTCAGTTTCCCCCTCTGCTGCCTCAGCTTACACACAGTCCTTGCTTCCACTGCCTCCTCTGCAAATCAAAATGACCAAAAAAGAGAATCTGACTGAACCCACAGGGTACCATCCAACATGGAGTCTTTCTACTGGGTAGACTCCTCAAACTAGATCATCTCCTAGGCTGGTGGACTCTGTACATGTAGCCTGTTTGGAGAGTTGCTTGGGGCATAAAGACGTGTTGGGTCAACCAGTAAGGGTCATGATAAAAACCAAGTCAAACCAGGGGAGCTCACACGGAAGAAACCGTGAGTGCATAATTAGCGCTCTGTCCTGAGAGTGCCACAGCCTTGTCTCCAGTTCAACTATGCAGAGAACTGCTTTGGAGGACACAAGAAGCAAAGAAAGGTCCCTGCCTTCACAGGGACACTTAGGCATCTTCACAAGGGTTTTGAGTTATCCTGCTGCGTTAGCCTAGAGAACCTTCCTCACTGAGCAACTCAGGTTCCGTGACAGATGCTTAAAATTAGCTGTTCGTGTTAAGCTTTCTCTTCCTTGACATTCACATGGGGAAACGCAATACTTTACAAGGAAAACTGCCTCAAGTGTATATCTTCAAGAAAAAATAAAATATTTTTGTAACTAACATTGTCTAAAATTAAAAAAGTAAGGGGTGCTTGGTGGCTCAGTTGGTTAAACATCCGACTCTTGATTTCAGCTCAGGTCACGATCTTACAGTTCATGAGTTCGAGCCCCACGTCGGGCTCTGGTCTGACAGAGCGGAGCCTGCTTGGGATCCTCTCTCCTCTCTCTCTCTCCTCCTCTCTCGCTGTCCCTTCTCCACTTGCACACATGCACTCTTTCTCTCTCTAAATAAAATAAAGTCATTTTAAAAAACAGTAAAAACAAATCTCTTCTCAAGTCACTTAAACATAGCATACTTCAAATCGGCAAATTTGCATGTAGCCAATTGAATAAACATTCCCAGAGAATAAAGTTCACCTCCACTAACAAAACAGACATTTATCCGACTTTACCCCAAGTAATCATCTGGTTATTTGTTTTATATCCATTTCCACCACTGAACTGTAAGCTCCTTGAGACTGAGAGTGGGGACTCTTATCTCCGCAGCAGCAGGAACCAGTCCAAAGTACATGTTCCATGCAAGTTTCTTGACTGAACGAGCGAAAGTATTAATTACCAGCAGCAGACAACAGAAATGTGTGGCTGATTCACAATTGTGAATTGCACACACCACGTTCATGGGGACTAGCAGATAAAAGTCCCACTCCTGCAGCAGCCAGACAGAATGTACCGGACAGCAGCTTCCAGGCTTGGACTAAGACGAAGGTGGTGAGTGTCCACCTTCTGTTACAATTGAAGAGCTTGGATCTCTCAGAGCCATCACATCCATTTTATTTAGCATTACTTACAATGCATTCACTTCTGAAAGGCAGAAGGAAAAGGCAAGATCTCTGATATAAAGAGCAAAATCTCTCCAATTTCCGCCGATGGGTCTTTAGAGGTGGGCACAGAGAAGATAAAAGAGGGCCCCTCTACACTGGTGGTGTGAAACCAGTTGAAACAGATGTTGCTACAGGAATCACTTCTAGAAAATCAGGGTGTGCTCTCCCGCTAGCAGTTTGAGCTGGTCTCTCCTACGGAGCACTTCCTTAAGGGCATGTTGTAGTTTGGCACTTTATGTGATATTACCGTAGGCAATGATGACAATCAGAGTATGGGGGGAGGGGGGCTGGCTGGAACTGCCAGATGGGTTTCTTTCCGATCACGCGGCACGTTAGCAATAGAAATGCCCATGAAACTCTCTGTGGAAAAATCTAGAGGTACCTACCAAGGTCTGTGGCCAATAAGCTACAGAGCAATTAGTTATGCCTATATATTCTTAAACAACCTTGAAGTTCCCCAGCATTTTCAAGATGAGAAGCTAAAAGGCAGACATGGTGGCAACACCAGGAATCTGGCTCAGGGTTCTTTGCTCCCCGGAACATGCCCTGCCCAGGTGATAATGCGTACCTGTGTACGGGATCACAATTATCTGCTGGTACCTCAAGGCATATAACTGCACACTGAATTTAAATCTTCTCTCCTAGTTACATTATTATCTCTCTATTTTAATTTGTTGCAGATAATAGGACTTCAATTAGAAGAGATAGGGTTTTTTTAAATCATTTTTAAAACAGTCATAAATAGGGTATTACTTTTTATTTTGACAGAGGAACATTGTATCAATTTCAACACAGCACTTAGATATAATCTTTATAAATTCCATCTGCTTCGGGCTCCTGCTTCCACCAAAGTGAGGTAGGAGGGTCCAGATTTTCTGAAGCCATCATGAAAACCAGGAAAAATACATAGAACAATGTTTTTCAAAACTGGTTATCAGCCAGCAAAGGAAAAGGAAAAAAAAAGTGGATCCTTTTTTGTTTTTAAACCATTTATTTAGAATTTTTAAACATATTGAATGGTTTTTTATAAATATAATTTATTGTCAAATTGGCTTACATACAACACCCAGGGCTCATCCCAACAAGTACCCTCCTCAATGCCCATCACCCATTTTCCCCTCTCCCATACTTCCCCCATCCACCCTCAGTTTGTTCTATTTAAGAGTCTCTTATGGTTGGCCTCCCTCCCTCTCTGTAACTTTTTTTTTTCCCCTTCCCTTCCCCCATGGTCTTCTGTTAAGTTTCTCAAGATCCACATGAGTGAAAACATTTGATATAGGACAGCGGATCCTTGAGAGGTGAGAAACAAATGAGGTTGAGCCCAGTTTATCCCAGATTATGCTCAAAAAGCTTTTAGGTCAAAGCAGAGAAAGGGGCAACTGAGGAGGATCCTGTTCTAGTCCTTGGGGGAAGACCTAAGGCAGCTGAGTTCATGGGACAGAGTCTGGAAGGGAGAGGGCCTCGCAGCGAGAGAGCCCCAGAGATCTGCAGTTGATAGGTACCCAGCACATCACTGCTCTTACCTACACGAGGAAACTGCCCACGGCAAGATGGTGGGAAGAAGCCATCAGAAATGGAAGTGTATTCTCTTTTCACTTGCCTATATCCTTCTAAAGAACAGTTGGTTCTTTGAATTGGGGAAGGAAGAAAGTATTTTAATAGGATAATAGCAGTAAAGGACAAAAAGACCTCCCCTCCCCATTTAATTTCATTAAGATCACATCTCTAAAGTGAGGTTATTCCTATCTACAATATCATCACTTATTTGTTTTGGATTTTTTGTTTTTTTGTTTCAGAAAAATAATTACAAAGGTAGTATAGACAGTTTCCATACCCCCAGCTTCCCCTACTATTGATATCTTACATTTACTAAGGGGCGATTGTCACAATGAACCAATACTGATATTCTTATTAATTAAAGTTCATATTGTGAGATTTTCCTAATTTTTCCTAATGTCCTTTTTCTGATAGTCACTCATTTGTACTTATGACTCTATTTCAGTGGTGTATGGACAGCAAATTTATCAAATACGGGCTCTTTCAAATGAAAAGCTTTTAATGCTACCTTCATTTGAAAAAAAGAATTACAATTCTGAGTAGAAAATATTAAACTATTTCTAACTTACACCTCCATCTGAAAACTAAATATTCTAATATATAACAGACTCTTGTCAAAAAGTAGCTTAGAAGGCACTTGGGACTCTGGTAAAGATTTTTGGGACTTGGGTCCCCTCGTCTCAGGGGTTTCCTATTGCTCTAAAGAAAGAATTCAGAAATCTTAGAACCAAGTACTTCAGAGCCCTCTACTGGCCTCTCCTCACCATTGCAACCTCATTTGGGTTCATTTCTAACCCTAGCCAACTCCCTGAAAATACCTTCCTCCCTCAACCATAAAAGCAGGGGCAGCTTTTATGATACCTTGCTAAGAGCCATATAAGTGCAATCAATGCCTTAAAGGTGAGAATTTATAAAGTTAAAAGTTTTCTCAGTCCTGTTACACATATTCTGACAAACTTGAAAAGTTTAAATGTAATCAGTCAGTAAATAATAACCGATCAGAGCCAAATTCAAGACAGCTAACTCCAAGGATGCATTAAAGGACATTTACTACAGTAAAATTATCATCTCATAGCTTTTGTTTTCAGTTTTAAAAATCAGGAATAGAGGGGCGCCTGGGTGTCAGTCGGTTAAAGCCTCCAGCTTGGGCTCGGGTCACGATCTCATGGTTCGTGGGTTTGAGCCCCGTGTCAAGTTCTGTGTTGACAGCTCAGAGCCTGGAGCCTGCTTCAGATTCTGTGTCTCCCCCTCTCTCTACCCCTCTCCCACTCATGCTCTGTCTCTCTTTCTCAAAAATAAATAAGTATTTAAAAAAAAATTTTTTTAATCAGGAATAGAGATTTTAAAAAAAGGAAAAGAAACTTCTTTCAATAGGTGAAGACACTGGGGAAAATTCCTGTGTTAACAACTGGTAATTTAGTCACTTTCTCACTCCATGACATTCAATTTCAAAACACTTTCCTTGGCTATCTACCTTCTCTTTTGTTTTAACCTAAGACATCAGAGTACATGTTCTAGAACAGAAGTTCTCTTTTGGGCACAAATTGTTAAGATTGGAATCATACCAAGTATCCTTATCAACCACGATGGAATAAAACTACACATCAACAGCAGTAGGGAAAGTGGAAAATTCATAAATACACAAGAATTAATAAACAGCATGCACTTGAACAACCACAAGTTCAAGGAAGAAATCACAAGAGAGATTAGAAAATATCTTGAGACAAATCCACAGGCAGACACAACATACCAAAACTTACGGGATGTAGTGAAAGCAGAATGAAGAGGGAAGTTCACAGGCATGAACATGTACACCGAAAAAGGAAGGTCTCGCATCAACAACATAGCTTTACATCTCAACGAACTAGAAAAAGAACAACTAAACCCAAAATTGGCAGATGGAAGGAAATAAGGATTGACAACAGAGATAAAGTAGAGAATAGAAAAAACCCAACAGGGGCGCCTGGGTGGCTCATTCGGTTAAACATCTGACTTCAGTTCAGGTTATGATCTCAGTTTATGAGTTCAAGCCCCGCATCGGACTCTATGCTGACAGCTCAGAGCCTGGAGCCTGCTTCGGATTCTGTGTCTCCCTCTCTCTCTACTCCACCTCTGCTCACGCTCTCTCTCTTGCTCTCTCTCAAAATTAAATAAACATGAAAAAAAAATTGTTAAGAAAAAAACAAAAGGGCTGGGTTTTGGGAAAGATCAACAAAACTGACAATCCCTCAGCTGGATTAAGAAAACAAGATAAAAGACTCAAATATGTAAAATCACAAATGAAAGGGGGGGCATTACAACTAATGTCACAGAAATGAAAAGGATCGTAAGCGAATACTATGAACAATTATAGGCCAAAAAACTGGGCAATCTACAAGAAATGGTAATTTTCTAGAAATATATAATCTACTGACACTGAATCAAAGAGAGTCTGAGCAGGCCTATAAATAGTAAAGAGATTGAATCAATAATCAAAAACCTCCCAACAAAGAAAATCCAGGACCAGATGGCTTCACTGCTGAATTCTACCAATGATTCAAAGAAGTAATGCCAATCCTATACCAACACTGCCTAAAAACTGAAGAAATGAAAATACTCCCAAACTGATTTTATAAGGCCAGCATTACCCTGATGTCAAAGCCCAAGAAAGACATAACAAGGAAAAAAAAAAAAAAAAAAAAAAAAAAAAAAAAGCTATAGGCCACTATCCCTGATAATATAGATGCAAAAATCCTCAACAAAATACTAGCAAACTGAATTTAACAGTACATTAAAAGGATCAGACACCAGGACTAAATGGGATTTATCCTCAGGAGGCAAGGATGCTTTAATTAACGCAAAAATCAATCAACGCACTATACCACATTAATAGAATGAATAAAAACCACTTAACCATTTCAATCGATGCAGAAAAAGCATCTGACAATACTGAACACACTTTCATGATAAAAACACTCAACAAACTGCAAATAAAGAACTACCTCAACATAATAAAGGTCATATATGAAGAGTCCACAGCTAGCATCACTGAAACCTTTTCCTCTAAGGTCAGAAACAAGGCAAGAATGTGCACATTCACCATTTATATCCAAAATAGTACTGAAGCCCTAGCCAGAGCAATTAGGCAAGAAAGCAAAAGAAAAGCATGTTAATTAAAAAGGAAGAAATAAAAAGATCTATTTGCAATTGACATCATCTTATATGTAAAAAACCCTGAAGAGTATATACACATACAAAACATGTAAAAATAAATTCAGGAGAATTGCAAGATATGAAATCAACACACTAAAATCAGTTGTGCTTCTACACACTAACAATGAACAATCTGAAAAGGCAATTAACAAAACAAGTTCATTTATAACAGCATCAAAAAGAATAAAATACTAAGAATAAACCTAACCAAAAAGTGAAAGCCTTGTACTCTGAAAGCTACAAAACACTGGGGAAAGAAATTAAAGGCAGCAAAAAAGGGGGAAAGACATCTTATGATCACAGGTTGGAAGATTTAATATAGTTAAGATGTCCAGGGGCGCCTGGGGTGGCTCAGTTGGTGAAGCGTCCAATTCTTGATTTCAGCTCAGGTCATGAGCTCACAGTTCATGAGATCAAGCTCTGCATCAGGCTCTGCGCTGACAGCCTGGAGCCTGCTTGGGATTCTCTATATCTCTCTCTGCCCCTCCCCAACTCACACTCACTTGCACCCTCTCTCTCAAAATAAATAAATATTTTTAAAAAGAAAAAAAAAGATATCCATATTACTCAAAGCAGATTCAACATAATCCCTATCTACAGATTCAACATAATCCCTATCAAAATGACAATGGCATTTTTTTAATGTAAAAATAGAAAATTTCATCCTAAAACACATTTGGAATCTCAAGGGACCTCAAATAGCCAAAAGAATTTTGAAAAAGAAAAATAAAGTTGGAGATCTCACACTTCCTTACTTCAAAATATATTACATAGCCACAGGAAGCAAACAGTGTGGTACTGGCCTAGGGACAGATACATAAATAAATGGGATACAATAAAGAGGTCAGAAATAAACCCTTGCTTATATAGCCAAGTGATCTTCAATAAGGGTGCCAAAATCACTTAATGGGGAAAAGACAGTCTCTTCAACAAATGGTATTAAGAAACCGGATATCCACATGCAAAAGAGTGAAGTTGAACCCTTATTTTACACCATATAAAAAAGCTCAAATGGGTTGATAAGACCTAAACATTAAGACCTAAAACTGTGAAGCTAGAAGAAAACAGGGGGAAAGCTTCAAGATACTGAATTTGGCAAAGATTTATTGGTTATGACACCAAAAGCACAAGCAAAAGGAGACAAATGGGACTACATCAAACTTAAAAACGTTTGCATATCAAAGGACACAATCAACAGATTGAAATGGCAGTCTATGGGATGAGAGACAATACTAACAAATCTTATGTCTGGTAAGGGGTTAACATCCACAACATGTAAGAACTCCTACAACTCAACAACAAAAAAAAATCAAGGAGTCCAAATAAAAATGGCAAAAGGACTTGAATAGACATTTCTCCAAAGATAATGTACAAATGATCCACAAGCATATGAAAACATGTTCAACATCACTCATCATGAGAGGAATGCAAATCAAAACCACAATGAGGGGCTCCTGGGTGGCTCAGTGGGTTAAGTGTCTGATTTCCGCAGGTCATGATCTCACGGTTCGTGAGTTCCAGCCCTGCATCGGGCTCTGCCTTGATAGTGCAGAGCCTGCCTGGGATTCTCTCTCTCCCTCTGCCCCTCCCCAACTCACAAATGTGCACATATACGCACACACACACACACACACCCCTCTCTCTCTCCCTCAAAAATAAATAATAAAATAAATTAAAAAAAAAATAAAACAAAACAAAACTTAGAGGGGCACCTGGGTAGCTCAGCTGGTTAAGCATCCAAGTTCGGCTCGGGACATCATCTCGTGGTCCGTAAGTTCAAGCCCCACATCAGGCTCTGTGCTGACAGCTCAGAGCCTGGAGCTTGCTTCGGATTCTGTGTCTCCCTCTCTCTCTGCACCTCCCCTGATCGTGCTCTGACTCTCAAAAATAAAGAAATTTAAAAACAATAATTAAAAAAGAAAAAACTTAGAAAAAGCACATGAGATATTATGTCACACTCATTAGGATGGCTACCATCAAAATAAGTATCTAAGTGTTAAAAAAGGATGTGAAGAAATTGGTACCCTTGTATACAGTGGGTGGGACCGTAAAACAGTATGGCTGCTAGGGGAAACGGTGTGGAGGTTCCTCAAAACATTAAAAAAAAATAGAACTGCCTTGTGATCCAGCAATCCCACTTCTCCATATTTATCTAAAAGAAGTTTTTAAAAGAATCTTGCACATACATTTGAATTTCCATGTTCGTGATAGCATTATTCACAGCAGCCAAGAGGCAGAAGCAATTTCAAAGGTGCACTGATGATGAAAAAAGAAATGTGGTGCCTACATACAATGGAATATCATTCAACCTGGAATAGCATTTAACTTAACAGAGGGAGGAAATGCTACAACATGAATGAATCTTGAGGATAGGACACTAAGCAACATAAGCCGGCCCCAGAGAGACAAATCCTGTCTGATTTCTCGTAAAGTACCCGAAGTGGTCAGATTAACGGGAACAGAAAGCAGGATGATCACGAGAGACCAGGGTGAGCAGGAAGAGTTGTTAAATGGATACAGTTGCAGGCCTGCAAGATGAGTACGTTCTGGGGGTATACTGTGCAACGTGAGTATAGTTAACACCACTAAAGTATATACTTAAACGCGGTGAAGATGATACATTTGGGATTGTCCTAACCACAGTTTTTAAACGTGGGTTAACAATCTTAACTTTGTTAAGCACTGACCCAGGAATTGTACAAGAAATGAATTTCCAACACAAGACACTTCCTTCAGGTAAGTGGGAACAGAGCACTGGCTGGCAGGTGCCTGCACTGTCTCTTTACCCGCAGGGCAGAGGCGGGGCCGCAGGAGCTGACGCGGCGGCCGCCAGGCGGCGACGCTGTGGCCCGGGGGAGCCCAGGCGCGGTGAAGGGGAGCCCAGGCGCGGTGAAGGGGAGCGCGCTTCCACAGCTGCCAGCTTGCAGCACAGCGGTTCCACCGCAGGCAGGCGGGTCCCGTCTGAACACGTCTGCGAGCAGCCAACAGCTGAGAGCCTGCCAAAGAGGCGAATTCGGCCCTCCCTGGCTTTCCTGAGCGTCCCGCCAGGAAAACGGAAACACATGAAGACCAGGAGGAGGACAGAAGAGGCGAGGCCATTAGTGGTAGACGCAAACACACAGGTTTAAGACCCCCTTTCTGAGACTTAAGAAGGAAGGGCTATTTACTAGTGAAAGGCTTAAATTCTCCAGGGGGAAAAATGATGGGGAAGAGAATGAACAGAAGGCAACGCTTTGAGGCCAGAGGCCAGGGGCGAGGGGCGAGGGGCGAGGGGCGAGGGGCGAGGGGCGAGGTTTGGGCCCCAAACTCCATCTCCCCTTGTTAATTTCCTGAAGCCGATTCAAAACAAACTGAAGTTGATTCTCAGTTTATTGTAAGTGTTCTTTATTTATAGTATGTCTCCAAAAGGTCAAGGCAGTTTTATCTCTTAAATAACATGTCAATCATATAAAACAGCTAGAACCAAGGTAGAGAAATATATACAATATAATACAGTAAGTATTTTCAATATTGTTAATTGAATTTTTCATATTAAATTAAAAGAGGATATTGTGATTTACAATGTCATTTCTCTAGTTAAAATTAAACCTGTTAAAAGGCATAATGTACATTTTTTACAAAACCAGCGCAGCAGCATTAATAAAACTGCTCATGATTGTAATCTTTATTTTTCTATAATACACTGCACCCGTGTTACAAAAACAAACAAACAAAAAGGCATTGCACTAGATGGTCTGAATACTGCATAAGTCAGTATGTTAACACTTGAGGAATAATGAATGGCCTGACCTGTTTCCCCACCAGGCTCATTCACAACAGTTTCACTCTGCTACCTAAGCAAACTTTCTACAGGTAGGTTACTTTTCCTTGGCAGTTTTATACAAGCCCACTGCTAATGGGTAAAATGCCAAGGAGACACTAATGCCACCAAAACCAATACGACCCTATTTACAAAACCCAATAAAAGCCAAGGCTAGAAAAGCACTCACAACTGGATCAAGAAAAAAATTATAAGCAGCATATTTTGTAGGAAATTTTAAATGTCTAGAAATTTAAATTATTCAACAGACTACAAAAGGGCTTGCAATAGCTGGTTCCCCTTATTTTTCTCAGGCTTGGATAAGAAAAAAGGAAATCCTTTTTATTTTTCCATAAAGTTTTGATGGCATCAACAACCTTCACATTTATAAATAGTATTTTTATACAATGCAACACATTCACATAGTTTTCTTATGCTACTATCAGTTATTCTTAGGATTCATATTTTATTCTAAGGAAGAAAGTACTCTGGTATCTTCCTCAGTCGTAACTTTCCAACATTGACATCCTCCAAGCCTTGAAAGGGAATTCAAGAAAGGCGAGCAGTCATTCAATGCTTACCACTGAAGAGCATGCTATTTGAAACACCATATATATATATATATATATATATATATATATATATATATATATATATATATGGTAGTGGCCTCAACAAAAGCAGCAAGGGCTGAGGATATAGTTCTACCACTCATGACAAATTAATTTCCCTTGCATTAAGACAGTTTTAAAAGGACAGGTCACCCTTGCAAGGCAGCAAGTATTGCTTCAAGATTATATTATCCTGGAATTTTTTTAGCCACAGAATTATCTAAGAGGCAGCAGTGCTTTAAAAAATAATCTTTCAAGTCATGAGCAAGCCAAACAAAATCAACGTGACATATTATTATCAGGAGTTATTCCAGTGAAGGATCCAAGCTACACATACACATAGTGTTGAGACTAAAACTGAAAAACGACCTGATTACAGCTGAGGGAAGATACCTTGTGGAGGTGTGCGTGACTGGGGGTGCAGGAAACGGACAAGATAAATACTCCCAAGTATCCTGACAGAAAAAAAGAACAGAGACAAAACGTGTTTACATTCAGAATGAGATGCACGATCCATTGTTCCTGGACTCACAAGAAGTTAACAATGTTCCAATGTTTCTCTTGCAGGACGCAGTCCTTTTCTCCTCTAAAACCACCAGTGTTCTGTGTGTTTTCAAAAGGCACACCCAGGTTTTTGCGGGGTTTTTTTTTTTCTTTTTTTTTTTTAAGCTTATCATCAGTTTTAAGTCCTTGGCCAACTTGTTTCTAGTTCAAAAGAAACCACGTTTCCAATAAGCACCAAACACCAAACTAATGTTTTCATTCTCTAAAGCAAACTTTCCAAAATGTTCCTATTTCACATACTTATAAGTCTCTGTAACCGGAATGTACCCAGATTCCTTTTGCTTGTTTCGTGAAAGTTACAATAGAAATGTGCTCTTACAGGAAAGCCTGAAAAGAATAGAACTTTATATAAAACTTTATAAATCCCCCAAGCATCCTTGTTAGGGAAAGAAGCCACAAGGAAATATTTGGCGTTCTGTTATTTCCCCAAAGATAGTTAGTTTAGTACTCTATCTGATCATATTTTAAAACAAACAAAACTCTATTAAACAAGAAGTTCCTTACTACAAATATTTTATCTCTTAACATTTCTCAATAATCAGAACTGGCCTAGAAACTGGCACAGAAAGTTAAGAAACAGGGATGTCCACACTAGAAACCTCTTAGTTTTATAGATGCCACTGAAATTGCTATCTGTATTGAAAAAGACACTTTACCTTTACAAAAAGCAAGCAAGTGCCTACCTCTCACCCAATTTCTTGGATAAGGTCTAATTCATTTTTTACATTAAAAAAATCCTTAGTAATTCTCCCTTTGGGAATTTAGTCACTATAGACTCATTTACTGTTTCCCTGAAAGTGGAGGAAAACCTACAAGATGAGCAGGTGCAGATAAGTGTAGTTGAACACATTAATTGCAAAAAAGTTACAAACAAGCTTAAAAAACAGCTCCAAAAGAAGGCTTCGAGTTAATAGCTATAGTCTCCTGTCATCCACAGAGAAGAGAGAACCTAAAAAACATCAAGCATACTGAAAACCAGAGCAAGATAAGAACACACAACAGGGTTCCCAATTTAAGTCAAATTCTTCAATAAAACAAGAACAGATTGTGTCAATCTGTTTGACTGGCCATTAATAGTATAATTTGGAATTTTTTAAAGATTTCATAAATTCTGATAATACATAACATTACTTGTCACATAAGAAACACAAAGTCACCAGCTCTACAAATGCTTTCTAAGTAAAGAATATGTCCAACATGATGCCAGGAAACTCACAATCTAGGAGACGTTATTTTCTTAACAGGATTGTTAACAAGTCTGACAACCCGTTTTTTACCCTATCTCATCTCTGACCACACATTTGTCTTTAATCCTTTGAAATGGGTCTATATTCCCGCTTAAGTGGAAAAATGTTCATGCAACCTCCCGGCCTAAGGACAGCTAATTTGTAGGTATCAAAACCAAAGTGCAAATCCATGGAGTTTTAACACTTCAGGTACACGGAGCCCACACAACCACAGAACGGAAAGGCCTTGGCATACTGTGGAGAATGTGATGAAGAAATAAAACATGTAGCTTATTTTTGGTCCTTTGTTCCAGGCACCTTTTCACTCATGGTCTATTTCAGCAGTTCAGACCTAAGCCTGTCCAGTGGTCTGGTACCATCAGGAAGTACTTGTCCATTGCTTCACAAAATCTAGTCCTGTACAACTCTGGAGAGACCACGGTGGGCATTTTACCTGAGATTATGAAAAGAGCAAAGGGAAAAAGCTGTTACATAGTTGATCAACAACTGATCTGAACAGCTATGTTCTTTCATGAAAACTGCCATAAAGACACACACACCACAGCAGTCTCAGAAAGGACAGAGGGGTGTTCACTGTGCCCCATGACATGGGACAGGTCCTTCCTGCTAGGGGGTTCCATTTTAAAAGACTGGCTCTTGCCTAGAGATGCGAAATGTTTGAAAGCACAAATGGAGCTGGCAGTGCTCAGAGAACTTTGAAGATTGAAGTGTTAATTAGAGACAACCTCTTATTCAGAATCTATGGCCTTTTTTGGGTAACTTCTCAACTTGAGAACCCTTGGCAACTTAACACAAATTTAAAACCAATTATTCCCCCACCTACGCAATTCCCTTTATTATTTGATCATCTGGGAAATGATAAAATCAGAGATAACCACTTACTTTTTTAGAATTTAAAAAAGTACCCACTTTTTATTTCTGGGGTTTTTTATTATTATTATTATTATTTTTTTTTTTTAGAGAAAGAGCGAGCATGAGCAGGGAGAGGAGCGGGAAGAGAAAGGGAGGGAGGGAGGCAGTGGGGGGTGGGGAGAGAGGGAGAGAGAGAGGAAGAAAGAGGAAGAGAGCGAGAGACAGAGGGAGGGAGGGAGAGGGAGAGAACCTTAAGGAGGCTCCATCCATGCTCAGCACAGAGCCTGCCACAGGACTTGATCCTACAACCCTGGGATCATGACCTGAGCCGAAATCAAGAGTCAGATGCTTGGGGCGTTTGGGTGGCTCAGTCAGTTGAGCATCCGACTTCGGCTCAGGTCAAGATCTCATGGTTCGGGAATTCGAGCCCCGCATCAGGCACTGTGCTGACAGCTCAGAGCCTGGAGCCTGGAGCCGGCTTCCGATTCCGTGTTTCCCTCTCTCTCTGCCCCTCCCTGCTCGTGCTCTGTCTCTCAAAAATAAATAAACGTTAGAAAAGTTTTTTTAAAAAAAAAGAGTCAGATGCTCAACCAACTGAGGCCACCCAGGTGCCCCAAAAAAGTATCCATTTTTTAAATGTTAACTGATAAGGAAGGCAGAAGAACAGTTTAAAGAATAAACAAAAATTCTGCTCACCTTGTCCCCCTAAAATTCCTGTTGACTTCACAACCATCTCAAGCTTTTTGTCCCATGTAAATGTTCGAATATAATCTGTTACAGGAGGCAATATTGGCAGTAAAGCTACGTTAGTAAGTGTAAGAAAATAACGACAGGAATTACTATTACTTCTACCATGTTTACTGAGTGCTAACAATACTGCCAGGTGCTGTCCCAAAGGTTTGTCTCCATATTAATTCATTCAATCCTCATTACAACTTCACAGCACTTCATTTACAAGTAACTTTTTCAATACAGATTGTTTTTGGTAAAGATAATGAAAATGAAAATGAGGACACTGAATAGAAGGTAACTAGAATTTAAAAGCTATTGATTGTGAATTTTCAAGTGTGAGTTGGTAAAAATATTTAACAAGCTATTACAAGACCAGGCTGAGTATAATCTTCAAATATACTCTGGCTTCAATCATGAACTAGAAGGTATGCTTGCCGACTTACCTATAATTCCAACTACCAGCTCATTGCTGGTATCATCTCGTCCAACCAGCAAAGAATAATCTATAATGAGATGGCTAGAAAGGAAGTGGGAATCACTACGGATCGAGGCTCTCAGCACGGCTTTGGAATGAGAACGGATATACAGGGGGTTGTCTCGAACCATCTTTAAGAGATTTTCATCCAGCAGGACTACATCACAGCTCTCTTTCCCAGTATCAGTTTTTACATTTCTATTCCTAAGTGAACCCTTCAAATCAAAAACCTAGCAGAAAGGAAATTCTCTGTTATTTATGCATGAGTTGTGCAATGAATTAATGTAATTAAATTGGAAATGCAGAAAGACTCTTTACAGCCCATACCATTATATACACTGTTAAATTTAATTTTAAAACTTAATCATAACTTATAGAAGCCATTAAATGCATGCATTATAACTGTTCAATACATAAAATAAATGGTGATATGATTCATCATTGAAAATTAATACCTAGGTAGTCAACTACTCAAACATTTCAAGAAATACACTAACACATTTAATCAACTTTAAGAAACATTAACAAATAACTCCAAAAGTATATCACTGAATCGTAAAGCAGTTAAAATACAGATGCAAACAGTCTTAGGAAACTTACAGCTTTGATACCAAAACCCTATGCAATACTTACGGCAATGTAGAAGCAACAGCAGGTCTCTAGAAATTTTGGGGTAGTAAAAGCCACACACTCAAAAGTCAGGGGACTTAGGTCCTAGATCAGTGCAACACGAAGTGTATTCTGCAGACTAATGCTAGTCAATTGTCGTTGGCTCATGACAACATAAGGAGCTAGTGCTAGAATGTGAAACAGTTGCATCATTAAGCACACTGTTCATTCAGCACAGCACCACACTCTCAATGAAGAAAGCAGTGCATTGAATTATATTCTAGTATAAGCTCCTTACCTCACCAGACTAGGGACAAACAGTTCAAGGACCAACACTCTTGAAAGGTACTTTTCTAGAATCTAAAACAACCTGAATTCTGGTAGTATCTGTGTGACTGTCAAAAACTTAAATTTTTCTGGGTCTTAGTTTCTTCATCTTTAAAACAGAGATGGAAACAGATCTGCCTTCTAATTCTGTAATTCTGTGTTTCTAGGATATTGGAGAGGTTAAATTTTAGGACCCATCTACAATATTCCTCTTTATTCTTTCCTACAGGGTTCAACAATTCCAAAGTTAAAATTGGCCTAGCAACAAAGGCTTAATACTATTAAATAAGATGTTATTCTCTAACTCCTTATAATCCGGAACCAGAAGTGCCAAAGTTTCCAGTAGCTAAGTGGCTTGCATAGTTCAATATCCTTACCTGTGCCATCTTTCTCCCATAGAAAAGATTTTCCATGACAAGGAGATCTAACTTCTTCTCAGTATTGTTCTGAGAATTCTTATAACCAATTCTGTAAACTCCAAGAATTTTGGCCAATGCAGTGGGCCTCTGATCAAGAAAAAAAAAAAAATGAAAGTCAACTCTTATCAAAAATGATTATTTGTAATTTAATACCCATATCTGGATTATCCATGTAATATCCAAACTAATGTTCTATTAATAGGACCAGAGGGCCTTGAAAGAAACTTAAACCCTTGAATCTCAGAAGCAAGTGAAAAGTAAAACAGCAATGCCAATAAAAACATTAATGATCCTTTTTTTTTTTTTTTTTTTAATTTTTTTTTTTCAACGTTTATTTATTTTTGGGACAGAGAGAGACAGAGCATGAACGGGGGAGGGGCAGAGAGAGAGGGAGACACAGAATCGGAAACAGGCTCCAGGCTCTGAGCCATCAGCCCAGAGCCCGACGCGGGGCTCGAACTCACGGACCGCGAGATCGTGACCTGGCTGAAGTCGGACGCTTAACCGACTGCGCCACCCAGGCGCCCCTAAACATTAATGATCCTTAATATTTGCCCAAAGGATAAGGCTTTACAATTTCTCAAAATCACAAATTTTACTATGACATATAATTTCCCCTAAAATATGCAATAAACCATACGTGAAAAACAATCTATGTGACTCCCTTATACACTCACTGGGAAGATCATGGCTAAATGTCAAGTGGGCAAACCTGAACCCCTGGTTGCCTCTCTCTCTACCTAAGGATCCATACACCTGTCTTAACAAACGCTTCTAGTTTCTGTCTTAACAAAATTACAAATTCTAATGTGCAGTCATTAGCATTCAATCTTAATGTTTCTACACACACACACACAACACACACACACACACACACACACACACACACACACACACACACACACTAAATGCAACCTGCTCAAGATCTCTTGGTTCCTGGCTGGCAAAGGTAGGAAAGAGGGTTTGAAATGACTACATTCTCTCACACTTTAATAACATAACAGAGATCTAGTCATGTCCTGTCCCTATTTTAGCATGGAAAAGCCTGCCATTGGGATGAATTCTCAGGATGTGAAAAAGCCCAGAAAACTCTAATTAAGGACCAAGGTTTGGGATTTCTACCTTTTGTTGAACAGCATTTGTAATATAATTGAAGTAGTGTGGTGCAAAGTCGAGGAAAGACTGGACTTCCAGACGAGGCATCTGCTTCAAAATGAATCTATCATCTAAAAGGTAGAAGTGTCACATGTGTTTATTCAGTCACAGTATTTCCTGAGGTAATCTATAATAAATCATTCCAAAGATCCCAAATGATTTGTTTGCTTCATAGCTTTAAGGGATATTTTCTAATGTCAAGAGAAAATTTTAATCAGAATATAGTTCTCAATGGGGCGCCTGGGGTGGCTCAGTCGGTTAAGCATCTGACGTGAGCTCAGGTCATGATCTCACAGTTTGTGAGTTCGAGCCCCGCAGCAGGCTCTTGGCTGTCAGCATAGAGCCCACTTCGGATCCTCTGTCTCTCTCTCTCAGTCTCTCAAAAATAAACAAACAAACAAACAAACAAACAAACAAATAAATAGAATATAGTTCTCAAGTAATTGAGGGCTCAACAGGTTCCTGAGGATTTATGTAGTCAAGAACCACACGTAAATTCATAACTAGATACTAAGTAAAACTACTTACTGAGTGCTAACTACTAAGTAAAATTTTATAAACTCCTTTGTTAACAGTGCAGTAAGTCACAGTTATGAAGGCTTGTATCAAACAACATTCCTCCTGCGGCATTTTCTCAAATAATTTTGCTCCCAGAGTATGGAGAATGGAACATAAAGTACAAACGGTCATCACCTTCTATAATACCTCTGCAGGTGAAGAACCTGGCCTTCCGATTTTCAAGTTAAGTATTTGTATTTTTATCTTTCTCTCACCAGCTCTGAGGTACCCCTTTTGACTCTTCTAGAAATTCTCTGTTACTATTTACATTTGGAGAAGTCAGGACCAGATCAGAGTTTAGCAAGGATCAGATCAATGTCTGTCTCTAAATACACACCACACATATGTACACTCTTAAAAATTATTACATCCTTTCAACCATAAAAAAAGAAACCCTTGCTTGACGACTGGCAGTATCATAAAACCTCAATTTAAGTAAGTCCTAAATTATCTGAGGGCAAAAGATAGCTACTACTCAGTCAGTAGAAGATAAAAAGACTTCCCTTCCGTGGCATAGAAGGCAGCTCCTGATTTGCCCCCACGGGCCTGCCAGGGCGACGAGTGGGAAAGAGAACGAATGAAATCTTCTTCACTGCTCCCCAGAATCACCTCACGCATCTTATGAAACTCTCCCGCATAGTAGAGCCGACAGTAAAACTTGGCATTCGCGTCAGAAAATTCTATAAACAGAAGTGTTAAAGATAAAAGGGGGGTGAGGGGCTTTTATGAGCCAAAAATCTCTCTTCCTTCTTGCTCACTCCTACCACCAACAAATGCGACCATTTGGTTTTCTTCATGACGGCATTTCTCACGCCACATCTACATCCCTGTTTATCACAGTTCTGTTAAAGTAACCCTCAAGGAAAATTAAAATGCACCTTATGACCTTACAGAAAAATCAAACATGAAATAAGACCCATTTCTAACTTTATAGGTTACTGTATTTTCCTCATTGTGCTTTTACATCTTAAATTTTACTACATATTCTGGATGATACGTTTTTGGCACACACACACACACACACACACACACACACACACAAAATGCTAGACACCTGGTCATGGCTATAGCTCTAGACTACATAATAATTACTTAAACGTCAGAAATCAAATCATTATAAATTAAATTATAATTTAAACTAAGTTTCTTTATAAACTAAATAATGTTTATTTTATAAACTAAATCTAGATTAAATAAAGCTTATGTCAGGACACAGACTTAATATTTATTCTAAGAAACAGGATATTTATCTAGTATAAAACTAGAAGCCTTAAATAACAGTTTTCTCAATTACAGTCCCCGTCCCTGCACCATCAGTATTTTATCTCTTACTTACGTAGCTCCACGTGAGGATTTATGAGTTGTTTCTTTTGTGTATCTCCTCCATCTACCTCATCTACAAGGTTTAATATCGTTAGTTAAGCCAAAGTTTTAAATGGGTTACCAGTTCATTTTGTTTCCCCCCCCCCCACCCCCGACATAATAATAAAAACTAACAAGTCAACCCCCTGTTATCCTGGTCAAATCACTCTCAAGCAAGTATTATATGTACAATTAAGCTTGTGTAGACTATTACAAAAATATAGGTACCTTTGGAAACATCAATTTTCATATGAAAAATAGAGAAATTCAGGTTGAAGAATAATTTTCTTGTATCTGATGCCTCTGATAGTAATATACTAACTCCACTCTTACATCAAGTTTCCATTACTTCTTTCTCAAGTTTATGACTGTGTTCCCTGTGTGTGGAATAATGCTTCTCTAATAGCCTGAGATACTTTTTTTTGATGGATAATCTTTTTTAAATTTTAATTCCAGTGTAGTTAATATATAGTGTTATATTAGTTTCAGTTGTACAATATAGTGATTCAACAATTACATTACACAGTGCTCATCATGATAAATACACTCTTTAATCCCCCTCTCCTATTTCACCCATCCTCACACCCACCTCCCTTCTGGTAACCATCAGTTTGTTCTCTATAGTTAAGAATGTTTGTCTTTTTTCTTTCTTTCTTTCTTCATTTGTTTTCTTAAATTCCACATGTGAGTAAAATCATATGGTACTTGACTTTCTCTGACTTATTTCACTTAGGATGATAGCCTCTACATTCATCCATGTTGTTGCAATATATACATATATAAATGGTATAGATGCTACTTCTTTATCCATTCATCTGTTGATGAACACTGAGCTACTTCCATAATTTGGCTATTGTAAATAATGCTGCAATAAACATAGGGGAGAATATATCTTTTAAAGTTAGTGTTTTTGTATTTATTTTATTTTGTTTTTTATTTTTTAAAATTTACATCCAAATTAGTTAGCATACAGTGAAGCAATGATTTCAGGAGTAGATTCCTTAATGCCCCTTACCCATTTAGCCCGTCCCCCCTCCCACAACCCCTCCAGCAACCAACCCTCTGTTTGTTCTCCATATTTATGAGTCTCTTCTGTTTAGTCCCCCTCCCTGTTTTGATATTATTTTTGTTTCCCTTTCCTTATGTTCATCTGGTTTGTCTCTTAAAGTCCTCATATGAGTGGAGTCATACAATTTTTGTCTTTCTCGGACTAATTTCACTTAGCGTAATACCCTCCAGTTCCATCCACGTAGCTGCAAATGGCAAGATTTCATTTTTTTTGATTGCCGAGTAATACTCCATTGTATATATATCCCACATCTTCTTTATCCATTCATCCATTGATGGGCATTTGGGCTCTTTCCATACTTTGGCTATTGTTGATAGTGCTGCTATAAACATGGGGGTGCATGTGTCCCTTCGAAACAGCACACCTGTATCCCTTGTAGTGCAATTGCTGGGTTGTAGGGTAGTTCTATTTTTAGTTTTTTGAGGAACCTCCATACTGTTTTCCAGGGTGGCTGCACCGGCTTGCATTCCCAGATGCTTTCTTTGTTATACGCTAAGATATATACACAATACATAAGATATACTAGTGTCTACCTCAGAGCAATTTTTTATATTTGATTTGTGTGTCTAGATCTACTCTAATTATTGCAAGTTTGGAACATACTTTAATAGTTAGAAGAAATAATCCTCTATGTCTCACATTTCAAAATTAGTTTTCTAAGCACCAATGTCTTCCAAGGATTACAGCCCAACAGAAGCCTACAGAATCCTAAACAGATAGCTTAAGTACTAATGAAAATATATTATGCTATCTTGTAGACTACTAATTCATGATCTAACCCAGGGTCACCGAACTATTTCTGTAAGGGCCAGATGGTAAGTATTTTATTCAGTCAAAACTATTCAATTTTTTAATATAACACAAAAGCAGCCAGACAATAAGTAAATGAATGGGTGTGCTTATGTTCCAATACAACTTTACTTACAAAAACAGGTGAGCATGATTTGCCTATGCCTGGTCTAACCTCATATCCAAACACAATCAAGTAGACATATTTTAAAATATCAAAACGAAGGCAGACATCAATGCCCTCAACCCTACAGAGACTGGAAAAGAAAGGAAGTGTCTAAGGGGGTAGTGGAGTGAAAACATTTGAATATATACTGTGACTTACATGTTTTACGTGTGTAATGTCACTCAGTCCTAGTAAGCCTCAGAAGACATTGCTTTTGCCACTTTACAGGTATGGAAACTAAGGATTTCTGATTCTACCACACAGTAAGTGACAGCAATAACATCTGGTCTCTATCAGCACCATGCTTTTTCCACTCTGCCATACTGAGGCATGAGAAGACAGCGAATGTCTGAGTTTCAGCAGTAAGAATTAACTACTTAAGGCTAGAAAGAACACAAGCAGCTAAAATAAGCTCATTTGGTTTCCTTTAACACACCTTGAGACTCAGCACCTTGATTCTCCGTCCCCTCCTTGCCCGTCTGCCCAACCTGGTAGTAAGCACTGTCTGCTCCACGTAAGGTCTCTCTTTTCTGGGAAGAGAGATCAGGGCTTTTCCCTGCTGTCCCTCGGAAGAAGGACAGCATTCCAGAAGTCTTTTTGGCTAAAAATAAAAGGTAACATATTAAGTACAGGTCACTACAGGTGAAAAGAAAAAAACGATTTTCAACTCATTCCTTTCTTAGCAAGAACCCATTACACGAAGGTAATAACATTATTCTATATGTTTTATGGGTTTGGTGGGGAGGTGGTTCGTCAAGCACTTTTATTATCAGAAACATAAAAGAAGAGCAATGTTCAGGTAGCTATATATCAAAATGAGAAATTCTACAGAAAAACAGAATTCAGAGTTAAAGGTAATATCTCTGTACCATTTGTGTTCCTATATTTTAACACAGCAAAATATAAGATTTTTTCAGCATTTTTCAGAAATTAGTATAAGATGGCCAAAGCTTACATACCTTTTTTTAATGTATTTACTTGGGGTGGGGGGAGAGGAAGAGACAGAGAAGGAGAAATAGAAATAGAGAATCCCACGCAGGCTCTGCACTGTCAGTACAGATCCCGGAGGCGGGGGGGGGGGGGGGGAGGAGGGAGGGCAGGGGCTCAATCCCACCAACCATAAGATCATGATCTGAGCCAAAATCAAGAGTTGGACGTTCAACCAACTGAGCCACCCAGGCGCCCTAGCTCACTCTGTAATTTTATTCCTAGTTTTGAATTTGGTATATACATATATATCATCTATGTATCATCTCTGAGCTTAGCATATATGATTCTAATCTTGTTCAATTTACCATCTATAAAATCCACATAAAATGTCATTCATAAAGTGCTTATTAGTTTAGGGTGGCAGACCCCATTATGGCCTCCTTAATATCCAAGCCCACCTTGTTCCTTGCTGAAAGAATTGCAATTCTGGTTGGGGTGGCAATGTGGAGAACCCCAGAAAACGAATCACGATTTGTATAAGCAACCAGGACAGCGCTGTTGTTCCTTCCAGGAAGGGGTGGTCACAAGACTCCTCACTAGCCAATGAGACTGCAGGGGAAGCCTCTGCATTCCTCATCACAGGAAACAGCTGCAGCTTATACCTACTTCCCTTCTCTCTGCCTCAAATGGAGACATGAACTGGAACATTCTGATCATGAGGAAAATTTAAGAGAATCATAAAGAAACTACCCTCTCTACTGTCATGACAATGCTGACTAACTGAACCAATGCCAGCAACTGCCTGCCTCCGGATGTTGCTTTTTTAGAAAAATAAACTGTTATTTGGTTAAGCCCCAGTAGTCACTTGAGTCTTCTGCTATTTGTAGTGAATAGATTCCTGACAAAGCCAAAGAGATCCATGCTCAAATCCCACCTTCCAGCTACTTCTGTAATCTTGAGCAAGGTACTTAAGTTTAATTTTATAAAAACTGAGGATATATACAGTAACTCTTAGTAGTTATTATGGGGATTAAAGGACATGACACATGAAAAGTTCTTTTCACAATGCTAACAATACTGTAAAAACTTTTTTAAGTTTCAAAACACAAAAGTTTAAGTTTTTTAAAGCCACTCTTAGCTTATATACTTCAAACCGAAAACTCTAAGGCAGATTCTGCTTCTTCTTGCAGAGACCTATGAGTTTCTAGAAGTTTCAAATCCAATAGTCAGGTAAAGATCAAACGAAATCAAAGTATGTATAAAAGAGAGCATACAAAAATTTATTAACGCATATAATACTGTAAAGACCAGAAGTAATAAATTCTTGCCAGATGCTATTTCTTATTTAATGTTTTCTTCTTCAAACCATAATTATAAATAAAACTAATAATAACTACTCCTCTATGTACAATCTTACTTGGCTGTGGTTCTGCTTCTGCTGTGCGGTTTGTCTGTCCTCCACTGACCTCGGGTAATCTAATAGGGCTGCTGCTCTTTGGTCGGCTGTCCAAAGTACAAAAAAAAAAAAAAAAAAAAAAAAGGAAAAGTTAGATTCATACTATTCACACAGAAAATGGTTCCTACATTAATTGACTCCCCACCTAACCCCACCCACAGTATCCAAAATTCAATTCATAAGTCATACAAACACAGGTTGTAACACTGAAGAAAGATCTTCCTCTGAAGCAAAATATTGTAACTATGAAAGTATATGGAAAATATATGACAGCAGAGCCTTTTATAATACTTTCCCCAAGTCCATTAGAGCTATATTAGCACCTGTAAGTCAAACAATTACAGAAAATACCAATTTCGTATTTCTCAGTCTAGTTACCACATTAATAAATCAGATCAAATTGTGTCACATTAGTGAAAGTCAAAAACCTATTTCAATAAGAAAATAATGAGCCTACGACAATTTCTGTCTACATGTGTAAAATACCGAACATACTAAAAGAACCAGTTTGGGGGGGGGGTGGTTTTGTTTTTAAACTATTAGAACGTTTAATTATTATGGAAAATTCACAAGTAGTTTAAATTACAAAGTAAAGCAGTGGGTTACTAATTTCACAAGTTAGTATTATTTAAATAAAAACAATAAGGAGAATTTAAAATGCTGAAAGTTTAAATCTGCAATATACACTGAACTTCTATGGCCATGATCAGAAAACTACTATCCAAAAGCACCGCTGAAGGCCTTTTGCTATACTTGAATTTTGTTCTGTCAATTGTTGGCTAAAGTTTGAGTGCCACTGTCGGTATCCTAGAAACTTTCATGCTGATAATATATTACAATAAAATTGAAGTATGAGCATTTAAAAAATGATGACATAGGGACGCCTGAGCACCTCGGTGGGTTAAGCCTCTGATTTCAGCTCAGGTCACCATCTCACACTTCTTGAGTTCAAGCCCCATGTCGGGCTCTGTGCTGACACCTCAGAGCCTAAAGCCTGCCTCTGATTCTGTGTCTTCCTCTCTCTCTGCCCCTTCCCCACTCGCATTCTGTCTCTCAAAATAAACTTCATAAAAATAAAAATAAAAAACTAAAAAAATGATGACATATAGCCAAATTAAATAAATTCTACTCAATCACAGATTACCTATTTGTTGGAAGCCCTTCTTCGGCACTGTTTCGCTGAGTCGCTTTGGATAATTCCTCTAAGGCATTTCGGTATTCTTTACAACTTAGGGTAGAAATAGGTTGCAACATGTTAAACATTAAACTTCTCTTCAAAATAAATCATATACTTTAGAATAAGCTCTGCATTACAGAAATACAATCGTTTTGTGTACCCGTAACTAAACATGTTTGAGTCAACTAACAAAAGTTATCAAGTAGAAGCTTCATGAAGAAGGTCATCTTCACAGATAATACTGCAAAATACAAACCAACACACCAACCAGTATCAATATCCTAAACAGTGATTGTGAAAGCCTTCGTATTAATATTTAGACCAAATATCTTCAGGAATACAACAGGTAATTTAAAGTATAAAAACTTCAGACTTTAGTGTAACTGTGAAAAGGGACGTGAGAATGTTTTTCTACTTAGAGGTACTAAACTTTAAGAAAAAAATTCAACTCTTAGACTAGCAGTCTGGGAGCCCTAATTTAGACAGATGTCAGGGAACAAGATAAGCATGTATTATTTTTCCAAGACATTAGAAGAAAGTGACTTCTACTAATATACTCCATTCCTAACAGTACAATAGGAATTTTTTATTTAGTTGGCTTTCTTACCTATCTATTAATGTAGCAAGACTAAGCAATAAAGTAAGAAGCAAATACTAACTTCATAAAGGCCAAAAGGCAAAAACAACAAAAAAAAATTGTCATATGGAATCTCCTAAAGGAAAGAAATTCCTCATTACCCAAACGTGTGAACTCTAATAAATGCTAAGGCATATAAATCTACCTTGTTTACTTCTACATATCCAATACCTACTATACCACATCTTATAGACATTTAAGTATTTGTTGAATAAGCAGCCTTCTTGTAAATAATATATAAAAAGAAAATTTTAAATTTCAATGTCTTCCAACAGAAAAAAAATTTTAATTAAACATCTTAGATTATACTTAAACTAAGTTCTGTCACTACCAAGATATTGTCTGTGCTGTCTTTTTAGGGGCACCTGGGTGGCTCAGCGGGTTAAGTGTCTGACTTCGGCTCAGGTCATGATCTCCCAGCTCTGTGCTGACAGCCCAGAGCCTAGAGCCTGTTTTGAATTCTCTCTCTCTCTCTCTCTGCCCCTCCCCACCTTGTGCTCCGTCTCTCCCTCTCTCTCTCTCTCTCAGAGATAAGTAAACATTAAAAACATTATAAATAAATTAAATTAAATTAAATTAAATTAAAAGTGCTGTCTTTTTAGACAGAAGATATAAATACTTTTATAGAGGAATGCTTGTTTAAAACACATGATAACTGTGGGCATGTAAGTGGGTTAAGGCATAGGAACGGCATTACTCTAGTAAGGAAACTACCTGCTACGTGTGGGAAGCAAGAAGGAAATGAAGAGCACAAAAAGGAACTCAGACGACATAAGACATTCTAGTATATCAGTAAGTAAATGTAAGGAAGGGATACACAGTAGAACAGAGAATGTTTAGAGGATATAAAGGTAAGTAAATAACTTGCCTAGTCAATTTACTAAGTAGAAGCTTGCTTAAGAATCATCCGGTTATTATCTGGGTACAGAATACACTTTCATACACAAAGAGAACAAGCTATTGTGCCCTAAGAATATGTATTTTGGTTTATATTTAACCATTCTTCCCCACTCTCTATAAAAGATCTCAACAATAAGATGGTTAGTAAATATACATAAAATATAAAGATCTAATCACAGGTGAAAAGTCCCATGAATAATACCTGAGAGCAAAAGCAATGATGGAGCTGGGCTCCTTCTCACAAACAGCAATGGGTACCCGTTCGTGTTCATACATTAAGTAGTGTTTATCTGGATCACTGTTCAAAATTTTCAAATAAAGAAGAACAAAATTAGCAGAAAATCATCTACACAAACCACTAACACATTATAAGTAAATCTCATGACAATTTTAAGTTAGGTAAATACTGCATAATTACAAGAATATAACTAAATAAGCCAAAATGTATGTAGAATTTAACCAAACAGCCAAGGAAAATGTTATCAACAGAAAGTTTTTAAAGGTAATTGGAAATTGTCAGATCGGTTTTCAAATCGGAGGGTTCCGGAATAGTTACTCTATACAACGCTTTCCACGTTTCCAAGAGGAAATAATATAACACAGTTGCTACAAGACTTTTTGTTCAGGCTTATAGTAGAACAAAATCTTTCACACTTCTGCTATCCATCATAAATACTTTTTGAGATGAACACAGCTCCACGTCTAGTAGTAGTCCAACAAGAAATAATATAACACAGCCATTCTCCTATTTATCATATGGAAACTCAATGGTGTGACTCCATTTTAACCCAAATCTTGATCCCCTGACCTCCACCCTAAAGCTCCTAGGGAGGCATTCATTCATTCGTGTTAACAGCTATTTGCTGTGCCAGAAACACAATATTAAGAAAAACTATTACTGGGGCGCCTGGGTGGCTCCGTCGGTTAAGCCTCTGACTTCAGCTCAGGTCATGATCTCGCGGTTTGTGAGTTCAAGCCCCGTGTCAGACTCTGTGCTGACAGCTCGGAGCCTGGAGCCTGTTTCAGATTCTGTGTCTCCCTCTCTCTCTCTGCCTCTCTCCCACTCACGTTCTGTCTCTGTCTCTCAAAAAGATAAATAAATGTTAAAAAAAAAAAAAATTAAAAAGAAAAGAAAAGAAAAACCATTACTAAGCACCTAACATGAACAAGATGTGAAAGCATCAAATAATCCTGCAAATAAATACAATCACTATCTGTGGTAAGCGCCACGAGGGAATCATGAGAGCATGTAACAAGGAGACCTAATCTGGCTGAGGCAGGGAGCTAGTGGGGACAGTCTAAAGTTTCCCTGAACAAGAATTCAGAGTAATGACAAAAGAAGAAAGTGAGGGCATGGGCAAAGGTCATACAATAGGAGGAACAACAACCTAGTCAAGAAACTAAGTCAAGTCTGAAGCAGAGAAAACAGGGACTTTCACAGACTGTAGTGTAAATCTCTACTTGTCTTTACTGTAGTGTAAATCTCACCCTCCCTGAGAAGGTGAGCTCCCAAGAGCAGTGATTTTCCTTATTAATCTTGTTCTACATCCTGGGGCACGAGAACTGGCACTCAGTACATTTAAATACTGACTAATAAATTAATACAAAGTTAAGAACAAAGGTCTTATGAACAAATGTCCACCTTTTGGATGCACTTGCAGCAGCATACAGGAGCAGCATCTGATGGCTACACAGATCAACCAGTGGAGAAAAAACTCACAGCCAACCTGTTTTCTTTCCTACTCAGTGAGCCCAGTACAAACAAGATCACATGAAAACTTGTACAGGTCATTGTAATTCATTGACCGAAAAGTACCATATCCCAGAAAGTTATAAGTCAGTACTGTCATCTTCATACACAACCAGCAGTATGTTTTTATGACCATGGGATCAATAGATGTAGCAGTATGTCTTTAATATAGACAGATAGATATAGATAGATATAATATTTATATATAGGTATAAACAATTATTTTCAGAACTAGTAATCTTAAGCATTAAGCAACATTAATGTTTTTCTCACCCATTCATCTCCTATGGTTGCTATATAATAATTCTATAAATTACATTATACCAAAAGACACTTCTTTTACTATGATGGAAATATAATTTGAGAAGTATGCATAATGTTAAATAAATATATTTAAATACGTAAAGAATAAATATTTGGAACGAGGTGTTTAAAAGTAAGTGAAAACAAAACAACCCAACAACAGCCACTGACTTTTACAGTACTTACAACGGAAATGGAATAGGGTTGTAGCTATTTCCTGGAAGCAAATTTGCAAAGATGGCTTTCATGGTTGATTTTTCCTTCACCTGGCTGTCTGTGGATCCCAGCAAATGTCCATCAAACACATCTAGGATAAAAAATATTCTACTTATAAGTTAATATTCAGAACAAGTAAAAAACAGTATAAAGTATCAACATTATTTCTTGCCAGTTTTGGAATACAGACATGTATTCACACCATAATTACCAATTATGGTACAAAATTTCTGATCTAGGAATAAGGACTCTTTGGGGATGAAAGAGGAAACAATAGTGAAGCATACATAGCACTGACTCCAAAGATCACACTGTTTTACATTTCACCCTCTCTGAAATTGGAACCATCCCATAATCGATGCTTTATCATTGCAGGGGCCGGGCAGCAGCCATGATGAAATTACTGCCTGAGCATTCGTGAACGCAGCCACAGCTCTTCTTATTATCATTTCAACTCAGTTATATGCACTGTGGCTGTGACATCGGAGTTTAACTGCAGTTTAAAAGTTATTTTGGGGGCACCTGGGTGGTTCGGTCAGTTAAGCGTCCTACTCCTGATTTCAGCTCAAGTCATGATCTCAAGTTCACAGGCCAAGAGGACTGAATTGGGCTCTGCGCTCACAGCATGCAGCCTGCCTGGGCTTCTCTTCTCTCTCTCTCTCTCTCTCTCTCTCTCTCTCTGCTCCTCCCCCAGTCGCACACTTGTTCTCTCTCTCTGAAAATAAGTGAACTTTTAAAAAAATTAAAAACTAAAAGTTATTTTTAAAGTTTACACTACTTAAGTAGTTACTGCTTTGAACAGAAAGCAAGGAAAGAGAGAAACGAGGCATAAATTTGCCATTAGTGAAATAAACAGTTGTTGTGGGAGAAATGGCTGCAATTTCTCTTATTTTCTTACAAGGCAAAAAACCATGCGCTTTGTGGGACTCAAGAAAGTAATATTCCCAGAAAACAGATGAAGCAGAGTAACATTCTGCTCCTTAGATATTCCTATGTCAAGGAGCGCCAACTGAAGAAGTGATACGGTAAAAAGCTGGAACCAAAATAGCACTTCCAGGAAAGATAAAATGTACAAACTCTAAGAGATAAGAAAGCGTCGTATCAAGGCATTCACAGTGTTCTCTTTCGGATGAAGTACAGTAAAAATGACTTCAACTGTACCTTCGGAACTGCTGGCTGTATCGAGCTCAGGGGGCGCTCCCGCCAGCTGCTCGGGCAGGGCTTCCGGGGGGGTAGGCAGCTGCAGATGCGCCGAGCTGGCGGGGCTCTGGCTGGACAAGGTGGTCAGGAAGCGGTCCTCTAAAGAAAAACAGACTTCAGTGAGTCATTCAAAAACGCTGAGCCCATGTCTACCTAATAGGAATGTTTTTTAAATGCCAACTCATATTTCTGCCTCCTAAACCAAAGAATTTTAGCTTCCTAAAAATGACTTAGGCCATTTTAGCACACATTTTAGAAATAGATACAGGGGCGCCTGGGTGGCTCAGTCGGTTAAACCTCCAACTCTTGGTTTTGGCTCAGGTCATGATCCCGTGGGTCTGTGGGTTCAAGCCCTGCATCAGGCTCTGAGCTGACAGTGCGGAACCTGCTTGGGATTCTCTCTCCCTTTCTCTGCCCCTCCTCTGCTCATGCTGTCTCTCTCTCAAAATAAATAAATAAACTTTAAAAAAAAATTTTTTTTAATAGACATAGATACAAATATCCAAACAGGTTACATGACTTGACCTCAGTCAGCTCTTAGTGACAGCACTGTGGCTGGCCACCCAAGTCTGATTCCTATCTAATATTCTTTACAACTAGACCATAACTGGTTACCTAAATCTCAGTTCATTCAATTTAATAGGGAATAAAATCAAGACACCATTGGAAGAAAAAAATCACGTGCTCATTCTCAGGGGGAAAGTTTACTGAATCATAATAGAAAAATATCAAGAATTATGAGTTGAGCCCACATTCCACAAAGACGATCCAAGTAAATGTCCCTACAAATTTTCTAGGATGGCACCAAGTTATTCAATGAAATACTGTGAAAGACAGCTTAGGTCTAGAAAAAGATTTTAGTGACATGAAAACAGAAATTAAACTTTCTAATATTTTTGCAGTGAAACCTGCTGACTTGGGAACAAGCAAAACAAAAATTCAATTTCCTTCTTTTCTTTGCTCTTCCCCCAACAGATCGTGTTATTTCTACCTCCTCATTGATCTTCTTGCAATATACTCTAAGATACACTGACAGTGCTATAATACAGGAAGGGAGAAAAAAGTCTGTAACAACTGCATCAGAAAATCTTCTCAAAATTAGCCATGGAAACAACTTCTAGACTAAGGAATCTCTTTAAATCCAGTGGCAAGTGATTACAGAGTCAAGGACCCACCTTTTTCTCCATTTTGAAGTCCTGGAGAAATATTTCGTGGAGCCGCATCCATTGCACTTATCTGCAGAGAAGTAAATACCTTACTCTTACGGAAACATTAAAATCACATTTTTAAAATTTTCTAACCTTAAGCCTCTTTTTTGTCTAATTTCTTTTTTTTTTTTTAATTAATTTATTTATTTTGAGAGAGAAAGAGAAAGAGCACAAGGGGAGGGGGCAGAGAAAGAGGCAGAGAATCCCAACCATGCTCCATACCACCAGCACAGAGCCTGATGCAGGGCTCAAACCCACGAACCATGAGATTGTGACCTGAGCCAAAACCAAGAATCAGATACTTACTTACGAGGGTCAGATGCTTAACCAACTGAGCCACCAAGCGCCCCTTATCTTAAACCTCTTAAGAATTAAGATACTCAGCTTTTGTTTATGTGAGCTATAGCTTTTGATTTTTACCTTATTAGAAATGAAAACTGGGACACCTGGGTGGCTCATTCGATTAAGGATCTGACTCCTGCTTTCAGCTCAGGTCATGATCTCACAGTTTGTGAGTTTGAGCCCTGAATCGGGCTCTTTGCTGACAGTGTGGAATCTACTTGGAATTCTCTCTTTCCCTCTCTCTCTCTCTGACCCTCCCTTGCTCTCTCTCTCTCTCTCCCTCTCTCTCGAAATAAATAAAAACTTTTTTTAAAAAATTAAAACAGAGAAAGTTTTAGAATATACATTTATTAGTTCATTTTAAAAATAATAAACCCTTACATGTTAATGTAAACATTTAATTAAAAAATACCTATCAAAAAATTGGTAAAAGTGGCATTGTTTGACACTTTTACAAATACTTTAATGTCTAGCAGACAGCTAGATATTATCTCTGGCTTCTGCACTTCATCTATTGAGCTATATTATCATGACTGAACAATATAAAGAAAATCTAGCCTCACACAGATACGTAATTGAAAAAGGGAAATCTTGCAGAGACCGTGGAAGGAACTTAAACCCTCAGGAGTCCTTTAGCTACACTCTGTGAACAGTGCTCTAAACAGTGGCTCACTTCCCAGCATTAAAGCATCTAAGAACTACTTAGGATTACCCATTAAATTTAGTAATCTTTTATTTTCCACTGGACTTACTCAAGTCCCATTACACATAGGTGAAATATATTTAGAATCACTATAAATCCTGTGTACAATTTGTTTACAAAGTCATTTCTTAGATGGCTATTTAGAACATTCTTAGATTTGCTCACCATTCCAGAGAGACCCCCGGCTACCCTATATAAAATAACCCACTACCACCCACTCCCTTAGCAATACTCTCCATCTCCCTTATTTTTTTCTTCATAGCCTTTTTCCCATTTTTTTAAAAAGCTTATTGTCCACTGGTTTATTATCAGTCTCCTCCTAATCAGACAAATGTTCCACAAGGATAGTAACTACGGCCTTTGTTCATAGCTATACGTCTGGAACCTAGAATAGTGCCTAAAGTATTCAAAAACTAGTTATCAAGTGAAAATACAGGCAGTGCTACAGACTTTCAAATCAACTTTCAAGTCTTCAAAAAGATGATCATCTACTAAATGATTTTGTATTTTTAATTCTGCATGTACGTATTATAATCAAAGGTCTTACACAACTAGCTTTGCAGTTTCTTCTGTGGGCAAATGGGAAGGCCATTAACAGTCTGTGTTAGCCATTAATAGCCCCAGATTACTTCGCAAATACTAATACACAAACCATCTTCAGTAACCCTCACTCTTACTCTCACCTAAACTTTAAGGGAAAGTAATTCCTACACAGCTATGAGACAAAAAGGAAGAATTCATTTATGTATTTCTAAACAACACAAAGATCTAAGGCACTTGAATTTATCATTCCATGAAAATACTTCTCTACAGATATTATTATACACTTGTACAAAAAAAAAAATTCAAAGTCCCTCATCGTATTATTAAGTCCTTATACTATACTAACATTAGTAACTTATCTGAAAATATGGTTACTTAGTATGATAGGCAGAATTCTAAGATGGCCCCGGAGAATCCTGCCCCCCCCCCATACACATCCCCCATCCACTGTTATTCACACACTAATCTAAATACTGCTGTGAAGGGATTTTGCACATGTATTCAAGGTCCCAAATCGGTTAACCTTCAAATGGGGAGAGATTATCCAGGCAGTGATCTGATCACACAAGTCCTTTCAAATCTGTGTCTAAAGGTCAGAGAAGAGGAACTAAGGAATCTGAAGCATGAGGATTCCATGCATTGTTGAAGGTGTGAAGATGAAAAGGGGCTCACGGCAAGGAAAGCAAGCAGCCTCTAGGAGTTGAGAATGGGCTCTGGTCAACTGCCAGCAGCAAAAGTGAGACCTTAGTCCTAAAACAACTAGGAACTAAATATTACCAACAGCCTGGATGACCCTGGAAGATGACCCTGAGCCTCAGATAACAGCCCTGAACCAAATCTTGTCTGGAGCTATGTGAGACTGAGCAGAGATCCCAGCCACACCGTGCCAGACTCCTGACCTCCATAAAGATAAATTTGTGTTTTAGGCCACAAAGTTTGTGGTCATTTGTTATGTAACAAGAGAAAACTAATACAGTTAGGAAAAGCCAATGAAATCAATGTGCAAAACTAACCCTCAAGAAAAACTTCCCACTTAAGCACAGAAATAAAGAACACACAAAACTACATATTAAAATAAATTAGGACTCTATTATACACTCAGGACGTCCAAAATCTCTCCTTTAGAGACCTACTGCAACCATGATGCTCTCTCCAGTGAAGCCCATAGACAGTAGCTTTTGACAAATGTTTGAAATGAACGAATTATAACAATTTTATTTCAAGCAAGATAAAAAATTCATCCAGGTCATGTCTCTTGGAAACCTCACAACTGCAAAATGAAAAACTATTTAGTATTATTAAATCTACGTATTAAATTACTACTTGTGAGCGTCTTAAATGAAATTAACTATAATATTTATATCAATGGAAGACCAAAGACTACATTTCATTACCTTGCTTTCTTCCCCCTGTCTCAGTCTTCCAGGACTTGGAGGAACTGAAGGTCGCTTTCTACCCTTTTCCTGCTGGAAAAGGTCCTGCAATCTATAATTAAAGGGGTTGGGGGGAAGAGAATAGTTTGTTTCTAATATCCTGAATAACATTTACAAATTTTGTGAAACCAAAACAATTAGATTTCCTACTTTGACTGCAATAGATATGAAAATTATGTATAACTAAGTTTCTGGGTTTTTTCTAATCAACTAATCAAGAGCTGTTAGTGATAGGACTATACTTATAAAAGAACAACAAGTTATTATAAGAAACAACATAATGTAACCAAAACACACTAGCTTGAGTGACCAACAGACCTGAGCTCCGAACCAGCTCTGATAATTAGTAACTGCACAACTTGGGTAAATGCCTTGGTCTCTTAGAGATACTGTTTCCCCCTCTGTAAAATGGAAACAGTATATACACACTGTAGGATTCATAAGACCAAAAAAAGATTAAACGTCCACCTAGTGCCTTACTTATTGCTTAGCATAATGCAAGTGCTCAATAAATAAATGCTATAATAATCCAACTCGACTTTTAAATAAGCATTAAAGGGAAATATCTCCCCAAATAAACATTTAAATAAAGGTATAAATAATAACATACTTGAGGGGCACCTGGGTGGCTCAGTCGGTTAAGCGTCCGACCGGCTCAGGTCATGATCTCACAGTCTGTGGGTTTGAGACCCACGTCGGGCTCCGTACTGACAGCCTAGAGCCTGGAGCCTGCTTCGGATTCTCTCTCCCTCTCTCTCTGCCTCTCCCCTCCTTGTGCTCTCTCTCTCTCTCTCTCTCAAAAATAAATAAACAAACATTAAAAAAAATAATAATAATAACTTGGGGCGCCTGGGTGGCTCAGTCGGTTAAGCTGCCGACTTCGGCTCAGGTCATGATCTCACGGTCCGTGAGTTCGAGCCCCGCGTCGGGCTCTGTGCTGACAGCTTGGAGCCTGGAGCCTGTTTCGGATTCTGTGTCTTCCTCTCTCTGACCCTCCCCCGTTCATGCTCTGTCTCTCTCTGTCTCAAAAATAAATAAACGTTAAAAAAAATAATAATTAAAAAAAAATAATAATAACATACTTGAAAGTCCTGGCCTAAAAACCAATAATCACTCCATGGAATACTAATTCAGTTACATCACATGCAATAAGCACACACACTCCTCAGTATCTGAAACAGCACTGAAAGCTGCTCTCATCTTTGTTTCTTTATCTTTACAAACTACCTAAAGATAAGCATATATATTTTTAAAAATTTTTTTAACATTTATTCATATTTGAGAGATGGAGAGCGTGAGGGGGTGGGGAGGGCAGAGAGAGAGGGAGACACAGAATCCGAAGCAGGCTCCAGGCTCTGGGTTGTCAGCACAGAGCCTGACCTGACGCGGGGCCTGAGCTCACGAACCACGAGATCATGACCTAAGCCAAAGTCGGACACTTTACCAACTGAGCCACCCAGGTGTCCCATGACTAGCATATATATTTTAAATAGTGAAGGGGGGGTGGTGACAGAAAAACAAAAACTTCTACAACTTGAGAGCAAAATGTAACATCCATTATCCAAAAGGCCCTTACATTAAAAACGTCACGGCAGAGCAAATTTTGCACAAACATTAAAGAAGCCCCAGGCGCTCAAAGCATACCTGTTGTTCCAAGCCTGAAGCACTTCACACAGACTCTGCTTCTTGGCAATGAGGGACTCGAAGATAGACTGCAGCTGCTGTGGGGCGTCCGCGGAGGAGGACATGAGCCTGGCTTGCATCTTCTCCACCCAGTTCTTGAACTCGCCTTCCTCCATCTACACGGAACAGAAACAATTCGGGCAGGTGAGGACACACACCCCCAAAAGAAACTTCTGATTAACAGTTAACAGTTAACCTTTGAGTTTCTGTCAGAGAAACAAATTACCTCTTTTTGTGCAAAGATATCTTCCATTTTTTCCTCTCTTGTCTTGCTAAACGTATCGGTTTTCAAAGATGCAAGTCTTTCATCAACAGCGAGATATACCTGTGAAACTCTGATAAAAACACGGATGTTAAACACTTCAGAAAAGTTGGACTTAAATCTTCTAATCTCTTATCAAAAGAAAAATCACACACACAAAACTTTAACTGTATTTAACCTAATTAAGAATCCTATACAATTCTGCAAAACAAAAAAGACCTAAAGGGATGTACATCAAAATCTTAACAGTTTTTATGTCTAAGATGGTTTGATTTTTTTTTTATACTTTTATGCAGTCTTACTTCTTTTTTGTAACAGGCATATATGCAACATATATTTAGAAAAATATTTATGTTGGTATTATGCTAAGTGAAATAAGTCAGAGAAAGACAGATACCATATGTTTTCACTCATAGGTAGATCTTGAGAAACTTAACAGAAGACCATGGGGGAGGGGAAGGGGGGAAAACAAAGTTACAGTGAGGGAGGCCAATCGTAAGAGACTCTTGGATACTGAGAACAAACTGAGGGTGGTTGGGGGGGGTGGGGGAGAGGGGAGAGTGGGTGATGGGCACTGAGGAGGGCACTTGTTGGGATGAGCACTGGGTGTTGTATGGAAACCAATTTGTCAATAAATTATATTAAAAAGTAATAAATAAATAAAAACTTTAAAAATATTTATGATTTCAAAAAAAGCTACATGAATAAACCTGACATTTTTAAATATTTACAATTTTTTTTAAATCTGTACAAAAAGATGATCGAAGAAACTAAAACTTACTTTTGAAAGAAGTCCTTTAGATCCTGAAGAAGGGACACTTTTAATGGGGCCTGACGTTTAATGAATATCTTAGGGAGTGGAACACATACTTCAAGAAGCCGGATGGGAGAATAACTGAGAGAAAAAAATACAAGTAATAGTAGAAAAGTAAAAAATACTTTAATATCTTGAGTAGAGGTAATCATAAATCCTATGAGGTATAAGAAAAAGTTTCTGTAAAATAGCATTTTACAACAATTATAAAAATATTGAAGACAACTTCATCCATTATAATACCCTCCCCAATTCTAGAAGGGTTTTTGTCTTGTTTATTTCTTCACTGTACTGTGATGTCATCATTTATCCCCTGAGGCTAATAAAAAACAATGGCTGGGAAATAAACTTTATGAATGAGAGGAATCCCTTTCTACAATTAGCTCATGAGCACATCACTTTCCCAGCTCCTGAGGATTCCTCATCAGTCTTTATTCTCATGAGTCCCTTAAGAGTCTTTCCACCCACGAGTTTATGTTGCTAATAAATGCTATAACCTGTCCACACAGTAGGTTCACGGTTAAAGCTCTTGCTCCCAAAGGAAATAAGCTCTAATTCTAAGTATTTCCTGAAGGCCTATTTTGGGTCAGATGTTATTTTAGATGCTGAGGATACAGTATTCAACAAGGGCCAGAATTCCTGCCCTCCTGATTCAGAAATAAGGAGATTCAGGAATAAACAAAACAAATACTTAAAATATACATTATTGCAGATGGTAAGTGCTACAGAGAAAAATAAAGCAGGAAAGGGAGACAGGGAGTGCTAGGGGTGAGGAGTCAGCTCAGGTAAAATATGAACAAAGACCCAGGAAGTAAGGAAAAGCAGGCAGTTATCTGGGGAGTAGGAGGTTCAGAGAAGGAAGGGCAAGCACCAGGCTCCCAAGCAGGATCCTCCCTGGTACGAATGAGGCTGCAGTGAGGGGACAGGAGGAGGAGGTGAGAACCCAGAGGAGGTACTGAGCAGTCAGAGCTTGCAGGAGCTCACAGGCCCATAAATAGGCTCTGGCTTCCACCCTCACTGAAACAGACACCCAGAAGAAGGCTCTACAGCGGAGGAGTGGCCTGAGCGGATTTTCATTGAGGGAAATCACTTGACTGCTGCTGAGATCAGACTGCAGGGGGCAAGGCCAGAGGGAAACTGGTTGAGGCCACTGCAATCATCTATCAAAAGGCAACAGAGGCTCAGTCCAGAGTGGGAGTGGCGGAGATGGTAACAAGTGTTCAGATTCTGGATATATTTTGAAGGCAGAACCTGAAGGCTTTCTCAGATCATTTAGCACCACAGTGGACCCATTCTTTGAACTGGTGATTTTAGCTCTATCTGGAATATCCAATTAACCTTATGCTAGTTAATGTCTCAACAAAAATTCTGACAATGCTTCCATGTAAAACAGTGGTTAAGATTAACATGTACAGCAGATCTACTAGTTCACATCACAACTTCATCCCTTGCCAGCTCTCTAGGTGACCTGTAAGCTCAAAAGTGAGGTTAATAATAATACCTATTTCTTAAAATAAGGATTAAATAAAATGACAACACTGAAAGCTCTTAGCACAGAGTATGACCCTCTGCATTTGCAAGGGTGGGAGTGGGGAACAACACACACCACAAATTAATTCAATCTAGTTATAGAAGAAATGTTACAAAGCCTTTAGGGACTAGGTGACTATGTATAAGGTCACTTTCCTACCTGAAAGATGCCACCATCTGATTATAGGAGAAATACTGGTGATAATCATGGTGGATGGAGTGACCACACGGCTCAGCATTGGCTCTGCGAGTGTACTGGTGCCCATAAAACCTAAGTTCAAGGTATTTTGCAAATGACATGGACCAGGACTCATTGGAAAGAGCAACAACTGGTGTTACCTGAAATTACATATAAATCACTTGTTATGCAACCACATACTGAGAATCTCTTTTTTAAAAAATAATTTTTCTTTTCTAGTACAAATCTAATATATTTTGACTGCAGAAAACTGGAAAAAGAAAGAAAGGTTTAAAGTGGGTAGAGTTAGGGATAGCTGGACATGCAATACGCTAGTATTTTTACTTTCATGATGTATATACATACAAATACACATAAATGAATTCATAGAAGGTACCCAGCCAGCATATTTGTAAATAAAAAGTCTTTCCTATAATTAGTTTCATAACCCTGTATTATTTTTACTTAATAATGTATAATAAATATTTTCCCACATAAAATACTCTTATACAACTTGATTTCAATGGCCACAGAATATCCCATTATATGGACACATTAAACCAATCCCTATGGATATACATTTAAGACATTACAAGATTTTCTTTATTCTGATGATGCTCCGATGAATATATATACATATATATATATACACACACACACTTACAAATATCCATAATTATTGCCTTGGAATAAATTAAGAAAAGTGGGGATTGGTAGGTCAAATGGCATGAATATTTATGCGGTCTTGGAGACTTTTTGCCACACTGTCTTCCAAAATTGGTGCACTGGTTTACACAATCTCCAACAGTATCTGAGAATACCAATTTCCCCACTTGCTTACCAATCTCAGGAATTATAAATCTTTGAAATGTGATTTCTTAAAAACAAAATAAAACCGCACTTCACTGGTTTTATTTACACTTCTCTACTAACAACTCAAATTTATTTGCATACGTCTACTGGCCATTTGTGTGAAACTGCTTTGTGCCCTTTTTTTATCATGCCTTACAGGAGTTTAATATTAAGTATATTACTGTTTGGTCATATTATAACTTTTTTACACATGGAAATCTTTCATCTTTGTGTAACAAAAACTGTTTACCTTTTCCTTTCTAACATAGCCCCAAAGGCAGAAGTTTTTGTTTTAAAATGAAGTATACACACCAAAGCATGTAAGATATAAAAATCAAATTTAAGTTATTCATTTAATTCACTGCTCAATCTATAGAAGTTCACATATTCCGCAACAAAATATTACCAGCTGTCTAACAGGAACCATACTTGTTCCTGTAAGAACAAGTATAAAAAGTAAGATCATTGCAAGAAATGATCTCACGGCTATATGTGTGCTACTGCAGAAGGAAAAGACTTTGATTTTGGCTTCCTCAACCACTGATACTGACATAGGTCACACTATTATTTTATCTGTAATTCTCATATGTGTCTTCTGAAAACACACTCCAAAATAAGCCAATGAGGTTAAAGTTGGCATAAGCTTGCTGCAAATAATCTGGATAAAAAGTAAATACTGAAAGCATAATATTGTCACCAAGTATTTCCTCCAGAGTTAAACAAGAAAAGAAGAAATAAAACACATGCTCCTTTTTCTCAAAAATGGTCCTTTTCACATGGCACATGAAAACCAGCAGAGATCAATTTAAACATGGTCTCAGCTGTATCTCTTAAGATAGAAATGTTGATATAGGCTCAAATAGCCACAAACATCCTGGCGTGCTGTAATTACTGTGTTACAAGTCTTTCTCCTCCCCAGAGGACAGACGCCATGCCAAGCCCTTACACAGTCCCTGGCACATAGATGGTGCTTAAATAAGTGCTGAATAAATAAGCATAATTGAGAATTGTCAAAATATAATCTCCATAATTTTACCAAACAAGGTATTTATATTTTGTGTAATGACTGATAAATTCTGAAATGGAACCTTCAATAAACAAACACTAAATGGAATACACAGCACTGGAAGATAAAATAAATAAGAGCCCAATGACAAATAAATCCAAAGTAATACAGACCACCCCCTCCCAAAAGAACTACGCAAATAAAAAAAGAAATAATGTTGTATGAAATTTACAGTAACAGGGCACGTTTACCTGTTTGCAGATTCTGCACCAGGAATAGGTAAGAATTGTATGTTGATATCCAGGTACTGGAGAATCTAACTCCTTCAGAATTATCTGCACACAGCCTTGGCCATGGACAAAGCGCCGAATATGATGCACCATGGGGGTATCACAGAACATGCTAGGACACTGATAAGAAGGCCTTTGACAAAAAGAAAGTCCTCACATTAACCATGAAACCGAGGAGCAATGTAGAATGAATACTGGCTAACTGGACCCCATCTCCAGAAAGAGCAGCATCCTCTCCGGAGTCATGCTGACCGGTGGACGATCCGCACGGGGTGCCACCCACACTGCTTGGAGCCTGCAGCCGAGCATCCTGTCTTCAGCTACAGCTCAGTGATAGTTTCCAGTTATTGAGCACCTTCTATTTGCTTAGCATTTTTAAAATATCAACTCATTTTTTTACCTAGTCAAGCCCATGACACATCTGGAGCTTGTTATTCCCTGTAAAGGGGGCTGGTGAAAATCACTTGCTCTTGATCATGTTAAGTGGCAGGTGACAGCACTAAGACTCAAACCCAGGTCTAGCTGTTCTCATGCTTCTCCTGCCTCTCATTTCAATCACTCTAAAGATAAACATCCTAAAATAAAGTCTTAGGGATGGCAGTGTAATTAGACAAAGACTGAGGAACAAAGTGGATAAGATATCCTGGAGTTGAATGTGAAATAAATTCCTTCTCTGTATGGTATACAGAGTGTGGTATCACAGTGAAGGCCACACAATACTCCAACTAATGTTCACGTTTTAGGATGAAATCCTGGGCATCTGAAAAGCATACATGAAACATAAGGAGAAAATTTGTTCTTACCTGAAACAGTATCTCTCTAAAAATATGCCTAATGTAAGATCATTCTTTCCATAAAATTCCATTGTTACAATCCTAAAAGAAGACAACATTTCTCAGGAACATATCGTAAGAATTGCCACACAGCAAAGATACTTCATGAGACTACAAACTGATTACTTGTTAGATGTGACTAGAAGGCAGTATTAGAGTAGATAATATTTTGCTGTTCTTCTAGAACAGGTTTGACCTCAGCTGATAAAACAGGTTTGGACTAGCTCCTTATCCGTTCCCAGTCCATTAGCATCTTATCAAACTACATCAGGATGCATAAACAATAACATTAAATGAGTAAAATAGATATGAGCCAGGAAGAGATAAAAGCTTCCTTCACAGAGCCCTCTGCTCTATCACCATAAAACAGAACTCCTGTCTCTTGCTCTCTGGTCCTCATACCTTTACTGAGCAAGAACAGCAGCAGCTCATATTCTTCCAGGAGAGCCAATTCCTGACTTATAAATGCCCACAAATAAGAGAATTTGGTTATAGCCCTGCTGTAGCCTAAATCTTATTCAAGCCTTGACCTAAGGAGTCCGTAAACCCCCAGAGAAAATTCCTGTGGGTTCCCCAGCCCCAAGTCAGTCCGCTAGAGCTATACGGGAACCAGAAGGATCCCTGATCTCACTGGAAACAATAAGTGTTTCTGGAGACCAAGATTAAATACAGAACACATTTTGTCAAGGAAACGGTGCTCCACAAACAAGCAGCTACATTCCAGAGTACTTTTAAAACTAAAGATAAAACTATGTAATAACTAGCCTTTTTCTATCAATCTACTTAGAATTAAGTTTTAGGACAAAATCCGTTAATAAGGCAAAA